>NW_022436961.1:18588013-18869266 GCF_009761245.1 Sapajus apella | reverse complement strand
TATCTTCTGAAATCTTTAAGATAAAAATTCCCAAATGGAAAAAAATAACCTGTCAGACTAAATATATTAGTTTGACGCCAAAGAAACCATAGACATTCTTTACATCTCTATGACAATGAGTTAGGTAGTTTCAGAGAAGATCTGATCCTTCACTTACAGAGAAAATGCTATGATGGGCCAGGCATGGTGACTCACACCTGTAATCCCAGCATTTTTGGAGGCCGAGGTGGGTGGATTACCTGAGGCCAGAAGTTCGAGACCAGCCTGGCTAACCTGGTGAAACCCTGTCTCTAATAAAAATACAAAAATTAGCTGGACATGGTGGCAGGTGCCTGTAATCCTAGCTACTCGGGAGAGTGAGGCAAGAGAATCACTTGAACCTAAGAGGTGAGGTTGCAGTGAGCCTAGATGGCACCATTGCACTCCAGCCTGGGCAACAGATCGATACTCTGTCTCAAAGAAAAGGAAAACGAAAAGGCTATGATCGAGGTTGATGACAAAATGAACCTTTCCACACCACCAAAACAGAGCAGTTGAATGGTGGGTGAAGCCAACTCTCAAATGAGTCTACTGACCTATTTAGAGACCATTCCTTTGTATTACTATAGAGATGGTCAAGGATGAGTAATGTGTGGTCACCTGTCAATAGTTGATTTGTAACCGAAAAATATTTCTGGTGACAGATAAGGATTAGCATACCCAATCATATTTGGCTCTAAAGAATTTGAATAGAAGTAACTACTCCCCCTCAAGATCCCTTGAGCATAGGGAATTTTCTAGAAGTTTACAGTCTTTCATTCTTTTTGCAATAAATGAGATCAAAGGATTGCATCAGCAGTACCATCTATTTCTGATATAATGTGTCTCCTCTTCTAAATTATACTACAGTCATCTAGGTTAGTGGTTCTCAAAGTGTGGTCCCTGGACCAACAGCATTAGCTATTGGAAGCTTGTTAAAAGTGCAAATTATTGAGCCCTACTCAAGATGTACTGAATGAAAAACTCAGCATGAGGTTAATCTATCATTCTACTGTGTATTATTGTTTGAGAACCACTGCTCCAGGACAAGCAAGGCTCATTGATGACATTTTGGGAGGAGTAGGAGGTAAACAACAGGCAGTGAGAATGCTTACATACACTTGTTTGGACAATAGGTCAAGTAGGCTTATACAATCAAATATTTGAATATGTCTATTTTTTCATAGCATGCATTATAAATATATTATTTTTGGACATAGTTGACTTATATAAAAAACATTTGAACATCACACTAGAAAATAAAATATGACTAATGTGTAAAGACTTTACACAATCCATTCTTAGATTTTTCTTTCTCATTTTCTTTAGGCAATTACAGGAAATTATTGGGCCACTCAGGAATTTTACTAGTAATTGAAAGTTGAAATACTGTAATAACAAATTATTTTTATTTTTTAAAATGTTTTTAATTTACACTTATTAAGTGAAGAACGGCTTATGCACTTAGATGTGATTACACCAATTCAGTATTTAGCACTGAATTATATTTTGGAAGAATGAACAGAATAATTGTAATTATATATATTAACATGCCACCTTTTATCTTTCTGCATGGCTCAGGTCACTCAGTTTCATTACAGGAAATTGCCAGTAATCTAATAACTTTAAATGTTATTAAATTGCTGTTAAAACATTGATAAGCATAAGTTAAAAACATTTGTTAGAGCCGTAATCTAACAACCTTAAATATTATTAGATTACTATTCTAATAAACTGAATCTGAATTGGAGAAAAAAAAGTTACTGAATATTTCTTCAATTAATGGAACTCCAAAAAGCCACACTGTAAATCTCCGTTTTCACATTAGAGAGATATTTTTGTTGTGACAATTACATCTTGCTTCTTTTATAATGCATTTCTTGAACTGATATTTGAAAAGATATGTTTAAATAGAATTGCATTTATTCATTTTTATGATTAGAAAATATTATTTGTATTTGTTATTAACTAAATTTTAGAAAATATTTTTCATCTCTGCCTTTCATGTTCTTTAGCCAAATAATTTTCTACATAAATACTTAGCAGAATAATACAGGCTACTTAAAGAATTTTGATACTCCAAGTGAACTGCTCTTATATTTGTTGTACTATTTTATTTAATCTGCCCTTAGGTCAAAGTGTGTATATATATATATATATATATACACACACACACACATATATATATATATAGGTTTTCAAAAATAGAAAAGAACTATTTTGTATTTACGTAAACCTTTCTGTAGTATGGTGAAGATTTTACAAGTTTATTGTACATATGGTCATTTTGATTAGACATTACAGAATAGAACTAATAGTTATAAACAAAGTTTCTTTGTAGTTTACTATTTTAGTCATTTCTCAAAGTACACAAAATTGTCTGATTTTTTAATCTCATTAATATTTTTTTCTAAAAAAGAAAACCACAAAAAAAATTGGTACAAAATCCAGGAACCCCACAGCAAGGGAATTCTTTGCGATTTCTAAACGAATGTTGTTACTATAGTTACGTTGTTTCCCTTGGTAAAAGATATAAAGTTTGGTCACCTATTTTTGTGTTTATGATATTCTAAGATATCTGCTCCTCTTCCTCCTATTGAAAGTCTCTGTATTATATGTTCATAAGTTTGTATATTTGTATATCAAGAAAATAATGAACCATTTAGTTATGAATTTTTTAATAGTATGAAAAATCTTTATGGCATCAGCAAACTTGTATCTGTTAAAATTGAAAGTCATTGGAACAAAATCTTTGAAGTGTTTTCGTATATAAAAATTACATGTAAGGGATTGGATTTTGCACTTCAGCTTTTAAAACTGCAATATTTGCAGTTAAACTCTTTACCAATAGGTGGTGCTAGAAAGTTTAATATTTATTCCAATAGTTGAACTTATTGGAAAAATGTGTTAAAATGTTTTTGTGTGTGTGTTAAAAAAAAGTGTTATAAAACAATATGCATGTAATTAATACTTGCTTTTTTTACAGCTCCATTTAAGAAAGTTCGACTGGTTGGTGGGAGCGGCCCTCACGAAGGGAGGGTGGAGATATTCCACAGCGGGCAGTGGGGTACAATTTGTGACGATCGCTGGGAAGTGCGAGTTGGACAGGTGGTCTGTAGGAGTTTAGGATACCCAGGTGTTCAAGCCGTGTACAAGGCAGCTCATTTTGGACAAGGTAAGTTAAAGAAAATTTTGTTTGTTTAAAAATGAAATACAGGCATTCTCTAATGACACAGAACAAAGTAGGGACAGGAACTTAGTCTAGGCTGGCTAGAGTGGCACATGCCTATAGTCCCAGCACCTTAGGAGGCTGAAACAGGAAGATAACCCAAATAAAGGTGTTCACGACCAGCTTGGACAACATAGTAAGACCCTGTCTGTACCAAAAATAAAAATTAAAAAAATAGCCAAGCATGATAGCATGTACCTGCAGTCCTAGCTACTATAGAGGCTGAGGTGGGAGGGTTCTTGGGCTCAGGAGTTCCAGGTCACATGAGCTATTCTCACCTTGCTGCACTCCAGCATAGGTCACAGAGCAAGCCGTGTCTCTTGAAAAAAGAATTTTTATAGAAAACTAGAAAAAGGTAAGATGAACTTCTCAAATGCCTAGAAGATATTACCAAGTGCTATTATGCTGTGATTTGAGTAATGACTATATGCCAGGCACTGTGCTAAATACCTAAATAGTATGAATAATAGGTCACAATTACATCCTTTACTATTTTACCTAAAATAATTCTCATATTAGGCCACCCATGTTGGCTCATCGTGTAATCATAGCACTTTGGGAAGCCAAGGTGTGTGGATCACTTGAAGTCAGGAGTTCGAGACCAACCTGGCCAGCATGGCGAAACCCCATCTCTACTAAAAATACAAAAATTAGCCAGGCATAGTTGTACAGGCATGTAATCCCAGCTACTTGGGAGGGTGAGGCAGGAGATTGCTTGAACCTGGGAGGCAGAGGTTGCAGTGAGCCAAGATCACGCTATTACACTCCAGCCTGGCTGACAGAGCGAGACTCCATCTCAAAAAAAAAAAAAAAAAAAAGGAAGAAGAATTATCATATTAGGTTTAAAAGGTGGATTTAAGGAGAGGTATCAGGTTCTAAAGTCTTCAGAGGCCAGAAGGATAATTTGATTTCATGAAGAGAGGAGACGTCAGAAAATAGTGGTAATGTGCAGAACTTCCACATCCATGTTCAGCCCCTGGCCCTAGTTTTTAAGTTGCACCTTAAAGGTTTACATAGAAGAAACAAAGGAAATAAATAGTTTCAAATAGCTCTTTGGAGTTTGCAAATTTTCCATCCCTGTCCCATATTTAGAACTTTATCCAGGTTGAAAAGTATGGGATTGAAATCATTCTTGCACCTGTAAAATTATCTCCAATAGTAAAATGTTTGCAAGGTCAACAGCTAGATTTTTGCTTTTGTTTTGCTTCCTTGCTTTTCTTTTTTTTTTTTTTAGAGAAGGGAAAAAAGAAAAAAAGTCATCAACTTTTGATCGCTAGAGAATTGAATGATGCCATCAGTTATTTCACAAGACTGAGCTCCCAATCTGAGTTTCCACATTGGTTTTTCGTTTTGGTTTTTGGTTTTGGAGACAGGTCTCCCTTTGTCACCCAGGCTGGAATGCAGTGGTGTGATCTCAGCTCACTGCAACTTGTGCCTCCTGGGTTCAAGTAATTCTTTCTCCTCAGCCTCCTGAGAAGCTGTGACTACAGGTGTGCACCACCACGCTCAGCTAGTTTTTGTATTTTTGGTAGAGGCAAGGTTTCACCATGTAGCCCAGGCTGGTCTCAAACTCCTTGACTCCAGCAATCTACGTGCTTTGGCTTCCGAAAGTGCTAGGATTATGGCCATGAGCCACCACACCCACCCCAAATTTCCACATTGTTTTGTGGGGGCAGAATCCATTTCTATGATAACTAACATCCACAGAATGAAAGACCATTTATTTTAAATACGTAATTGTATAAAGCATTTCAACAAATGATTACCATCTATGAAGGGACAGCCGCAGTTTTAACAGAGGACATATGATTCTTATCCATGCTCTTACCTGGTAAATGATGAAAGATTCTTCAGCTTTAGAAATAAAAGCATGTGAATGCTTTGGATTCTCAAGATGTGCCTCTGTTGACAAAATGAAATATAAAATCTGTCAATTATTTAGATAATATAATCAATACAGACAAGCTCAATATAAAAAAAGAAAAATATCCTAAAATACTTCTAGTCTGGATGAATTATTTTGATGCTTACATTATGCAGAGATTTGATAACTCTGCATTTAGCATTGTTTCTTTAAGACAGTGGTCCCCAACCTTTTTGGCACCAGGGACCAGTTTCATGGAAGACAATTTTTCCACGGACGAGGGGGCGGGGGAAGGTTTGGGGATGATTCAAGCACATTACATTTACTGGGCACATTATTTCTATTTTTATTACACTATAATATATAATGAAATAATTATACAACTCAATATGATGTAGATTATACCACTCACTATGTAGAATCAGTGGGAGCTCTGAGCTTGCTTTCCTGCAACTAGACGGTCCCATCTGGGGTTAATGGGAGACAGTGACACCCAGAATGTATTGTTTATGTCCAGTCTACTCCGTAACCTCCTTTGGTTGCTGTCAATGCAGAAAACCCCACTTTACAAAGATAGGATTTAGGAAATGAGAGCAGGCTTTTCAGTGCTTTTGTGGCAATTCCAGGATATTCATCCTTGACTTTAATCCAGAACGCGTGAATATTTGAAGTTGTCTTAAACATATTCTTAAGGCCTCCAAATGCAGCTGTGTAGTTGAAGTACATCTACTATAAAGCCTGCCACCAGATGTAGCTTGTCACTTGTCACTCA
Source organism: Sapajus apella (assembly GCF_009761245.1). NCBI lineage: Eukaryota > Metazoa > Chordata > Mammalia > Primates > Cebidae > Sapajus > Sapajus apella. Next base: position 18,863,383 of record NW_022436961.1, on the reverse strand, counting down.
CTGATTGAGTTTCGATATGAGTCTGCAAGCAATTGGTTTATTATTGCCTCTGTGCTGTCAAACCTCTCTGCTAATGTTAATCTTTATTTGCAGCCACTCCCCAGCTCTAGTATCCCGGCCACAGCTCCACATCAGATCATCAGACGTTAGATTCTCATAAGGAGAGTGCAACCTAGATTCCTCTGATGTGCAGTTCACAATATGGTTTGTGTTCCTATGAGAATCTACTGCTGCCGCTGATCTGACAGGAGGAGGAACTCAGGCTGTAATGTGAGTGATAGGGAGCGGCTGTAAATACAGATGAAGCTTTCTCGCTTGCCTGCTGCTCACTTCCTGCCATGCAGCTCTGTTTCTAACAGGTCATGGACCACTACTGGTCCACGGTCTGTGGACTGGGGACCCCTGCTTTGAAAAACTAGCCAAGCAGTACAGTGGTTGAGGTGAGCCTTTGTCATCTATTACAAGGAGAAAATCAAACTGAGAGCAACAGTAGTCGTCTATGTACTTTAATTCAAGGAAAACTAACAAGTGCTGGCAAAATACAGCCTGTGGTATGAAAGTGAACAAGACTTCATCTCTAGCTTTATTTCTTCTCTGAGCATGAAGCTTTGCCATGGACTTCAAAGGTATTTTTCCACTGGAGTTACAAACAGGCGAGAAACACGTAGTTGGAGACTATTGTCTTAAAATTGCATTAACTTTAAGGCCTAGTCTCACGAGTAAAATATTATTTTCCTCAAAGCTTTTATTCATTCCTGCTTATATCTCTATAAGCTAGGGATTTCTGGTCTAAAAAACTCTTAAGGAAGGATGACAATAAGTATACTGAGATACTAAGAAGAAAAATGTTTCTTTTTAATTTAAATAATAAATAAAATGACAGAGTTTAGTCTCATGTGAAATCATTTACTTGGCTATGTAGAAATAAGCCTCTCAAGTTCTCTTGACATAACTTGTCTCAATTTTCAGGAGGCTGTTTCTTTATGGTAGTTGGTGATACTGTACGTTGTCCCGGAGTTTTATGATAATCAAACAATAAAGTGTGTCAGGATTTTGGTTTCTTTTTACGTTTTTCAGCACCTAGTGAAGCAAATCAGAAGGATAAGGAGTTTTCTAACTTAAAAAAATGCAACTTTAAACTAACTGTAGTTATCGTGGTTCAGAGTTTCAGTGGCCTTTCCAATAAAATGAAAATAATACCAACCTGGCAGATTTGTTTTGAAGCTTAAGTTAACTACCATGTGGAAAGCATCCACTACAAAATCTGACTCACAGTGTTTCTCAGTACTGAAGGAGATCACTGCTAGCAACAATACAAACTGTACAGTCACACATTTATTTGCTATTCTGTTTGAAAGAGTCAGATCACTAGTACATTGTATATTCCAAGGTAATCTCCTTACTCAGTACTGACTTAGATTTTATTTGTTTGTTTGTTTGTTTGTTTGTTTGTTTTTATAGACAGGGTCTTACTCCGTCACCTAGGCTGTAGCACAGTGTTACAATCACAGCTCAGTGCAGACTCAAACTCCTACGCTCAAGTGATCCTCCCACCTTAGCCTCCAAAGTTGCTGGGACCACAAGCATGTATCACATACCTGGCTAATTTTTTAAAATTTTAATTTCTTATAGAGACAGGGTCTTGCTATGTTGCTCAGGCTCATCTAAAACTCCTAAACTCAAGCAATCCTCCTGCATCAGCCTCCCAAAGTATGGGAATTTCAGGTGTGAGCCACTACACCTGGTTTGATGTAGCTCTTGTTCCCACTCCCTGCCTAGAGTTCAGTACCAAACAACTGAAGAATAATGAAGAGAATTTTAAAATAATAAAGTAAAATGAGCTAGGACAAAAATAAAATAGAACTGCCATTATTTGTTCTGAAGAAAAAATTTGGAAAAGTAAGTTTTATGACCTGCTTCACTAGACATTGTATTTTAAGAAACAGGCTTACATGGTTAACTGATGGAGGGTTAGACATGGCAAACAAGCTTTTTATGTAAAACTGTTTAAAACTTTCCTGATTATTTCACTTCTCCACCTTAAATTTGCAGTTTCACTCAGTAGGAAAAGAAAAAGCAACTCTGAATGCAGAGCGGAGACAAGAAGGGAAACTTAGTTATACAAGTGGATGAGTAGAGAAGTGAAAGAGAAACATGCTTAATGTTTTAATTATTTGTCATTTTCTTAGGAAAGTGAGAACACTCAGGTTCGTACCATATTTCTACATCATTACCAAAGTTAAAGCAAAAAGGAAAAGAATTTAAATGCATCCTCTTTATATAATCCCCTGTTAGAGAAAGAATATAATTTTTAGACAGTCTCCTCATTTTTTTTCTGATTTTAAAAAGCAAACCTGGATTAGCAGATAGAATTCTTGTTAGTTTTAAGAACAATTAGTTTTGCAACTGTAAGTAAAATGACTTATAGGAATAAAGTTCCAAGCATGCTCCTTGAGATAAGTTCTCTCATTTGGATGCACCTTTTTTCCGAGTTGTCAAAACAAGTTTAATTAAGGAAGCTCTGAGGGGGCATCTACTTCTCATCAATGCATAGGGCAGGCAAAGGAGAGTCAGTCACTTTTTGCCCCATATCCAGGCTTTCCAAGCTCTTGTGCCTGTGGTTTCCCGGGCAGGAAACTTGGATGAGCTTTCCCAGACAGCAATGGTACCTCTGAGAATTTGGTCCAGGTATATCTGAGCCTGTATGGATGCTGGTGAGGGAAGTAAGACTTGAAGCAACTATCGCATCTCCTCCTGAGTTTAGAGTGCTGAAACTCCAAACCTGAAAACAGGAACAAAAGTAATATCCAAACATAAATGCCATTTAAAGGTCATTCTTAGCTGACTTTTCTTGGCTTTTTTATTATCACTTTTATATACCAGAATCAATTTTCCATGTAATTAAAAAAAAAAAAACCAAAAAAGGGTAAACAGAAGGCAATCAAAAAATGCAACTCTACACCTCTGAACTATCCTTCAGTGAATGGAAGTAAAAATAATGTCAAAGATAAATAAAATATATCAAAGGTTAACAACTCAAATTCTTATATACTGCTTCTTGCACATTGAAAGTTTTTAAATTGAAATGTTTGAGTGTTAAATATTATGGAAAGTAATGTAGGGCTGGCCCATAGAACTGGGTAATCATAGAAAAATAACATTTTCTTCATAGAGAAAATAGGTAGGGCTAGCAGAGGTCACCAAACTTGTACAAATTTATGCAGTCACTATAGTGGTCTGTGGCAGGGGTTGGGGGTAGGAGGGTCAAGATGCATGCCTTGACCTGGTTCTCATACTATGCTTTTTCCACCAGATGGAATATCCCTCCAAATCCTTTATACTTAGAACCAGATTTCTAAAGAGCTTGCTTCTTCAGAGTCTTAGAATTATGAAAGGTTAAAGGTAGACAAACTCTTCAAGCTATCTTAGCCTTGCCTCTTTATTCTGCATATCATAAAATTTAGGAAAGAGAAGTGGTTTCTCTATAATCACAAAACTAGAATCTGAACTGCAGGCTATATTGACGCATTCTTCCCTATTTTGATTCCCATGGAGTTTTCAATTTTAATTCACAATGTTTTTCTCAAAGGAGACACTGTTCACAAAACACTTCCTAATTAGGCTTAAAAGTGATACAAATGTATGTCACTTAGCCATGACTAGATATAATGAAAATACATGTTCAGATGCTTTTAACCATTCATGATGTTTGCTTTCCCATTCATTCAGCAGCTGATCTCACATCTCATCATCTTACAATATATCTGGGTGGCGTATGAAAACTAATTACCTTTTATTTTTCATGGAAATGCTGGTAAGATTAAAGATACTCAAATCCCCTGAAGAAATATCAGTATCTTTCATTTTTTATAAAGAGGTTAAGAGGAAATAGTATCATCTGTGAGGTATGCTCTGAAGCATCATAAACCAAGATCATAAAACTGCAGAAGCCGTGCCTTTATTGTTGCCTGCTGTTAGAAACACAAAATCAGGCCAGGCATGGTGGCTCATGCCTGTAATCCGAGCACTTTGGGAGGCAAAACTGGGAAGGTCACTTGAGATCGGGAGTTTTGAGACCAGCCTTGCCAACCTGGTAAAACCCTGTCTCTACTAAAAATATAAAAATTAGCTGGGCATGGTGGTGCACACATGTAATCCCAGCTACTTAGGAGGCTGAGGTGGGAGGTTTGCTTGAACCTGGGAGGCAGATGTTGCAGTGAGCCGAAAGCATACTATTGCACTCCAGCCTGAGTGACAGAGCAAGACTCTTGTCTCAAGGAAAAAAAAAATTTGTTTGAAATAAATCCCAACAATCCTCAAATTATAAAGGAAATCATAGATGTATATATGGCTAGGTATATAGGTGGAAGATGAGAGGAGAGAGAGGAAGAGAATTAGAGACTGACATATCTAAGAAACACACATCAATTTTGTGTATCTTTGCATTGAACAAAAAATAGTTCAGAGACACACAGAAAAATTATTACAGCGACAGCCCCAACAATGAAAATCCTTGAGTAACAGTTATTATCTAAGGAAATAAAAACAAATTTGTTGTTTTATCTTGTAGGTTTATATGAGGATACAATTTTATGAATTTTATGCCATCTTTACATTAATTTTTTAATACAGAAAACAAATTGGATTGAGATAGAAAATATGTGTTAAATGAATTTGTCCCCTGGCTCAATAGTCTTGAATATATTAATGTAAAAATAAAACAACATATCTTTGGAAATTATTTATATAATTCTATCTAGATACCTGTGAAGCCAATGAGTATTACTAAGCTTTTTTAATTATTATTGTTATGCTTAAGTTCTGGGGTACATGTGCAGAACGTGCAGGTTTGTTACAGAGGTATACATGTGCCATGGTGGTTTGCTGCATCCATCAACCCATCATCTACATTAGGTATTTATCCTAATGCTATCCCTTCCCTATCCACTACCTGCTGCTATCCCTTCCTGAATTCCCCACCCACTGGGAGGCCCCAGTGTGTGATGTTCCCCTCCCTGTATCCATGTGTTCTCATTGTTCAACACCCACTTTTTTGGTTTTCTGTTCTTGTGTTAGTTTGCTGAGAATGATGGTTTCCAGCTTTATCTGTGTTCCTGCAAAGGCCATGAACTCATCCTTTTTTATGGCTGCGTAGCATTCCATGGTGTATATGTGCCACATTTTCTTTATCTAGTCTATCAATGATGGGTACATGGGTTGGTTCCAAGTCTTTGCTATTGTGAACAGTGCTGCAATAAACATACATGTGCATGTGTCTTTGTAACAGAACGATTTACAATCCTTTGGGTATATACCCATTAATGGGATTGCTGGGTCAAATGGTATTTCTAATTCTAGATCCTTGAGGAATTGCCACACTGACTTCCACAATGGTTGAACTAATTTACACTCCCTCCAATAGTGTAAAAGCATTTCTATTGCTCCACATCCTCTCCAGCAACTGTTGTCTCCTGATTTTTTAATGTTTGCCATTCTAACTGGCATGAGACGGTATCTCAATGTGGTTTTGATTTGCATTTCTCTAATGACCAGTGATGATGAGCTTTTTTTCATATGTCTGTTGGCTGCATACATGTCTTCTTTTCAGAAGTGTCTGTTCATATCTTCTGACCACTTTTTGATGGCATTGTTTGTTTTTTTCTTGTAAATTTGTTTAGGTTCATTGTAGATTCTTGATATTAGCCTTTTGTCAAATGGGCAGATTGCAAAAATTTTTTCTCATTCTGTTGGTTGCCTATTCACTCTGATGGTAGTTTCTTTTGCTGTGCAGAAGCTTTTTAGTTTAATTAGATCCCATTTGTCAATTTTGGCTTATGATGTCATTGCTTTTAGTATTTTAGTCATGAAGTCCTTGCCCATGCCTATGTCCTGAATGATATTGCCTAGGTTTTCTTCTAGGATTTTTATGGTGTTAAGTCTTATGTTTAAACCTTTAATCTATCTGGAGTTAATTTTTGTAAGGTGTAAGGAAGGGATCCAGTTTCAGCTTTCTGCATATGGCTAGCCAGTTTTCACCAAATCATGAATGAACGCCAATTCACAGTTGCTACAAAGGGAATAAAATGCCTAGAAATACAACTAACAAGAGATGTGAAAGACCTCTTCAAGAATAACTACAAATCACTGCTCAAGGAAATAAAAGACGACACAAACAGATGGAAAAATTTTCCATGCTCATGGTTAGGAAGAATTAATATGAAAATGGCCATATTGCCCAAAGTATCTTATAGATTCAATGCTATCCCCATCAAGCTACCAATGGCTTTCTAAACAGAATTGGAAAAAAAAAAAAGAAAACCTTAAATTTCACATGGAACCAAAAAAGAGCTTGCATAGCCAAGACAATCCTAAGCAAAAATAAAATAAAAAAAAAAATGAAAAAAGCTGGAGGCATCATGCTGCTTGACTTCAAACTATACTACAAGGCTACAGTAATCAAAACAGCATGGTACTGGTAACAAAACAGAGATATAGACCAATGGAACAGAACACAGTCCTCATGAGTAACACCACACATTTGCAACCACCTGATCTTTGACAAACCTGACAAAAACAAGTAATAGGTAAAGAATTCCCTATTTAATGAATATTACTAAGCTTTAAGTATCATCATGTTCTGTTGCTTGGATCTATTCTTTGTAATTTTGAGAAGGTTATACACCCTTTCTGAATTTCAATTTATGTATCTATGAAATGGAGATAATTGCCATTGTATAACAAGGTTATTATTAAAAGAAAATTTAGAAATTTATGTTAAAAGACCTAGCATATTACCTTATATGCAAGCACTTAAAAAATATTCACCATGTCTGAATCTTTTCCACATGCCAAAAGAGAGAGATACCAAAATGGACAATACATTTATCACATCCTTGTGTCCTCAGAAGAAAAATAACTAAAATAAGAATCAGAGGCTCTAGATGCAGGTATTTGCCTGCCATGATTGCCTATGTGACCTCAGTTGCTTCATCTACCTAGAACATAAGCACTCCCTAGAAAGTCAGTCCATGAGAACATGGGGTTTGGTCTTGTTCACTCATGTAGGCACTCAAAGCATATGTGTTAAATAAATAAGTAAGTCTAATAATGAAAGAAGTTGCAGTAAGTCATTGATTAAAGCACTGGCTCAGGGTACATACAGAGTGGTAATGCTGTGTGACCTTGAGCACAGTTCCTTATTCTCCCTGATTTTCAGTTACCTTACCAGTAAAATGATATAAAAATGGCATTGAATTTTCAAAAGTTATTTGAGCATTTCATGGAATAATACATCAAAAGTGTAAGTGCTTCCTGCTACATAGTAAATTCTTAAAAGGGTGGACTTAAATTTTCATTATTATGATCACAACCTTGGTATTCTAACATTCATGAATTCCCTTATGCAGTTTCTTAAAACATGTGCTTACATGTCAGCACATTAATCAACTAAATAATTTCTTTCCTTTGCTGTCCCTGTTGGGATTGCCTTACTGGATCTGTAGATATTGGGAGAATTCCCACTCCATTTTCTTTTCCTGGATTGTACAAATTCTGCACTACTGAAATCTAAATTCACTGACTAGACTTATATAATGTAAAAGTATCACAGTAGCTTGCGTTCAGAATTCCTGAAGCCATTCTTTCACTCTCAAAATTATGACCGAGCCATGGCTGTCACCAAAAGTTTTATTTATACAATTTATAAATGACAATAAATATAATAGATATACTTTATAAATGTCTCAGTACTTTGGCTTCCTCCCGTATTAACATGGGAGTAGTCTTACTATTTGTGCAATTGTTTTTATTTGCCTGAATTTTTAAGTAGCTCTTTGAGACTTTCAAAAAGTTTTTATAGATATGATATACTTAAAAGAAAACACAGATGTACAAACACACAAACACACGCAAACATACTCATACATGCTATCACACACACAAAAGGGAACATGCCATGCCTAGTAAGATTAATTCAGAAACTCAAAAGTGTCTCTAGCAAGGTTTCTGATTTTGAGATTATATTCCTTTATTCTTTTCCTTCTTCTGCCTTAAAATTTCAAGTCAAGGAGGCTCAATATTGTTACAAACATACCAAAAAATACTTGGGCTCTCCAACTTACTATTAACACTCTTATAACGGATCAGCTCAGGAAAACCTTTGCTCTGTCATTTTCTTGCTGTTTGCTTGTGCTTGCAATTAGTAACATTCTTAATCCATAGTTTTCTTACAGGATGATTTGTAGGCCCTTTGCTGATTAGATTAGTGTTAGTTTAATTAAAAATAGATAATGTATTTGATAAACCAGGCACACATAAATTGAAATACAAGAGAAGATAAGAAAAGGAAGAAGATGCTACTATCGAGTTCTCCTTTTTCCAGTTTATCTTATGTGCAACTATACTCCTAGACCCTTTGACATACAGATACATTTGGATCATCAGGTTATTACATATACCCATGATTATTAAGGCTGACACTTTCTTCTTTATTTTTAGATTAATAATAAAACTAATTTTTTAATCCTTAAAACCATTCTTAATCTGTATTTTCATAGAACTGTGTGGGTACCTTTGTTATAGCTCTTATTGCTTTGCATTTTAGTTGTTTACATATTAACAGAGTATAAAGAGTTCTGAAGTGGATTAATTTTTGATTCCTACTAGAGAGCACAGAACTTGCATATAGAAAATAATCAACACTTTTGTGTTTAATTAGTGAAGGAATTAATGGCTTTGTCCCACACAAACAGAAACACTGAACTATGCTTACTAATACAGTCACACCTCATTATTGCAGGTACTGGTCCAATATGGCTGAATGAAGTGTTTTGTTTTGGGAGAGAATCGTCTATTGAAGAATGTAAAATTCAACAATGGGGCACAAGAGTCTGTTCACATTCTGAAGATGCTGGAGTCACTTGCACTTTATAATGCATCATTTTCATTCACATCTATGAAATCGCTGCTCAAAAATGATTTTATTACCTTGCTTCTATAAAATCCATTTAATGAATATTTAAGATATTAAGAATATTTCCCAAATAATATTTTTTTATTTACAGGATAAACATATTGAACACCTTCATACTTACTATATGTCTATATTTAAACCATTTTAGCTTCTGTAGGCATTTTAATGAAATTTTCTAATATAATGACTTATACATTGAATTGAACATATTGAAGTTTAAGGTTTCCAGATTACAAAGGACAAGGGTAACAGAAATGCATACCAATAATTGGCTCCAATTCATAGTATCTTCACCAGGAGATTATAGTTTTTTGCTCTTCTTGTCTTTGCAATCTATTTAGTTGACTTTAATTACTTTCTGAATAATGGAAGGGTTGAGAAGATATCTTTTGTGCCTAGATTCTAAAACCTGCAATCCATACATATTATTTTAAAGGAAGAATGTTATCCAACCATTAAGATCTCTCAGTGTGCAGTAACATGTGTATTAGATATCAATGTTAATGATATGTCTTGGCCAGGATGGGCCAGGGAGCTTATTTTTCTTGTCATGTACTTACAACTGTTTAATGGAATCATGAAGTAAATTGAAAGCAGGATATATGAGAACACTGACTGTCATTATATTTGTCCAGATAATTGGTGGATCAAAAATGCTATTTGTTAATGGGAAGCTTAGTTTGTTAGGCATTTTAAATTAAGTTGAATAATTAGCTTGTTACAATTCTAGGACATGGTGTTTAAAATTTAAATCTAATGACTCCATTTTAACAAACAGAATGCAAACATCTTGAGCACGGAAGGAAGAGAAGTTTCAACTCTTTGGAGTCTTTTATGAAGTGAGTCAACATTTACAACCAGAGAGAGCGAAAGACAGAGAGAGAGAGAGAGAGAGAGAGAGAGAGAGAGAGAAAGAGATAGGCTCTTTAGCCTTAAAGGAACAATAACCCTGAATGTGCCCCAAAAAGTAGTTTAGCAACATTTTTGTTAATAGTCAACCCATCCCCAGGACCATAGTCTAGAATGTGAAAAGCTGTGCTGAAACCTGGTAATTAATTCTACCCTGAAAGTTACTGCTGCAGAAGGACCAGCAGTTGATAATATAGCCCAAATGAATTCAACCTCAGCCCTGAAAAGAACATAATTCTCAAGTTTCCTATGACCAATTCACAGAAAAATGTAATTGTAAAATAATACTATTATGGAATTACTCTACTTTCTTTAATAGCAAATGAAAGCATAAGCTTAAGCACTTTTTCATATTCTAAGGTCTCACCACACATAGTAACCAAGTAGTAGATTCATAACCCTCCAACTTGAAAAAGCGAAAACCTTACCTTGTAAACAGCCTACTGAAAATGCACTTTTATCATGTAACATCCGTTTACTTGTTGAACATTGCTGGTTTTCTCTGGCAGTATAATTTTGTGGTTAAGGGAATTAATTCTGAATGTATACTTTCTGTCTCAAACCCTGGCTCTACTTTCAGCTAGTTATTAATTCTTTGTGCTGAATTCCACTATCTAGGAATTTTCTTCAAAAGGTAAATACAATGGTTTTTGAAAGAATCATTTGCATTATCAGCCTGCTTGGGATGCCTGAGCTCAGTGCCTATGGGTTGTTAATATTATATTGCTCTGTGGTATACGTATGCTGATTTCCCACTTACACATTGAGTGTTATATCTTTAATAAGTAATCTAAAAATCCTTTTTGTATTTGAGAGAATCTACTAAGTTCAGTCCACTCTAGGAAAGAGCTTAATAGCACCAATAGAAATAGAGGATTTAATTTACTTTGGAATGCTGAATTGCATTAGCTCCATTAAAACAAACAAACAAACAAATAAAAACCAGAAATTTGCGATTTGGTTTTTTTGAAAAAAGAGATCAGCTGACCAGAATGAATGTATCCTACTTGTTGAACCATCTAGCATCACATTAAATTCAAAATGTATATTTAAATAAAAGAAGAAGAAAAAGAAAGCAAAGGGGTGTTGAAATGAAGAATAACCTTTGATATCTGAGAACCAAACATATTCCACCTAAGTTATCTGAATAAATAGTTTCAAATCAAAACTTGCCATCTTTTTCAAAATGTATGGACCATAGTTGTTTGTACTCAAGTAAAGTATTACATTAAAGCCTGTGCCTATTACAAATCATATAACTGAAGTGTGTTGTTCAGTTGACCCTTGAACAACACAGACATTGGGAGTATTGACCCTCTGCATAGTGAAAAATCCACATATAACTTTAGACTCTCCCAAAACTTAGCCACAAATAGCCCAGTGGTGTCCAGAATCCTTACCAAGAACAAATAGTCAATTAATACATATTATATTGCTAAGAATGTAGTCAATCAACACATTTTATATGCATGATATACTGTATTTTTACAATAAAATAAACTGGAGAAAAGAGAATATTTTTAAAAATCATGAGGAAGAGAAATATATTTGCTATTAATCAAGTGAAAGTGAATCATCATAAAGTTCTTCATCCTTTGTTGTTGTTTTCATATTGAGTAGGCTGAGGAGGAGAAAGAGGAAGAGTTGGATTTGCTGTCTTAGGGGTTGCAGATATGGAGGATCCATATGTAAGTAGAACAGTGCACAGTTCAAACCCATACTGTTTAAGAGTTGACTGTAATAATATTTGCTATTAAGGGTAAAATGAAATATTTGTAGCCTCAGTAATTTGTTTGATCAGGATAGCAGTGATGTGTATGCCCAAAGCAATCACAGTGAAGAGATACAAATTTACCACCACTGGGTTACAATAATAAGCATATTTACTGCCAGAGTTTGAGAACCTCAAGGCTGGTGAAGCTAAAGATCCCATATTAACTAAATAAAATCAAGATTCTGGCAGAGAGGAGGAAAAAGTCAATGTCTGTCAGGTAGAAAATTACCAATGTTCCCTTAGAAAAGCACAATTAAGAGGTGATTATGTTGACTTTCTAAAATTCATTGAGACAGTATGTAGAAATTTTAGTAACATTTGTTTGGCACTAGATATGGCTTTGGCTTTTAATCACACAAGTAACTATAACATCACCTTTTTTTTTCAACTATGCCTTTTCTTTGCCTTTTTTCTTTTGTGAATGTTAGGTAATAGATTTTTAAATGTTTTTTTCTTTAACCACACCAATGTGCTCACATAACATAGTGAAATATGCATTCATTTTTGATATTTATCAGCTATTTTATATTTAAACCTTTTGTAGAATTTATATGTTTAAAATGTTAATATCTCAAGAGCTTATTTTAGGTATATGTTATTGTTGAGTACATTTACTTAAACAAACAAACAAAAACAAAAAAACAGTATTAACTAAATGGTGGAGTAGGCAGCTTGACCCTGCCTCCTCCTGGATGCAGCAATGTTTCTTGTCTTGAGGCAGTATTGGGAAGTCTACATTTGTAATTTGGGCCCTTGGTCCCTGATTCCAGAAGAAGCAGAGATGACCTTCTTCACAAACGGTTGTGTATGTCTGTTTTAATTTGTCTAAGAAATTACCTGAAGGACTGATGCAAAGGCCTGGTAGCAAAAGCTAAAGAGAGTATCTTTGGGAAATTAGGGTGTTTAAAAAAAAAGAGTACAGGCAACTTTAGAAAGCTCCATGCATGCCCAGGGCAAAACACATGCTTAGAAAAGACCTGAAAAGAACCTAAGCTTTTACCTTGGGCTGATCTCTAGGCTTAGTGCAAGTCTGACTAAGTGTTGAAGGAGTGCCCAGGCACAGAAACAATCTGCAAATACTGGGAGAGATGGATTGTTGTTGGTTGTGTTTCTTTGTTGCGGGTTTTGTATTTTGTATTTTTAGTGGTTGGCATTCAAAAACACTAGCTTAACACAAAGCAAAAAAAAGAGACTTCAGTGATCACCAACAATAAAGAACACAGTCTTGGTAAAAATTATTCAGGATAGTCACAAAACAAAAACAAGTGAAATAAATTAAAAGAATGGTCACTGAGGAAGTACAGATGTTATACCTACTTGAGAAGAAACCAAAACAACTGTCTAAAATGTGCTTTAAAAAGTAATGGACAAAGTATGAAAGGAAATAAGAAAAATAATGTATTAGCAATATTAGAATATCAATAAAGAGACACAAATTACATAAAAAAGAGCCAAATAGAAACTGTATCTGAAAGTACAATTACTAAAATGAAAACAGCATTAGAGGGCTTTAACAGCAGATTTCAACAAGCAGGTGAATCAGTTCATTTGAAAACAGGACAATTATAAATTGAGTCTGAGGAGCAGATAGAAAAAAAATAATGAAGAAAAGTAAAAAGAGCTTAAGGGAAATTTGGGATACCATGAAGTGGGCCTAAATATGCATTTTGAGAGCCACAGAGATAAAGAGACAGAAGAAAGAATATCTAAAGAAATATTAAACAAGATTTCCCAAATGTAATGGTAGGCATGAATCTGCAAGTCCAAGAATCTCAAAAAACTCTCACACCAAGAGACCCACACCAAGACAAATTGGTCAAACTGACAAAAGAGAAAGACAAAGAGAATCTTGAAAGTAGCAAGGGAAAAGCAACTTGTCATATACAATGGACCTTCAAAAAGGTTAATAGCTGATTTCCCATCATCAGAAACTATAAGGCCAGAAGACATTTAGATGACATATTTAAAGTGCTGAAAGAAAAAGAAGAAACAAAACCCCAAAACTTGTTAACCAAGAATATCATGTCTTGTAAAAATGTCCTTCAAAAGTGAGAGAGAAACTAAGACTTTCCCATATAAACAAAAGCTGAGAAAATTTATTGCCACTACATCCTGCCCTCTGAGATATGCTAAAGGGAGTCCTTCAGATTGAAATAAAAGAACACTAGACTTTAAATTTAAGTCATGTAAAGAAATAAAGATCTTCAGTAAAGGTAATTACATAAGAAAATACAAAAGTTACTATTGTATTTTGTGTTTATAATTTCATTTTTTAATTTCCTGTGTGATTTAAAAGATGGAAGTGTTAAAAATATACATTTATTATATTATACACACAATATATAAAGATGTAATTTGTGCCAACAACATAAAGTGTGGGAAATATGGAGTGCTTAGAGGCAGAGATTTTTTGTTTTTTGTTTTTTGTTTCTTCTTTTTCGATGAAATTTCACTCTTGTTGCCCAGGCTGGAGTGCAATGGTACGATCTTGGCTGACCACAACCTCCACCTTCTGTGTTAAAGTGAATATCCTGCCTCATTCCCCCCAAATAGCTGAAATTACAGGCATGTGCCACCATGCCCAGCTAATTTTGTATGCTTATTAGAGATGGGGTTTCTCCATGTTGATCAGGCTGGTTTTGAGCTCCCAGCCTCAGGCAGTCTGCTCACCTCAGCCTACCAAAGTACTGGGATTACAGGAGTGAGCCATCATGCCTGGCCAAAACAGAGTTTTTAAATGTTATTGAAGTCAAGTTGGTATCAATTTAAGATAAATGTCATAAATTTAGGATGTTATTTAATCACCAGGATAGTCATTAGAAAAAATCTAGAAATATTTACACAAAAGGGAATAAGAAGTAAATCAAAATGGTTCACTACAAAAAAGTCACCTAACTATAAAAGAAGGCAGTAATGGAAGAAATGAGAACCATAAAGATATAAAGCATATAGAAAATGTCAATATTTCAAAAGTTAGTTCTTTATTGTCATAATACATTAAATTCAGATGGATTAGGTTGTCTAAGGCAGCAATTGGAAGAATGAAATTAAAAAAAAATGGTAACTACATGTCTGCGTGAAATTCACTTTAGATTAAAAGACATGAACACATTGAAAGTGAAGTGACAAAAAAAGGTTATTTCATACAAATAGTAACCAGAAGAGAAATGAAATGGTTCTTTCAAAATCAGACAAAATATAATTTAAGTCAAAAACTGTTGAAAAGACCATTAAATATTGATTAAAGGACATTATGTATCAATAAAAGAGACAACACATAAATTCATCCAAAAGATGTCATAATGGTAAACATATATGCACCAAAACTGTGAGTCCCAAAATATATGAAGCAAACATTGACAGAATAAAGGGAGAAATAAATAGTTCTACAATAGTAGTTGAAGACTTCAATACAATACTTTCAAAGATGCTTAACACTTCTAGAAAGAAGATCAATAAGGTGATAGAGGACTTGAACCATCCTATGCAACAACTGGACCTAACAAACATATATATATAACATTTCACCCAACAGCAGCAAAATGCACATTCTTCTCAAGCGCACATAAAATGTTCTCTGGCATACAACATATTTGTGATTGAACGGCCACCCTAAAATCTCAATAAATCTTAAAAGACTGAAATTGTAGAAGTATCTTTTCCAGCCCTAGTAGAATAAAACTGGAAATTATAATAATTATTGCATTATTATACAAAGAAAATTGGAAGATATATAAATATGTGGAAATTAAACAACACGCTCTTGACCAACAGGTCAAAAAATAAATGATATGGGAAATTAGAAATACTTGGAGGATGCGAATGAAAATAAAAACATAATAAACCAACACTTAGGGAATGCAGTGTAAGCAGTACTCAAAGGAAAATTTACAGCTCTAAGTACATACATGAAAAAGAATGATCTTGTGTTATGATATATATGTTGGTTTTCATCCAAGTCTTCTGGCTTATAACTTCCATAGGCCTTGTTACAGTCTTTAGTTATAATGTTGAGTGTGTTAGACCACAGGGGAAAGTTGCTGATCTTTTTCCTATCTTCTTTTCACCTGCCCCAAGGCAGGACTCTAGCCTTTCCTCAGCTTTCTGATTGTGGGTCTTAAGACCTTCCAACAGAGAGAATCCTGCCCTATACTCTGGGGGATGGAATGTTGATATCATGAAACTTTAACAAAAACCCAAACAGACTGAGTTTGAAGAGCTTCCAGATAGCTGAACATGTGGAGGTTCCTGGAGGGTGGCATGCCCAGAGAGAGCATGAAAGGTCTGCACCCCTTCCCCTGTACTTAATTCTATGCATTTTTTAATCTGTAGCCTTTGCAATATTCTTTATACTAAACTGGTAAACCTAAGTAAGTGTTTCCCTGAGTTCTGTAAGCTTCTCCAGAAAATTAGATGAACCCAATTATAAGAAAGAGATGTGGAGACCCCAACTTGAAGCCAGTTGGTCAGAAGTTGTAGAGGCCCAAACTTGCAAGTGGTGTTTGAAGGTATGGGGGACAGTCTTAGTGACTGAGCCTCCAACCTGGTAGATAATGTCAGAGCTGAATTAGCAGACACCCAGCTGGTGTCTGCTGCTTAATGCTTGGGAGAAATAAACCCACATATATGGTCACATAGTTCTTCTTCTGTGTCAATGATCATTGTTTTGGTGTGACAGTAGAGGATTTAGCTAGAGCCATTATACAAGAAAAGGAAATGACAGGCATCCAATATGGAAGGAAGAAATAAAACTCTCTCTCTTCACAGGTGACATTACACTATGTGTAGAAAATCCCAAAGAATTCACAAACAATCCTGCACGATCTGCACGTGTACTCCAGAACTTAAAGTATATTAAAAAAAGAATGCTTATTAGAGATAATAAATTCAGCAAAACTGCAGGGTACAAAATTATTATATGAAAGTTCTGTTTCTTTACACCTGTATTAAATCATCAGAAAAGGAAATTAGTAAATTAATAAATATAGCTATCAGTTGATTAGTATACAGCATACATAAAGAATTCCTACAAACTAATTTCTAAAAACAGTTTTCTCAGAAGGAGAAACCTAAATATCCAAAGACAAATAATAAATTGCTTAGTCTCACAAATAATTAGGAAAATACTAACTAAAATGAGATACTTCCATCCTACATTTTTATACTTATTGGATGAACAAAAATTAATAAGTCTATTAATACTGCATGTTTGTGCAAGGAAATGAAACAAACACAAAATATGTGTTTGTATGGAGCTCTTGCATTTTGCTTGTGGAAATATAGACCAGCATCATGTCTTTTGAGAACAATTTGGTATCTAGTGACATTACATAATATGCTTAACCCATAACCCAGCAAATATACTTTCTGAAACCTACTATTTTTTTTGAGACAGGGTCTCACTCTGTGGCCCAGACTGGACTGCAGTTGTGTAATAGTAGCTCACTGCACATTCTTACCACTCAAGTTCAAGCGGTCCTTCCCACTTCAGCCTTTTAAGTAGCTGGGACCATAGGTCCACACTACCACATAGGCTATTTTTTGTATTTTTTGTAGAGACAGGATTTCACCATGTTGCTCAGGTAAGTCTCAAACTCCTGGACTCACGAAATCCACCCACCTTGGCCTCTCAAAGTGCTCATATTACAGGCATAAGCCACCATGCCTAGCTGAAATCTACTTTTTAAAAAACATTCCCCTTATGTATATAGGCATCCTGTCAAGAATGTTTTCTGTCATTTTTTTAAAGTAATGATATCCTAATTATCCTACAGTGGCAATTGGATTAATAAAACTGTTTCCTTTTTACTGTAGCATACTATATAAAAATGCAATGAGTAAATCAGATCTTCATATAAAAATTTCATAAAATGTGCATTGACTACAACAATTCCAAAATGATATGTACAGTATGATTCTTTATATCTGTGTTCAAATATTTAAAACAATATTGTTTAGGGACTCAAATATGTGTTAATATCTATAATTGTGTATTAAAACTTAACCCCAACATATGGGAACATTTCAAAAGACTACCAAAAAAAAATCCCTATTTCCCAAATGCTCCTTTTTGAGGCAGTTTAAATGGTGCACTTGATCCGATAAAAAAGACTGATGCCTCCAAAAAACAAGTAGTCAAGATGGTGGGTCCAGAGAGAGCTGGTAGTGCTGCAATGCATCCTGGGAGGCATAGAGCCCATGAATATAATCCTGTAAAAAGAAAGGTGATGTCTGATCCCCAGAGGACACGTTCTGAGGACTTTAGTTTTTCGTATGTTCAGCCATGTTTTTTATGCTTAGAAAATCCCTGCAAGGGCAGCAGTGCACTGATACATCCACAGACTGTCGCCCCATCTGTTAAGAACATCAGGAAGCCTGGTAGCAGGGGCTGAAAAGTGGCTTTTTTTTTTTTTTTAAACCAGAAGCAGGTCTACTAAACACTGGGAATTTTGATAGAGCTTTGGATTTTCTACCATAAACACATATTGTTTCTATAACCAGTTTTTATCTAATTTGAAAAAAGTTTTAAAAATCATAAACTAATGTCGTCCAATATGTTTTTACAGATAGTGCAATTGTGGTACAAATAATTTGTTCAAGATTGCCCAGCTGTTAGAGAGAAGTAGCACCAAGATGTCTTATTCTCAAGTCATTGTTTTTTAACTGACGAGTGATGTGATGATTCACTCGTAGACTTGTATGGGCATTAGTGAGCAAATCATCTGTATCTATTTTGTTGCTTTAATGCAGTTCCACAATCAGATATTACAATTGGTGGGAAGAGAACAAATCAATAAACTCTGACTATAGCTACTTTACAGGAACGCTATATATTTTTTAAACGTTAAAACAGAATGTATAAAGCAGAATCAAACAAACATGATAAAAAAATTGTTATAGTAGTTTTTCTCAACTTCTTCCCCCTCCAAACTACCAAACACATAAAACACCAAACAAACAAAACGCCCTACAATAGCCAAACTGAACTTTCCCTGGCTCTTTCACAACGGTGGCAGGTTTCTATTTCAACAGCATAGCTAAACTGGAGCTTTATCCTCCAGTATTCCCCTTCCTCTGTTGTTCTGGCTTACCATCAAACACAAAAGACATTTTGCATGGGATTTGGAAACAGAATTTAAGAGCAGCCGTGTTTTTTATTCTTAGACTATCACTGCAGGGGCAGCAGAGCGCTGATGCATCCACAGATTGTCACCGCTCTGCTAGCTCACCTGGCTTGCAGGGGGCAGCACTCCTGTAGTCCCGGAAGTTCCCTCTGGAGGCTCCTTCAGTTTCTCTCTCTCCTGGGCCAGAGGCCTGTTTAGCTCCTTGCTGAATTTACCACCTTTTTCCTGCAGGCCACCTAAAGCATCAAAGCTGGAGGCAGCAAGAAACTAATGCAGGGTCCTGCACTTTCATGGCTTCTCTTTTGTCCTGGTTCTCCCTCAGTTAACGTCCGTCTTACTTGTAAACTGCCAACCACGCTGACTTCAGACCCAGCATAAGGCACAAAAACAGCAGACTTGCATAAACTACTTAATCAGCAACCCAAATCCACAGTTGTCTAAGATTGAATCTCTTTAACAAATCCCATATGTTGTCCAGATGCAGGGGCTCATGCCTGTAATCCCAGCACTTTGGGAGGCTGAGGCGGGAGGATTAGTTGAGCCCAGGAATTCAAGGTCAGCCTGGAAAACATAGTGAGACCCCATCTCTATTATAAAAAGAAAAGAACCCATCATTTATATTGTATATATTTGCTTCTCTGATCAAACTCTAACCACTACAACCACACAAAGAGGAAAGACTCTACATTTTTTCCTCATGAAGAGGACAGCTGTTGAATTGATTGACTCAGCAAAGAAATTGAAAGGAGAGCAAAGGAGAGAAAAAAAAAAAAAACCCATATGAGCTGGGCAGACATGAAGATTTGCTGTGGATTGTGCGACTATGGCCTTAGGGTGAAAAGTGGACTGGTGAATTTATAGCATTTCAAGATTGTAACTGTGAGCTGGATATTTACTAGTTTATAAGTCATACAAGTAAACATATGCAGTTATTTTTATTTAGTTGGCTACTGAACTGTGCTTTCTAAAGGTAATACTATGCTGAGACTGAAATTGGGGTCTGGGTTTTAAGGTAGTTACATAAAGTCTCAAACTATCCATGTTTGAGACTATGGATATATGTAACAAACCTGCGCGTTCTGCACATGTATCCCAGAACTTAAAGAAAAAAATGTTTTAAACATCTCAAACTATTGTTCAGTAGGTTTTTCTACAAAAATGTCTAATACAAAGAATTTTAAAAGTTAAATTACTGTATTATTTTTAATAACTCTAGAATTGAATGTGACTTTAAAGCTCTTCAGGATTCCCCGAATAAAAAAATTTAGAATTTCATGCCTAGAATAACTTTAGAGGGGAAAAAAAGCCAAAAATACATCTGCTAATCATCCATTAAGAACCACCCTAGGGTCAAATAAGTTCAGTCAAACCAACTGTAACACATTCAAACTTTTTCACAAAATGTCTTTGATGCTTATATCATTTCCCTAAAAAGATCATTAAAATAAATGACATAAATTGCTCATTTCTTTTCTTAAATTGAAAAAAATATATACTAGTTTAAACTTTCAATGGCAGAATAAAGTGAAAACCCAGCTATTATTATTAATTAGGTCCTATTAGAGAAGTTGAGACTTGGCTGTTTCCCAGAGAACTAATATGTTACATATCCAAGTCAGCTGCCACAGTGATTAGATTGGTGGAAGGAATGGATCAACCATGGCATATCGAATAAAAGGTAAAGGAAAAAGGAGGGCGGTACAGAAGGGAGAGAGCAGGGAGGGAAGGAGTGAGAGAAAGAAAAGAAAAAGAAAGAGAGATAAAAAGGAAAGAAGAAAGGAAGGAAAGGAGGAGGAGGAGAAGAAGAAAGAAGGAAGGCAGGCAAGAAGGAAAGGGAAGGAAGGAAGGAAAGGGAAGAGAAGGAGGGGAAGGAAGGAAGGAAGGAAAGGGAGGAGAAGGAATGGAACAAAGGAAAGAAGGAAGGAAGGAAGGGAAGAGAGGAAAAGAAGGAGAGGGGGAAGGAAGGACGGACTAAGAAATAGCAAATTTGCTAATCAACTCTTCATTAGATGCTGAAGATAGAAGGTAGGGTTATTCGTAATATTTTTAAAATATACTTAAGAGATGAGATAACAAATTAATGGAAAAAGCCCTTGGAAATGTAGTAGTATTAGACAATTGCTTTTTTTTTTTTTTTTTTTTGAAATGGAGCCTTGCTCTGTCACCTAGGCTGGAGTTCAGTGGCGTGATATTGGATCGCTGCAACCTTCTGGGTTCAAGCTATTCTCCTGCCTCAGCCTCCTGAATAGCTGGGATTACAGGCATCCTCCACCATGCCCAGCTAATTTTTTATATTTTTTAGTAGAGACAGGGTTTCACCTTGTTGTCCAGGCTGGACTCAAACTCCTGACCTCAGTGATCCACCTGTCTCAGCTTCCCAAAATCCTGGGGTTACAGGCATGAGCCACTGCACCTGGCTAACAATTACTTTTACACTATTCAAATTCTAATGTTTACTTCTTACTTAAAAACAGTCTGATTCTACATTGCAGGTAATAAGAAAGTCAAGAAGTTTAAGGGAAAGAAATTTATCATATAAAAATTTTCTACCAGAGTCTGTGTACTCTGATTAAGTTTGGGGAAGATCTTTACCCCAAAACGTGACTTGCATTTACATGAGGACAACAGAACAGTCATTGATTATGCTTGAATACCATTTGTTATATTTTTTTATTTCAAAGTAAAATATAACTATCACATTTTAATCATTAACAATGAAAAGTTATAGCACACTGAGATACAGCACAAATGCGTACCATTCTCTGTATAAGGATGATGGTGTTATAGAGAATAAAAACAGTTTCTATTTGCCAAATGCTTTCTCCATGAAAAAAAAGCAGTGTCAGTTCAGGGAAAGGCTTGCTAGTATTTATTAGAATGCCATGTAATACAATCAGTATACCAGGCAGGAGAGGAAAGAGCCGTATTTCTGTACTGGCTCTGCCTCTTGCTGACTGCATGTTCTAGGGAGTTACTTAACCTCTAATCCTCAGCCTCTGGCAGGTAAAATGGGAATGGTTATACGTGACCTATCTAATTCAGACTGTCATTGTAAGAACTAGAGGTGAACATGAATTACTAAAAGGACAAAAGTTAATAATTTTCAAGCACCTGTAATATTTACTAACCGTTCCACATTTAGTGGTGTTAATGCAAGTATAGAAATTAAATCATTGTAAGAACTAGAGGTGAACATGAATTACTAAAAGGACAAAAGTTAATAATTTTCAAGCACCTGTAATATTTACTAACCGTTCCATATTTAGTGGTGTTAATGCAAGTATAGAAATTAAATTACTTTGAAGTCACTTTTGTTTTCCAGACTTTGATCTTTTCATTTTGACCTGACTCTAAGACTCCCATATATTATAGTTTTAATAACATTCAAAATGTGATAGCGCTCCATAAATTAAAATAGAAAGTTTTTTGTGTAGATAGAACTTTTCATTTGCCCAGATTTAAAAAAATAATAATTTTGTTTTTAGAGACAAGTGTCTCACTCTGTTGCTCAGGCTGGAGGGCAGTGGTGCAATCGTAGCTCACCGTAACCTCCAAGTCCTAGCCTCGAAATGAATTTGCTGAGGACTTTAAGGAGGGAAAAAATGCTCTGTGAACCAGTTTGGTCTGATTTAGTGAATGAAATGCCTTGTAAGTGAAGAACATAAAAAACACTAAGAGAGACATTTCTGAGGTTGTATGGGGATAATTGGCTTGACAAGTGTAGTAGGCCAGCTCTAGGCCTCCATAGGGGTTCCAAGAATAAAAAGAAAGAAGGTAGGAAGAGGAATTGTCACAGAGACTGACCCTGCAGGACGCCAAAGTAGAAATTTCAGATCAAGAAGCGTTGGCACGCTGGGTGCAGTGACTCACACCTGTAGCCTCGAAACTGGGATGCTGAACTGGGAGAACTGTTTGAGCCCAGGAGTTTGAGACCAGCCTGGGCAACATAGTAAGCTCCATCTCTACAAAAAATAAAAAAAAAATTTAACCAATCGTGGTGGTCCATGCCTGTGGTCACAGCCACATGGGAGGCTGAGCTGGGAGGATTACTTGAGCCCAGAAGGTCAAGGCTCCCCTTTTACCTGCCAGGAGGCTAAAGGATGATCTCACTGCATTCCAGCCTGGGTGACAGAATAAGATCCTATGGCATATATACACCATGGAATACTACGTAGCCATAAAAAAGGATGAGTTCATGTTCTTTGCAGGGTCATGGATGAAGCTGGAAACCATCATTCTCTGCAAACTAACACAGGAACAGGAAACCATGTTTCTTTCCTTCATTGTCTAGTATGGACACAACTTGAACTCCACTATGTTCAAAACATTACAAACGCAATGCCGCAGAGTTCAGAGAAACAGGTAAATTCCCAATAACATGAACAACTCCAAATACTAAGCATCCCTATTGATAAAATTTCCCCGCCAGTGGGACTGTTTCATTTGTTTCTCAGTTACTTCTTTCCTCAACTCCTCTTTCATCTCCGGCTCTAACCTAGCACTCAAGTGCCTATTAATTGCTCATACATCACAGAACTTCATATATTTATTTATTATTTATTTTTTGAGACAGAGCCTTGCTCTGTTGCCCGGCTAAATGCAGCGGCACAATCTCAGTTCACTGCAACCTCTGCCTCCCAGGTTCAAGCCATTCTCCTGCCTCAGCCTCCCGAGTAGCTGGGATTGCAGGTGTATGCCACCACACCCAGCTATTTTTTTTTTAATTTTTAGTAGAGATGGGGTTTCACCATGTTGGCCAGGATGGTCTCGATCTCTTGACCTCGTGATCCACTTGCCTTGTCCTCCCAAAGTGCTGGGATTACAGGCGTGAGCCACCACACCAGGCCAGATCTTCATTAATTTTTTTTAAACTGTGTCCCTGACTAAGGAGTTCTATTTTCCACCTATAAATCTAACCAAAAAAACGTTTACTAATCCGTTTAGCTTTCTGTCTAAGGATACCTATTTTGAGCTGTTCAAACAATATTCTGTCCCATCACACAAGCAAGTGTTAGAGACTCTAATCCTACATTTACTAAGAACTGAAAACAGGCAAGCATTTATCCATGTACTTTGAGGGAAAACAAAAGTGAAAAAGGTATACTGGTAAATAAGAGATGAATAGGAAGAACAAGGTTTTAGATGTACTGAGTTTATTCAGATTTTGTAGAAGGCTTCAGCAAACAACTAGACTTTGTTGCATAATAATTTACTCAGGTGAGTTTTGGAAATAAAACTGAAAACATGCTAGAAGCTCACTTCCCACCAGGCAGGTGCAATATCAAATCGCTAATGCAACCATAATCCTGGTAGGCATCCTATTTCCAGAGAGTTCTGGGTGTCTGCCTTCCCGATATCCCTACTCTGTTATCTGGCCAAACTACTGGCTGTCTGCCTGCATGCCTGGTTATCATCAGGGCTCCCTGTTAGCCTGGGGGACTTCTCAGGACACTGCCCAGCTTGACGGCTTTTCGTGGTCCTATTTATTCCATGGCCACAACCTTTCCATTTTGGTTCTGCTGGATCTTCTAGTTCAATAAACTCTAATTGCATTTCTGCTCATAATGAGGGAAATCATAAAAACAACCACCCCCCTATTCTGATTCCTGGTGTTGTCACTTACTGTTTGAACCTAACTGAATGATCAGTCGTTTTGATGATAATTCAGCATTCAGAAATGGTGAAGCTCCCTTTCTTCACTTCCTACCATCTTAGGCACCAAACTCATTGATCCTGAAGTAGCTCTTCAGTTATCATTAGAAAATAGTTAAACTTTTTCTGTCATTTATTCTACTGGCAATGTAATACATAACTTTACAGTCCAGAACTTTTTAACAGTGCTTCATTTAGAAGATAACATGGATAACTACTAGTTCAAGGGCAGAATTGTTAATGGACCATAAAAAGATATTTGTTCATACAGAGTATCACTTATTGCTTTCCTACTGTACCCTTTATCTAATCACTGTGTTGATGTCTCTGTGCAGTAATAATTTCATTTTTGAACTTTAAAATAAGCCTTGAAATGACTTAAACATCTGCTTCGCCAAGAAGGCATAACCTTCCCTGAGTGTTGGTACCAGCGCCTATTAGCTGGGCTCCCCGAGCATTTTCTGACTTCTTGCAGCACATTTTAATAAATTAAAGCGAATGTAAAATGACTTACAACTTTAAGAGCAGACAGACTGAAAAGATAATAAATTAGTTGTAAAATTTTTTCTATCGCTGAGTGTTCTCTCAAAAATGAAAGTGATGGCATCTCAAAATCAGTAACTTTTATATAATAGAAATAGGTGGAAGGAAATAAAAATAAAAACAAAGATTGTAGAATGGGAAAATATTTTGATTTCCCAGCATTTGTAATGTCCAAGGATTCATCAGTAAGGCAGAGCGGTAGAGGAAGATGGGGAATAGCACCCTTTCCTAAGCCAGAAGAGAATAAGACATTGGATACATCTAGTTGAAAGAGACTTGTCAAAGTTTAGACACACATTTTGCACTGAAGCAGCTAAAATAGTGCAGTAAGGTTATCCAAGGGATAGGCTGAACGTCAGAATGGGGAATTTAAATACATACCATGGTAGGTGAGAAAGCAGTCGGCGAAGGACACATCTGAAGTCCAGTAGACCTAGGTTCAAATCCTGACTCTGTCTTTTGTTAGTGCCGTAGTTTTATAAATGTGGGCAAGTTATTTAACCTTCATAAGACTCGCTCTCCTTATGAATAACATTAATAATTATTACAAAGATCCATGGGATCTGAGGGCCTTGATTATTGGAAACCTTACAAAATATTATATACTGCATTCTAGTAGAGTCCCTGGAAAAGCAAACCAGGGATCAGCCTGAGGAATGTTTGCTCATAAATAATAGGATGAGACTTTGGGCCAAAGGGAGGCAGGGAAGGGATTAGCAAGAGATTAGAGCTTGTTAAAAACTCAAACTAGTGTTAAAATGGAAAGAAAAAGTTGGGGCAGAATCCAGGTGGGATGTGCTAAGTCATTCCAAGTGGAGCAAGCAATCTGGGGTCCTAGGGTTCAGCACTGGAACATAATGAGCTGCCGAGCTATGCAGGAAGGAGAACAGTGAGCCCCGCACCACGTGGGAGCCAAGGAGGTGGCACCACTGCCATGTCCCAGCTTAACCTAACAGAAGCAGCAGTGGCATCTAAGAAATTTCTCTACTCTTCTGCCTGGAGCTTTCTTCAGACCACCCTCCTTCACAGTTAGACTGGAACTCAACCTAACTAAAGGCTGTATTGTCAATGAGAAGAGAATGTTGCTGAGTCTTGATTTTCCTCATCGAATTATAAATACCTTCATTGACTATTTCCCCATCAAGCCCTTAAAAAATAGTCTTTGCTATTTAGGGGTTCATTGTTTGGGCTTTGTTAACCTTGCAGTGGTTTCTGGGCTAGCCATCTGGGTATCACTGAAGCGCTGTCTCTAAAATCTGAAATATAATCTACAGAATCCATCTTATTATGATAAAGGTCAGAAACAAAGGCCAATATATTAAGGAACTAAGAAATAAACTCGAAGTCTGGTTTTTCGATCCCAGCTTTGAACCAGGTTTTTCTGTCATCCCTACACTCATCAGCTGTGTTATACCACTGACCTTGTTCCTAAGTCTCTTTCTGCAGGCAGGAGAGAGGTATCTTGCTATTTTCCCTTTGTTATCCCTCGACGTCAAGTTTTAGCTGTGTGAGGATGGTGGAAGACAGCCAATGTGGGTCTGTACATCCACAGAAAGTCTAACCTAGCATAGTTATGATCATCTCTCTTTCTGCTTCTTGTCTGTATCTTTTAGGTAGGGAATAGCATGAGAAGAGCAAGTACTGAGACATGTGCTGGTTTGTTTCTACATTCAGTATCTCTGCCCCATACTAATCAAGAGGTAAATCTTAAATGTTTGTGAAAAATCTCATAATAATACGAAAATAGCTTTGAAGGAAAATTTGAAAGAAAATTGTGAGTGGGTGCACCAAGAGGTAGACACCAAGATGTAATTAGAAATGCAGCATATTTGTTAGGGGAAACATCTGAGGGGTAAATGGGAGAAGAAAGTGAGGGAGCTTTAGACTGTGATGCAGGTTGCATGCCTGTAGAAAAAAAGGGGGAAGGAATAGACTCAGACCACAAAGCAAATCTAAGAAAGTTTCCATCAGACCAATGGGGAATCCTTGAGCCAAAGTTACTTCTCAGAGGAGACCTTAATTAAGCTGGAATGAACATGTATTAGTACCCCACTGTGCTCAATCATTGGCTGAAAGCAAACTGGGGGAAATGCAGTGTCAGCTGCCTGAACTTGGTGATGGATCCAGAGCAGCAGCAACTGGAACCTTCATCAATCAATCGTACTTTCTATAGCAGAAAATCAGGAAAGTACATTTTCATGGTCACTGCAATATTTAAAAAATCTATGAGTAAGTAGCAAGAGATTCCATGTTTATGAATAGAAAGTTTGAATTTTATATTTAAAAAAATTCCCAATTCTTCCCAGATTTATCTAAACTCAATGGAATTCCAATTAAAACGTTAACAGAATTTTAAAATTTGTGTCTTGTTTGTTTTAGTGGAACTTGATAGGGCTGTCTACAAAATTACATGGAGAAAAAGGAAAAACAACTCCAAAACAAAAACACAGGCACCCTTGAAGAAGAAAGACCAAGATGGCAAAATGTGCCTTTTCAAGAGTTTCAGAACACTGCAACATTGTGCTAATTAGATGATGATATTAATTCTGAAATACACAAATAGAATAATGGGCTAAAAATTAAAGTCTGTAGTAGACCAACACACATATAGAGAGACTTGATATGTGCTAGAAATTTGAAAAAGTTGTTCTCAATTATTATGTTGAGAAAACTAGTCATCCATATATGGGAGGAAATGAAATTAATTTCTGACTTACACCATGCAGAAATAGCAATTCCTGGTCAATTAAAGATTAAAATATTAATGCCAACCTATAAAAATAAGACAGAAAAAACACAGGAGGATTATCTGTATAAATTCTTTGTAGAGAAATATTTATTGAATGAGACAAAAAATGTAAACTCGAATGAAATAATTAATAAATTTTGCTACATTGAAAAAATATAGGAATCCAAGTATATAAAACCAGGAAAGAAAAGACAAGTCAAAAATTGATATATCTGTCATGCTAATCAGAAAATAGTTTCCATAAAACTATAGAACATCTAAAATCAGTATAGATAAAACAAATGACCATAGAAAAGTGGACAAAAGATATTAACAGGTAACAGATAGAAAACTAAGTAGTAACTAAGAAAACCAAGCTAAATCACAATAAAACACCATTTAACTGTTAGTTTTAAATTTTAAAAACTAACTATTCCAAGTATTGGCAAAGATGTGAAGGGAAGAAAATTGTGAGTTTCTAATAGAAATGTATTTTAACAAATACTTTTAGAGCAAATGTTCTAGGCAAATTTCTAGCAAAATTACTAGGTAAATTTTAAATAGATGCAAATAATTATTTGCTCAATTAAACTGTTAAATTTGTCTAAAGTTTTCCTTTTAACAAGTTAAATAGGACCTTTTAACTGCATTTGTAATGTTTTAACTCTCAAAATAGATGTGCATTTGTTATAATCATTTCTTAGACGTCCTAGCTTCCTATCTTAAAAAGTAGTGTTGCAGAATTGTTTGTAGTGGCATTGGAATCAATCACTTGACACAGGATGTGGATTTTTTTGTGGTGAGAATTTAAACACAATTGCATTGCCCGTGTTAGACAACCAAACTGTTCCCTGCTTTGCAAGGCTTAACTTAAAATCATCCAACCCAGGTGCTAAAACTTTATACATATCCTCCTCTGCTTTCTCTCTTTCTGAAACAGTTTTAGCCCTATGTCATTATTGTATTCTCCTTTACTGCAGTCAATCCAATAAACTTACTTTGGCCAAGTTTTTCACGTAGTCTTTTGGGCAGTCAACAGTAGTATACTTAATAAATATACTTAAAAAATGACCTAGAACTACACATATCAATGTGAATAAATCTCATACAGAGAGTACTGACTTAAAAACACTAACAATACAACAAAAGCTGCTATAGAGACATACAGTTTAGTTCCATTTATATAAAATGTAAGTACATGAAAATAGTAGTATACATTACTTAAGGAAACATGAAATTATGATCAAGTTGAATAAATAAAGATAGATAATATACACTCCTGGTCTGTCAACACCAAGTCGAGTGTTTAGGGAGTGAGGAGTAAGAAAGATTATAGTCAGGAGATTGTTAAATTAACTTTAGCCTAGGCCAGGTGCGGTGGCTCACGCCTGTAATCCCAACACTTTGGGAGGCCGAAGCAAGCAGGTCGCTTAAGCCCAGGAGTCCGAGACAAGCCTGGGAAACATGGCAAAAACCCTATCTCTACAAAAAATACAAAAATTAGCCAGGCATGGTGGTGCCTGCCTGTAGTCCCAGTTACCCAGGAGGCTGAGGTAGAATTGCCTGAGCCCAGGAGGTCAAGGCTGCAGTGAATTGTGATTGAACCACTGTACTCCACCCTGGGCAACAGAGTGAAATCCTGTTGTCTCAAAAAAACAACAAAAAAAAACTAGATAGATTAGATAGATAGATGATAGATAGATAGATAGATAGATAGATAGATAGATAGATATAGATAATGTTTAGCCTAAAGCTGCCTCCCTGCGTATTTTAAGTCTGGGCTAGCAGTTTCTCTGTACATAGTGAACTGTAACTTACTCTTAGACTAATCACTTAGTTGTGGCCAACTGTTCGAACTGTGTTCCAATCAGGCAAATACTGTCATCAGTTTGGCTGTTTCAGCACCTCCCTTCCATTCTCTGTATGTCACTTTCCTTTTTCTGTCCATAAATCCTCTGCAGCCATGAAGCAGCACAGTGTCTCTCTGACCCTATTCCGGTTCATTGGGCTGCCTATTTATGAATTATACTTTGTTCAACTAAACTCTGTTAAATCTAGTTTTTCTAAAGTTTTTCTTTTAACAAGATACACAGGAAGTTTTAACTGTATTTGTAATATTTTAGCTCTCAAGATAGATGGTCGCCTCATAGTGTTTCTATTTTTATTCAAACTTTTTGTAATTTTAATTATTTCATTACAATGTTTAAAGGAAAAAGTATTGTAGTGATGTTACTGGAAAGCAGTCCCCATCCATACCCCAAGAGAGGGTTCTTGGATCTCGTGCAAGAAAGGATTTGGGGCTAGTCCATAAAGTGAAAACAAGTTTATTAAGAAAGTAAAGAAATAAAGAATGGCTACTCGATAGGCAGGGAAGCAGCATGGACTGCTCACCTGCTTATACTTATTGTTACTTTTTAATTATATACTAAGTAAGGGATGGATTATTCATGAGTTTTCTGCATGGGAGAACAATTCCCGGAACTAAGAGTTCCTCCCCTTTTAGATCATATAGGGTAACTTCCTGACATTGCCATGGCATTTGAAACTGTCATGGTGCTGGTGGGACTATCTTCTAGCATGCTAATGCATTATAATTAGCAGATAATGAGCAGTGAGGATGGTCCGAGGTCACTCTCTTCGCCATCTTGGTTATTGCAGGATTTTGGCCAGCTTCTTTAGTGCAACCTGTTTTATCAGCAAGGTCTTTGTGACCTGTGTCTTGTGCCAGCCTCCTGTCTCATTCTGTGATTAAGAATGCCTTAACCTCCTGGAAATGTAGCCCAGTAGGCCTCAGCCTTATTTTGCCCAGCCCCTTTTCAAGATGGAGCTACTCTGGTTCAAATGCCTCTCACTGGTATATTTGAAAGTGGTAATTTCCAGAGAGAGGGAATGGTGATAGTATCAAATGCTGCAGAGAGTTCAAATGCAAGAATTAACAAGTGTCCTTCGGATGGAAGAGCCTAGTATATCCTTGTTGACTTGGCAGTTGTCTGAGCGGTGTGGTAGGAATGCTGGTTGAGAAGAGATTGGAAATTGTGAGGTAGAGACAAGGAAAACCAACAGCATATATGAAAGATGTATTTATTCCAACAGAATTCTGTTGTAAGATGGCCTGGGCACAATTCAAAAGTAGACCTAGACTGAAGAGGTTTATCACATGTGCTTTTCTCTGTGTGTATTCCCATTGCACTTTAAACCAACACACATTGTAAGCAGTTTCTCTGCTGAGAAGCAGTAAAAATACAGCAAGTGCTTGTAGTCATGCAGTAAGCATTTTTACAAACCTTGACTGCGTTGACTGTAGGCCACTGTACATAAATGACAAGGAGCCAATAAAAGTTCAACAGGATGGGTACATTGGGGCAGATTTACCCTAAGTAGGAATGAACTAGAGGTAAGAGGGGAGTTTCCAATTGTTGAATCCATTTAAGGGGTTAGGAAGAACACGAAAGATGGAGACAAATAGATTTAGGATTCAGGAAGAGACAAATGAGAATAGGAAAATAAAATAGGATGAAAATGAGGATTAGGGAAAGCCTTCCTCAATTTGCAATTCTTGACCCATGAGAGTACATTTAATGCTTCCTTTGCCTTCAATAAATACATCCACAATTAAAAATGCATTATCTATGCATAACACATTGTGAAACTGCGTGCTCTTTTCTTGAAGCAGCCAAGCTAAGGTATTTAACTGAGTGCTTACAAAAATGTCAATCCTGTGGCAACAATGACCAGAAGATTTTGTATACCAAGTAAAGTCAGAAATAAATGATCACAAATGAAGGTTAAGCCAGAACACCATCCTAAAATGTAAAAGTGGGAGATAAGAATTTAATAGCAGTAATCAAAATGAAAGATAGTCAATGAGCTGTTGTTAATAGGATAGCCAGATTTAGCAAAGATGACAGGACGACCAGTTGAATTTGAATTTAAAATAAACAACACATAATTTGTATAGTATAAATACATTCCATGTAATATTTAGAACAGACTTGTATTAGAAACCTTAATTGGCTGTTTATATGAACTTCAGTTTTAACTGAGTGTACTGTATTTTATATAACAGTTCCAGTTCTCAGGTGCTCTCACTGATCTTCAGAGTTAATTACCTTCTTTCTGTTTCTTACTCTATTTCATTTTCAATTTTTCTGTCATATCTTTCTCTCTTTTAATATTATACATCTTTCAGGGAAGTAACAAATGGAATGAGGTTTCACTTCTCTGAGATCTTATGTTTTAAACTAATTGCTTCACTTAGAACCTTCTCTAAATTATCTAGTCACACTTTGACATATTTCTTGTAATAGAGTTCATTAGTATTCTATTCCTCCTTAAAATTAATTTTGTTCAGAAGACCTACTTCTAACTTTCATGACTTTGAATTTTGGCTTTTCAGTAAACTCAGTTGAAAAACTCTTTAGTTATACTACCATGCATTTTGTTACAGATGCAAGAAATGTTAGCTTTTCTTTGTTGACAAATGGCAAAGATTCTCTCCCTGACTAAACTTTAGTCAGGCTCCTCCTAAATTTTTTCTCAATTAGACCCTGACATTTGAACTTTTGTGTTCATCTCTATGTTGTCCAATTTTGGCAAGAAAACTAAGTCAGTTTAGCAATAATCCCCCATCCTCAATATCTGATAACCTTGATATCTAATCAGGTTTCTCCTCCATCACTAAGGTGAGGTCTGATCATCCTGGCTGGCTGTCAGCAAGAATCCTGGTAGGTCAGTTTAGCCCCAATCCACTCTTACTCCATTGACTCTCCACCTTTACCCTGATTTTGCTCCTTGGGTATAAACTTCCACATTTCTTTGTTATGTTTAGAATTGAGCCCCATCGCTCTCCTCTATTACGAAAGCTTATTGTAGTAGCCTCCCTCCAATGAAGTCTTCCTTACTGTTTTTAATAAGTGTCATGAATAATTTTCCCTTCAATGCAGGAACAACTAATTTCAAAAAAAGTAAAAGAAACCTACGCTGGGAAATAGACATGGCTAAATATGTTAATAAGGATTACTTTTGCAAATGTGGCTCATATGGAACTCTACTAATTTCCATCAACCCCTCTTCTTTAGGCAATAAAACAGAGTCAAGGTATTCATTTAAGAAAATCAATCCTCCAAACCTAAGAGAGATTTCGTCACTTAATACTGTCTCCAAATACAAATATAAAAATTGATTAAAATGATTTATTCCAGAGCAATGCATTTCTCTTAGTAAATTTTAAGTACAATAAGTTTTACATTGTTATATGAAAAAGGTGTTAAAATGCACTGGATTTTACAAAACCTTTCCATGCTTTGCAATTGTATTCATATCTGTGTCTTCATTTTGTTTGAAATTATCCATGTGAAGTAAACATTTATAATTTTATTCTTACTAAACATAACTATTAACATTTTAAAGTGTTCTTCTTAAGGTAAATAGTTTTCTTTTCTAAACATAAATAACATTTTATTCATTTCCAAATAAAGTATATATCATATTATTGAATATATTAATTTATCTTCCCAATATTACCAAAGAAGTACAAGGCTTTGTAATGAAACTAACATGGGACTTAGCCCTCGCTCCATTCATTTCTGCTCTGTGATATTGTATAAGCCACTTAAAGTCTGTATTTCAATTTTTATTTTTGTGAAAGTGATCTAATTAGAACTGCTTTATAAGGATACTGTGAAAGTTAAAAGTGTTAATGTAAGCAAAACACTTTTAATGCCTGGATGATTTTGAGTGTTCGTGGTATCACTTATCAGTGGGAAATCTTACATCAGAGTCTTTTTTTTTTAACATTTAGGAGGCATTAACTTTTATTATATGGACATTCACAATCATTTGGGATTCCTTACACCTTCCATATAGAAAGGTGAATATATAGCAAAGTAGAAAGAATGTTGTCAGGAAACCTTCCAATGCCTTTTTCCAGTCTTACTTTTCATCTTGTCATCCCTGTCCCCTGTCCCAGCTACTCAATGTCTTTATGTTGGCTCTTATAACATGTTTAAGAAGAGGATGGGAAAAGTATTTTTCTTAGTGGCATATCACCTACCTGGATCTATAAAACTTAGATCTTCAGAACTACCCTCTTGCAAACTCCTACTTCTGTTAGCATTTATATGATGCATTATTTAGAGCTCAACTGTGAATCTCAGATCAGATCTCTCTTATCTTTCCTTTTATGGCAAAACAAACAAACAAACAACCAAAAAAAAAAAAATCTACTACCAAACCTGCTTGCCTTCCTCTTAGTAATGCAGGTTCAGGTAGGTATGACCATGCTACTGAGTTCTGACTAAAGAAGTGTGGTTAGAAATAATACACACCACTCACAGGCATCATCTATAACATTTCCCTCTGAATCTTTCCCTCCCTCTCTCATTCTTCCTCCATTTTCAGCCTGAAAAGTATCAACAAAGAAGCCAAATTATAGAGATCAGACACTCTTCCAGTGTTATGAACTGAATATTTCTGTTATGAACTGAATCCTAATTCCCAGTGTAATGGCTTTAGGAGGTGGAAATGGGGCCTTTGAAAGACAATTAGATCATAAGTGTGCAGCCCTCATGAATGGGGTTAGTGTCCTTCTAAGAAGAGACACAAGATAGATGATTTCTCTCTTGACCATGTGAGAATACAACAAAAACATGGTCATCTGTAAACTGAGAAGAGAGACTTCATCAAGAATTGACCATTGTGGCAACTTAATCTGGAACCCAGTTCCAGCCTTCAGAATTGTGAGAAGTAAATATTGTTCAAGCCCCACAGTCTGTGGTACTCAGTTATGGCAGTCCCCACTGACTAAAACAGAAATTGGTACTGAGAAGTGGAGCACTGCTGCAACAAATACCTAACAATGTGGAAGCAGCTTTGTTACTAGGTAATGGGTAGAGGCTGGAAGGTTTTTGAGCTGCGCTAGAAAAGGCTGCTATTATTATTAAGTGACTTATAAGGGTGATTATGGTGAGGGCTCAGAAAGAAAAGGGGACAGCTGGAAATTCTTTAGAGAATACACAAATAATCAGCTATAGAGTATGGGTAAAAATATGAATATGAATAATGACTCTGATACAGTGTCAGATAGCAATGAGGAACATGTTATTGGACAATGGAGAAAAAGAGATCCTGATCAGAAAGTGGCAAAGAGCTTGGCCGAATTGTGTTTGTGTTCTCATGTTTTATGACAAGTCAACCTTGAGAGGAAGGAAATTGAATGTTCAGCTGAAGAAAATTCTAAACAAAGGTTTGGAGGAGCAGCTTGGTTCCTACTGACTGCTTATGGTAGAATGTGAGAAAAGAAGAAAGAAAATGAGTTGAAAATTACATTGTTAAGCAAAAGGAATCAGAACTAAAGATCTGGCAAATTCTCAGCCTGTCCACATTAGAAGAAATGTGAAAGTTCATTGGAAAGAGAATACAAGGGGTGTAACAAACTTGCCATTTGATAAAGAGATTACGGTGGCTAAGAACCACAGATTCAATTAGCCATCTTAACAGAAGCCAAGACTAGAGATGGCTCAGATCAGCAGATACACTGACAACTGGGACTAATGGAGACGCAAAGTGAGACAAAATGAAGAAAGACTGTGAATGTGTGCTGTCCTTCAAGAAAGGGGAAGAAGAACCCCAAAGGTAATTTGGAAACCACTTGGGCCATTGCTTAGGTTTTAACATGGCAGGTGGTCTCCAACAGAAGTTGTAGGAATGGGCCACCTGGAGTTGCATGCAGGGGGGTGCATAGAAGAGCCTTTTGGGCACTATCCTAACCCCAAAGAGCAGTGATTTGGGCAGGGCCTTGCTGAACCATAGGGGTGATGTTGTCACCCTAGTGGGTCCAGAAGTCAGCTCATCAAGCCAAAGAAGATTATTAACAAGACTTAGTATCTCATAGAATTTGCCCTGCCAGGTTTTGGGCTGCTTGGGACCCAACATCCTTTCCTTTCTTCTCATTTCTCCCTTTTTGGATGGGAATATTTATCCCACATCTATCCTATCATTGTGTTTTGGAAGAACATGACTGTGGTCACCTGCATTTGGTGCTAACACGGAGTGAGTATGGATGATAAACTACTATGGAGTAACAACAGAGAATTTCTCTATTCCCAAAGAAGCTTAAAAAACAACAGAAAAGTCAGGGTCAAGAGAAATAGTTATACATGAACCCAGACATCAAGAATATTAAACAAATATATCTGTATTTATAGTTACACAATAGCTGAATGTCACGGAAAATTAGAAAGATAAAAATATTTATTTGAGGTAGTAAAGTTATCAAAGTGAAAATAGGCAAATGGAAGCACACTAGAACAGCTTTCAAGGAGTTTAACAGGAATTTTGGAAGGAAGTATTTTACAGGTAATAGAAAATTACAGAGGAGTGACTTAAATTCAGTACAATATGTGCAAGGGTTAAGGGCACTGAAGATTGTTAAAGGAGGATGCAAGATGAATACCCATTGAAACAAGGAGTAGGAAAGGCTTTCTGAAGGAAGTGTTTGCACCTGCTTTGGTGATTAAGAACCTAAAGATAATTTAGAGGAATTTTGGAACGTTTATACCAAAGTAAAGATGGTCAAAGATACCCACATTCTCCTTCCCTGAAGCCACAAACATGTTATGTTACGTGACAAAGAAAACTAAGTTTACAGGTAGAATTATAGAAGTAAGAATGGTCAAAGATGCCCACATCCTTATTTCCAAAAGCCATGAGTATTATATTATGCTATATGGCAAAGGAAGATTAAAGTTATAGTTATAATTAAGGTGCTTACCAGCTGACTTTAAAATAAGAAAACTATCCTGGATTATCCTTGTGAGCCCAGTGTAGTCCTTTAAAATGAGAAGAGGTAGACAGAAGAGGAAGTAGAGAAGTGTGAGGAGGATTCTTCCCACCATTGCTGGCTCTAAAGATGGGGGAAGAAAACCTTGGACCAAGGAATGCAGGAGCATCTAGAAGCTGGAAAAGGTAAGAAAATGGATTTTCCTCTAAAGCCTCCAAAAAAAAAAAAAAAAAAAAAAGGAAACTGCTGAGATCTCAATTTTTACTCATTAATATCCATTTCAGACTCTGACTGTAGTTGTATCGTGTGAAACCACTAAATTTGTGCTCATGTCTTACTCTTCCAGCTTCAGGTAACTACTTAGCTTACAGCTGCGTCACCGCAGCCTCTTCTTCCAAGGTCGCATTGCCTCCTCCTCTTCATTCTGTGTCAGACCTTTCTGCCACACAAATATCATTAGATTTAGGAACCACACAAGAAAGTCCAGGATAATCTTCTCACATGCAAAACTACCAACAAGAAAGAAAAAAGCAATCCTGTTCTGTCTGATTTCTAAATTTTGAAAATACTTTGCATGCTACTGAGAAGCTAAAGTCAAAATTCCAGGTAATAGCAAGTCAATAAATTTGAAACAGAAACGCCAAAAATAACAAATGAAAAACTTTTAAAAGAATCAACTCTTTGGACAGAACATTATTATAAATTTGAGAAATATATTAGTTTATAATTTTTAAAAAGTTATATTGGGAAAGAGAGAAGAGGAAAGGCAACTCTACAATATAAACTTTGGGGAAAATCATTGCCCCTTTCTAATCTAATGGGTTCTTCTGTTTGTTTCAGGAATGTTGGTTTTTTTCTCATATTGGGGAAAAATCACAACTGTTTATATTAAATTTTATTAATTTCAATGACAAATATTGATTAATAGACAGTCCTCCTCTGTTACTATTCTGCTGTCTTAAACTATGATTGAAATGCCATGATCTTATCTTGGCTTGCATATATTCTGTTTTTCTCCCATCTGTCTCTTTCCAGGGACCTTTCTTATTCCATTTGTCCAAACCAGAGAAGACCCTCATGCTCTATAAGAATTTTACTCTCAAATCTTCCCCCACCTCCTTTTTCTGTGCATTACATTTATAACGCATTCCCCTCTAGTTAAGAATTACTGTAAAACTCTTAAGTACAGGCAGTCCTGACTTAGGATGCTTTGACTTAACTCTTTGACTTTACAATGGTGCTAAATTGTCACAATTTTGACATAATATACAGTTTTCAATAAATTACATGAGATATTCAATACTTTACTATAAAATACCCTTTGTATGAGATGTTTCCGCCCAAGTATAGGCTAATGTAAATGTTCTTAGAACATTTAAGATAGTCTAGGCTAAGTTACGATGTTTGATGGTTTAAGCATATTAAGTACATTTTCAATTTATGGTATTTTCAGTGTGTGATGGGTTTATTGGGACATAACCTCATTCAGCCTTGAAGTATCTGTGTAGAGTTTTGCAAATGAAAATTATAAAGTTAAAAGTTAAACATATATAAATCCATATAAATATATAGAATAATTTCCTCTCTGTAAAATGTCTAAGGTGTTGGTAAAGAAAGGAATAACAAAAAATAGTAACAGATAAGATCAGGGCCAAAGCAGAGACAGGAGACAAATTTATATTTAATATTACGTTAGAACCATTTTTCATGGTGTGGGGCTCATAGTACTGAGATGTTGAGTAGGAATATTCAACCAAGAGATTTGGAGACAAGGATGTTTTGATAACTGGGACTAATAGGCCACGTGTCTGCCAGTCATTTCGTTTAATATAGCTACTTTTAAACACATGGACAGAACTTTAATCAGGCCACCCAAGATAAAGAAGCTTCTCAGATCACTCCCATCTCAGTATTTCCTGAGTAAGCCTCATGATATCATTAGTTTATCCCCAAATCAGAAAATGGTTGGTTCCAGCCTGCAATCCCAGAAGGGGCTCATCTTTTGTCAACCAAGAGCAATCAAAAAGCCTTTTTTTCCCTCTTCCTTCATGCTTTTCTGTTACCTGCTTCTTCTTTAGGTCAAAATTTTGGGGAGGATAAAGGAAAAAGAATGATATCTTTGTAGAAGTACTCTGTCTTTGTTTTAGAGTCACTCCTAGGAAAATGTTAGCACGGAATTATTTATTTTGACAGAAACTTTAATAGGTGATTCAAAAATCAAATGTAGGACAAACCTCAACCAAAAACTGATTTTTTTTTGAGTTCCAGAATTAGATTATTTTTTAAGATACAGACAAAGCCTAGGTTATGCTTTGTAAAAATGTGGAAGCATAAAGCATGGCAGAGAAGGTGCCTTCTCTGCAGACTCTGTCTCATGGGTGGACACGTGATAAATCCCTTAAATTGCTTCCCAGGTGCTCACAAGCCTCAGTAAGAAAGGTGAGTGGCATGGTGTCTGCTGGAATGACTATTCGAGAACATTAAACTCTGCTGACTCTGGTTGATTGAGTAAGAAAGGAAGTACTTGTTAAATGGCTAAGAGAGCTGTGCTCCATGGCAGAGAGAAGCAACCACGCCTGTTTAACAGACCGTATAGAAAGAATAGCTATTGGAAGCTGCCATGTTTGCAATTTTCTTCCAAGATGCAATTTATGGTGAAAACCTTTTAAATTATTAGTGCTTTCAATAGATTCATCTCTATAGATTACATTTTAATTGAGAAATTATTCTCTCTGCAGGTGCAAACTCTGCTAGATAGGGATATATTTTGAATTCTATTTTTTGTAATAAAATGCATACATACTTCAGGTAAGGTGTTTACAAAAATGTTGTTTTCGCCTCCTTTTAGAGTACCTTTATAAACATTTTTGCAAGATCAGGGTAATTTGTTTCTATTTATGGTACTTTCTTTCTATGGTTTCTATCTATGGTAGTATCATCTTTCTGTTTGTAACCTTTGTTTTCAAAGATATTTTGGCACTTGTTGATATTTTTATCTGATTTTTATAATAGCATTCACAATGATGTCTGCTAGTTCACCTTTGACAAGAAAAGCCCTGAGTTACTAACAACAATGGATACGGGAGGAACATCTTATGAATGAATAATCATTCAAAATTATGAGAAAACAGCCTAAAAGAATCTGTAAAACCTTTCCAGAGGTCATAATAAGGAAGACCATTTCCTTCCCATCTATTTTCCATATTGATTTAAAATGAGTACTGGAGAGAATTATTGACTGATTCATTTATACTCAAATCATTTTCCACTAGCACCAAATTATTTCACTCCAACCCCCTACATTAGGCGGAGATGCTCCTAACAGTTTTGGTTATCAGGAAACTTAGCCTCACATTTCAAGCTTCAGCCAAAGGCAAAAGCAAAACGTGGGTTCAGACATAGCTTTTTAATGAGAAAAAATGTGTAGACACATTCCTCACTAACACTGCATAGGGAAGTTTTGGTTCCTATGAACTTATGTCAATTGACTATTAAAAGAAATGTTAGTTTGGACTCATAATGGTATAAAAAAACTAGATTAATAAAATATTATATAAATAGGTATATAGTAGGAAAAGGGTGGAAAATTGGGTGTCCTACGCTGTACTGATTTGACCCATTAGTACTCTATACATTTAACGAAAGAAAAAAATATCAAGATTACGTAGGCATCCCACATACATGTAACCGTCTCATAATGATAATCAGAGATTCTTTTGGCCAGAGAGTTCTTTGAGGGCAACACTGTATTAAAGATTCTATCACGTCCTCACTCCTGACAGCTCAAGGCTAACCAGGTTCTGTGTGAATATCTCTAAGTACAAGAAAGCAGTACTTCTCCATTACTTGAGGGTAACATTAAACGTCACAGTCACAGTTTCAATGAAATCTTTTTAAAGCATAACATTGCCCTAGTCCCTTGATATCTAAGTCAATTAGTGACAATAGTGGCTGCTGCTCCAGTTGCAAAAAAAAAAAAATGGTGACATTCAATATTTGATTTCTAGGCAGCCTTGCCGACTTATAAAGCTCTTTGTCTACTTAACACATTGGTTTGTGCATGGGACAGACTCAATATATGTTTGGCAATTAAACTGGAAAACATGCATATGAATTGTTTCTGGAAATCAATTTTTAACACACCAATGTATGTGAGTATATATTGGTACCTTAGAATTGAGTCTCTTTATTTTGCTGACAGTTTCTTGAACTTTCAAAGTCTATTACTTCCCTAAACTCTATTTTAATCTTTAAAAACTTCATTTTCCTTTCCTGTACATGTACTATTATTTTAGCTGGGAATAAATACGCAGAGCCTTGAACCACATTCTGCAAATTCTATGAAGTTTGAGAATATGACCTTCTTCTCCAAAGTGGCTATTGAAAGAGTTGTTCATCTGACAGGTTTAAATGGTATTGAATCACTTTCCTCCTTCTCACATTGGAAAATGTGTTTTCTTTACTCATACAATTGAAAAATATTGCCATTATTTTGAATTATCTTGTCTTTTAAAAGAATTTTATCTTGGGAGTTACTTGAGCTCCTTTTCAATATATATACTTTTTAGCCTGTCTATTTTCCAGAGTGTAAGTATGCTTTTCTTATTTCTCTAGTAACTTTGACTGATTTATAAGGTTTTATTTTTAACTTATACGTTGTGGTTTTTCAGTTCTCGGGTTAAGGAGGTGATTTTTTCTTACTGTGATGAGTTCCTTTACAAAGAACATTTACTGTGATGAGTTCCTTTACAAAGAACATTTTTAGTATCTTCTACCTTTTCTATGATCACAGCTCACTTTTATATTTCCTGTAATTTTTCTTCTAACCTAACTCCTTTCCTATAAAAGTCAATTTTTGAACTCTTTCACGTTTCTTGCCAGAATGAACTGTTTTCTTTTCTGATTCCTTCTGTGTCATTCTAGGCTCTTCTGCTTCGTTTTTGATACTAGCATTGTCATCTTCTCTCATTTATCTGTTTCTGCCTACCTTCCCACATTGCATTACAATGACTATTTAAAATGTTTGTTGTAGACCTCTCTCTGAGCCAGGTCATTGCCTTTTATGTATTTGAAAATATAGTTTATTTCCAAACCTACTTCTCCATTGTTGGAGAAGTTATTTGGCGCCTTCTCTACCGTAAAAAGTTGGAAAGTTTACAAGGTAGCAACAGTCTGAATTCAAGAATTCTGGGGATCCACACATGTGAATAAAGATAAGTAACAATTTGGAATAATGAGAGAAGAAAAGCTAATAGCAGATGATAAAGTGAACTTTAAGAGAAATAAAAAATAACAAAATGAACAAATAAGATTATAAGAAATGTTAGGGAAATCTACTTTCCTGATTTGTATGTTAAACATATTAAAGAAGCAGAAGCAAGTTT
The DNA here is from genome assembly GCF_009761245.1 of Sapajus apella. Lineage (NCBI taxonomy): Eukaryota > Metazoa > Chordata > Mammalia > Primates > Cebidae > Sapajus > Sapajus apella. Next base: position 18,821,519 of record NW_022436961.1, on the reverse strand, counting down.
CTCATCAAAATATTTAATTCTAAGTGAATATTTTTTAATACAGAATATCCCAGGCAGCAGGTATGGTTCCGGAGGTGGGATTTTAGGAGCCAGAAAAGAATGGTGTGCACTTCATGCCTTCTGGAAATTTAGTTTACTTATGGTGAGAAAACCTACAACACAAATAATTGCACAAGAAAATAAGGGGTAACGCAAGGTTACTTTTGATTAGTGGCAAGTAAATGGAACAAACCATTAGAACTCTAAAATAAGAGGATAAAGAAGTTTTATGACTTAGACCAGTGCCTTGATACTATTGTGTTATTATTTTAAGTGCATTGTTATTAAATAATAATGCACATTTTTTATACTTTATTTTTTATATATGATTTATAAGAGCAATAACTTGATTATTAAAAACTCAAACATCCTTGGTTAATTAAAATTACAGGCTCAGTACAGCTAGAGATTATTCAATTTATTATCATTTAAAAGTATTAGCTTTGAGCCCGAAAAGGAAGACATGATCTCACTTTTACATGGAATTTTTAAAAAGTTGAACTCTCGGAAGTATAGGGTAGAATAGTGTTTACCAGGAGCAGGTGTGGGAGGGTTGAGTTGGGTTGATGTTGGTCAAAAGATACCATAGCAGAGGGAAAAAGTTCAAGAGATTTATTATATTATCATAGTTAATAACAATACACTGTATTCTTGTGAATTGCTAAGAGAATAGATTTTAAGTGTTTTCATCACAAAAGTACAATAACTCTATGAGGTAAAGATATGTTACCTCATTTACTCTTGACTTAGCAATTTCAAACTGCATACATATTTAGCTTGATTTAGCCATTTCATAATGTTAACATATTTATAAACATATTTTATGTAATAAATATATACATTGTAATCAATTAAAAATAAATAACTTTTAAAAAGTAAAAGGAGTATCAAATGTCTGCAACAAACAGTTTGAAATGTTTGCAATTTAATTAAAGACAGAATAATCACAAAATATGTGCATAAAAGGGCAGTTTTTAATAAGCATCCATCACCACTTAGAACTGTAGATCTAAATATGCAACTGCCCAGGTGTTTGGTAATCAGAAACAAATAAATGCTTGCTCCTGGGATGCCAGATGCAGAAGGCCAGACAGTCTAAACATAAGAAAGAAAACTGAAAGTGAAATTGAAGGTTGTAGCGAAATCATTGATTGTGTTAAATAAATGATAAAACAGCAGGGTTTGAGAGAGAGGTTGTCAGTAACTGGAAGCCATTTTAACTGCTTTCTTTTAAAAAAAAAATTCTTCAATTTTCCACTTTTTCTGCTGAAGCTATCAAGGAAGATCACTGCAATTGTGTATGAAGTGTTCCACAATTTTTCCATGGCATTGATTAAAACACAATGTCAAATATTTTGAGCTGCGCCCACATCTACCTGAAAATGGATCATAATCACAATAAAAAGTTGAAGTCTGTCTCAAGAAATAATGTGCTACCATTAGGCATTTGGGGTGAAAGGAAGAATGTACTGAATAAGTGCCTTAATTCTGATATTATTTGGGGTCCTTCTCCACCAGCATTTCAAATTGCAATAGTACAGCTTGGATGCACTCAAAATATACACCAAAGGGAATGGACTTGAGCTTACAGAAATTCGTTGAGAGAGGCTCACGAACAGCTGTGAGTGAGTCTGCATACACCTTGCCTCTCCTCTTTAAGCAGTGCTGGCCACACAAAGCCTGACTAGTAAGGTCTGAAGCAAATAATGGGCTCAGCACTTCCCCCGCAGGAGGTGCTCCTGGGAAGACAGTGTCAGGCTGTTTGCTTATAAAAATATTTGGGAAGGGATCATAATTTTTTTTTAATTTGCTTATTTGTTTATAGATGTCCTTAGAAAGTCCCTAATCAATCAACTAGTGTCAGAAACAATTTTTATTTTTATTATTAATATTTTTTTGGTCCCGAGTCTTACTCTGTCGCCCAGGCTGGAGTGCAGTAGCATGATCTCAGCTCACTGCAACCTCTGTCTTCTGTGTTCAAGTGATTCTCCTGACTCAACCTTCCAAGTAGCTGGGATTACGCACGGGCATCACCATGCCTGGCTAATTTTTTGTATTTTTAATAGAGATGGGGTATTGTATTTTTAATAGCTTGCTGGGCAAGCTGGTCTCGACCTCCTGACCTCTGCTTTAAATATTGGCAACAATATTTAAAGGTGGAATGGATGCATTGGAAACATTTAAATATTGGCAACAATATTTAAAGCAGAGCAGGTCACTTTATTTATTGTTTTGAAAACCCTTGAAGGGGAGCATTGCCTACAAGATAAAATACATGATGCCTACCACAGAATGGAAGGCCCTTTAAAATCTTTCCTGACATCTAATGCTTCCACTGCTTCAAACTGTGCTGCTTTTGCTCCTGCATGAGTGTATTAGTCATTCTTACGTTGCTAATATCCGAGACTGGGTAATTTTTAAAAGAAAGAGGTTTAATGGACTCACAGTTCCACATGGCTGGGAGGCCCCACAATCCCAGCAGAAGACAAAGGAAGAGCAAAGGCAGGCTCTTGCATGGCTATGGGAAAGGGTTTGTGCAGGGGAACCCCCATTTATAAAATGAGCAGATATGATGAGACTTATTCATAACCACGAGAATAGCATGGGGGAAACCACCCCCATGATTCAATTATCTCCACCCAGGCCTGCCTTTGACACGTGGGAATTATTATGATTCAAGAGTAGATTTGGATAAGGACACAGGCAAACCATATCAATGAGCTAGAGTTGGCTATTCACCTCCACCAACACCATTTGCATTTTCATAGCTCTGTTAACTTGTTTCATTTTCCCTTTACTTAAAATGCCCTTCTCACTTCTCTGGTAGACTCCCAAAAAATTAACAGAATGTTTCCAGTGCATCCATTCCACCATTGACCCTTCAAGGAACTGTCGCTTTCTTCCTCTGGTTTTCCCCACAGTACCTTGTAAATATTTTATTGTCGACTTATTATATTAATGCTATTTTAGTTTAATCTCCTCAATGGCAGGAATTGTGTCTATCACTGGAGCTAAGCATAGTGATGGGCACATGGTAGAAACTCATCAAACATTTGTAGAAAGAAACAACCAAAAAGCAAGGAAGATGCAGAGTTTGGGAAGGAGAGAAAGAAGAAAAGAGGTAGTGAAATGAGGATATAAAGAAGAAAAAGGAAAGAAAGGGAGTAGAGGGTTGGAGTGTAGGGAAGGGGGAATTACATAAACAGAAAATAAGTCTCCAACCATGTGAGTAAAATTAAAATGTCACTATTCATCAAATATAAAAAATCCAAATTCAATATGTGCTAATTTGGGAATAGTAAATACCAACAATAAATATCATGGTGGGTAGCACTTAGCCAATAAATCGAGAGTCACGATGAAACTATTCCAGAGTCCTGAAGTCAAAAGGACTAGTTAATGTTTTGTCAACATAGATCTACTTTTATTAGAATCAAAAATAAAAATAAGGCTGTTGTCATCACTTAGGGGTGAAGACACCAACATCAGTTTCTGAGCCTGAAATAAACATTTTTGAGAAATGTCCTAGTAACATGTACCTCTGACAATCATGTTAAGGACTATGACATTTATGCTAAGATTATGTTTTAGAATTTGCTGGTAAAAGTAGAGTGATGATAATGGAAATAACAGGATAGAAAAAAGAGAGGGGAAAAAGAAAAGGCAAAGATATTTTATCCTAACATATGCATATGATTAAGTCTATTCAAAATACTTTATATATCAAACCTGCATTGGCTCAGATCAGGAATGAAAAATATATCAAGTCAAGTAGAACTCATTTGATGAGATGCAAATCATTTGGGTTGCTATGGTAGGTTTTTTATTTCTCGCATATTCCAGTAGCTTTCATTCCAATTTCCTCAGATCAGGACTTTATTATATCACATTAATGGAAGAAATCTGTTTCTATCATATGTATGGTTACTTCTGGATTAATTTGTTAAATAGCCTTTCATTTTATTGTTTCCTCAAATCTCTCTCTAACCTGAAGCTTCCTTCTAAGTATTTACCTAATATATCAGGGTGACATACTTTATAGAACTTGATTATTCACTATGTGCGCATCTATATTTAACTTTCTGTCTGTGGTTAACGGGTTATCTTAGTTCACCCCACTGTAATAGGTTTGATCATGTTTGCCCACTACATGAAAATGTAATGACATTTTGCTCAACCAAGATTTTATTTGAGAGGGGGAAAAAGTGAAAGAGAAGAGATGCTTCTGTTTTCTTTCCATTGTTATTTTATTTCTTTAGTCTTTCCGTACATTGAGTTGAAAACAGGAAAAACTGGGCGAGCTGGAAAAAAGACAGAAGCTTGGCAAACAATTAAAATTATACGAGGAAATTACTTCTAAAATACTTTGCAGCAATTTTCTCCCTGGCCAGCACAAATTTCTGTTTAGAAGAAGATTAGAGAATCACATTTTCTTTTCAACACTTTCAAACAGCTGCTTCCTTTTAAAGAAACCACTGGTCCCGGAAATGGTAATCACTTATGACTGTCCTTGCAATCACTGTTAGTGGAGTATTGATGGCAGGTTCCAGACAATTCCCAGAAACAAAACAAAGTATTACCTGAAATATTTTTCATATAGCTTCTGTGGATATCTCTAAATTTGATTTTCCCTTCTTTGTGACAGAGACTTCCAAACAGTTATAGAAAAACATACTGTTCCACAAATTTCTTCCACACCAACTAAGTCTCCCTGGGATTTAATTATTTTAGCAACAAATTCATTATACAAGTTATGGCCCAAAATGAACTTGCACTCTTCCGTTGGAAGACGGTTATCAGGAGCGTGCATTTGAAATCATTTTTGTTTGATTCATTCCTTCATTTATGGTGAAAAAAAAAAAAGAAATCTGCTCATTCAATCTTGATAACATTGTCAGTGTTTTTTTTCCCCGTTTTTAAAGCAAAAATATGTCAATAGACCTCAGTCCTCAAATTGGCTTCAGTTCTATAATTTCCAGAATCTCTATTGTGTCTGTACTATTCACTGCCTGCATCAGCTTCAAGCAAAGCAACAAACAAGCAAGCAAATAATAATTCTTAAAGTGAAAATAATTTAATATATTTGGGAAGAACTTTAATAGTTTTTAACATAAAAGAATAAAACATATAAGATACAAGGCAAATTGCAATACATCTGTGAGAAATCTTTAATTTTATTATCCATGGTGCAGTGTGAGTAGGGTTTAGTATGAATAACTTATATCTTGAAATAATCCAAGCACTTCACTTTGTGAGTGTCCCAGCTGCCTCCTCATCATTCTCGTCCGAAGGCTAGTGACACATTGTTCACTGTTCGGGTAATGAGTTCACTAAAAACCCAGATTTGCCACCACGTAATATAACCATGTAACAAAACTGCATTTCTACTCCCTGAATTTATAAAAATAATAATGAAATGCATAAAAAGAAAAATTGATGCACTTGAATTTCACCTTTTAAAATTTCTCTGCTCTCTCCTTGATGTGCTGCCAGTATCCTCTAAAATGATCATGAGGAATGCATTGGTGTGGTGGGTGGGGACTCCTATCAAACCATAAAACTAGATAATTAGAACCTGAATTAATGGGCTTTCTGACCTCCCAGGGAGTTCTTAAAAACCCTGGGAGTTGAATTTCATCCTTTATTGCATGTTTCTTCTTGCCAGTAGCGTAGCAGAAGGCGTGGAAAAGAGAATTCCTTTTGGATAGAGCATTAGCAGAAAAAGGCCTTCATGGTATAGTGAGCTGTTCCAGGGGAAACATTGCCTCTTATACTACTTGGATGCCTATTGCCTGACTTACTAGGCACACAGTAATGAGTGACAAATGAATAAATTAATGACCCAGTCAGTGAGCAAAAATGAGAATTCCATTTGATGCTTGCACAACCTGCTTCTAGTTAAGTGAACGTGCACGTGCCATTTCACCTACTTAAATATCAGTTTTCTCATCTAAGAAATTATAACAGAAATAAGAGTTCCAGCTAGTTAAATAGCTGGAACTGGGGTTATTCTGAGTTTCACTTGAGATAATGGAAAGTACTTGAAAACCTACCCATATCATATGTTTTGGATATTTTGTCCCCTCAAAATCACATGTTGAATGTGATCCTCAATGTCAGAGGTAAGGTCTAGTGGGAGGTGTTTGGGTTGTGAGCGTGGATCCCTCATGAATGGTGTTTTAGTCTAGTCTCATGCTACTAATAAACACATACTCAAGACTCGGTAATTTATAAGGAAAGTGGTTTAATTGACTCACAGTTCCACATGACTGGGGAGGATTCACAATCATGGATGAAGGTGAATGAGGAGTAAAGTCACATCTTACATGGCAGCAGGCAAGAGAGGCTGTGTAGGGGAACTCCCATTTATAAAACCATCAGAACTTGTGAGACTTATTCACTACCATGAGAATGGTATGGGGGAAACCACCCCTGTGATTCAATTATCTCCAGATGGCCCCACCCTTGATAGGTGGGGGTTACTACAATTCAAGGTGAGATTTGGGTGAGGACACAGCCAAACTATATCAAATGGCTTGGGACCCTCCCCACAGTAATAAGTGAGTTTTCACTCTGTTAGCACAAAGGTTGGTTATTTAAAAGAAAATGGAGGTGGGGTGCAGTGGCTTATGCCTGTAATCCCAGCATTTTGGGAAGCTGAGGTAGGGGGATCTCTTGAGCCCAGGAATGTTACCAGCCCTGGCCACATAACAAGATCCCACCTCTAAAAAAATAAAATAAGCATAAAAACCTTAGCTGGCAAGATTGTATGCATGCTTATAGTCTGGAGGCTGAGGCAGGAGGACGACTGGAGCCCAGGAGTTTGAGGCTGCAGTGGGCTATGCCTATGCCCCTCTACTCCAGCTTGGGTGACAGAGCAAAATCCATCTCAAAACTAAATAAATAAAGGCATCATATTGCTCTCTTGCTCTCTCTCTTGCTTTGTGATATACCTGCTCCCACTTCACTGTCAGCCATGAGTAAAAGTTTCCTGCGGTCCTTACCAGAAGTAGATGCCAACCCTATGCTTCTTGTACACTCTGTAGAACTATAAGCCAAATAAATCTCTTTCTTCATAAATTACTTAGTTTCAGGTATTCCCTTATAGCAATGAAAGTTGGACTAATACACCATATTAGAATGAAAATGACAATATGTACCTTTTCCCGCAGGACCTGCTGGCATAATTTATATATACCATCTTCTCTTCATGGTACTGCTTAACTTAAGGAAGCCAGCTAGCCAGGCTGGATTGACTTAGTCCTCAGTGATGCCATATTAATGCATTGGCAAAGCTGGGTTTGGCTCTTCCTCACCTGCTCCTAGTTTGCACATAGGTCTGTTAGAAATTGCCTGACACGATTTCTATTCAATTTCTCAGAATATTGAAGCGAGTATCTTATTTCCCTTTCCTCTAATCTTTGAACATACAACATTAAATAGGCTCCAAACCCTTGTCGGTGTCTCAATAGGTAGCTGTTGGCCCTGCCCTGGAGCTGATCTCGCTCTGTACATCTTTCCTCTATCTTAGTCCTCAACCCTGATTCGAATCTTAGCATCTTTTTATATCTACAGTATCAGGATGGCCACACTGATGCTTAAAAATAGGCGCTCCAGACACTAGGTCTCAGAGCCTTCCTGAGCTAATGCCACTGCTGTGGAGAGCATCGCATCACAGAATCCATTCACGCTAGATCCAAAGTGGCTGTCTTAGAAACTCCTGGACTTTCTTTTCTTTTAAGAAATATTTATTAGCATCTACAAAGTACAAACTGTATTTTAAAAATATGCACAAAAATCTAATTTCTCTAACTTACTCTCATTGCCTTCCTCTGTTCCTTAATAGATAAGTTTTGTTTTTACTCTTCTAGTGTCTATTCAAATACAAGCCAATAAGATAAACACACACATTCTTATTTTCCCCACATTATTCCATGAAAGTATATATTGTACACTTTTCTTACCTATAAATCTTTGCTCAACAATACATACCTACAAGTATATAGATATTCTCCAAAACGTTTTTCAACTGCGTAATATTCCATAGTGAGATACATACTATCATTTTTCCACCAGTCTCCAAAGAGTGGGGTCCTGGCTGCTTCCAGTCTTCTATTATGAATGATGCTAGAAAAAAATAACCTGGACATGCTATGTCTTCATACATGTGGTCATAGGAACATGGAATTGCCTTGTCAAAGCATTAATGTGTCTGTCATATTCCTAGTTTATAGCCATTACTAATCTTCACTCATAGAATTTGTTTCATTTTGTACTCCCAAAGTGTGGATATTTTCACACTTTGCCGTTTCTCTTTTGACTTTCCTTATGTTTGTGTTTTTGCTCTGCAGAAATTTCTACAATTTAGCAAATATTTTCTTTTATGGTTTCTGGATTTTGAGTCATCAGGCCTTTCAGATAGCTTTTTTTGTATTGATTATTTGGCATTTATGAAGGGTGACTTTGTGGACCAGAACATGGCCAATGTTTATGTATGTTCCACATGTGTTTGAAAATTATGTCTAATCCATTTTTCCATACAAAATTCTAGATGTGCATATCCTTTTGAGGCTACTAATCGACTTTTAAAAATATTCTGTAACTTTACTTTTTCTTTCCAGGTGATCTATCAGTTTCTGAAAACAGTAAGTTAAAAATCTCCAAATGCATTTTTATTTATTTCCCTCTGGAATTCTGTCAGGTGTTGCTTTTTATAAAACTATATTGTTCTGGCACAGGTGTCTATGATCTTTTTTTTTTTTTTTTTTTTACTAAATGTCATTTTTTATCTGTATATCACTTCTCTTCTTTGTTCCTTATGACTTTCCCCCTTAATTTCTCTTGGGAGAATCTGACAATGTGCTTTTGGGGGATTAGGGATGAGCTAACCCAGGTGTTAGCTTCTTCCTTTTCTACCTATTTAGAGACTTTGATAACATTGGCTTTAGGGGGGAGCATTTTTGATATTTAATATAGTTCTAAAACCTTCCAGTCACACCTTCCCGGCTGCTGTCGTTTGGATGTTTGTCCCTTTCAAATCTCATGATGAAATTTGATCCTTAATGTTGGAGGTGGGGGCCTAGTGGAAGGTGTTTAAGTCATGGGAGTGGGTCTCATGAATATATTAATTAGATGAATGCCCGCCCTCAGGAGTGAGTGAGCTCTTTACTAGTTCCCCAAACAGCTGGTTGTTAGAAAGAGCCTGGCCTCTCCTTTCTTGCTCTGTCTTGCTCCGTCTCTTGTCGTGTATCTCCGCACAGCTGGCTCCCCTTCACTTTCTTCCTTGAGTGGAAGTAGCTTGAGACCCTCAACAGAGACAGATATGCTTCTTGTCCATGCTTCTTGTCCAGCCTACAGAACTATAAGCCACATAATCTTTTCCTCTTTGTACATTACCCTATCTCAAGTATTCTTTTATAGCAATACAAAACTGGCTACGATGCTTCCCATCTAGCAATTTTGTATTTGAGGGAATCTGTTAATATCTCAACTCTAGGTACTCTTTTCAAAGAACTATCCTGGATATACCCATCCAGATGAGGTAAATGACAATGGAATTCATAGTGGCCAACCTATCAACATTAAGTAGAACTGTTACAATTTACTCATTAGTAGCACCTCCTTGATGTTACCCCAGTGAGTCCAGTCACCAATGAACTGCTCTTACTGCTTTTTGTCCCCCAAATGGATCTAGCACAATCACTGATGCAACCAGAGCACAATCAGAAGAGCTGGCGAGGGGCTGTCTTTGGTACTCCTTCTTTCTACCAGGATTTTCATTTCCTGAACTTACGTTAGGTCCCAGTCATCATCTAGCAAATCAACAGTGTCTTGTAGTTTACGTATTAGCTTCTGGGATAAATAAACATTCTGTTGTTTCTGTGATACCTACCAGCAGAGTCATATTTGGGGGTGGGAATCAGCAGCTATTAGTTCACTATCTCGTCTAAAGTAGTTATTTTGTCTCTCCCATCCTTTCTAATAAATGTATATTTCACAGTTTACAGTGAACTTCACAACATCTATCCTGCAATGATGGAAGAACATGTTTTTGAAAACAGAAAAAAACTAAGGCTTTATTGCATATCCATTTTATAAATAATTTAAATAGGTAGGCTTCTTGAAAATTGAGATCATATTTGCTTAAGTATTGAATTTTTCTAAATATCTGCTTTGAGCATAGTGGGTGTATTATAAAAGATATTTGATTTAATGGGCATTTTCAGCCTAACTGAACTTCATAAGGACACCTTTTACACACGGACAAGGGATATGGAAATTTATGCCATCTCAAATATGCCATCCAGATTATTTTGTATGTGAGAAGGATATTTTCTCTCTGAATGAAATGTTTCATGAATATTATAGCTTAAATTATCTCCATTTCAATAGTTTAAAAGCTCAAAGCAGAAATCTAGTGAAAAAACCTTTCACTGAAACACTCAAGAGCTGTATACTCTTGTGTTTTTTAATAATCTAAAATATAACCATGCCACAGGTTGAGCTCAGAAAATACAAGTCAGAAAGTCAGTTTTTGAAAAGAAATAGTACTTCCTAGTGTTACAATCTTGGGCTTTAAAATATAATTAGTTATTAAGCAATCATATTTTTTTTCTCCAAGATAAACAAGTCGGGGGAAATTCAAGATAATGAAGTAAAAATGGAAAATGAGGGGAAAAAGCAGAGTCTAGGATAACTTTAAGCTTTGGGCCATTTGGAATATCAGGAAAAAAATAATTACCAATCACCCGTCCATTTGGTAAATAAACCTACCTGGAGAAAGTGAATAGTAAAACAGAGCTACTGATGAAGCTATAGCAACACTACCAGGAAATCAGTTCTTTACACGCAAACATGAGTACTTTCTTGCCAAAACTCTAAAGTTGCCTGGCAGTCCTTTGTTTACACCTTCAGTTGTACCCATTTTTGTTGCTAGTACCTGGATAGCTGAATAGAACTGGGGAAAATGATACAAAATGAATGGATATAACCATAAATGCATACTTGGATCTTAAAACTGCTTACTGGCTGGGCATGGTGGCTTGCACCTATAATCCCAGCGCTTTGGGAGGCCAAGGTGGGTGGATCGCTTGAGCTCAGGAGTTTGAGACCAACCTGGTCAACACAGTGAAACCCTATCTCTACAAAAAATACAAAACTTAGCCAGGCATGGTGGCACATGCTTGTCATCCCAGCTACTGGGGAAGCTGACATGGAAGGATCACTTCTGTCTGGGAGGTCGAGGCTGCAGTGAGTCATGATCACACCATTGCACTCCAGCCTAGGTGACAGAGACACTGTCTCAGAAAAATGATACAAAATGAATGGATATAACCATAAATTCACACTTATTAGATCTTAAAACTGCTTACTGGCTGGGCACGGTAGCTTACACCTGTAATCCCAGCACTTTGGCAATGCTGGGATAAAAAAAACACACACACGCTGTGTGTGTTTCTGACTCTATTTCTTTAGTTGACTAATTTGTATGCTTCCTGCTATGGCAATTAGAAAGCTTTCTATAATTTCTTCCGACTTCCTAGCCTAGACTATAGCCTCCTAAATCTCTCCAATTGTCTTGCTCCTCTCAAGTAAACTCTTCATGAACAGCTAGTGAACTTTACGTTTGTTTAGCTTTTTATTAAAGTATAACATACATGCACAAAAGTCCAGATATCACAAGTATGGCACTTCATACATTTCTCCAGCTGAAAATCGTCATATGACCATTAGCAGTCAAGAAACAGAACACTGCTGGCTTGCAGCATGTTTAGTTTTGTCTATTTCTGTGCTTTATATCAATGGATTTATAGTGAATGTTTTCTTTATTGAGTGACTTTTTTGCTGGGAATGATGATTATAAAATGTAATCCATGTTGTGTGTATTGTATAATAGTATTTTATTATGTGAATATATGTTTGGTATGTACTATTATACACTTTTATTGTATAGATATACTAATATATACTTAGCCACCTTTAAATGCCCATGTATATAGTAGACATTTGGTTAGTTTACAATTTAAGCATATCATGTAGTAGCATTGCCATCAACAACTGTGCTATTGCATATATGTCAAAAAGTACAGTAGATTCCATTTTACTGAAAAGTGCATCAGTTTTACTGTATATTTTCAGTTTACCAAAATTTAACATCAATTTACATTAACAACAGCATGAAATTATAGTTTCCTTTACAATTATAAATGAAAGTGGCAGCTGTTTCAAATATCTCTCAGCACTTGATGTCATTGGTCTTGTTTTCCTTTTTTTTTTTTTTTTTGGCATTTTCAAAAACAGTTTTATTGGGATAAAATTCACACACCATACAATTTACCTACTTAAAGTGGACACTTCCATGATTTTTAGTATATTCATATTAATGTGCAATCATCACAACGGATTTCAGAACGCTTTTATCATCTCAAAAAGAACTTCAGGGCCGGGCGCGGTGGCTCACGCCTGTAATCCTAGCACTTTGGGAGGCCGAGGCGGGTGGATCACGAGGTCAAGAGATCGAGACCATCCTGGTCAACATGGTGAAACCCCGTCTCTACTAAAAATACAAAAAATTAGCTGGGCATGGTGGCGTGTGCCTGTAGTACCAGCTACTCGGGAAGCTGAGGCAGGAGAATTGCCTGAACCCAGGAGGTGGAAGTTGCAGTGAGCCGAGATCGCGCCATTTCACTCTAGCCTGGGTAACAAGAGCGAAACTCCGTCTCAAAAAAAAAAAAAAAAAAAAAAGAACTTCATCCTCAGAAAAAGAAGAGAAAAAGAAACCTGATATCCTTTAGCTATCACTGTCTATCCTTCTTCCCAACTACCACCGCAGCCCGAGCAGGTACTTACCTACTTTCTGTCTGTATAGCTGTTCTTTTTTTATTGTATTTTGTTGGTTCATTTGTTTGTTTTAAGACAGGGTCTCACTCTGTCATCCAGGCTGGATGTAGTGCAGTGGCACGATCAGAGCTCACAGCAGTCTCTACCTCCTGGGCTGAGGTGATCCTCCTGCCTCAGCCTCCCAGGTAGCTAGGACTATAGGTGTGTGGCATCATGCCCAGCTAATTTTTGTATTTTTTGTAGAGACAGGGTTTCACCATGTTGTCCAGGCTAGTCTTGAACTCCTAGGCTAAAGTGATCCACCTGTTTCGGCCTCCTAAAGTGCTGGGATTATAGGTGTGAGCCACCATGCTGGCCTCTATAACTGTTCATATTTGGGACTTTCATATAAATGGAATCATACAGTATGTGGTCTTCTATGATGGGTTTCTTTCACTTTGCATAATGTTTTCAAGGTTCATTCACGTTGTAGCATGTGTCATTACTTTATTTTATAGCCAAATAATCTATTCTCTTGATATATAGCATTTTATTTATCCAGTCATCCAAGAAAATTGGGTTCTTTTCACCTTTTGGTTACTATGAATAATGCTTCTGTAAACATCTGTGCACAGGTTTTGATGTGGGTATATGTTTTCAATTTTCCTGAGTACCATACCTAGGAGTGGAATTGCTGAATCATAGGAGAGTTCTATGTTTAATCATTTGAGGAACTGCCAGCCTGTTTTCAAAGTGGATTTACCATTTACACTTCCACTAGCAGAAATGGTGGTATGAAGGCTCCAAGTTCTTCTCATCTTTCCAACTCTTGCTGTCATTTGAATTTTTGATTTGGGCCATTCTACTAGTTTTCATGCAAAAGCACTTGAAATGGAGAGAAGGTTGTTCCACCGCTTCAGGCAAGGAAACCTGGCTGCCTGGTCTGTTCTGGCAGCACAGGAGACAGACAAGAGTACACTGAAAACAGTAACGTGGAATTACCCTTGATTTCTGGCTCGCCATTAACTCTCACATTGAATAAGTGGTTATGTTCTGTAAATTCCATCTCCTAAGTGTTCCTAGATTATGGCCTTAGTCACTAAATCCACTGCCATTTCTCTTGTTCAGTTACTGTCGTCTCTCCACGAGTCCACTGTGGTAATCTCCTCCTTGGTTTCCCCACTTCCCTTCTTCCCCACATTAATCTATTTCAGCAGTCAGAGTGATTTTCTAAAGCACTGACCCAATTATGTCATTTTCCTGATGAAAATCTTTCACTGGCTGCCTAGTGCCCTGAAGACACTGCCCTAACTCCTCATAGGGGTTTGTCAGTTCCGTCAGCATTCAGGTACCACTGATTTCTCTACCCACATCTCCTTCCCTTCCTTTCCTTTGCTTTTCTTTTTTCTTTTTTTTTTTTTTTAACGTTAAGTTCTGGGGCACAGGTGCAGATCTTGCAGGATTATTACATAGGTATACAAATGCCATGGTGGTTTGCTGTCTCCATCCCCCCATCGCCTACGTTAGGTATTTCTCGCAATGTTATCCTTCCCCAATCTCCCCACACTCTGCTATCCCTCCCCTAGCCCCCCACCCCCGGTCCCAGTGTGTGATTTTCCCTTCCTTGTGTCCACATGTTCTCATTGTTCAACATCCACTTTTGAGTGAGAACATGTGGTGTTTGGTTTTTCTGTTCTTGTGTCAGTTTGCTGAGAATGATGGTTTCCAGATTTATCCATGTCCCTGCAAAGGACATGAACTCATCCTTTCTTATGGCTGCATAGTATTCCCTGGTGTAATCATTCTTGAGGATGTAGTTTCCTTTTGCATTTCTCTGATAACTAATGAAGTTGAAAACATTGTTACATTTACTGGATATTTGATATGTTCTTTTGGGAAGTTCCCATTTTTCTTTTGGGTCGACTGTCTTTTTTTGCTGATTTGAAGTTCTTATATGAGTTCTTTATCAGACATATGTATGCAATATCTGCTCCCATGCCACCTGTTACACTCTCTTTATGGTGACTTTTTAGGAACAGAATTTCTTAATTTTACTCTATTCCAATGTACCGTTTTTTTCCCTTTCATGGTAAACATTTGTGTATCCTTTAAAAGAATGCTGGCCTACTCCAAAATCATGATACCATTTCCTCTCAGCATTTTGTCATTTTGCCTCTTACATCTAGATGTATAAATAATCTAGAATTGAGAATGAGGTAGGGGCCAAGATAAATCTGTTTTCTATATGCATATCAAATTATTCAACATTTACTGAAAAGAAAGCCTTTCCCTCTCTTCAGTGAAATGTTAGCTTAATCATAAATTAGACCACCATGAATGTGCAGGCATGTTTCTTTTCTATTAGTCAGCTTAGCTGTCTCTAACTCAATATTACATTGTCTTCATTATTAGCCTTTGTAATAAGTCTTATTCTTGATAACTGGTACTGTAAGTTTTTGAGCTATTAATCCTTCTTTGTTATTGCTGGGACCATTTTTGGCTCTTTGCATTTCTATGTAACTTTTAAAATCAGTTCATTAGTTTCCTTAGGAGAAAAAGGCTGGAGTTTATATGGGAGTGCATTCAATCTATCAAGTATTATTTAGAGAAGTAATATTGAATCTTACACTACATGAATATGATATATCCCTTTATTTAAGTCTACTTTAATTTTTGTCAATAATGTTTTCAGTGTGAAACAAGAATGTCTTATATATTATTTGTTAGATTTATTCATAAGTACTTAATTTTTAATGTTATGAATGGTTTCATTTTCTAGTTGATTTTCCTCTTTGCTTATTACTAATATATAGAAATTCCATTGATTTTCTGGTATACTGACTTATACTCTATAATCTTGTTAACTTTATTTTTTTCTAATATTGGGTCTGCAATTCTTTTGGATGTTTCATGTACTCTATCATGTCGTCAATGCATAGGTATTACCTTATTTCTTCCTTTCCAATTCTAATGCCTATGATTTTGCCTTATTGTGCTGACTAAAATTTCTAATATAATGTGAAATAGAAGTAGTGATAGTGAGCGTTTTTGTCATATATCTTACTTAAATTGAAGTTTTTCAATGCTGTATAATTGATTATGTTGTTCACTGAAGGTTTCTCATGGATAGTTTTATTAAATTAAGAAAGCTCATTCATATTTCAAGTTTGTTGAAATTTTATCATAAGTGGGTGGTGAATGTCATCAGATAAGTTGTCTATATTCATCTAGATATTGTGTTTTTCCCTTTATTGTATAAACTTGATAAATTATTTGATTTTCTAATCTTTAATGGCCCTTGCATACTTAGAATCAACCTCACTTGGTCCTGATGTATTATCCTTTTGATATTACTAGATTTACTTGGCTAATTTATTAAGGCTTTCATGAGAGAGACTGGTCTGTAATTCTCTTTTGTTAAGCTAAATATTTGCCTCTTGATTTAATGTTACGCGGGCCTCAGATAAAATAATTAGAAGTTGATTATAATATTTTTTCCTTTTCTCTGGAAGAGTTTATATAATATTGTCATTAATACTTTGTTAAATATTTGGGAGAATTCACCAGTAAAGCCACTTTGGTCTCAGGTTTTCTTCGTAAGAAATATTTTAAATAATATGTCAAATTTCAGTTTCTTTAATAAACTTAGAACTGTTTAGATTTCCTTCTTTTTTTCTGCTATGTTAATATGTTTTTGAGAAATGTATCCATTTTATTTAAATTATCAAATTATCAACATGAAGTATTTGTAATATACATAATTTTTAGGTATAAAAGAGTCAGATTTTCCATCTGAATCTATGATCATACTACTTCTTTGCTATTTCAATGATATTTTTGGCTCTTAGTTAAAGCTCACAATGTCTAATACCACCCCATTTATTTTATTAATCTCTGATACCACTCTTTTCCCTCTGTTCACTGCTCTCAAATCAAAATGAGCTTGTCAATTTCTTAAACATCACTCTTTTATCTCACAATAGAGCCAAGAAACAGATTTGTTCTCTACAGGACATTTCTTTTTTATGCCAGTCTCTTAATGTAGACAACAGTCATAGTTGCCTTTCATGGCTCATCTCTGATATCACTTCCTCACAGAAACATTTCTTGAAAAGCTTGCTCTTTATCCTTCCCACAGTGAATAAGAAAATTTGGAGATGTTGCCTAGAATTTGCATTTTTAATAGTTTCTCTGGTGTTTCTTTTATATCTTTGAAGTCTGAAGATTTCTGTCTTAGTACTTGGTTAGCATAAAACATTTCCTAATTGAAATGTGATGGTCTTTAATATTGAGGGATAGAAAAAAGTAAGATACCTTCCTTGGAGAGCAAAGAATTATCTTGCAAGTGCATTCTTGGCTCTACTTTTTTTAATCCTTCAAGTGGCTCCTTTTGTTTTTCACTAGTGAACACTGGGCCATAAGGAATCTGACATGGGAGAAAGCAGTATATCTAATCCATTTAGGTTGTTCGAGAAATAGATACTATCCTGGAAAGAGCAATATCTTTGCATTAATGAAGACAACTAATATGACCTACTCTGCCAGTCTTACAAGATCATTGTTGGAAAGCTAATTTTAAAAAAACAAAACAAAAACCAGCAAACAAACAAAAAAAAGCGAAAAAAGCTCCATAAACTACAAGTTGAAAGATTAGCTACAGATTGATCATCTGTAAAAACACATCTTTTGTTGGAATCATAAGAGCTGAGATTGCAGAATGAATCTCAGTAAAGATAGATACCTGAGAAAACCAAGGGAGGACCGGCCTCAGCAACAAGAAGAAATTACACTCATTTTCAGGCTCTGCTCCATGTACCCAAAACAGCACTTACAAGAAAGATTGAGAACAAAGTGAAAGAGTTGAGAAGTCTTCCTCCTGATCTAAGTCTTTTGGGGGCCAAGGGCTGAAGCAGCCTCTATAGTAAAGGCATGAAGGCCTGATTGGATTCTTCTTGCCCATGTATTTCCCCAGAAGCAGAGCTGCCCAACAGAGCCCATCTTAGATCAGCTCACCTCCAACTGGCTTGAATTGGGCTATGGCCTGAGTGGAGATTAATTGTATCTCCATCTGCAATATGAGAAAAACTACATGTTTGGTCTTTGTTCCTGGTCCCTGACACAGAGCTTCAAAAATATTTGAAATTTCCTGAGTGGTAGAAGTGTCTTTTGTAAGATGTAATTAACCCTTTTTAACCATACCTGAATTTATGCTAATGAGGTGATACATGGTAGATCCCTACATATCTTCCAAATGAGGGTAGTCACAAGAAAAACAAATATGTAATTAGAGAGTTGGAAGTTTCAGCCCTGCCTTCCAAGCTTCAGGGAAAGAAAAGGCCTGGAGATTGACTTCAATCACCAATGACCAATGATTTAACCAATCATGCCTACGTAATAAAACCCCATGTAAAAACTATGAACATTGAGGCTCAGTGAAGCTTCCATGTTGGTTAAACATTAATATGCAGGGATAGTGACACATTTGAATTTCATGAGGAGAGGGCATAGAAGCACTGCATATACCCACCACCCTAGAGCTTGTCCAATGCATTTCATTTGTTTAGCTATTCCTGAGTTGGATCTTTCATGATAAAATTGTAATCCTAAGTATAACTCTTTTAGTGAGGTTTGTAAGTCTTTCTAGCCAATTGTGAAACCAAAAGGTGGCTCATGGGAGCTCCTGAACTTTTAGCAAAGTCAGACAGGAGGGCAGGTAATGTGGTGCTTTGGACTAAATCGTGTTCCTCCAAAATTCAAGTGTAAGCCCGTATCCCCAATTTGATAGTGTTTGGAGATGGAACCTTTGGGAGGTAATTAGGTCCAGATGAAGAAATGATTATGGGACTTCATGATGGGATTAGTGTCCTTGTAAGAAGTGACACCAAAGAGCTTCTCTCTGTTTTCCATGTAAGCACGTGAGCATTTGCAAGTTAGGAAGAGAGCCCTCGCCAGAAACTGAACAGGCCAGCACTTTGATCTTAGACTTCCCAGCCTCCAGACTGAAAAAAGAATACGTTTCTGTTTCAACAATTCAGTTCAAATCATGTTTTTTTATTCCAGTCCAGATTAAGACTCCTAAGAACCATAAGTTGGCTGGCATCTAAAGTATGGACAGTCTTGTGAAAGACTGATCTTAACTTGCAGTGCCTGCTCTAATACCAGGTAGTTAGTGCACAATGGGATTGAACTGGAGGACACTCAGCTTATGTTAAAAAAAAAAAAAAAGATGTTGGGATTTAGTATCAAATGTGCAGCAATCTTAACTTTTCTCTCCAGTGTTCCTGAGGCACAGAACAGGGCAACCAAGAACATGTGGCATCTGAACGTCACCTATGGAAAAATATAAGCATCTATAACCTTCAAACTGCTTTCAATTTCATTGTCTGCATCCTTAGGTCTACCCCCAACACTTAAAGGAATGCTGGTACACAGCAGATGCTCAATAAATATATGTTGAATAAATGAATAAACCAACAGTTTTTTTTTTTTTTTTTTTTTTCAGAAAATGAGCTTATTATTGTAAATGTTATGAGATTTTTAAAAATGTTTTTATAAGGTTTTCTAAAATATATTGTATACTTGCTGCTTAGGTTGACTCTAAATGGAATTTTCTTAGTTTATTAAATCTGGAATTGCCTTAAACCTCCAACTTCACAATATGGCAAAGCCTTAAACCCTGCACTCATACACAAAAAAATAACAGTGCTAATTTATGAAAGTTTTTATTTCTGTGGTTTCCCTCAGTTTCTGTCTTGCTTTTGATAGAGTGTATATGCTTTCTGCTGTCTCTTATACAAAGCTTTATTTTAATTGATCAGCACACACACTTATGCCCACATATAGCACACACCTCTAAACAAAACATTTTGTAAACTTAATGTGTTAGTCAGGGTTCTCTAGAGGAACAGAACTAATAGGTTAGATGGATATAAGAAAGAGAGTTTACTAAGGAAAACTGACTCACATGATCACAAGGTCAAGTCCTACAATAGGTCATCTGCAAGTTGAAGAGCAAGGAAGCCAGCAATGAGTCAGTCCAAGTCCCAAAACCTCAAAGGTAGGGAAACCAACAGTGCAGCCTTAAGTCTATGGCCAAAGGCATGAGAGCCCCTGGCAAACCACTGATGTAAATCCAAGAATCCAAAAGCTGAAGAACTTGGAGTCTGATGTTCGAGGGCAGGAAGCATCCAGCACAGGAGAAAGATGGAGTCCAGAAAACTCAGCAAGTCTACTCCTTCCATGTTCCTCTGTCTGCTATTATCATAACCACACTGGCGGCTGATTAGATGATGGCCACCCAGACTGAGGATGGGTCTGCTTCTCCCAGTCCACTGACTGAAATGTTAATCTCTTTTGGCAACACCCTCAGAGACACACCCAGGAACAATATTTTGCATCCTTCA
Source organism: Sapajus apella (assembly GCF_009761245.1). Taxonomy (NCBI): domain Eukaryota; kingdom Metazoa; phylum Chordata; class Mammalia; order Primates; family Cebidae; genus Sapajus; species Sapajus apella. Next base: position 18,801,258 of record NW_022436961.1, on the reverse strand, counting down.
AACTGATCAAGTTGACATGAATATTAACCACCACACTTAAAAGCTTTACATCTTATTTGGGGGTAGAGTCTGGGAAGTCACATGACAGTAGATTATTCTTTTCTTCCTGTTGCTCCCCTGGGTTATCTGATCTCTGATGTCCTAATAGCAGGGTCATGTCCATGCCCCGCAGATACTCATTTTCCCAAGTGGTCTAATCACGTCATTTTCCAAACAAAGGCAGCTTGATCCCTAAGTAGCTTTTTCCTATCAGCTTTGAGAACTCAATTTTCTCCCTCATTACATTCTCCCATGAGCAAAACAGTTATAGCTCCTTGCAAATTTATTTTATTAATTCTCTCCTTGAACCTTATGTGAGTAAAAGAAAGGCAGGAGGGTGACAAACAGGCCCACACAGTCAGTCCAGACTCTCTTGTCTTTCTAGTCTGGAGTTGGGCAGGACTCTTCTCTGAGCTCCCAGAAGGTAACTGTTTCCAGAAGTCTCCCTGTTGTCTGCTGTCCTCCTTTTGGGGGATATTAATTACCCGTTGTCGTCTTCTTCTGCATTCAAGACCAGCAAGCAGCTTCCCCAGCCCCTAATGTAACAGCACGATTGTCTTGTGGGCCAAAAAGCACGGCTGAGAAATATACAAACATATTTATGTATTTGATTAAAACAAAAGAACTTTGAGATTTATAATTTCAGAAAAAAAATGGTAAAATTAATTCTCATTCAGTCTTTCAACACACTATCACCATTCACAAAACAAGGCCCAAAGCTTTTGTGTCCAATCCACCTGTATGAGGAAAATATCAGCAACATCAGCCTCCAGATCAAGGGGCCAATAAAGCTTACCTCTCTCTGATCCCACCTCCTAGTTTCCAACCTTGCTATCTAGAGAGCACTTACCACTAGAACCCCATTCTCTCTGTCACCAAAGCCCCTGGAAATACCATGCTTTCTCCTGCACCTGTCCCACACAGACTATAGCCCATTAGATGCCAGGATATGTATGTCCATCATTCCTTAAGACCCTGTTTCTCACAATATTCTCCACATGACAGGCAAATTGATAGGCATAATCTCAGCCCAGGTCATGGGACTAACTCTAGGGATTGGATCCACTGGAAGTAGAGGTCTCCTGACTTCCACTACCTGGGGCCTTGCTTGTTGTGTCTTTAAGACATTGAATATACCCATTATATCCAGCTTCTAAGTTTGAAGTCTGCAGTCTCAATTCTACTCTGACTCTTTCCCTGGATAGAAGTTAATGCTACTTCTCTTTAAGGTAGCTTTACTAATATTGACTCCATATGTAGCTCACTGTAAAATGTTTAATTTAGCAATATGCAGGGATCTTTTCTCGTAGGGCTATAAAAAGATTGTAGTTGGAATGTGAATATCCAAGTCCCTAAGATTATCTGTATTATTGTTACCACTGGGAGCACGGCCAGACATTCTGCTTAGAAATAGCTAGATTTGTAACCACACATAACTCTTAAGGATAGTCCCTAAAAAAGATTTTACCAGCCATGTTTTCCGTCTCCACCTTGGAGGCCTGACAGTCCTGTAACAATTTAGTGGCATATTCTTTCCATCTCCAAATCTTTCTCTGCAACTTTCAGACCAGCACCACTTGGGAATGTCTCTGGTTTCTTACAGAGAAATGCCCTAAAGAATGCTGAATAAAGAGAACCATGACAGCTATCTGCTTTCTTCGGATTTACATCTTATCTTTAAAGTGGGGCAGGAATTATTTGAGAGTCTTATATAACAGCCATAGACCTCTTTTAGTTCACCCATGAAAAATTCATTTTTAAAAGACATAATTATGTATTTCTTCCTGCATAGTACTTCTGTTTTGCCTGTTTGTTCATTGAGATACTTCATGAATTTTGTCACTCTTGTAGGCTTGTATAATACTGATCTTTATAATAAGCTGTCCCAAAAGCTGTGTCCATTATCAGATAGCTTTTATTTTTAAGTTGTATTCCCAGAACCATAATGACCCAGGCAGGGCTATTCTCTATTTCTTTAAGTGCCTATAGCCAACAGTTTTCAAGTCAGATTGACACCGCACTTCTACTGGGCTAGTGTGCAAATTTCATCTAATACAAGGCAGGGAAGTGTGCTTTCAGTTCATACTTCCTGGAAGAGCTCCTAAAATGCAGTGGTTATGGCTAAGGCCCTTCCAACCTTGAGATCAAAAGAGAGTGGCTTTGCCTAATAACTCTTTGATGTGGGAGGGTCTAATCTCCCCTAGGATTCTGCTTTATCCATGGGTTCTTATAGTTTTCTTCTGCTCTTGGCTCCTGAACCCTCGTAATGTTCTTTCAGCTTCACTCCACTGCAGTCCATGCAAGAGATTAACCTCTTTCCCAATTTCAGCCTAAGTATAAACTCTCTGGTATGGTTTGGAAGTTTGTCCCCTCCAAACTTCATGTTGAAATGTGAGCAGTGGGGCCTGGTAGAGGTGGGGCCTGGTGATGTTAGGGTCATGGAGATGAATCCTCCATGAACATCTTGGTGACATCCTTTTGGTAGTGATGAGTTCTTGCTCTATTGGTTACCATGAGATCTGGTTTATTAAAAAGAGTCATATGCCTCCCTTCCCTCTCTTTCTTTCTCCCTTGCTCCCTCTCTTGCCATGTGATATGCCTGTTCTCTCTTCCCCTTCCACCATGAGTACTAATCAGAAGCCAGCAGTTGCTGGGGCCTTGCTTGTTCAGCCTGCAGAACTAACTGTAAGCCAAACTAGCCGCTTCATAAACCCAGCCTCAGGTATGCCTTTATAGCAGTGCAAAGTGGACTAATACACTCACTGAGGATTTTCACGATTGATAACTTCCTTAAGTTGTGAGGGGTCACAACGAGTTGCATGCTGCAGTGAACACAGTCTTCTCAGATTACCGGGACCCCCTCCATCTCTTCCTCTCCCCCCAACTCCATTCGTTCCTCCCACTCCTACAAGCAAACAAATGTCTCTCATTTTCTTACGCCAAGTAGTTTTCCTCTCTTACATAGTGCCTATGCTTAGCTATTCTAAATACAGCATTTTCCAAAGTCAATGTCCTCCTTATATTTGAGAAAAATTCCTTTTATTATTGGTAGGAAATATATTTAATTATTGTTTGCAGAAATACATAATGAATAAAGGAACTGTTAATGAAAATGTAAACAACCTGCCACATAAACATTTTGATAAATCTAATTTTGGTCTTTTAAAAAATACATTCTTTCACATACACACACACAAATGGCATCACATCAGGTATTACAAAATGTTTTCCTCTTTTTATGATTAAACATCATGCGGTCAGACATTCTTATATAAATGAATGTTAACAAGCATATAGCACTCTGTTACATGTATGCTCCTTAATTTATGTTACCAATACTCCATAATTGTTGAGCATTTAGGTTTTTTTCGAAATTGTGTAGCTATAAGCAATGCTATGAAAAATAACTATTTCATAACTATAAATTTTCACATAGAGAGTTATGATAGTGCTCTCACATTTAGGCAAAAAAAATCAATGCATTTGGTCTACTATAAAAAAGAACAGACAATTATAAAGCTAAGGAAAAGGAAGAAAAAGGTAAAAAAAATTTACAAATTGACTATCTTCAATATAAACTGAGAGAATGCTTATATATTTTTAGGGAACTGTTTCTTCTTTTCTAATGCACAGCACACTATCAGATAACATGATGGATTCACTGGTAGATTTTATCTGAAGCATGACAGCTAAGCCATCTACAGATATTCACTGCAAACCAGTGGCAGAATTTCATGATACTTGTTTTAATAAAACAGGAGATCACATTCTTAGAAGCAATTCTTTTCTGGTCTAAAAAAAAATCCAAGGGAAAGTGATCTTTTCAAAGCTACAGTCACCAGGAAATTCTTTTTAGTAAGCATTGGAATCTTGGAGAACTTGAGGATTGGAAGACTGAAAGAATAGGCCACCCACCATCTGTGTTTTTGAATTCACTCAAAAAAAAAAAAATAGGAAAAGGAAAAGAAAACCCTATGCACCTACACAAAACAGCTGAAGAATAGCTCACCAATTACTTCAGGAAACTTCTGCTACCTTTTATAGAGGCTGACACACCTAAATATTATTAGCGTAGGAAAATTTATACACATATGTATACACACACACACACACACACACACACAAACTCTTTGATTTTATATATACATGTGACTGTGTTTTACTATCATTGACAGATAGAAGACTACTTTATTTCAGCCAGGCACGGTGGCTCATGCCTATAATCCCAGCACTTTGGGAGGCCGAGGTGGGTGGATCATGAGGTCAAGTGTTCAAGACCAGCCTGACCAACATGGTGAAACCCCTTCTCTACTAAAAATACAAAAATTAGTCAGGCATGGTGGTGTACCTGTAATCCCAGCTGCTCAGGAGGCTGAGGCAGGAGAATCCCTTGAACCCAAGAGGCAGAGGTTGCAGTGAACCGAGATCATGCCACTGCACTCCAGCCTGGACAACAGAATGAGACTCCATATCAAAAATAAACAAATAAAAATAATAATCATAACTTTAAAAACTACTTTATTTCGTGTGGAGAGACTTGATACAATGTAGTGGTGTGTGGATATGGGTGTGGGAGTGGGTGTGTGCATATGCACTAAAATATTTTATTTTCCTGTGTTAAAGGAAGATAATGAAGACCAGTTATAAAGTTTTAAAATACTTTTTATTTTCAGCAGGCAGAAGATAACTTTCAAAAATAATTTTATTCTGGTGAAGCTTTGTATTTCCATAAGGTTTGCATTTTCTCTTCCAAAATTGAGACTTGTTATAACACATTAGGTTTTTCTTTTTGTAATAATGTTGAGAAAGCTTAAACACAAATTTAAAATAATCTTGAATATTGTCATGGTATTTGTGTCTCCCTCTCCTTTGCTTCTGACTTTCTGTGTCTACTGCATTATTACAGCAGTTTGCTGGGCATATGGTAGCAGAAGCTTGAGAAAGTAGTAATAGTGGTAGAATAGTAATATAATTCCACCCTTTCTTATAAACCATTTAAGAAAACTTTGTAAAAAGGATCTGGGAAAAGGAAAGATTTCATGTAACAACACTAATGGGGGAACAGTTGTTTGTTTCTTTTGTGTCATACATTTCTCCTGAGTAGAAAATAATATTAAATATTCCAAAAAGATTAGAACCAAAGTTTATAGGCTTACCCTTGGCCAACTCCGAGTGGTAATATAATCTAAAGAAATATAATATCAATTATTTGCAATGCAGTTTCAGCAGTTTATCACTAGGTTTTTATCTAAAAAGAAAGAAAATCAAATTGTACATCATTAAATATTACTTATATATATATATTAGTTTTGATCTACTTTTGCTTTCAATTATCTACTCAAACTATAAAAAATACATTTAAAAAAGTTTAGTTAGCTTAAGTGAACGGTACTCCTCAAAAAATTATCTTTTTTCTCCCACTGCTCTTATCTAAGACAAAATCCATAGTTACAAAGGTATAGAAAAATAGGAGAATTAAAATTGTAATCCCAACAGTTCAATCCAAAACACTATCTGGCCATTTTATGAGGAGGTATTGTTTTACCTGATTCATTAATGTAATTGGTCACTTAATAATGATTAACTTCTTCCTACTATATTCAGAGATAATTATAATAATAGACAATAACATGTAAAACATAGGTATTGATGAATGAGAACAGGGCCATCAAGTCAAGAAATTACCAGAGTTGAATGTGTTTAATCAGGAAATGCTTCTTAAAGTACTTCTGTATTGAGCTGTGTTTTGTAAGGAAGGGGAAAAAACAATGGATTACCTGAAAGTCTAGGAAAGGCCTTTCAGGCAAGGTATAGTGGATAATGGATGCACGTTAGAACAAACCGTAATTTTCTGTTCAGCTTTGCTATCTTAGGCCTAGCCTAAATAGAGAAGTATTAAGTGAATACCTCAGAGTCATTTAGCTCTTGAAAGTAAGACTAATTTGTTCTCAGACACAGATTTCCAATAGTTCACCTAAAAGTAGTTTCTACTGTTTCTCACACAGACTATAACGCACTATTGATTTTTCTAAGCTTTGCAATTTCTATTTTTTCTGTCTACCATCTTTTTCATGGTCTGGTTTAGAACTTATCTCACCTGCTGGGCGTACTGCTGGTGGAAACATTTAATCTGAGCTTCAGCCATTTTCCATCTGGGGCTCAAAGAAGAATAGGGTTTTTTGATCTGTGTTCACTTATTTGCGGGGTAACAAAATGTTAACACATTCCAGAAAGAATGAACTGAACCCAAATTATATTGAGATAGCATAACAGGTTTTGATGAGGTACCTACCCTGTTACTGGCCTAGTATGCTTTATGGTCTGTGTGAGCAAATTGGTTCCTTTGCAAATTGGCCTGCAATACTTAAAAAACTGCAGGAAAGAAAATTGAGACATGCTTTTTTTGAGACCAAAACAACATTTAATTTGAAAAGGCAACTTGAAAAATCTTGCAAAACAGTCCAAGAAAATCTGAAAATGAACTTCAATATTGATCTAATCTTTTAATGTTGGACTGGAAAACAGCTCTGAAAAAAAATCTCTTAAAACTTTTGCATATAAAATAAAACGGCATGGAAAACAGCTTTGTAAACGATACAAGTATGAATACATTTATCATATTCTACAGAAAGATCCCCGTAGAGAAATGAAAACATAGTAAGTAACTAATATGTAAGTGAAAACAAAGTGATCAGGAAATGGACAGAAGATGAATGAAATGTAATAGTAAATATAAGGGCATATTTTAACACTTATAAACCAAGAACAAAAATTGTCAGGTGGGTTCATTTTGGTCGAATTCATTCATTCATTTTTTGGGTACTCCCTAATGTTGGCGAAGGTGCAGAGAAAAAAAAAAATGTTAACACTTGGGATAAATCATCCCTCTCCAGGCCACTCATGCTGGGAAAATAATATAATTGGAATATGTGACCCCGCCCAATTCTCATAGTGACTTGTAATCCCCAGTAGTGCAGGTGGAGCCTAGTGGGAGGTGATTTGATCATGGGGTCAGGTTTCTCATTAATGGTTTAGCACCACCACTTGGTGCTGTCCTCGTGATAGTAAGTGAATTCTGGCAAGATCTGGTTGTTTAAAAGTGCATAGCCCCTTGGCTCTGTCTCTTGCTATGTGATGTGCCCACTTCCCCTTTGCCTCTGCCATGAGTAAAAGCTCCCTGAGGACTTCCAAGAAGGAGATGCCGCTATGTTTCTTGTACAGTCTGCAGAACCGTGAGTCAATTAAACCTCTTTTCTTACCCAGTCTCAGGTATTTCTTTATAGCAATGCAAGAATGGATTAATGCCAAAAATAATTGAAATGAGAAAATGTGTTACATACTCGAATTTTTTTTTTTTTTTTTAAGCAACAGAGTCTCTCTCCAGGCTGGAGTATAATAGAATGGTATAGCTTACTCCAGCCTCAGACTCCTGGGCTCAAACCATCCTCCTTCATCCTTCTGAGTGTGTGGGGCCACAGATGTGCACTACCATGCCTGGCCAATTTTTTTGTTTGTTTTGTTTTTTTTTGTATAGAGAGGGTCTTGCTATGTTTCCCAGCCTGTTCTTGAACTCCTGGCTTCAAGCAATCCCTCTGACCTTGGCTTTCCAAAGTGCTGGGATTTCAGGCATGAACCACTGCAGCTGGCCCACCCGAAGATTTCTAAAGCATTTTAAAAATAATAAAAAGCTAAAAACCAACCTCAATGTAAGTAGTGATGGCGCATGCAGACATTAGAAAGTAATTGTGAATACCATATATCTCAAGAAAAATGCTGCTGGTAATACTAAATAAAAATCTGGATCCAAAAATAAATGTGCATGATTATGTCTGTGGAGGGGATGGGAACAAGGGTGATTTAAACATTTGTTGCTCTGTTCAGTGATAGAAAAAAATAATTAAAATTTTAAACTTGAATCAAGATTAATGTCACAAGTAAAGCAATTTTCAATATAATTAATATAAACATTTATAAAATAAGATTAATCCATAACTTTTTCTTGAATTCATATTTTTAAATGGAAAAAGAGCATTTTTCTTAGTGGTATAATTGCTTTCTGTTCTCAAAGTCTTCTTTGCAATTGGTGTTTCCGCCAAATTGCAAATAAATCCAGGTTCTGCTTTGGGGTGATGAAAATAATGTGAGAATATTATTTTGGTGAACTGTTAAAATTCTTTAAACTGGAGTCATAGGTTTCTCTTTTATAAAATGGAAATCAGGCCAGGTGCGGTGGCTTATGCCTGTAATCGCAACACTTTGGGAGGTCGAGGTGATGGATCACCTGAGGTCAATAGTTTGACAACAGCTTGGCCAACCTGGTGAAACCCAGTCTCTACTAAAATTTCAAAAATTGGCTGGGCATGGTGGCAGGTGCCTGTGATCCCAGCTACTCGGGAGGCTGAGGAAGGAGAATTGCTTGAACCTGAGAGGCGGAGGTTGCAGTAACATGAGATTGCGCCGCTGCATTCCAGCCTGGGTGACAGTGTGAGACTCTGTCTCGAAAAAAAAGAGGGGGGTGATCATATGTTCTACTTACCTTGATTCTGATAAGGTTTAAATGAGATACAACTAGCTCCATTAACATAAAGCTATTTGTTTTCCTATTTTAAGTAGTTAGAGAAAAAATCAGAAAAGTATGTGATAAAACTCCCTGCTCTGTGAGGCAGGAGATCTGGTTCTGATTCATGCCTGTGAATTTTCTAAATGTGTGCCTCCTGGATATTTATCCTCTTTCAATGTCTGTTGTCTTATCTGCAAAATGGAGTTGGTCTGGATGACTTATTGATGTCAAATTTTATCACTCTCCAAGAGTGGGAGTTTGTATAATAACACGCACAATTACACATTTTGTCCACACTTCACCTTCATAGATCTTTACCTAAAAATTGTACTGTTTACTAGACGTGTTTGTCTCTAATCAAGATTTTCCCAATTCTCACATTTATAACCAGAGCAAAGTCTTTAAAACACCAGATATTTAGTTAAAAATTGAAAAACCACCACTGCTTAGATGAACTTTAGCTTTTATTTGACTATTGTATGTGAGATTGCATAAACTAGGAAATCTTGGACAGTTTTGAGCCTGTGTGAACTCAGAAATCCATGTGAGCGATCCCTGGTCCCTACTCCCAGTCTCCCGACTCAATCAAAATCATCTTCTGTATTTAAAACTATTAATTTACCATATGTTACAAATAATATATTTCATAATTATTCCAGTTACATAAGATAAACCCTCTGCATGATCATGTTAGTGCCTTAGAAGTCTTAGAAATCATGGGATTTGAAGACAAGTCATTTTATCTAGCTATAGACACAGGATTGGTTTGAACTAAAAACAGAAGAGAAAACTAAAAGGAAAGCAAAACCGATTTTTGTGAAGACAGAGTCATCAAACTGGAGTAGTAAGTACCCAACCTCCACTTGAAAATCAGTTTCTCTTTTTACTGGGAATAACAACAATTTGAAGAGGGAAGGAAATATAAAGAGAATACAGAAAGGAGATGAAGTCCCTCTAAACAGAAGAGCAGAGTTTATTTATAACCAGAGTGTGGACTCAATCAGATGCCAGCATCATGGAAGTCAGGGAAGAGCAGGGAGCACCGTGAGAGCTGTCCTGGTGACATGAGTGGCTGGTAAATGCATCCTTAAGTCAGAGTTCCACAAAGGAAGTTGTGTGTTATAAATCAGGGTATAGATTTAAAACTCACAGGTGCTTTAAGAACACACTCCATAGTGTGAGTGTTGGTAAGCATGTGATTATAAAATAGGACTGAAGAAAATGTGCAGACTGGAATGAAACAAAGGAAGATTTTGTGCACTTTTAACACATCCAAGCCTGTTTGATTGTGCAGATCACTAGTATCAGCAGTCTTGCAGTAGATGCATTACTGGCAAGGTCTTCCAGAGCACACCATATTCCACTTTTATGGTTTCCTTTATTATAGCAGATATTACCTAATTAGGAAAATATATTTTATCGCATATTTTATTTTACTGTAAAAGTCGAAGTGTTTTCAGGAAATAAACATGCATCTTTCCAAGGTGCTTAGCTAAATGAGAATTTCAAAGAGTGGCAACTGACAAAATCCTCCCCTTTCCTGTGAATAATTGGAGAAAAGATACTGCTTGAAAGAAAAATCCTGTTTATGTAGATTTAATCTTTCATATTCGAAGTTGTAAAACTGTTCAATGCATTTTATGCAAGCATCAACCTACACAGGAATGGAGATTTGAACTTGTATATTCATTTCATTCCATTATCTACTGTGTACCAGCATTGTGCTGGGTATTGACAGATTCAAGATGGCTTTACTAATACAGTGCCACTCATCTCTTCATATTGTTTCTGAACCTATTAAGAAATAAGACAAAAGCAGAAAGGCAGGTGGAGACCAAAGTATCATTTAACTGCTAATAAAGCTGATTTTGGAGAATGTAGTCTAATATTTGCAGGCAAGTGGTTTTTCTAATAACAAACCCTAGAATTAAACAGATACCCACCCTGCTGCAGGGAATGCCAAAATGCCATAAGCCTCTCTGTCAGGGTTTTGGACAGAAATCCCATTTTGTAGATCCGGTATGAACAACTGGATTCCAAGAGAAAGAAAAGAAAAGGGGCTACATAACACATGTCCTCTGTCTCTACTTAAAGCCACTCATCAGCTAGTGTCATTCTTCCTGATCAAAGGAAGAGTGATTGAAAGAGTTCAGAGAGGCCTTGAAGATTACACCAGTGGGGCTCTCTTCTATGGAAGCAAATAGGAAAAAGCCTTCCTTATGAAATGCAGCACGTTTTCTCCATCTATAGATACTCTAGGCTCTGAAGAAAATAGACAGCTCTTCCCCTTCTTCCCCACTAATCCCCAATATTGAGGTTTGCTTTCTCCTAATTATTTTGCCTGCACAGTGGCCACCAGTCCCTAACAGACAAATCCTAGGCGATCAAGCGATTTCCCTTAAGAAATCCCACCAAGGCACCCTGCTCACTTCATAGATCCCCTATCCCCATGAAGGCTCTCAATGAGTAGCTCTCCTAAGATACGCCAAAGGTAGACCATAAGTTTTTCCCAAAGATACTAATAAAGCAACATTAATAACATAGGGAGGCTGAGGAGGGAGGAGTACTTGAGGCCAGGAGTTTGAGACCAGCCTGGGCAATATAGCAAGACCCTGTCTCTACAAAAAAAAATATTTTTTTTAATTAGCTGAGCATGGTGGCACCTGTCTGTAGACCCAACCACTCAGGAGGTTGAGGGGGGAAGATCACTTGAGCCCAGAAGTTCAATGTTGCAGTGTGTTTTAATCATGCCACTGGACTCTAGCCTGGGCAACAGATCAAGACTGTCTCTAACAAAATAATTTAAAAAAGAAAGACAAAATAGAAAGGATTACAGAGAGGGAGGGAAGAAGAAGGATTTGGTAGATAGAGTCCGGGACTTCTGTGCAGCTATGCAAAAGTTTCCTCCAGGCTGATGGGCTGTGGTGACACACCTGCCATGCTTGGTAATTTGCTGGGATCAACCTCAGGAAGGCAAGACCTTAAAACAAATGTAACGTCACCCAGAGGGCAGCGGTGTGGTTAATAATCAACTATTACCTTCCCCCCACATTGAGAGACCAAGGTGTTTCATTTCTGTGGCTGCTATAATAATATAGAGATTATGAATTTTTTCCCTTCTTAAAAAAGGTGAGTCAGTATGGTTTTTGGTGTTGTTTTTCAGCTTTTTTTTAAGGTTGTTATATATTGGTAAAAAACTAATTCAGCCTTTTTATCTACAAATGTCTTTGTTTCATCTTCATGCTTTGAACATATTCACTGTATAACAATACTGTGTTGACAAACATTGCTTGTCAGTACTTTGAAAATGTTATTGGATACTTATCTAGCTTTCATGTTATAGCATGAAGTCAGTTTTCAGTCTCAGGCTCTCTTTTAACACAAATTATTTTCTGGTTGCTGTTAGGATTGTTACTTTTGATGTTCTGCAATTTCACTGCAATGTGCCTAGGTGTAATTTTGATTTATTTATATTCACGGAGATTTCCTGGTATTACTGAATCTGGGCATTTATTTCTTTTACCAATTCAGGATACTGTTTTCTTTAGTTCTACCCGCCTCTGTTAGCTCTTTCTGTAACTCAAACTTCACTTATATTCAACCTTATTCCTCTAATTGTTGGGAGGTACCCAGGGATAGTTTTTGCTCATCCACAGGAAGAGCTGATGATAAATTTGGTGTTTCTGAAGTTATCCTACATTGCCTAAGGAATTATTGAAGGTTTAGTTTTTCATGCCAGAAATGTTGGAGAAGAGTTGGTGCATACTTGAAGAATATTTTATTTGCTAATATTCAAACATGATAAAGGCAGATTTATACGATGATCTGTAAGCTTCTTTGGATCTCAAAACTCTATTATTATGTTAATAAAATAATGTTCAAATAATTTTACTTCTAAGGCCTCAAGTGTTGTTAAATATAAGACTTTAACCTAAATCCCATAGCAATATGTGTAAAAAGGGCCTATCTTGCCATTCTTGTAAGAATGCTAATATTAACTTAAAATATTCTAGACAGGTGACCTTGATGTTCACTTAGCATGAATTAATGTTGACATGAATATTACAGTTACATGTCAAAATTATTTTATATTATTTCAGAGTTCTTGTGAAGCTTTAATCAATTTAGAAGACTGTTTTAAAGGAGTGCAATTTCCTTTTTTGGCTATAGTTTCCATTTATTGTTCTGTAATTTGTTTTTAATTCTTGCCTGTAGAATTTCTGTTGTCCTTGAAAAAAAGACACCAAATTTCAAGGGAAAAAAGAGGCAATGAAATTATTGAAAGGAACTATTTAATAGCAATTAGGAAGAACAATTCTTCTCTTGTTTCTCCAAATATTTGTCTTCTGAAAGTGTTTCTGTGGCCACTGCCCATGCTTCCTGTGCTTTTTAGATTTATAACGTAATTCGCATCAACCTACATTTCCCCATAATGTTAAGCTGTCTTTATTGTCACTTTCTTCTAAATCCAACTAGAAAGTAAACAAGTATTTAAAACAATACCTGGAACATAATGTGTTCAATAAGTATTGCTGTTCGACTTTAACAGAGCTGTAATACCGTCCTCAGAGTTTGTGTTCATGGTACCTCACCTCCATGGTTATGTATTCTACAGGCCACATAGCCACACGTCAAGATCTTGCTCTTTAGTGTATCTGGCAGAAAGGTATCACATTTTCTTAATGAGACGAGAAAAGTGTTCTCTTTGCATGGGTGGCACAGAAATCCAAAAACTATGACAACCACTCTGCACCAATTCCCGGTAACATTAACTATTAATACACATTCATTCAAATCAAGTATGATATTTACTGATACGTATGTGTGTGGTAATTCGTACTTTTTGAAAAGTTAAAGCAACAAATCTCATGCAAATACAAAATAAACATGTCAGCCATTTTATTCTAGGAATTCAAGAGTGAACCAATATAAGATTGTAAAGACTGATTCAGAACAGAATCTGAAGAACATATATCTATATAGGTACACACACACACATATATATGTTAAAATAAATATATTATTGACACTAAACTGGTTCATATTTTTAGGACAATAAAGTGTGGTGTGTATGATTATCTTTTATACTTGGCAGAAATTACTTGCATGTACACCAATCAAAATTTATGTATATCACTATCAACAAATATTTTTCACATACTAACAGTTCTCTACAAATAATTTCTAACCCACAACATTATAAAATAGCCTACAAATACAAAATCAATTAAATGTCCACCCCCATATGAAGTAAGATTATTTGTGAAGGAATTCCTAGACAACACCCACTAAAAGCCTTTGCTCATTTCCAAGTGTCAGCTCAGAGAACTACAGAGTATATAAGGAATATGGAACATGTGAATATGGTAAGAGACCCATGAATCTTATTGTCCTGGAGCTGTTTTATCTGAATTTATAAGTGAATGCTGGGTCTGTTTTGTTGCTTATTTATATAATTATATTTATCTCGGAGCTAAGTATAGTATTTCATCTTGAGGGACAATATTTTTCTTATACGGTCTTTCTAGCTTGATACGTTGTGTGTGTGTGTGTGTGTGTGTGTGTGTGTGTGTGAGAGAGAGAGAGAAAAAAAAATGTATTTTTAACATACTGCACAGAACAAAATTCAGATGTAAGCTCAAACAAAATAAGTAAAAAGTCATTGTCACCAAGCCCAATGTAACTCCAGATAAACATATTATGTGCTAATTCCATTTGCTGCAATAGTTTATATAATGATTTCAGAGAATATGGTCTCACAGTGGAGGAATTTTTCTTGCAGGAAGCTAAGGAGTAAATACATTTTCAAAATTTCCTCATAATTTTAAACATGATCCATGCTAGTATATTTGCCAGTTGAGCTTGAATTTGTTAAAAGCTGTCTTAAAATGCTGATTTTTTTTAAGGGTGAGATACACTCTGTGTTTTCTTCATATCATGTTCTACATCTTTGATCATATTCCAAATCATTGATTGACTCGTGCTTATTGATAGGCAGTCACTGTAGCCTGAAATATATGTGTTTACTTCTCTCCTGCTTCCTGTTACTTCCAGGAGACATCAGTAAGCCAACTGTCTTAGTTTATTTGGGGCCACTATAACAAGAGACCTTAGACAGGGTAATTTAAAAACTATAGAAATGTATTTCTCACAGTTCTAAAGGCTGGGAAGTCCAAAATCTAGTTGCTGGAAGATTCAGTGTCTCATGAGGGCCTTCTTCCTTACAGATGGTGCCCGTGTATCCTCACCTGGTGGAAGGGAAGGAATTAACAAGCTCCCTTAAGCCTATTCTATAAAGGCACGAATCCCTCATGGCCTAATCACCTCCCAAAGGGCCCAACTTCTAATGTTGTCACCTTGGTGATTAGATTTCAACATATGGATTTCTAGAGAGACACTCACATTTGGAAGACCATGGCACAAACTAACTTTCCTGTCATGCGCTCTCTTCCTGGTATACACATCAAAGGAAGACTAGTCATCACTTTGGGTTGTGCTGCCGGATAGAAGGAAGTAAATTTACAAGACTAGGGTTTAAGCTGATGGAAAGATGCTCTGTTAGGTTCCAGCAAGCTGCATGCTCCAACAGTGTTTTACCAGGGCTCTGATCTGAAGGTATTAGACACCGGTCTAGCTATGAATACAGTGGTTGCTTTTTGTCCCATCAGTCTTACTAGGCTTTTTTGGATACTGACTTCTTTTGGGATGTCTATGTAAAGAAGTGATTGGTATCTTCATGCATACACCTAATAGTAGTCACTATTGATTCTTTCTGCACAATGTATCTATTGGCTAATATTTGCTTGATATGGCTGGACTTTCACACCAAAGCTGTTTGTGTGACATAAAAAGAATATAAGTTTTTTAATTAATAAGAATTTTTAATTAATAAGAATGGCACAGAGGTTTTCACAGAACGTTTTTCTCAACCCTCTCCCCATATATGCCAAAATGGCATCAAAATGAATACTTAGAATATAATACTAAAGCAAAGAAAAGAAAGCAAATCCAAAGAAAAGAAAAAGTTTACATTGTCTATCAGGGGCTCTGGCCCTCTGTGAGAGGCAGAATGTTGCTGTGATGCAGGTTTAGATTAAAAAATCATATTACCTGGATTGCTAACCTTCCACCACTTGCTGGCTAGGCAATCTGGACAAATTACATATAACCTCTCTGTTCCTAAGTTTTCACATCTGAAAAATGGAAATAATAATGATTGTTGATGAACTAGGTAATCTATATCTAAAATATATGGTAAGTGACATGATTTTATATTCTCATCTTTAATTTTCACAGTGATCCTCTGAGAATCACTTAGCAATTCTATCACAAAAAGTGATTAATAAGAAATATCATATCTAAATTACTAACACTTTGCCTCTGACTGTCATCCAGGATGTAAATCTGTGTCTATATTTGAGATTTATGACAAACAAAATAAAATATGTGACCTAATTTAGAAATGATCAAAAGTTAGCAAATATTGTTCTCTAAACATTGAATTTATTATTTTTTTTCTCATAAAGATAGAGCTAACAGTATAGCAAAGAGAACTAACATGCTAAGTAATGTTCTCTGTGTTTAAGGAAGACAGACAAGAAGAGATGTTCCATTTGAAGCAAAGTTAAATTCCGTTTACAAAGTCTTCCTGAGGATAGTGGTCGCTACTTACCTTTTCCAAATGACTATCATTATTTCTGACATATCTCCATTTTCTTGGCAAATAGCACTCTTTGCTTTTTTCCACATGTGCCCTATTATTTCTTGTCTCTGTGATAGGTATTGTGACGCTGCCTCAAGCCTAGAAAATGTTTATATTATCCCTGATTTATTATAATTATTCTTTCAAGTCAGCCAGAATGCAAACATTTCCAAGAATCCTTGACTAAATCTTCCAAACGGGCGCAATCTCTCCCTTCTCTAAAGAGACCTCAGCCTTGATCTGCTTGCCTTTTTTGGCACTTTTCACTTTATATTTTCCCAGTCAAGGGAAGAAATCACCAGTTAAGCTGTGTCTGAGTATGCCATTTAGTGGATGCATCTGGGAAATTGCTGAGTCCATTAAGCCCACAACTACTTAAATCTCTTACTACATAGTTTCCAAGGAGATGATCTCTTCTAAGACAAAATAGTGCAGAATGTGATAAAGATTTATCTTACAGGAGGGTGGTAAATATTGCTTGATGTCTTTCATTTGAATTTGGTGTTGGATATGTCTGTGCCTACGATGTTGAAGACAAAAGGGTGGAGGAAAGGCTGTAGGTTAAAACTGGAAGATGCTTTAGTAAAACTGTAAGAAGTTGGACTATAAACAATACACTGTGGTATCATAATCACAGTGCATTGAACAACGAGAAAAGTGGCATTTTCCATCATTGTGCTTTATAACTTTGATGTGTTGCGAGCTATAGTGCATCCGTGGCCGGAAGCTAAGAATCAGCAACAATGCCCCATCGACATTGATGACTGAAGAATGTGGGTGACTGAAGAATGTGGGTATGTCTACTGGAAAAAGCTGCGAATCCCCATGACAACTTTAAGCCTAGAGAATGCACTGGAATCCAGTGAAATGGGCAGGGATCCCTCAAAATCCACATTACCTGGAAGAAATAATAGTGACAACAGAGGGAACAGGAGAGCAGATGGCAGAGCCCATCATCTGTTACATGTGGAAAACTTCCTGGTCAGTCTTGAAAATATTTGATGGTGAATAATTCTACTGTAGGCCAAGATACTAACCTAGAAAATAAAGGTCAATGCTAGTAAATTATGGCTTATCCTGTAACATCAATACATTCTATAGAACTCCTGTCTCCCCTACTATAATAGGACTGTTAAGAAGAAAGCTACAGAGAATTAGTCCCCATAGTTGCAAACCTAGTATCATGTGTGCAGGAAGGTAAATAAAAATTTAAGATGTGAATGAATGAAAATGGAACAGTATATAAGACCTAGGATTCATGATTTTTAGATCCCTGCCGTATGCCTGGCAACAAAGGTATATTGGTTATTTCTTTATTTATTGTGTACAAATTATATATGGGAAACTGTATTAGGCACTGAGAGACACTATACATGAAGATAGTTGTTGATATGGTTTGGCTGTGTCCTCACCCAAATCTCATTTGAATTGTAGCTCCCACAATTCCCATATGTTGTGGGAGAGACCCAGTGGGAAGCAATTGAATCATGGGCAGGAGGCAGTGGGGGAGGGTGTCTTTCCCATGCTGTTCTTGTGATAGTGAGTAAGTCTCGTGAGATCTGATGGTTTTATAAAAGGGAGTTTTTCTGCACAAGCTGTCTCTTTGCTGCCATCTGTGTAAGACGTGACTTGCTCCTCCTTGCCTTCTGCCATCATTGTGAGGCTTCCCCAGCCATGTGGAACTGTGAGTCCATTAAACTTCTCTCCTGCATAAATTACCCATTCTTGGGTATGTCTTTATTAGCAGCATGAAAATGGACTAATACAATTGATTTATGTGAAAACAATCTACTTAGCAAGAGAACAAGTCTAGTAGGTCATTAGGAATTAGGCAAACCGGATATCTAACACTAATTTACTGCAATAGCCTGGTTGTTGGCCCTAAGTTTTACCCAATTTTTCAGTATATCAGAAATGTAAGGGAATATGTAATTCATATTTTAGCAAGAAATAAGGCACACATAGTTTAAAAACTGGTTCATATTATCTTTTCTTTTCTTTCTTTTTTTTTTTGAAACTGAGTTTCCCTCTGTCATCCAGATTGTGCAGTGGGACAATCTCAGCTCACTGCAACCTCCACCTCACATGTGCCAGTGATTCTCCTGCTTCAGCCTCCTGAGTAGCTGGGACTACAGGCATGCACTACCATGCCCAGCTAATTTTTGTATTTTTAGTACAGACAAGGTTTTGCTGTGCTGGCCAGGCTGATCTTACACTCCTGGCCTCGAGTGATTCACCCACATAGGCCTCCCAAAGGGCTGGGATTACAGGCATGAGCCAACACAGCCAGCCTGTTTTGTATTATTATTAACAATGTATGAAACATTCATGACATGACATACAGCTTTTTTTTTTTTCTGAGATGAAGTTTCACTCTTGTTTCCCAGACTAGAGTGCAATGGTGTGATCTCAAGTCACCGCAACCTTCACCTCCCAAGTTCAAGCAATTCTCCTTCCTCACCCTCCTGAGTAGTTGAGATTAGAGGTGCCTGCCACCATGCCAGGCTAATTTTTTTGTATTTTTAGTAGAGACAGGGTTCTACATGTTGATCAGGTTGGCCTCAAACTCTAGACCTTATATGATACACCTGCCTTGGCCTTCCAAAATGCTGAGATTACAGGTGTGAGCCACCATGCCTGGCAAGGGACATATGGCTTCTTTTGAGAATGAATCCTGAAGCCAAATGCAAAAATATTGCCTTATATTCCATTTTCTTGGAGATTCACAAAACATAAGCATTTTATAGACCCCCAATATCAATTACAGTAAATAATCCTAATGAAAGTAATCACCATAGTCAAAGCTACTTGAGTAAAGACTTACTTTTTAAAAAAATAATACACTGATAATCTGCTGAAATGGGTTTAGAAAATGCTGATTTTTTTTGAGAAATATTAATTTAATGAAAAAATTATTAAAATGCAAGGATTACTTTATTTCCCAATTCTTTTTTGACTCTTAACCAAAATTTATAATAATACCTGATAATTTTTTACTTCTAAGAAAGTTTAAGTATATACGATTAATTATTTCAAGTAATAAACTCTGCCTTCATGACCCTGAAAAAAAACTCATCTAGCATTTATACTTTGATATAGACATAAGTCCAGAATTACAAATTCATGTGAACAGATTGAATTGTTCAATAATTCAGTCAAAAATTAAATAATTTGAAAAACAATTTAGTCAAATTCTTACATTAATATATAAACAAATGTAGGAATGTGTATTTTAGTTAAAATGTCAGTGTAAAATGAAGCCATCAAACTTTGAAGAAAATAGTAGAAATGTGTAACTAATATGTAATTATAAACCGTATATGAACAATGAATATACATATGTGTCTAAGTATAAATTGTTTGAGATAGGGTCTCACTCTGTCGCCCAGGCTAGAGAGCAGAGTACAGTGGAATGATCATAGCTCACTGTAGCCTCAACCACCCAAGCTCAAGTGATCCTCCTGCCTCAGCTCCCCGAGAAGCTGGGACCACAGGTGCATGCCACCATGCCTGGCTAACTTAAAAAAACTTTTTTTTTGTAAAGATGGCTTTTTAGTATGTTGCCCAAGCTGGCCTCAAACTCATAGCCTCAAGCAGTCCTCCTACCTTGGCCTCCCAAAGTGCTGGGATTACAGGTGTGAGCCACCATGCCCACCCATTATTATATTTTTTAAAGTCAAGTGTTTCTGACTATACTGGTATTAAAATATCTGCACTTTGGAAAGATCATAAAAAAGTTTAAAAAGCAAATATCAAGTTGAGAAAGATGCCACGTGTGTGAAGGACTCAACCTATCGTTGCTGACTTTGAAGGTCTAGGAAGTGGGCATGAGCCAAGGAATGAGGAAGGCCTCTGAAAGCTGGAAAGAGAAGGAAAACAATTTTCTTCTGGAACCTCCAAAAGAACACAGCTCTTCAACACCTTTAGCCCTGTGAGATCTGTTGTATAAAATTGTAAATCATCTGTGTTGCTTTTAGCCACTAAAAGTGATAGTTTATCATAGCACCAATTAAAAAAACTGATATAATAAGCATAACTAAATGTATTCTGTGACTTGGATCTCATCCTAATACTTCCAAAGGTAGAAATTTATTCTAAAGAAAAAACAGTAGAGAAAAGTAAGAGCTTTCTCAGGTCTCTGACGTAAAGTTTGAGGTTCTCTGAGCTCTGGATTCAGCTACAGATCATGTCATTCCATCTGAAGGATGTCTCTCAAAAATTGTAATTCAATTCAAAACAGAGATCATTCACTGGGCAGATGACTGTGAGGGAGAACTGAGAAACGCATCTACTTTTTGGATACCCCAAATCATTGTAATCCTATTTAAATATTAAATTAAGGCATTCTTTTCTGTGTAGTTATCTTTTGATTGCACCTTTTGGGATACCTCAGCAGGAGAGACATAATTATAAGGTGTAATATGAGCTTTTTTGTTTTCCTTTCTATTTATTCACTAAGAATGGTTGAAAATTGTCCTCTTCTTTTTCTGGTGTAGTATTCAGATAGTCTGATTTGAATAAGACTGCAAATGGGTTACTGAGCAATTACTTTGCTCACACATTGAAACCACAGCCCTCATTAAAATATAATCATCAAATTCTATTTTATACAATAATAGAAACACGATGCATTTAATGCTGTAAGAAAGAAAGAGGTATTTATGGAAGAAAACCTGCACCTTTAGGAGCAAATTATGAATTCCTTCTAAACCTATTAATGTCAGTGCTCTAACAACTATCCAAGTCTACAAAGAGTTTAAATTGACAAGGTTGAGAATGACTCATACTTACTTTCAAAGCAGTATACCTATTTGCCTGTGTAATATACGTATGAATATGAACTCTTAGGAAAAAAACATGTTTTGAACATCATTGATGAAGGTAATATATAATAAATGTGACCTATTTTATTTGCTGATGTTCAGTAATATAGCTCGTTGCTGGCCTACTTCACATGAAAAGCTGAATGATCTTACAGAACTTGTAGTGCTATGATGAAAGATGCCAGATGCCTAAGCATTCCCACATTCTTGTTGTTAGAATAATGGGATTTTTTATTTGCTTAAAACAGTAGATGAATTCATAAACATCTAACTAACTGTATTTAATCAAATTTAACATGTGGAACTGAAGACTTCAGTAAATACCAACAAATATGCACATTTGTGGATATATATACATATGTGTATTTATATATGTATATGTATGTATAAACAGATCACCACACCATATCACATGCACACATAAATTCTACAATTAAGATTCTTGTAATCAGGACGTTTTTAAGCCAAAATGTATTGTAGTCATTAGAACTATATGATTAAATCATAAGATGATGTAGTCAAACATCCTTTCATTATAAACGACCCAAAAATGTTAAGAAACCAAACTGTAGACAAACCAGAGCTAAAACTCCGGTCTTTCTGGGCTTTCACCTGTTTTTTTCCTTTGATTTGATATACATGAATTTTACAAGAATGTACAAATTTTAGATTTTTAAATAGGAATAAATCTGGCTCAAAATCTTTCATTTATGAAAGGATGCCTGTGTAGCCTCTAATTATTAAATATATATCTTATATATCTAATGATATATACAAATATATCACATACAAAGTATGCACCAAATATATCATATATGATATGTATCTTAAGTATATTAAGATACATAAATATTTATAATAAAGATATATACATATTTCAGATATATAAATACTAAAGATTTACAAATTCATGTTTAACATATCTGGCTTAGATAACCAATACATTCATTCAAATATTTCCCAGTTATGTATAACACAGTATGTTCACATAGTGAATTAGTTTACTATTCTTTGTTAACATTCTTTCTTCCACATTTTTTCTCCAGCCACATGAGAGTAAAAATTAAATGAATTTACAATGAAATAAATGGGAGACTTTGTGCAAATGATTTAGAAAACTAAATCTTTCCAAGACTTTCAATCTAATTTCATCTAAGGCAGATAAAAATTGAAACTATTCTAATATCCTTTAATAATATTTACTGACTTTATTAAATGTTTTTGGTTTTGTTTCCTGATACGCTGCATGATGGTAGGGTAAGTTAAGCACTGTGACCAAAAATAGAAACAATATGTTTTTCTGTACCTCTCGCAAAAGTTTTCTTCTGAGCATTCTGTTCCTTTCTTTTATTTCTACACCATGTGACACCTTGTCTCTTAATTCATGTTCCTCTCCATCAAACACCACTGTACGTGTATGTAAGTACACGTAGGCATCTCGTTAAATTGATTGTTCACTGAGGTTATCTCTGCCAACCCCAAATTGCGACAAGTTGAAAATCAAATCTGTGATTTAATGTTATTTAGTTATGATTAATAACTTAGCATTTATTGATACATATACATACAATGCATTCTTTTGAATTTTATACTTTAAAAATATGTAAGTCATGCAAAGACAATCTGTTTCTTCATATTCTTCACCCTGTTGAAACCATGGTCCACAGAAGAATGCTGTAGAAAGAATAACACAAATGGCATCAAGAGATCTCAACATTGTTCATAGACTTTTTGGAATTTTTTCAACACAAATACTCTACAGTGATATTCCTTGATCGCTCTACTTCTATCCATTTTTCTCATTCTCCCACCACTGTTCTTGTCTTCACCAACTCTCCCCATTTCTTTCATCCTTAAACTTCCAGAAAATGTATGAAACCTACACTATAAATGTGTCAAGCACTGGAGAAAGAATTCTGAACCAGAGACTTGGGGCCCCATGGAGCTTTTATTCTGGTGAGAGTAAGATGACATACATTTAAGTAAATGACCTAATAAAGATAAAGGAAGATAAAGGATTATAGAGCCACTAGCGAGTCAAGTGACTTCTGGGACCAAAAGGGACTGAGGACCAAGAAAGGCCTGGCACTTTGGAGTCCAAAAACGAGAGCTAGTGAGAAACCCTCCCTCCTTTGCAGAGAAATGATTCCCCTGATCTTAAAAATGCTGAGAAGTAGCTGGAGAGATGAAATGCCTAGCAATTTTCTCCTAAAACTGGAAGTTTAAGGAAATCCTCACTCCTTGTGACTCGACCTGGGGACCTTTGCAGGGCATGGGACACATTTCTTCTTATGATATCAGTCTATGGGGTACAGACAGCTTTGACCTCCATCACTTGTAAGATTCCTCTATTTGGCCTGAACCTCGACATTCCCAGAAAGAAAATAACCACCTATCTAAAAGCTAACTGCATTCAAAGAGTGACCAGAAAAATCAGAATGCATGTCCAGAGAAGTAAAGCTGCTGAGGGATATAGACAATTCAATTAAAAATAAGAAACATTTTAGAGGAGAATCAAGTGTGGCACATCCCAGATAGAGTATTTAGTGATTAACAACGTGATTTCTCAACCAAACAATTCTGCACGTGATTTGAAGGAGAGAATGTTTACTACTCACGTGTGTGTCCTGGAAGATCAAGTACAAAAAAAATCCCAAAACACAGAAAAACAATTACAAAGAAATAAGAACCATGTGGAGGAGAAATGAATCTTGGAGGCCATAACAGGAGGTAGTAAAAGATGTACCAGTCAGAGAAAAAGAAAGATGGAGGATTGTCCATAAAAATAAAATAATAGAATTTATTTTTTTTTTCTAAACAAAAACCAGATATCCCAGATTAAATGGCTCCTGTGAGGTCCCGGTCAGATTGATAAGAAATAGCATAGACACCTAGCACATTCTATAAAACTCCTGAATTCTAAGGAAGGGGAAAAATATGACAAATTTTGAGGTAGAAAAAAGCAAAGGAAAAAAAATGTCAGAATCCTCATCTGAAACAGTAGAAGCCTGAAGACAGTGAAAGAGCAGCCACCAACCACTGTGAGAAAAATGGTGCCGTTCATGAATTGTAGACCCAGCTAAGATTTTATTACATTTCAAGGTTAAGGAAAAATACAAGAGAAACTGCCATCCAAGTATTCTCTCTAAAAGAAAATATAGTAAAGTGCCTTAACTAAGCAAACCAGAATAGAAACCTAAAGGTGGCAGAAAAGAAAGAAAAGATCAAGTGGAGATTAATCAACAAATCTTTACATATAGATACAGACATAGATACATTTGGGGGATGTGTGTGTGTGTGTGTATGTGTGTGTGTGTGTGTGTGTGTGTGTGTGTGTACTAAGCCGAGTGTAATACAGTTTTGATTTGTTTTTTTTAAATTCTTCTCTTTAATGTTGTCTTGACCCAGTTTTGAGACCCTGACTAGTGACTGTCAGTTACCCTTCCTGGGCAGCTGATTAAATCTGTGCTACAAGCACAACCCTTATCCAGCTCTCACATTCAGGGCCACCAACCACCTGCCCTAATTTTGATGGTCCCAGTTACTAGAAAACTAGGGACAGTCCCTATGCCTTGGAGCTCAGAGCCTTGGAAATTATTCAAATTAGCCAGTCCACAGAGATACAGAGAAACCTAGGTAATCCCATCCTATCTGCCATACATCAACACCCCCTATAGTAGTTCCAGTTTGCTGTTCCCTGTCTCCTGGTGCAGTTGCCTGTGTGTCTGTCTTCCATTTGAGAATGAAAGTAACAGTTGCTTTCTTCTGACTATCACTATGTTGTATCCATCATTAAAAGAATTATTAAATCTCATCAAAGTGTGAAACTGCAATATATTTCTAAATAAGAAATCATTAAAGAAAAAAACAATAAACTCTTTAGGAAATCCTGATAATATCCTATAGTTAAAAATACTAAATTACTTCCAGAAAATCTAAGAGTCAAGTATGGTGGAATAGAGTTGGAGATGCTTGAAAGCAATTGTTTGCAAGGGTGAGGGAAATCATGAGTTCTATTTTAGGTATATCAAATTGCAACTACTTATTGGACATCATACTAATTTATTTTATTTTATTTTATTTTATTTTTGAGATGGAGTCTTGCTCTGTCACCCAGGCTGGTGTGCAGTGGCACAATCTTGGCTCTCTGCAACCTCTGCCTCTCGGGTTCAGGTGATTCTCCTGCCTCAGCCTCCTGAGTAGCTGGGATTACAGGTGTGTGCCACCACACCTGGCTGATTTTTGTATTTTTAGTAGAGACAGGGTTTCACCATGCTGGTCAGGCTGATCTCGAACTCCTGACCTCATGATCCGCCCACCTCAGCATCCCAAAGTGCTATGATTACAGGCATGAGCCACTGCTCCTGGCCCATGTTAGATATATTTATTAAGCAAGTGGATTTTTTTAGTCTCAAATTACTAAGTCATCAGTGTTATCACTGTAAATTGCATGTTAAGGAGCTGCAAAACTTGAGGAGATTATCTAAAGATGCCATGTGGAAGAATAAACCCTGGGCATGCCAATATTTAAAGATCAGGAAAGGAAGGAGCTCCAGTGAAACTGATGAATAGAAACTTTGATTTTATTAGCAGATTCCAGAGAGGTAGGAGCAAAACATGAACAGTGTGGTCTCCCAGGAGCCACATTAAGAAGGCATGTCAAGAATGAGAGAAAAAGAAATTAACTGTACCAAATGCTGCAGAAAGTTAAATATGATAAATATAAGAACTGGGCATTGCCTTTGAAAAGTTGGAGGGCTTCAGTGACCTTGGCTGAAGTAGTTTCAGCATGCTTGGAAAAGATTCTAGAAAGAACGGAAGGGCAAAGTGTATAGACAGCAAATAAAGAACACTATCAAAGATTTTTCTGTAAGAGGGAGACGTGAAATCAAGCAGCAGAGAGTTGAAAATGTAGGATCTAGTAAATGTTTTGTTTTAAAATGAAAGGTAATTCATCTTATTCCAATTTAAGTGATCCTAAAGTGGGGGGAAATGTTGAGGTGGGGAGGGGTCAAAAAGAGGGAGAAGAGATGGGGAGAGAATTTTTGTAGGAATAAAACCATTAAGTAGGCAATCATAAATGTTATCCTGTACATAAATGAAAGGATTAATGTAGGGAGGAGCAGGAGACTACATTTTTATAACCCAAAGAAGGGTAAATTATTTGGGTCCATAAACAGATAGGAAGGTTTGGTAGAGGAAGGATGAGTACGTTTTTTCTGATTGTTTCAAGTTTTAAATAAAATAAGAAGCATATTCATCAGCTGAGAGTGAGATGTAAAGGGAATGTTGATGATCAGAAAAGGCAGAGTGGAAGAGTTTACTAACTAGGGAAATCAATGATTGAAGAGCAGTGTTAAGGCTCAATCTCCACAAGTGGAGATTAATTATGAGCACTTAAGGTAAGTAAACATGATTATATTTTTCTTTGTTCACAATTGCCTTTTGGGGAATATTTGTGCAGATTGAATTAGTTACAGTTGAGTTTGGTCAGACCAGTACCGTGGAGAGAGTTTAGGGACCGGAGGGTGACGGATCATGGACTCTAAACCAGGAAAGGTGAAATTTGAGGACATTTCTCAATCCCGCCCGCAGGACTTTTTGTCTTTGTATTACTCCTCCATTCCCCCTAGCTTCTTCAAATTCTATCTCACAAGATTTTGAAAAACTGGAAACATTTTCTGTGCAAGGTAGGAAACAATAGGAAATAGGACCAGACAAAGCCAGACCCTTTTGAGCAGCAGAATGAGGAGAAGGCCTGAAACTGTGTGATAATCTTAACAATTTCTATACCTGATTTGTTTTACTCTTCTTACTTAAGGTTTGTTGGGGTTTAGAAAATGGTATCCCCAAATATGACAGTTTGGCATGCTTCTTGCTTTGAATTAAAGGAAGTTGAAAGGCCTCAGAAATAAGCCTCAAGCTAAGGTCTCTTTCTCACCTTCTCCTGTATTCCTGCCTCTCTGATCCTTTTTCTTTACTGAGCCTAGCAGGAAATTTCCTTACGTGATTGAGGAAAGTTCCAACAGAAGAAATGCAATTGTCTTAATAGTTCCTCCTTAGACACTTCATCTAATAACCAGAAAAGACTAATCACTAAAAACCATCACTATACTCAGACAGCCTTTTTATTTATTATCCTGAGTGTAGTGATTGGGAAATCATCAGCATTCTAAGACAACCTTTGCTCACAGTGACATTCCGCCCCTCACCTTCCTGCAATTTGCCACCACCTCCTCCAGAGCTCAGAGGAAATTTGTCCCAAGCCAAATGTCTGTTCTTCGGGTTTTTTCAGTTCCCCTAAAATTATTTATAGTCCTTCAAATTGCATGTATTTCCTCCATCCTCCTCCCCCTCATGAAAAGGGCAAATAAGCCTCAACCGTCTAGCTTTTCTGAATCTAATATTTTATATAGCTTCTATGCTTATGAATGTTAATAAATTTGCATATCCATTCTCCTGTTAGTCTGTCAGTTGTCATTCATTTCAGTGAACCTTCGGAGAGCATAGAAGGGAGGCTTTCCCTCCATCTCTATAGTTCTATGATTTCTAGTACATTTTACCAGTATGGAAATGAAAGTAAAATGCTGTAGTGTTTTATATAGCAAACTAATCATTATTGGTAAATGTAACTAATCATAAGGTGTAAAACTTAAATGGTTCCTAGATTTATTGCCTAGGCACTGTACACAATCCCCTGCTCCAACCTTTGTTAATATAATCCATTGAGTAGGATGAAATAAATCATATTAAGCAGAAGGAGTTGTACACAAAACCAATAATTTCATCGCTAAAATATACATTTGAACATCTATTTGTTGTAAAATGCTATTTATCATTTAGGGGTCTACCAGAGAGTCTTAATTATCACTTTCTTAACCTCTAAGGTGGAGAGGATTTTAATAATTTTCACTATAGGCTACTGATAGCTTTTTTAAACATAATAAAAGATGATATCTGAAGAGAATTTTAGTAGCAATGTACTTTGTTATGGCTTTTAGAAACACTGCAGCATAAAGTACTGCAGAGAAATCATACACAGATTGTTTTTATTTAGGTACAAGGTAAGTAAGAAATGAAAGAACCAAAGAACTCCTCAAAGTCATTGGCAACAGCCAGGTCAGGAATTTAAGAAACAAAGCTTTATTATGCAAATAACTAGTTCAACTCACTTCAATTCTCTTCTAAACATCTTTATGTATATGGGAAACTGGATTATTGGATTGGATCATGTTTCCATTCACTGATTGCTTTGTGTGATTTCACCAACCTCACTGCCTAGCCAGGAGCTTTATACCTTTATCCCTCTGTTGCATGCCTTGTCTAAGAAAATGAGTTTCCCAGAAAGATGAGGACAGCTTTTCTTTTCAGCCATATAGCATAACTGTTTTTTCAGCCATAATCTTCAAACACTCCAAAGTGACCAACAAACAGTGCCTTACAGTGCAATGAGATTTAAACATTGGAAGAGCAATTGCCAGATCATGCAGCTCAGAATTAAATAATATTAAAATAGGATGCTTTGTGTAAATGAGCTTGCCTTTCTGTGTTTATACTCATCCACAGCCTCGTGTATTCGCAGATAGTATCACACTGCGTTTTGACTGATGCTTCCATTAAGATAGTTGGTTATTGTTTTGTGTTCCCATTCTTACTTCCATAAACCATTGATTTTTTTGGATAGAGAAAAACAAAGAGAATCTAGTAGGTAAATGAAATAAAAATCACATAACTTCTATATTTTCGCAGATGCGTTGGATTCTTTTGCAAAGATCTCCTTGTTCCGGTATGCATAGGGTTGAGAGGGAGGGGAACCAATCAGAGCCTAACAGCATTTGAGAACTGTATAATAGGCACTGTGCATTACAGAGACATGAAAAAGTCTGCTGTTTCTTTGGAGTCTTTGCCTTGCTTATGCACTGCCTCAAAAACACTTTTCCTAGGAATATGCGTGGTCTTTTCCTTCCCTTTCTTGAAGGTTTAGCTAAAACTTCACTCCTCCCCACAGGCAGTCTGTGATCATCCTATTTGAATACTATGCCACATAATACTATTATTCCCCATTCCTTCCATTGTTATTCTTCATAGCCCTTCTCATCATTGGGCTATTGTACATTTATTTGTTTTGTTTTTTATCTGTCCTTTGGAACTACCTCCTCTAACACACACACACTACAGCACAATTTTGATGAGCTCAGAAATTATCTTATTGCCTGTTATATCTCCAATACTTAGAAGAGAGCCCAGCACTCATGTGTTGAATAAATGAATAAGTTCTTCATCTGCCCTTAAGTCCTACTAAATCAAATTTCCTTACTTGGAGTCTTTGCTAAACTTTCGGATTTACTGATTAAATGCTTTGTTATCCAAAGCTTAAATCCCTCAGTTTACTGAGCTTTTACTTTGATGTCACCACTCCATCTATTTAGAAATCAGAGGAGAAGGGAGGAATCAAATTTGTAATGAACTGTGCAACACAAACTGTAATATCCCACATGGACTGTGACTTGGGATTCTTCATACAATACAACTGTTTTTTCATTTCTTCTTCCGTAAACCCATCATTATTTATGATGCTTAATGGGTGCACAAGTGGAGATATTGAGAAGGCAATACGACTTAAAATCTTGAGTTCAAGAGAGAGGCCCAGGCCAAAGACAGAATTGAGAATCATCAGCATTTTAATGGTATTTAAAACCATAATACTGCATGAGATCACCAAGGAAGCACGTATAGGTAGAAACAAGAAAAGGACCCTGACTCCTCGGCTCGCCAACATTCAGAGGCTAGGTGTTGAGAAAGTAGCAGTAGAGACTGAACAGGAGTTTCAGGGAAGCAAGAGAAAAAAACAGATAAGGGTGGGGTCTGAAATTCAACTGAAGATAGTGTATCAAGTAGAGCAGAGAGGGAGGAGTGGGGTCTATCTGAACTAAATGCTACTGATGTTTAAAAAAGATAGGAATCATGAACTGGTTATTTGCTTCAGCAATAAAGGAAATTTATGGCCTTGATAGGAAGAATTTAGTTACAGTCATGTGGGCATGAGAGTTAGAAAAGACAAGAATGACAGACAGTTCTCTTGAGTTGCTTTTGTATAAAGTGAAGGAGAAAAATAGCAGAAGCTAGAGTAGAAAGAGAAAATGGTTGTGGTGGTTGTTTTTAAAATAAGAGAAATAATAGCATGTTATAGTCTGCTGTAGTCCCTTTCCCACAAACGAGCTGCAGAAAAGATTTGCCTTCTTCAACTTCAAGCAATTATACTATATGTTTTAGTTACTTCAAATTTCAGAATTCACATGATAAGTATTTCTTAGCAGCAAAGGAAACTAACACCTCATGAGTCAATGCATTGCATTCTACCAGGCAATATTGGTTTTCCAACATATGAAAGGGAAAGGAGCTTAACATCAACGAGAGAGCAATTTATTTAGCTGGCTTTATTTTATTAAAATTGAATGAAAATGAATTTATTGAGCCAGATACCTCTATAGCACTAAGAATTTTTTGGTTAAATTAATCCCCTTTAAAGCTATTGTATAACAGAAATATCTTGCTCCATAGCACTTGGATTCCAGATAATGTCATTTATTTTTAAATATTGGCCAAAGTCTCCAAACATCAAAGTTGGTGGAATTTTCAATAGTAGACAGTTCTTAAAGCTCCGTTCCCACTTCTTTTATTATGTAAGAACCCTAGGATTTGCATCATATTTTAAAACATCTTGAGAAATAGGGCAGGTTCTGGTGGTCAGTGTCAGGATCCCTGTTTGAATCCTTGTAGTCCAGCCAATGCCAGCAACAGTGCTGAAAGCTTTCTCCAGGGGCCAAGTTTGAATACAGGAGGTGCCAGGCCAAGAGTACAGAGCTCAGTGTTCAGTATCTACAAGCCACCAAGCAGACATCCCTATCCAGAACCCAAGCCTTCAGAGGAGCTGTTAGGGCAAGTACAACTCACCGTAATATTGGAAAATCCCTTATCCTTCTTCCCAGTTAGGGAGACTCCAACACCATCCTTTCAGAATCTCTCCCCACCACTAAACGTCTGCATTTAGATAAGCTTAGTTTAATCACTTACGTAAGTCTAAGGCCTTCAAAAACAAAAGCCTCTTTACGGATTTCCTTCTGGGCACTCTGTCTACCATGAAATTTCCCTTTTCTGCCAACAAATGCACAAAAAGACTTTACTCTTGGAACACAGAGATTTTAAAGATGAAGGACCACCCATGGTAGAGCAAGGCATCAGGGCAGAGCCTTCTCAGATGAATCACCCTGCTGAAATAGCATTCTAAATTGTAATCACAGACTAAATCATTAGTCAGAATTTGGGAACGATTATATTCTTTTCAGTTATTCTTTATTGTTTTTCTATAGCTCTAAAAGGCAGAGGTTCTGCAAATTGTAAGATTTGTTCTTCTTAGTCACTACCAGTTAAGTGTGAGTCACACCATGCAGGGCCATGGTCAGGTACTGATTGTCAGCTGTGCTTTCTGAGAGACTGAAGCAGTTGGGTGTTAAGGTGATGCTGTGTCCCACACAGTGCTGCAAAATATATCTTCCAATCCAACTAGAAGAAAAGCTTTATTGCCAGTCTTGCTTACAACTGTATTTGAAACCCCCAATAAGATCTTCATAAATATTTGATGAATGAATGAAACCAAAAGATGAGCTAAACCCACAGAATTGGTGAAGAAGGAGTCTTGAAAGCAAAATGATAGTTGACATGAAGAAGTTGTGTATTGGTAAAGTGGCATGATTAAATGTAGACTTTTGAAAGATTAATCTGGTAGCTCAATAGTGCATGTTGGAAACTTGAAATGGAGATAAAATTAAAATCGTATTGCATTGGGGGAAGCTGGGGGAAGAGTACATAGAACAACACTGTTTTGCAACTTTTTTTGCATCTATAATTATTTCAAAATAAAAAGTTAAAAAGAAATGTTATTGCAGTGTTCCTAAGTTGAAATAAGCATGATTAAAATTATAAAAGTAATGAAATAAAGATCCTATGGTCTGAATTTCCCCAAAATACATGTGTTGAAACTCAATATCTATCATGGTGGTAAAAGAGTGAAGCTTTGGGGAAAGGATCATCCCATGAGGGCTCTGCCCTCATGAATGGATTAGTGCCTTATGAAAGTGCTGCAGGGAACTGGTTTAGTTTTCCTCT
The DNA here is from genome assembly GCF_009761245.1 of Sapajus apella. Taxonomy (NCBI): domain Eukaryota; kingdom Metazoa; phylum Chordata; class Mammalia; order Primates; family Cebidae; genus Sapajus; species Sapajus apella. Next base: position 18,768,968 of record NW_022436961.1, on the reverse strand, counting down.
ATTAGCTTTCTAGTTCTGCCAGTGCCTTGATCTGGGACTTCACAGTCTTCAAAACCATGTGCAATAAATATCTATTGCTTATAAATTACCTAGTCTGTGGTATTTTATTATAGCAACACAAATTGACTAAGACAGGAAATTTATGTAGGAAAAATGTTATGGGAAAAAAGTGAATTGTGTGCCTTAGTTCAGTATGTTTCACTTTACACATTTGCATTAATGCAAGCTTTCTCTTTAGGTATCTTGTTAACGTACTCAAATTGAATACTTTGAACTTCAATAGGCAATAATCCACAAAAACACACAATGAGCTATTGCTGTATTATACATTTATTTAATCTGTAGCAGTAACCTAGAGATATCAGCTATAGCTGATGCCTGGGTACCTGATATGCTTTGACTGTGTCCCCACCCAAATCTCATCTTGAATTGTAGCTCCCATAATTCCCACATGTCATGGTAAGGACCCAGTGAAAGGTAATTGAATCATGGGAGTGTGTCTTTCTCATGCTATTCTTGTGATAGTGAATAAGTCTCACAAGATCCGATGGTTTTATAAGGGGGAGTTCCCCTGTACATGTTCTCTCTCGCCTGCCGCCATGTAAGTCGTGACTTTACTCCTTATTCACCTTACACTCTGATTGTGAGTCCTCCAGAGCCATGTGGAACTGTGAGTCAAATTTAATCCCTTTTCCTTTATAAATTACGCAGTCTTGTGTATGTCTTTTTTAGCAGCATGAGAACAGACTAATACAGTACCATGTCATACTCCCTGTGATCTTTTCAAATTATGTCTACAGTTATCACTTTGCATTGACAGTATTTGGTCTCAAGAGTGCTGTGCATCTCTCTACTTTCTCTGAAGTTTCAGGAGACCTCTTGGCCCACATACAAGTACAGGATGACTTATATGATGGGATTCACATCAGCAGGAGAAGTCCTTAAGAACGTGAGACAAGAGTTAGTGGACCATTGCCCCAACCTGCTGTTCTTTGGAAGAAAAATTCAGGGAGACATTCTGTACTCTGTTTAGGAGGTCTCAACATAATCCAATCCCCATTGCCCACAGCAGCAACCTACATAATACCCCTTTTACTGGCTCTTTTGTCCCCTCATGCCTGCTTCCTAGAATTAGGTCCAAAATAAATTCTCTGCTCAGACTCTGCTTTCAGGGAAATTCATATAAATTTAGTGCCAGAAGTTATAGGAAGTAGAACTCTGGATAGAATTCTGAATTTGGATCACTGATGTCAGATGGCAATGCTGAAACGTGGGGTAGCAAGGCCTCTGGCACGTTGTATGTAGCCTCACAGTTGCTAATTATCTGACCTCAAATGGATTGGGTTAAAGTATAGAGAGAGGGACAAACACTGGGTTATTCAGTACCCCTAAGCACATGGACAGGATGAATGCAATAGAAATTACATAGATTGTCTATTAGCAAGTTTTTTCCTAACTGTCTTGGAATCCTTTAAGAAAAAAAAAGTGATAGGCTGGGATAAGTCAACCATCAACTCAGAACATGTTGTGAATGCCAGAGGTCTCCTTTACAGCATTTAAAGACTCTCATCTTTCACAGCATTAGTTGTTTCATGCAAAATGTCTGGCCCTGGGTTTAACTGAAAAGGTGGCAGAGCAGCAATGGATACTACATACAATGCTTACAATCCTCTTATTCTAAAGTTGGAGTACTGATAGAGAAAGAATAGGATCCTGAGAATTGGTAGGCTTATGCGATTGTGCCTGAATACTGAGAAGCCACGTATCTCCTCAGTGACCTGGCTAGCAGAAGCACTCCCTTCTCTCTTGCTACAGAAAACCAGCTTAGTTGTGTCAGGACACCTTTCAAGGACCTTATTCAAGGTCCTTACAAGACACTATATGTCCTTCTCCAGATATGACCCCACCTTCTTTCATTGCATACAGGCCAATAAATAGGGTCAGGTCTCAGCTCAGGCCTAAAGCAAAAACACCGTCTCTGACATGAGATGAAGTCAGTCCTTCACTGAAAGAATTGAGGACCCAGGAAATATGTACTCTCAGGAACCAGGGCAACACGTGTGGGAGTCAATCTCCAGGGTGTTGGACCAAAGAAGAGGTGGACTATAAAGTTAGATAGGACTTTATTGATGTAGGCACTTCTCCAAGACTTGAGATTTTTAGCAACATTAAGAAAAGTGTTCTTAAAGGTGGGCCAGTAAATTTGCTTAGTCCATATACTCTCTACCACTGGCCTGACTAGAGATTTATATCCCAAAATTTTCTCTATATTTCTTTATTTCTTCTAGTTGTGTTCATGTTTAAAATGTGCTCCTGGAAAGCTTTAGAGGAAACCTAGGCACTTCAAATAATGTCTCATTGAGAATCTTATGGGATCATCCACCACTTCAACCACTTGTATTTTTTTTCTTTCTTTTTTTTCTTTTGAGACAAGGTCTTACTCTTCACCCAGGCTGGAGTTCCTTGGTGCAATCCAGCTCACTACAACCTCCACCTCCCAAGCTCAAGCGATCAGCCCACCTCAGCCTCCCAAGTAGTTGAGACCAGAGGCATGCACCACCATGCCCTGCTAATTTTTTATATTTTTGTAAAGACAGGGTCTGCCATGTTGCCCAAGCTGGTCTTAAATTCCTGGGTTCAAGGGATTTGCCCACCTTGGCCTCCCAAAGTGCTGGGATTACGGGTGTGAGCCGCCAAGCCTGGCCTGCATTTCTTTATGGTAATGTTGCTAATAAAGTAGTTCTATGCCATGGAAAAATAAAATAATCAATCTGTACCCATTTTATTTTAATATTTTATTTTTCCTTAGTTAGATTGACAGATCTGTTTCAACCTTATTATGGTTAATTTAATGTGTAAACTCAACTAGTCATGGAGTATCCAGATTAAGCATTATTTCTATGTGTGTCTGTGAGGGTGTTTCTGGATAAGACTGGCATTTGAATTGGTAGACTCAGTAAAGTGGATTGCCCTTCCCATTGTGGCTGGGCATCATCAAATCCATTGAAGTCCTGAATAGAATAAAAGATAGATAAAGGAGAAATTCCCTCCTTTTGCTTCTGGGGTGACTGCTTGAGCTAGGACATTTTCTCTCACCTTTTTAGGTCCGCTCACTTGGATTTACACTATCAGCTCCACTTGTTCTCAGGCCTTTGGACTCTGATTGAATTACACTACTGGCTTTCCTGTGTCTCCAGCTTACAGATGGCAGATCATGGGATTTCTCAGCCTCTATAATCATATGAGCCAACTCTTTATGATAAATCTCATATCTCTTCCTGCTGCCCACTGACTGTTTCTCTGGAGAATCCTGATTAATACAAACCCTAAAATTCTGCTATCTAGTTATAACATTATAAATATAACATTATAAATTGCATTTCACTTATATCATTCTAATTTATTATAATTTACATTTGCAATTATATATGCCTTTGGTCATCTCACATTGGCTCTAAAAATAAGGAAATACATGTCTGTCATAGCAAAATGTCTATAGCTAATGTGGCTGCAGATGAGTTACAGTCATCAAGAACAAAGTCATCAAATAACCAGGTTATTTCCCTCCTTGCTTTATCATCCTTCAAGTTTTTTCTTTGCCCTCAAATTGTCTGTCTTCGTTCTTGTTGCAAGAGGTCTGAAGAAGTTCCCAAATTTAGATCTAGACTCAGTATACCTGTGGAAAGTGGGAGAGAGGAGGAAAAGCACAACTCTTTAGTGTCTCCTTATCAAGAGCTAGAAAAATCATTTTTGGAATCGCCTCCAAAAGATTGTATGTCTCATGTGGGTTACTTGCCCAACAAAAACAATAAAAGGCAAAGAAACTAGGACAATTTCTACCAACACTGATTGTAATTTATCCCAAGCTTTGGGTAAGATGATCTTTCCTGTGGTCTTGTGGTAACTGAACAAAGTCAAGATTTTGTTAGTGAGGGAGAAGGGGAAGTTAATGATACGTAGCATTATATCAGCCATCTGATTTTCAACAAAACTAACAAAAATAAGCAGTGGGCAAAGGACTCCCTATTCAATAAATGGTGTTGGGCTAGATGACTAGCCAAATCGAGTAAAGATTTAAATGTGAGACCTCAAACTATAGGAATCCTAGAAGAAAACCTTGGAAACACTATTCTGTACATAAGCCTTAGGAAAGAATTTATGACTAACTCATCAAAAACAATTTCAACAAAAACAAAAATTGACAAGTGAAACCTAATGAAATGAAAGAGTTTCTGTATAACAAAAGAAACTATCAACAAGACACACTATAGAATATAGTAACAAGACAAACTATAGAATGGGTAAAAATATTCACAAACTATGTATCCACCAAAGCTCTAATAGCCAGACCAGAATCTGTATTGCTTAAGGGAATTTAAGCAACTGAACAATCAAGAAAACAAACAACTTCATTCAAAAGTGGTCAAAATATATGAGCAGACATACAAAGAAGAAGACATACAAGCAGCCAACAAGCATATGAAAAATACTCCACATAACTAATTATCAGAGAAATGCAGATCAAAACCACAATGAGATACCGTCTCACACTAGTCAGAATGGCTATTAAAAGTCAAAAAAACTGATGTTGGAGAGGCTGCAGAGAAAAGGGAACACTTATACACTGTCGGTGGGAATATAAATTATTTCAAGCCACTGTAGAAAGCAGTTTGGAGATTTCTCAAAGCACTTAAAACAGAAGTACCTAGTAATATCATTACCGGGTATATACCCAAATAAAAATAAATCATTCTTCCAAAAAGATACATGCACTTACACATTCATTGCAGGGCTATTCACAATAGCAAAGACATGGAATCAACCTAGGTGTCCATCAGCAGTGTATTGGATAAATAAAGTGTGATAGGTAGACACCATGAAGTACTATCCAACCATAAAATGAAGGAAAATCCTTTGCAGCAACAAGAATGCAGCTGGAAGCCGTTATCCTAAGAGAATTAACAGGAACAGCAAAACAAATGCTGCACATTCTCACTTACAAATGACAGTTAAACATGGAGAACTCAAGGACGTAAAAATGGGAACAACAGATACTGGGGACTACTGTAGGGGGAGAGAGGGAGGGTAGGAGGGAGGCAGGCAGGCAAGGGTTAAAAAACTGTTGGGTGGTATGCTCAGTATCTGAGTGACAGGATCATTCATATCCCAAACCTCAGCATTGCACAATATACTCAGGTAACAAATCTCCACATAAACCCCCTGAATCTAAAATAAAAGTTGAAATCATTTTGAAAAAATCAGCTGCATCTGCTCTTCACAACTTTTAGTGCAGAGGCTAAGAGCAGATCATGAAGGTATTATCCCGGCAACATTCAGCAAAACCAGCCAAGTTCATGCTAGGTGCTCCATAGCAATGTGCTCTGGCAATTGCTGTCCATCATTCTGACTGTGGCTGCAGAAACAGAGCATATTTGGTTCTTCACTTCTGCTATTACGGCGTAAGGGACTAGAGTCTTGTGACCTCAACTCAACATTTGAAGGCAACCTGAGAATACTACCAAAAAGAGGCTAATAAAACAATAGCAGATGAAGCAGCTTTGTTTTGTGCTGTTAGCCACAGCAAATGCTTTTGGTATATCACTGGCATATGCAACTCTCACCATCAGTCCCACATGGTATTAAAGAAAGATGTTTCTAAATATCTCGGCACAGCTGGTTACCATAGCCTTGCATCCACACCAAGCACTTAATATAAGCCAAGGTCTTTTAGGGTCAACAATTCCTATGTGGACTTTGGTATACCTTGCTTTATGTTTGTAAAATATGTCTGAAACAAATGTTGTGTCGATCAAATTATATTTTAACTTGATCCTTGAGCTACCTCTTAGAGCAAAACTACAGGGCAAATCGGTAAATTAAGAAAATCCTAGCTGAAGTAAATACTCCCTTCCTCCTTTGTGTAAATTTAGATTTATGTATGCTGAGTTTTATATTCAGTTAGACTGAATTTAATTGTTCTCTGTAGTTTCAAATATCTATCTTCATGCTTGTCATATCATATAGGAATGTTAAAATAATTTCACATGTAAGAACATTTTTTATCTGAAAAAGGATTAAATTCTACAAGATGAAAATACACAAAAGTGTTTGAAAGTTAAATTTTGAAATGTAAAATACAAAAATTATCAAACCCATTCAGTAGATCTACATTTCTGCAATCAACCTTCATAAAAAATGATACTTTCATTACTTAGCCTATTCATGAAACAAAACTATTGAATTGAATATATAAAAATCTTTGCACATGCATTTTGTATTCTTTATGCTTACTGTTTTTGAGTCACTTAGTTTAGCCAGATTCAAAGACATGTTAATTTCATGTAAAGAATCACACTCCCACAGATTGCAACAATCTTAAACCAACCTTTGCTATAAGGGGAACTAGTTTTGTAATTGCTGTAGTTTTAATGTGCTCCTGCAGAGTGTGGGTGTTCACATTGGCCATGTGTGTATTAGATTGAATGGATTAACAAACTCAATTGACCTCCACAGTCCTTGTTTTGTTTTCTTGTTTATATGTATGCTTAGTGGTGGGTTTTTGGGTTGCTTGGTTGGTTGGCTTGAGGATGAAAATACCCAATGAAACCACAGTATAGTATTCCATATAATAACATAAAAGCTATTTGTATCTTTTGGAATTGGGTGCACTCCATATGACAGAAAAAAGTAAATAGATAAGCAAGGCTTAAACAAGATAGAGTTTTATTTTTCTCATAGGCAAAGTGAATCTGGAGGATGCAGTCAAAAATATGGAAGTTCCAGGATCATCAGGATCATGCTCTTTTCTTATCTCTGTTCTACCTCTGAGGCTGTGGCCTCTGTCATCAAGATAAACTCACAGTCCCAGTCAACTGCCAAAAGTTCTGTCATTTAGTTCACAATCCAGGAAGCAGTTGAGTCAGCTTCTCTTTAGCAGTATTCCCAGAAAGTCCACACAATGCATTTTTTAATACCTTATTGACGAGAACTACTAGAGAATGAAATACCTTAGATGGGTATATTACATCCCCAAATAAAATTTAGATTCTCCAACTAAGGATGAAAGCAAAGATGTATAGGCATTTAGTATGTTGCCTTCTTCATATGCTTCTAGATCAAAGAGGACAAATGAAGAGGGTTGGGGGAAGAAACAGAGAAAGGAGAAAAGAAGTTTTGAATGTATTTTTTAAAAAGTGTCTGGGGTAAAGAAGTGATTTATTTACTTCAGAGATGGTAAATGGGATATCATTCCTGTCAAAATTCAGCTGTCTGCTTAAACAGATCTCAGATTTTGACTGACATCTCTCAAATACTCAAATCCAACGCATATCATACTACCTTCCTTAACAAGCCCAAACCTTATTTTCCACATTTTGCTTATGTTAACCAACTGCATCCATTATTATAATAAATCAAATGAGTAGGTGACAGTTCAGTTATCAGTTGTAATAGGGCCAAAGAGGGGTAACTTGTAATCACATTAGGAAGTTCATTTCTTTTTTGACAGTTTATAACATCCCGAACTAATGTACTTCCTGATTGCAACTAGTTTTCTAACTTAAGCCAGATTTTCCTCAATAAATAGTAGAGAAAATGAAAATATTAATATCATGAGAGAATTAAACTTTGGTTTTAGCAAAGGTTTCCTGTCAATTCTCATAAACACCCAAAGAGAAAAACAAAACTAAGCCAGTCTCTAGTTTTCTAGACGCTGTTCAGGCATGCTTTAAATGAATCTCTTTGGAATAAGTGCTGATAGACAATTTTTTAAAATGCATGTACAATTTTTTTGTTTTTAAAATCAGAGCAATTAACCTAGTTGGGGCAGACATCATAGCAATAATTATCAGAATATATTTAGAAAAGGTGACACAAGTGTGGTTCCATAGTCTTTTATCAGACATGAAGGCTTCCTTCTGTCAGCTATGTTAAAATTACTTGTACATTTTGAGTGCAGTGGCTCATGTCTGTAAGCTCAGCACTTTGGGAGGCTGAGACTGGCAGATTGCCTGAGGTCAGGAGTTCAAGACCAGCCTGGCCAACACGGTAAAACCCATCTCTACTAAAAATACAGGAATTAGCTGGATGTGGTGGCCAGTGCCTATAATCCCCTTTACTCGGGAGGCTGAGGCAGGAGAATCACCTGAACCCAGGAGGCAGAGGTTTCAGTGAGCTGAGATTGCACTCTAGCCTGGGCAACAGAGTGAGACTCAAAAAAAAAAAATTACTTGTACATTTTCTATTTTGAGCTCAATTCAGGTGGCATGAGGATGGTGGAGAGGCAAAATAAGAAAATTAAGCATTGACCAAGTACCACTATATGCTATGTACCACATTAATTGTTATGAATATATTTTCATATTTATCTACCATAATTTATGAGCATGTTTTTAGTCCTATTTTATTGGCAAGAAAAAATGACGCAGACAGAATAAGGTCTTTCTTAACAGGTTTACTGGGTGTACAAGCAGCCTGTGTTGCCCCAGTCTGCCTGGTTCCCACTTCCTCCTTTGGGACAGCTCATCTAGCATGTTTGTTCAAGTTGTTACATCCTCAGAAGTTATGCATATATTTAAAAGCCTCTTAAAGACAAACAGGGGAGGGACTACAGGAGGGAAGAGGAAATACACTTCCAAGCAAGGATTTAGGGACCAAATTTACTCCCTTCTGGAAAGTGAGGTAAAACACAGAACTTGGTAGCTTTGGAGCCAAGATAGTGAAAATGGACTTCCTTGCAGCTAAAAGTCAGGGCTAGAATTCCAGAGGCTTTCTGGAGTATGGTGTATAAAATCACATTTCTGCATTCTGAAAAATAAATAAGCAGTTGATTGGAGTGGAGCAAGAGATAATTCTTGCTAGATAAGCTTTCGCAGGGTGGTGGTGGTGGTGGTTCAGGGACTTCGGGAATTTGGATGGTGGCAGAAAGCAGGAATTATAGTAAGAGTAACACAAACAGCAAAAGAATTGGGTCCTGTGGTGCAGAGCAAGGAAAAAGCATTTGTCGCGGGTGAACTTATGAGAAGCCATGGTGAATAGGCAGGATGACAGGGCGTGTCTTCTCTGGGTGTCACTGATCCATTGTGTTTAAGAAAATGGAATCTCAGGATCTCAAACTCACTATGCCAAAGAAAAAGTTAAGCTTGGGAACTGAGTCACGCAACAATTTGCCTACCTTTTGTTCCCAAGCAGATAGCTGCAACTTCACAACCCTATGCCATAGCTTCATCCTTAAATTAGTTTACTGCAATGATAACAGGTCACATCTCTCCCCAGATAGCCTGGCTCACAAATTGCTTACAAGGAAATTCCATGTTAGCCCATAAATCTTTCAGAATACATATCGTCTCTATAACTAGCCCTAAAACTGAGTTCTGTTGAATCTCACCCTGACAATGTAAATTACCAGCTTGTCTTCACAGTATGGAACAAGGATAAGCCTAGAAATCAGCCTCTTGCCCACCCCAAGACAAATGTGTAATTTGCTTCTTCCTCTACTCCGTCTTTTCACGTTTACTTTATCTTATGTAAAAATGTAGATTTACTGAGCACAAGACATATATAATTGACTTTTCTTCTACCCCTCTTTTCACATATAAAATGTAGATTCACTCAGCACTAATCAAAGCCTCCCAAGAATATAAACACTTGCCTCTTTGCCTACCCTCTCCACCCAATTTTTCTTCTTTTTTCTAAATCCATGGAGACCTGCCTCAGACACTTTTTGGTTTACAAGTGTTAAACAGGTACACTTTAGAAGGAGTCTGAGGACTATGTCAATATTTATGAACCAGGAGGCACACAGGATGTGGAAGAGAAAGAAACCTCCCCACCCAGTGAAAGCATTTACATGGGTTTCATAATAAATTGCAGCCAACCTGAAGTAAGGGGGCCTAGTTTAAGAAACACTGCTTCATTAGTGATCACACACACACACACACACACACACACACACACACCCCACTTTCTATCATCTAAAACAATTTTGCTCTCTAACTCTCATTATCATAAAGGTGAAGAGAAAGAATGAGGAAGTGAACTAATCACTGCTAAACATAAAGCATCCTTCATTCCAGTTTGTGCTTGATGCCTGATTGGGCTGTTTATGAGGGGGCAGAAACAAAGAGAATGTGGGCCAAAAATGGTCAGGTCACTTTCTTTGGAATATACAGCTCATCATGACACCTTTTCAATTTTATATCTTCAAGAAGCCACTGTCTTGCTGAATGTACTTAGTTGGTTATTTTGCTGTTTCCTTTTTCAAGCAATTTGAAGTGATCTCATTACTCTTCATTATCTGTTTGAGAATTTCACATATTTCCTGTCTATTCAGTTTTTATTTGATACAGGAAGCTACTAAATAATAGCTAAAATTTTACAGAAATATTTAAGGGCAAATGCTTCTGTGACTATACATTCAAATTGCTTCTCCATCTAAAATAGATTAGGGCAGCAACACTGCTTTCTGCAGTTGGCCCACAATTCCACATAGGTGACTAACTCTAAATAAAAGGCAGCAGAAAAAAGTATAATTGGTAGTAACATTTACTGAATGCTTTTTCTTCCCATTGTATTGAACCCAGCACATGCTTTTCGTGGAAGTGTGATACATGTTATCACCAAGTGGAACAGGACTTTAAAGTTGAATATTTTTAATCCACAGGAATAAGTACTTTTAATTTCCAGGGTAAGAAAACTAAATTTAATATCTAATCAGTTTTCTTAAAAATACAGTAATTACTCTTATTGTTAATGGAAAGAATTTTTACTTCCAATAAATCATAAAACTTCAAACATGAGCTGGGCATGGTGGTACATGCTTATAGTATTAGCTACTTGAGAGACTGAGGTAGGAGGATTACTTGAGCTCAGGAGTTCAAGGATGCAGTGAGCTATGATCACACCAGTGCACTTCAGCCTGGCTGATGGAGCGAGAGCCCACCTCCAAACAAATCAATTTAATTTTTTTAACTATAGTTTAAGTTCTGGGGTACATGTACAGAATGTGCAGATTTCTTACATAGTTATACATGTGCCATGGTAGATTGCTGCATCCATCACCCCATCAACTACATTAGGTATTTCTTTTAATGCTATCCCACCCCCAGCCCCACTGCCTGACAGGCCCTGGCGTGTGATGTTCCCCTCCCTGATTCCTTGTGTTCTCATTGTTCAACTCCCACTCATGAGTGAGAACATGCGGTCTTTGGTTTTCTATTCTTGTGTTAGTTTGCTGAGAATGATGGTTTCCAGTTTCATCCATAACCCTGTAAAGACTTGAACTCGTTTTTTTATGGCTGCTTAGTATTCCGTGGTGTATATGTGCCACATTTCCTTTATCCAGTCTACTATTGTTGGGCATTTGGGTTGGTTGCAAGTCTTTGCTATTGTGAACAGTGCCACAATAAACATACATGTGCATGTGTCTTTATGATAGAATGATTTATAATCCTTTGAGTATATAACCAGCAAAAGGATTGCTGAGTCAGATTATTTTTAAATGATAAATAACAAAAAGACTCTCAGACATGATCTGGGAAAATGAACAGCATAGCCATACTGTATAATAGCCAGCTCCCTCTTGGTACTGCAGATCTATTGTTTGAAACAATGTAAAGCAAAAGCCAACACAAACCCTGTTTTCATTTCCTTGTGACAAAGATGAATTGAGTGGCTGATTTGGAAAATAGAAACCTTATGGCAGACTGAGAGGTTTTCTAGCCATATATGAATGACTAGAAAGTGCTATGTGTAATATTTCCACCGGCCAAATAAGAGCTTCTTTCAAAGTGTTGTGGATAAAGTGGCCACAGAGTTCATTTAACACAGAATTAGTGACACTGAACTACAAATAAATCTTGGTAAACCAATAAATAAATAAATAAATAAATAAATAAATAAATAAAAGCTTACTAAAGAACACAGGAAGAGGCAGGAGGTCCTGTCTCACTCAAAGTCTGGAGTTAAACACACAGGTCCTAAGGCTAGAGTCTTCAGCTTTAAAAAAAGGAATTTACTAGATGTCCACTGTCCACTAGTTTGTCCTTTCTTACCGCTCTTAACTCCAAACCCCATTCTTTGAAGTTAAGATTAGCTGAACACTCCAGGAGAAACCCTGGAGATCTTGTGTGTTTGTACACAGTAACTGATGGCTCTCAGATTTTTCTGCCTCCAAGGAGGATTTATGCTTCACAGTCCTGACCCTTGTAAGTGGGGCATAACCAAGTGATAGATTTTCAGTCATTCAAGAAGAAAGCATGCTTCGAGCATTTTTAAGCAATTCAGAAAGGAGACATTATTTATAACTAACAAATTAGCAGTTATTGAAATATGTCTGGATCTGTGCTGACCATTAACCTTGCCTTGGCAGGCTTTCCATGCTCACATCTTCACAACATTTTGGGCAGATGATGATCTGTTGAATGTGACATAATGTCCCAGGTGTAACAAGATGTAATTGGACTTCTAGGAAATCACAGAAGAGGAAATGACTACCTCTCCATATAAGAGGGAGCAACTACCTCTGCATGAGACTCAAGAAACACTATGTAGAAAAGGCAGCTTTTGAAATCTAAGTAGGAACTTGCCAAGCAGGGATTGGAGTGCACACATAGGAAGGCATTCCAGAAGGACAAATCAATATTTGCAAATAATTTGAAGTCTGCTTGGGAAATGATGAGTAATTCAATATGGCTAAAATATAGCATTTATAAACAGGAATGGCAGAAGATGAGGCTGGAGACACATGTAAGAGTGAGCCATGGTATGAAGGACTCAGCAACTACTGCATAGAGCACAATGACTGCCTTCAATGGGGACAAAGTCGTGTTCTTTCTCTTGCTTCCCACACTTTGTTTCTTCCACCATTTCCTCTGTGTCCACTCAGACACTTCATTTTCCTTATTCAATAGAACCAGATTTAGAATGGAATGAGCAGGATGCCCAAGAACTCTAGAGATAGGAATCTCCATCCTTGAATTGCTAAGATCATGAGCAGAAACAGAGGCATTCTTGGAAACCATCTGTGTTATGAATCATTGTTTATAAGCAGAATAGATTTTGTTGAAATACTGGAAGCAGAGTCTAACAGATGAAGATAGACAAATGCTTAGCTTTACACACAAAGAACTGGAGTTTTTGCTTCTAATCACTATGTAAAAATCTTCAAAGAAAATTACTCCAATCAATGAGAAAAGACAGGATGAAATACAATATTATGAGTGTTTATGAGCTCATCAGAGAGTTGAGATCACAAGGCAACATAACAGTCTGAATTTCAGAAGGGACAAGACTTTTGAAAGTAAAATAAAACATATGAAGTGCCTCAGCTGTGGCATATCATGAGGAAAAGAACTAATCCCTGCAAACATAAATAAGAAAAAAATCAGTAAAGTTTTAACAAATCACTAAAGGTTAAGTGTGTGCTAGTGTGTCCATCTGGAATAGCTGAAAGACCCAAACACAAGGCAATTTTATATTTATAAGCTCACTTTCACAGGTTTCCATGGTATGTTTGTGAGAAAGATTGCAGGGTGGACAGGAAACTACAAACAAAGCTCCTCTCCCTGGGAGGGTAAAGTGATGATTGTTATGAACTAAATTGTAGCCCACCAAAACTTTCCATTTCCTGATACAAAACTTGCATTTCCCTGTGATGATTGGTAATATTGAGCAAAGCTTGAGGCATCACACTACTTGGTTTCAAAATATACTATAAAGCTATAGTAATCAAAACAGCATGGTCCTGGCATAAACACAGACATGTAGACCAGTGGAACACAGAATAGAGAACCCAGAAATAAATTCATTCATTTATGCTTAATTCCTCTCTGACAAACCTAGAACACACAATGAGAAAAGGACCTTCTCTTCAATAAATGGTATTGGCAAAACTAGATATTCACATGCAGAGGAATAAAATTGGACCATTGTCTCATGCAACATACAAAAATTCATTCAAATCGATTATAGACTTAAACATAAGACCCCAAACTGTAAAACTACTAAGAGAAAACATGGGGAAAAACTTTTTGACTTCAGTCTGGGCAACAAATATGATCCTAAAGGCAACAAAAGCAAAAATAGACAAATGGGATTGCATCAATCTCGGAGCTTCTGTACAGCAAAGGAAAGTCAGTTGAGTGAAGAGAAAACCCATGGAATGTGAGAAAATGTGTGTAAACCATACAACTGATAAGAGATTACTATCCAAAATATTAAGGAGCTCAAACAATTCAATAGCAAGAAAACAAGTAACTCAATTTAAGAAATGGGCAAAAGACTGGAATAGATGTTTCTTGAAATAAGGCAAGTAATTATTACTTAATTGTCCTTCTGCCCAATTTTTCCCAGCTTCTCTTTGTTGACCACCACAATTTCATTCAAATTAGATTAGAACGACTCCTCTTTTAGAATTCTTAAATGGCTTCCTACCACTCTAAGAATAAAGGCCAAATCTCGTTCATGGTCCACAAAGCCCTACGTCATTTGGCTCTGCTTAACTTTCCAGCCGTCCCTCTTTTGAGTCAAGCTATTTCTCATATAGGGTCCTATATATTTGATATTCCCTCTGTTTGGAATTTTCTTCCACCAGATCATCACATAACAAGTTTGATGAAAAGCCATTATTCATATATGTGAGAAAATAAGACACTTTATCTTCATAAGTCAATGAAAAGCTCTTCATCTGATCACCCGCCACTGTTTAAATTTGCCCAAAACATATATATATGTAGTGTGTGTGTGGGGGGGGGGCGGTAATATATATCCCATGCTAATTTTAAAATAGGTCATTTTAGTCATTATTTTTTATAGTTCAGTCAGGTTATTAAAATATCAGCTATGTGTCAGGTCTTCACTGATCCTCCTACCTAACATAGTTGCCCACTGCCACCACTGTCCCCACCAGCAGCATTTTATCACACAATTCTGCACTATCTTCACAGCAAATGAGATTTCCAAAATGATCTAGTTTATTTAGTTTTTTTAAATTGCCTGAATTTATCACATCCTCATTCCCTAGAATAAGAACAGACATGGTTTCTATTATGAAAAAGCCAATTCCTTGTGTCTGTGTTTCCGTGTCCCCCCAGTAAAAAAATGTATAATATTTTAATATTTTGGCTCTAAATATAGGTTCTAAATATTGAAATGCGAGCATGGTCTACAAGTGGCTTTCTGCTGAATGCATTAATCTGCAGTTGAAGGAACCACAACTCTGTAAAGACCCCAACAATATGTGGATAGTGCCAGGCATACAGTCTTTGAATATGGAAAAGTAGAGCCACTGCCAACTTGATTTATTGTTGTAAATTCTAAAATGGCAGCTAACTTTTAGTTTCACCAGAAAAAGTGAAAAGATCTAAGAAAATACCATGATTAAATATTTGGCTAATGATTCAGGAATCCATGAAATTGTTCTCAAATGAAAAAATAATTTGCATCATTTATATTCCAGCAATTATCACCACAGCACATTTAAAATAAAGTGATGTGACATATTTTAAAGGTTTTTAAATGCTACCTAAAACAGGCGGAAATTTTAAAAAACTATTCTTACATAAAAAAATTTTTCAACTAAGACTTAGGTAAAGAAAAAAGTACTGTATTCTTTGTTACATGTAGTTTATCCTTTAGGTATTTCCATTATAAAAGTAAATTATACAGAGTGATTTAATAAACTAATTCAATTTAAATAGCTATACTTTCTTTTCCCTTGAAGATATCCCTCTTTTGTGATTAATGCTTAAAGAAAAGTAAAACAATTTCTGTGCTAATCTACGGAGTGCTAGGAACCAGCAGCCAAGAAAACATGATGCAAATTTTTAAAGCAGTCCAAAGTTCAGTCCACTCAGGAACTTTAAGGCAATCAACAGGAGACTGTTATGAAACAAAAGCAAAAAATCTCATAAAACCTTATTTTTAAAGATCTATTGATGCACTGTGGTGTTGGCACAACTTTACAACACTGCATATCTCATCACTGGGTGAACAAGAGCAATTCCATAAAGCCATGAAATACTATTACTGGGTTTTCATTAAATTATTATTAGCTCAGTAAAACCGTCACACCTGATCGTTGAGTAATTAACATGGCTGAGTTACGGCTCTGAAATAAAATGATGTGTAGCTGCCCAGAGGCAGTAATAAAGCCACCAAGTAAGGTAGCAAAGAGTAACAGTATGCTAAGTAGCACTGGCATCAATAAGAAGGGATATTTTTGTTTGCAAAAAATACTGACACTTTCATCTGAAACCATGACCTAAGTAACCTGGCGTATTTTGTTTGCCTACTGGGTTTTTTTCTGAACTTGCATGATTACAATAAAGAAATGGCATACTGAGCATATGTTCTCAGTATCTGTGAATAAACTAGCAAGTTGATTGACCTTTTCAAACTTTGTTCTTTTCTTTCTGTTTTTCTTTTTAACTGAATAAATTTGAGTGTTCATGAAAGTTCATGGACTGACAGCTCTGGAGACAGTTGCTCCCTGTATTCATAAGTACTGATTTGTAATTGGCAATGTGGATGCTGCCCAGGGGAGGGGTTCAATATGAGTGCTTGATGAGCTCTGAGTTTGCCAATGAAGTTGTTGACAAAAATGACAATTAGCATCAGGAAGACAGAGGTCAATACAGCAAAATCTAAGAGGATAGCTGAATTTCTGTTTAGTGTGCATACATATAACCACTGGACTATAAATCTAAATTGAGGAAGCCAGGAAAGATAATGCTATTGTTCAGATCGTAGTATAATGGCAGATATTTTATGCCATCTTGCCTTTTGGATGTTTAAAATTCATTTCTGTACTGGTAGAGCAAATGTAAGTTTAGAAAAAAACAATGGAACAGTAAGGGTTTTGTCCTCCTAATTAAATCAACAGTTGGATGTCTATACCTCCTATCTCCAGGTTCTGAAATACCACAGGCATATCTCTTTTTAAATATTCAAAATTTTAGAAAAAAATTAAAAGGCACCAAGCAATTAGAACTGAAGGACACCATATTCAACTGAAAAGATTCTGACTTTAAACAAAAAATATACTACAAAGGCTTCACATTCACCTATGATTTTTTCATAGATTTTTGGTTTCCTTGTTCATTTTCACCAATGCCTCCTCTACCCATACCTATTCAGTATGCAGTATTTCTCAAAATATCAACTTATTAAAACATTTAGTGGAAAGCCAGGAATCAGTTGCCAGTTTAGTGAACTCAAAAGACCACAAATTGAAATCATTTCAGGCCTGAGTTTACCAAATCAGACCTACTAATACTAAATGAATGACCTAGAACAAAGATTACCACCACTATGAAGATCTATTTTCCTAAATGTAAAATGAGAGCAAAGTAATATAGTTAATGTAAAAAAGGAAAATAGCTATAGAAAGTATTGCCATTCAATATCCATGATGATCATAGATACAAAAATCTTCAATAAAATACTGGCAAACCGATTGCAACAGCACTTCAAAAAGCTTACCTATCAGGATCAAGTAGGTTTCATTCCAGGGATGCAAGTCTGGTTCAATGTCAGCAAGTCTATAAATGTAATCCACCACATAAACAACCAAAGACAAAAACCACATGATCATCGCAATAGATGCAGAGAAGGCCTTCTACAAAATTCAACAGAGCTTTATGCTAAAAACTCTCAATAAACTAGGTATCGAAGGAACATATCTTAAAACAATAAAAGCTGTTTACGACAAACATACAGCCAATATCATACAGGATGGGCAAAAACTGGAAGCTTTCCCTTGGAAATCTGGCACTAGACAAGAATGCCCTCTTTCACCACTCCTATTCAGTGTAGTATTAGAAGTTCTAGCCAGAACAATTAGGCAAGAAAAAAAAAAATAAAGATTATTCGATTAGGAAAATAGGAAGTCAAATTGTCTCTATTTGCAGATGACATGATTGTATATTTAGAAGACCCTATCATCTCAGCCCCAAATCTCCTTAAACTAATAAGCAACTTCAGCAAAGTCTCAGGATACAAAATCAATGTGCAGCAATCACAGGCATTTCTATACACCAATAACAGACTAACAGAGAGCCAAATCATGAGGTAACTCCTATTCACAATTGCTACAAAGAGAATAAAGTACCTAGGAATACAACTAAGAAAGGATGTAAAGGACCTATTCAAGGAGAACTACAAACCACTGCTCAAGGAAATAAGAGAGGACACAAACAGATGGAGAAATATTCCATGTTCATGGTTAGGAAGAATCAATATTGTGAAAATGGCCATACTGCCCAAAGTAATTTATAGATTCAACGCTATTTCCATCAAGCTGCCAATGACCTTTTTCACGGAACTGGAAAAAACTACCTTAAACTTCATATGGAACCAAAAGTGAGCCCGCATAGCCAAGACAATCCTAAGCAAAAAGAACAAAGCCAGAGGCAACATGCTACCTGATTTCAAACTATAATACAAGGCTACAGTACTATATGGTACTGGTACCAAAACAGAGATGAAGACCAATGGAACAGCACAAAGGCCTTGGAGGCAATGCCACGCATCTATAACCATCTGATTTTTGACAAACCTGACAAAAACAAGCAGTGGGGAAAGGATTCCCTGTTTAATAAATGGTGTTGGGAATACCGGCTAGCAGTTTGCAGAAAGCGGAAACTGGACCCCTTCCTGACACCTTACACTAAAATTAACTCTAGATGGATTAAAGACTTAAACATTAAAGACTTAAACATCATATAAACCCTAGAAGAAAACCTAGGCAAAACCATTTAGGACATAGGCATAGGCAAGGACTTCATGACTAAAACACCAAAAGCATTGGCAACAAAAGCCAAAATAGACAAATTGGGACATAATTAAACTCCAGAGCTTTTGTACAGCAAAAGAAACAATAAATGGAATGAACCGGCAACCAACAGAGTGGAAAAAATTTTTTGCAACCTACCCATCTAACAAAGGGCTAATATCCAGAATCTACAAAGAACTAAAACAGATTTACAAGAAAACAAACAAACCCATCCAAAAGTGGGAGAAGGATATTAACAGATACTTTTCAAAAGAAGACATATATGAGGCCAAAAACATATGAAAAAATGCTCATCATCTCTGATTGTTAGAAAAATGTAAATCAAAACCACATTGAGATACCACCTCATGCCAGTTAGAATGGTGGTCATTAAAAAATCTGAAGACGACATATGCTGGAGAGGATGTGGAGAAATAGGAACACTTTTACACTGTTGATGGGAGTGTAAACTAGTTTAACCATTGTGGAGGTTGGTGTGGTGCTTCCTCAAGGACCTAGAAATAGAAATTACATTTGACCAGCAATCCTATTACTGGTTATATAACCGAAGGATTATAAATGGTTCTATTATAAAGACACATGCACAGGTATGTTCATTGGGGCGCTGTTTACAATAGCAAAGACCTGGAACCAACTCAAATGTCCATCAAGGATAGACTGGACCAGGAAAATGTGGCACATATACAGCATGGAATACTATGCAGCCATAAAAAACATTGAGTTTGTGTCCTTTGTAGGGACATGGATGAATCTGGAAACCATCATTCTCAGCAAACTGACACAAGAGCAGAAAATCAAACACCATATGTTCTCACTCATAGATGAGTGTTGAACAATGAGAACACAGGGAGGGGAGCATCACAGACTGGGATCTCTTGGGGGAGGTACCAAGGGATGGACAGCGGCGGGGTGGAGAGGTCAGGGAAGGATACATGGGGAGAAATGCCATGTGATGGGGTGATGGAGGCAGCAAACCACATTGCTTTTGCATACCTATGCAACAATCCTGCATTATCTGTACATGTACCCTAGAACCTAAAGTACAATAAAAAAAAAGTATTGCCATTCAATAGAGTGGTTTATAAACGTTGATAATATGATGTACAATCTAATCAAACTCTTCTGTAGATAATATATACTAATACTAATGAGTTAAATTTTGTGTATGTCTAATCAAAGTGATTTTTAAATTTGAGCACATCAAAACAAGTAAAAGTGGAGTAATAAG
This sequence comes from Sapajus apella, assembly GCF_009761245.1. Taxonomy (NCBI): domain Eukaryota; kingdom Metazoa; phylum Chordata; class Mammalia; order Primates; family Cebidae; genus Sapajus; species Sapajus apella. The sequence goes on along the minus strand of NW_022436961.1, from coordinate 18,748,950 downwards.
ACTAGTTTAAAAAAAAATTTTTTTTTAATTTGTCCCTTCTATCTAATGCTTATTATACCTATTCAAAGAACCTGTGTTTATGATGACATTTTGGAAATTTTTCTTTAGGAAATTTTGGGCTATCATCAGATAATGTATGACATTAGTAAGTAGGCTAACTGTGGGGGAGGATATAATGAATACATGTGGAATAGAAAACTATTTCAATAGCTTTTGCTTTACTATTATGATCCATGTAATCAAATGATAATCCCTTGCTAGCCTCAGCTCACTCCAGGGGCTCTATTTTTTCTCTGCTCAAAGAAGGACAGATCATGCTCTTCTTCTCCCTTACTCTACCTTGTTGAGCAAATGTTTGCGTATAAGCTTTGCGTGTTAATTGTTAGAGATGGCTGATTGGTTTGAACTGGGACAGATAGATGGCACAGGAACTAACACTATGGAAACATTTTTTGAGAAATGCTGTAATAGGAAAAATTACATTTTTCACTACATTACAAAATGTGTATTGGGTGCTTTAATTCTAACACAAATATTTAATTTTCTGTGCTTTTATTAGAATTTCAGAAATTGAATGAAATCGAATAACATGGAACAAGAAAGAACTCCTTCATGGTGACTCTAAAAGAATATTATAGAACCCAGAGTCTCTATCATATTATCCTGGTTAATTACAACCACTTAATAGCATGGAGCCTTCACTGCACTGAAATTAACCACCTTTTTTTTTTGGCACTTAGAGAAATATGAAAGCAATCTGGCAGCATGATGGGTAAAAATACTCGTCATTATTAACCCTATTATTATACTTCTAATCGTATATACAGAAGAAATAATTTAAAAGAAACAAAGAATCCTTATGTCAATATATTTATTGCAGAGTTATTTATGTTTCTAAAAATACTGGAAACAACATATAGGTCCAGCAATAGATAAACAGTAATATAAATTCAGGTTTTTTTGTAATATGAGAAATTATATAGCCATAATAATGTTTATAGAACTATACCAGAACATATGCTCATGTTGCCATATTAAGTGAAAAAGTCATAATAAAAATTTTTATATATAATATTATTTCAACTGTGTACAAAATATTCAGAGAAAAAATGTTAAAAGTAATACATCAAAATGTTTATTTTGATAGGATTAATGCTTATTTCTTATGTAAAGAGAATTTTTTTCTAATTCTTTGAACTCATGTACTTTATTACTATAGTATATATTCCTTCATAATTAGAAGCAGTGTATAAACAATAAAATAATATGGGCATCAATGAGCTCCAGAAGAAAAGAAAGTTCAGGGAAATTTAAAAATTGCCTAGGTGTTTACAGATTAAATCTCAGGAGAAATAAACTTTTAAAATAAAACTGAAACTAGACTGTTGGAAAAAAATGTTTTTGATTCATTGCTGAGTTATTCCTCCTGTATGTCAGTGTTCAAAGACTCTAAAAGTCTTTGAAACTTCTCTATCAAAAGCATCTTTTCACCTCCTAAATCAACCTGAAAAAAAAAAGTGTTGATGATTTTTTAAAATATGCCAGTCTATGTACCACCTTTGGAATGCTTGCTATGGTATCTGATATTCTAGTAATATATCACTGTGCTGTGTTACCTAGTAAAGACAGCCTGATGAGAGATCACTTCAAGACATTGAGTGGTTTCTCTCATAATATGCTGCTTGAATATATCCTTGACACTCACTGGAGAAGAAATTTTCTAAAACAAACAAAAAAAACAAGACTTTCATAAGAAAAAAATGCCTGGTTTAAATTAAATGCCATATTATTTTAAGAGAGAGAAACATTAGTATGAGTATGTATAACACACAGAGGATACTTGATAATACAAAGAATGTCCACCCATGAAGCATGATTCCAAAAAGGAACTTAAGTTTTGACCGTCAACTGAGTAGAAACCATTCCAAGCAGATGAGAAAAAATCATGAATAGGAATGAATTCCATAGTGTTTCTACCTAACCCATTTTATTCTGAATATACACCATAGAAAGAGGTTATTTTTTAAATAAAGGCAGTGAGTTTTACATACTAAATCACATTGTCTCTCTCTCATGTGGAACAACAAAGAGACCTTAATGACAGGGAAATACTGTCTTCCCATAAATGGACAGGATTTGGGAATCTATATTAACTTCCAAAGTTAATATAGATAATATAAGAACACATGTAATAAATGGGAAACATATTTTACAATATAAATTACATTGAGAAAGCAAACAGACTAGTGTCATTTGTAATATGAGACCTGAAATATAAACAGGTGGTAAACTGGATAGATACATAGATGATAGATAGATAAACCCTCACCCCCCCAAATAAAAAGAATCTCATGTCCTGAGAAGTGACAACCTAGAACAATTCATGAAGTCGCCAATAGATCCACTAATAGGTTTACATGCACAAGGATACAATGGGGAGTAGAGAGAAGGTTGTCCCCAAGAGGTAGCTGGAACAGATCTTCGTCATTGCTGAGATCCTTGCTTTGACTTTTGTCTCTACTTCTTTCTGCTTTTCGGTTTCTTTTAAAGACTGGCTTTCTCTCAAAAAGGACAGCATGGACTCCAGCAATTCCCAAGCTCCCATCTGACTGTCCCACCACCATGCCAACTCAACTCCCCCTTAGTTCTCTTCGTTTTTCTTTTTTATTTAAGTTCCATGATATATGTGCAGAATGTGCAGGTTTGTTACATAGGTAAACGTGTGCCGTGGTGGTTTGCTGCACCTATTAACCCATCACCTAGGAATTAAGCCCACATGCATTATCTATTTGTCCTAATATTCTCCCTCCCCTCATCACCACTGACTGGCCCTCGTGTATGTTGTTCCCCTCCCTGTGTCCATGTGTTCTCATTGTTCAGCTCCCACTTACGAGTGAGAGCATGTGGTGTTGGTTTTCTGTTCCTGTGTTAGTTGGCTGAGGATGATGGTTTCCAGCTTCATCCATATCCCTGCAAAAGACATGATCTCATTTCTTTTTATGGCTGCATAGTATTCCATGGTACATATATACCATATTTTCTTTACCCAGTTTATCGTTGATTGGTATTTGGGTTGGTTCCTTGTCTTTGCTGTTGTGAATAGTGCTGCAGTAAACATATGTGTGCATGTATCTTTGTAACACAATGATTCATATTCCTTTGGGTATCCCAATAATGGGATTGCTGGGTCAAAAAGTATTTCAATAGATGCAGAAAAGGCCTTCAATATAATTCAAAATCCCTTCCTGTTAAAAAAAAAACCCTCAATAAACTAGGTATTAATGGAACATATCTCAAAACAATAAGGACTAATTTATGGCAAACCACAGCCAATATACTGAATGGACCAAAGCTGGAAGCATTCCCTTTGAAAACTGGCACAAGACAAGGATGCCCTCTCTCACCACTCCTATTCAACATAGTATTGGAAGTTATGGCCAGGGCAATCAGGCAAGAGAAAGAAATAAAGGGTTTTCAATTAGGAAGAAAGGAAGTCAAATTGCCTCTTTCCAACATGATTCTATATTTAGAAAACCCCATCAACTCAGCCCCAAAGCTCCTTAATCTGATTAGTAAGTTCAGCAAAACTTCAGGATGCAAAATCAGTGTGCACACATCACAACCATCCTTATATATCAACAATAAACAAGCAGAGAGCCAAATCATGAATCAACTTCCATTCATAATTGCTACAAAGAGAATGAAATACCTAGGAATGCCACTAACAAGGAACATGAAGGACCCCTTCAAAAACTACAAACCACTGCTCAGGGAAATAAGAGAGGACACAAGCAAATGGAAAAGCATTCCATCCTCATGGATAGGAAGAATCAATATCATGAAAATAGCCATACTGACAAAAGTAATTTATAGATTAAGTGATATTCCCATCAAATTACCCCTTAGTTTCAATGTGCAAATTCCTGGGTAGGATTCTAACAAGCCCAATTTTGCCCATTATTTCTCTCTGAATTCATTATCTATGGCCAGGGCAGCAGAGTCACTTCCAAAGCCAGGTTCTCTGTGGATTGAAACACTGCAAGGAAACGTTTTCTATTTGATAGTTTTTGGTCTTTTAGGAAATGGCACCTTGGTGTTTTTATAATGGAGCACAATCATGAAACATTTTGTATAATGCAATATGCAACTGCTGGATTTTCTGCTTAGGAAACTCAAAGTTTTATAAAACTCGTTCTTTGCTAGAGCACCTATTTTTTCACATAGTCCCATAATATCATTGCCTTGATAAATACTAACATGTGAATCTACATGAGAATAATTATTCCATAATCCTCCCAGATAGGGAGAGGAGAGAGATAAAATTATATAGGAGAGCTGGAATCCAGGTAAGTATATTCAAGCTGCCAAATTGAAACTTGTTTTGTATTGTACTCCCCTCCCACAGCACCCCAACGTACACATCTGAACACATTCATTTGTTTATAAAGGGTTTTTGCAGTATTATTTTTGTTCTCTTCTTTAGTTTTTTTGTTTTGTTTTGTTTTTGAGAAGGAGTCTCCCTCTGTTGCCCAGGCTGGAGAGTGCAGTGGCGTGAATTTGGTTCACTGCAATCTCCACCTCCTAGGTTCAAGTGATTCTCCTGCCTCAGCCTCCTGAGTAGTTGGGACACCCGCCACCACTCCTGGCTAATTTTTATATTTTAGTCTAGACAGGTTTTACCATGTTTGCCAGGCTTGTTTCGAACTCCTGATCTAAAGTGATCCGCCTGCCTTGGCCTCCCAAAGTGCTGGGATTACAGACTGGGACAACAGTCTTCTTGTTATCAGAACCAAATTTTTGGAACAAGATGCATTTGAACATCTTGTTCAATTTCCTCCATTCTCTTTACATGGTAAACATATCAACCCATGATTAAAGCATGAAGATGCCTATCCAAAGTTTTACCTTTATTTTTCAATAATACAAGTCCTGTTTTGTTCCCTAACACTTACCCAGAAATCCATGGAATCAGCATTCATCAACCTTTCTACAGGATGACACAAATAAAAAGTGACAGTATTTGTAAGGTACACGGGGTGATCAGACTAGCACATGAGCAACCTGACATATCAGGCGCAAGTGTTGCAGCAGCCAAAGCTGAGAGCAATGACTAGCAGCTCTGTAGCACCTCCATCAGCTGCAGCCCATCATGCATCACTTGGGATGTTGTTAGAAATGAAAATTCTTGGGCCCTACTCTAGACCTAATGAAACAAAAACTGGAAGCACATTTCATCTATCTGCATTTAAACAAGTTCTCCAGGTGATTCTGACATGCACTAATATTAGAAAACCAATAAACTATGGAATACTAACTGGGAAGCTCTACACTAAATTGCCCTCACGAGTCATTGTGTAACACAAGATTGAAAGATGGCAAATAAGTCAGGAGGAAAATAACTGGACTCACAGAGTTTTAGAATCAGGCATGGTATCCACAATTCCATAATAAGACATGCTCACCAATCAATGGTGATTATGCTAACAATCAGAATGGACACATGCTGGTGTGTACTGCTTGAAAAGACTGCCTTAAGACTGCAGTGCAATTTTGCTCTATTTTTCCATGGTTTTTGTATGTATATACTAGAATTGGTCCTGGTTTGTCTAGGTCCTATTGTCTAATTGCCCCATCCAATAATGAGAATTTGACAGCTAAGATGTCACAGATAATCTTACAAAAACTTCCTTCATGGGATCCAGGGAGGTATCCAATGGCCCAAAACATCAGGTTCTCCATAAAGTATTTTTACATACTGATTTCAAAGTAGTAATAACCCATAGAAAGAGATATATTAATATTGGGAAGTCACAAAACTTCATTCTAACTTCTCTGTAATAGTATGATTTTGTGAAGAATGAAAGCTCACATCACATAAACCCAAAGCAATTCATGGCCAATGCCTTTTGCAAATGAGTAAACAGTTGAGAGAGAATATATTGGTGACACTACATGTACATATTGATTAATGCCTTTGCCTAATTCCAAGTTTACTCACAGAACATAAGTATATACAATACACTTTAAATTTACTCTGATTTGCACCCTGCTTTCCTTCTTTCTACAACTACACACAAACGTATGTCATGTGAGCTATATGCGCTACTTTGTAAAATATACCTGATGGATAAATAAAATATTTAAAACACCAAAAGAAATACAGCAAGCCCTTCCACAGAGAGTTCTTGCCCTTCCATCTTAGTCCATTTCTGTTCCTATAACAGAATACTTGAGACTCAGTAAGTTACACTTAAAAAAATATTTCTTCCAGTTCTGGAGGTTGGGAAGTCCAAAGGCAAGAGGCCCATGTCTGGTGAGGGCTTTCTTGCCGGTGAGACTCTCTGAAGAGTCTCCAGGTGGTACAGAGCATCCAATGACAAGGGGTGCACTGAGAGCCAAGTTGGCTTTTACTAGAGACCCACTTTCATGATAAATAACTTATTTCCATTATAACCAATTAATCCACTAACCCAGTGAGGCACTAATTTATAAATCCATTAATGGATTAATCCATTCATGTCATCTCTTAAAGGCCCCACATCTTAATACACTGGGGATTAACTTTCAACATGAGTTTCAGAGAGAACAAACTTTTAAGCTTTAGTGCCATCCCATTCAAGTTATAATAGTTATAAGCCTAAGTACCTTTCATACTAGCCTCCTCACCTCTAAGAGCCAAATCACAAAAGTAAATAAGCTGGCTGTGGTTTGAATGTAGTTTGTTTCCTTCAAAACTCATGTTGAAGTTTGATTCCCAGTAGAGCATTGTTGCGAGGAGGGGCCAAATGGGAGGCATTTGGGTTCTGAGGGCAGATCTCTCATGAATAGATTAATACTGTCTTAGTGAGTAAATGAGTTCTCACTTTCACAGGAAAGGATTAGTTCCCGTGAGAGTGAGTTGTTATAAAGTGATGTTCCTCTTCCTGTTTGATCTACCTTCACGTGTCCACTTCCTGTTTTATCTTCTGCCATATTACGATATGCCACAAAAGCCCTCACAAAAAGTGGAACAGTTGCCAGCACTGTGCTTTAGGACTTAACAGCCACCAGAATCATGAACCAAATGAACCTCTTTTCTTTATAAATTACTCAACCTTGTGTATTCTATTTGAGCAACACCAAAAAAAGAAAAAGGTAGAGCCCAAATAGATACATATTTCTCCAAAAATTAAGATTTTCAGCTGTGTCATTGTTGGGCTTTCCCCTGTATTCATCTTACATTTTTTATAATTGAGCTTTAATTTTGAGATTATTAAAGATTCATATGCATTTGTAAGAAACAATACAGAAAGATCACATGTATCCTTTTCCCTGTTCCTCCAATGAGAATATCTTGCAACACTGCAGTACAGTATCACAACCAGGATGTGGACATGGATAAACTCAAGATACAGAACAATTCCATCACCTCAGTGGTCCCTCTTGCTGATCTTTCATAGCCACATTTTCTTCCCCAACAATGTGAGGCAGTGACTGACCTATTCTTCATTTCTATAGCTTGGTCATTTTGAGGATATTATTTAAGTGGAATCATATATTATTTAACTTTTGGGGATTGGCTTTTTTCACTCAGCATAAATTGCTTGAGATTCATTCAAGTGATGATTGCATATATCAATAATTTGTGCGTTTTTACTACTGCGTAATGTTCCATGATATGGGTGTACCAAAGTTTATATACTCAATGAAGGATATCTGAGTTGTTTCCACTTTGCGTATACTGCACAAAGCTATTACAGACATTTGTGCAGAGTTTTCTTGGTTGTTTGTTTGTTTTAGACAGAGCTTTGATTATTTTCCCAGGCTGGAGTACAAGGGCACAATCTCTGCTCACTGCAACCTCCACCTCCCAGGCACAAGCAATTCTCCTGTCTCAGCCTCTTGAGTAGCTGAGATTGGAGGTGTGTACCACCACACCCAGCTAATTTTGTATTTGAGTAGAGACTGGGTCTCACTATGCTGGCTAGGCTGGTTTCTAACTCCTGACCTCAGGTTATCCACCTGCCTCGGCCTCCCAAATGGCTGGGATTACAGGCAGGAGCCCCTGCACTCAGTGCCGTTATTTTTCTTTTCCTTTTTTTTTTTTTTTAACATAAACAGAGTTTTTATTTCTCTGGAATAAATTCCCAAGTGTCCAACAACTAGGTCATGTGGTACTTACATGTTTAGTTATATAAGAAACTATCAAACTGTTTTCCAAAGTGTCTGTACTGTCTTACATGCCTACCAGCAATGTGAAGGTAATCCAGTTTCTCTGCATGCCCAGCAGCATTTGGTGTTATCACTATTTTTTTTTAAATATTAGCCATTCTAATAGGTACTCAGTGGAGACAATGAGGGGTATCCCATTGTTATTTCAATTTGCTTTTCCCTAATGGCTAATGATACTGATTTTTTTAATTTGCTTATTTGCCATCTGTATATTCTCTTCAGTGAAATGTTTCTTATGTCTTTTACCCAATTTCTAGTTAGGTCTTTGTTTTTCTGTTTTTAACTGTTGAGTGTTGAGAGTTCTTTGCATAGTTTAAATACTAGTCCTTTGTCAGATATGTGGTTTGCAAATATTTTCTTCCAGTCTACAACTTGTTTTTCATCCTCTTACCAGTGTCTTTCCCTTGTGGAATATTTTTAATTTTGATGAGGCCCCGTTATCAATTTTTCCCCAAAAATAGTTATGATTTTGATGTCAATGTAAGAACTCTTTGACTAGACCTGAAATCTTTCTCCTGCCTTTTTCTAAGTTGTACAGCCTTATGCTTAACATTTAAAACCATAATCTACCTTAATTTTCTTATATGGTGTGAGGTTTAATTTTTTCCCCTTGCTTGTCCAATTGTTCTAGCAGCATTTGTTATAAAGGCTATCCTTTCTCTGTTTAATTGCTTTTGCACATTTGTAAAAAAAGAAATCAACTGCGTATATTTCTGTGAATTTATCTATTCTGTTCTATTGATCTGCAGCTACCCCTCTGCCACTACCATACTGTCTTGACTACTATAATTAGATTGTAGGCCTTAACATCAGGTAGAGTTTTCCCTCTCATTTTTTTCTTCCTTTTTAATATGTAGTTTTTTCTTTCTCAAGGATAGTTTTAGTTACCTTGTTCCTCTCTCCTTATACATTTTAGAATAAATTGTCTGTCTACAAAAAGCATTGCTGAGATTTTGAGCATGAAAAATTTTTCAACATTTAGAAAATAAAACACAGAATCTTTCCAAAAGAAACAAAAATAGAACACAAATTTTGAAAAAAAAAATAAAAAAAGAAACTTGTTAACATTCTGTGCAATCTGGGTGTCCAGTATTTTAATTGATTGTTTGGATATAGCATTTCTTACCTTAAGTCTCCAAATTTCTGTTCTGTAGCAGAGTTCTCGCATTTTTTACAGGTTGTAAAAATAGAAATAATATGAAACACAGGCCATATGTAAGGACACAAAGCCTGAAACATATGTGTCTCTTTACAGAAAAATCTCACTGACCTCTGTCCTACAGTGTCACCCATTTGTATTATCAAGAATAAAAGGAAATAAATTGTTACAAACTTAAAAATATAAGTCCCTTAATAATAACGAAATTCAGCAATATATAAACTTCTCTTTTGTCATGTTAAAATCACCAAGTAAATAAATCTCTAAGCTGCTGAATGTAACACTTAAAATTATGTTAATAATTTAACTGTCCAATTTAATGTAGTTTTATAAACTGAAAAGCACTACCCTATCTATATACAAGGTATTATTATTATTATCCACATTATTAATGTAAGATAGTGTTACAAAAACAGAACAGAGTACTTCTAACAACATGGATTCCTGAGCCAATTGCTTTGAGTTTGAATCCCAGGTTTGCCCCTAACTAGCTGTGTTCTAAAGCAAGTATCTTAACTTTTCTGAGCTTCAATTTCCTCGGCTGTAATATGAATATAAAGATTGTATTGTAGTGTCAGAGCCAAGATTAAACATATAAAAATTATTACAGTGGTTAAAACAGTTTTCTATGTAATAATAGGTGTTTCCTGGCAATAATATTATTATTTATATGCCACACTATTTATTCATTGTTAACATGGTCCAGAAATCAACAATTTATTCATGTCACCAAAATCTTAAGGAGCTGATTTTTTTCATGGTACTTTTTTATTTATGTATTTAATGGTTGTGATATAATTATTCATTCAACAGATGTTGGTTAATAAACTAGCACAGCAGGCCAGGCATAGTGGTTCACACCTGTAATCCCAGCACTTTGGGAAGCCAAGGCGGACAGATCACCTGAGTTCAGGAGTTTGAGACCAGCCTGGCCAACATGACAAAACCCTGTCTCTACTAAAAGTATAAAAAAATAGCCAGATGTAGTGATGGGTGCTTGTAATCTTAGCCATGTGGGAGGCTAAGGCAGGAGAATCGCTTGAACCTGGGAGGCAGAGGTTGCAGTGAGCCGAGATCGTGCCACTGCACTCCAGCCTAGGTGACAAAAGAGAGACTCCATCTCAAAAATATAAACAAACAAACAAACAAAAACAAACTACCACAGCAGTAGGCACTATGAGGGGAAGCTATGGCAAAAGATGTAGGTCTTGCCTTCATCAGGACTTCACAAAGGGTATCCTTGAAATTCGTGCAAGGATAAAACTGAATATGTTACTCGATATAAAGGCAGGTAAATAACACTTCTGTAACATCTAACTGCCAACATATGTGTTACAATACAGTTAAGCATATTCATATCAACAAAATGGATTTTTATTACCCACAAACCAGAAATCATAAAAATATAAGCAGAAAACTGAAAGGAAATTGCTCTGTGAATATGGAAACACCAAAAGGTTAGACTTTTTCTTTGCAACATGAGACATTACCACAAGCTCTGTGCTACAGAGATAAATCATAAACCTAATTGTGGCACAAAGTTATTATGTGGAATTTATATATGAAAATAGTGAAGGAGACATGAAAAAGAATGCCTGATTTGTCATCGAGTTTATAAACTGCACCTATATAGGAAAACAAATTTATGACTGTCAAAAGTTACACCGAACTGATAAATCAGAGTAGGGAGGCAAACTAAGTATTTTCAATGCAGGTTGAATTCCCCAGGGTTACCCAACTGCGGGCTAAAATCCAGTTAAACACAAGAATAAGGATTTTTTTCCATTGCCATTTTTAGTATATTTGGTTACCTCTCAAACTCAGATCTAATAACTTTTTAAAGTCTTGGTTCATTATTTTTAAGAGCCGAAATGGTATGTGTACTTTACGTAAGAGAAAAGGAAACCTTTCTCCCCCTTCCTCCTTCACCTGTGCCTAGTATCCAGTCATCCATCCTGATCAATGTCTTTATACCAAAGAACTAAAAAACTTTTCCAGAAAAAACTTTTTTGAATTATGAAAATGTAGGAAATATAAACATATGTGAAAAGAAAATTTCAAGTGAAAAAATGTTATAAAAACATCCCTGACATTTCCTACAAGATATTAACTTGTTTGTAAACCAATGAATGAAAAGATAAAATATGTTGTGTTTCTGTAAAAAAATCCTTCCATTCCAGATAAGCTATTCCACATAAGAAGTACTCAAAAGATTTGAATAAAGTTTCCAAAGCCTTACTTCCTATTAATTACGTATCTTTTGTCATTAAATCTTTAACTTTTCTGGCCAGAAGGCAATGCTGCTGACACTATCATACAGTCAGAGCTAAACCAGATGGAGAGGGTTTTTAGATTTCTGCATATATTAAGCAATAATATTCCACTTGAGATATCCTTTGCCTTTGTGCTTCATAAATACTTCATTAGAGTATAACAGGAATCCTAACTTCTCTGTAACAGAAAATACCTCCCAACCCACTAAATCTCTAGACAAAAATCCCTCAATCTGGCTTTTGCTTAAATCCAAGATATTTAATCCCATACCAGACTCATACCATGCTCATTTTGAAGACCTCAAAAAGAATTAATAAGTAAAGTGATAACAAAAAGTTTAGTGATTTAATAAGCACCAAATTTCACTTTGCTTTAAAAATACAATTTTAAGTTTTTAAATATATGAAATGTTTTTATAATAAAATAATTAAATGTCTTCATTAAGCATGAATTGTTACTGAACTGGATTTCCATGGTTTGTCAGACATGTAATGATCAAAGTTCGTTTGACCTTAATGATAGGCATACTCTAGCTAAACACATTAGAAGATGTCTTTTTATTTGTAGAAGCAACCTCTTAAGCCTCAAATCTTTAAAAGATAATTTCTGTCACCAAATTGGAGGTAGAGTAACTATGCAGTAATTTGTTGAAATATCTGTATATACTTAACACCATAAATGCAGAGAAGCATAACAGAAAGTAATTACAACCCAGTATTTACATCTGATTGTATTAAGACAAAGCATATTGTAGAAGCAAGGGGTAACTACATAGTTTGCATTTAACAAGTTATCAGTCAGGCAGCTGTCATTCTGGTTAAGACAAGGGAGCCACACGTCAAATGTAAATTACTTTTCACCTCATTGATCAGAGTCAAAAAAAAATGTGCTTAAAAGTAAACAAAACTATCATGATGCTTCACTCTCTGTATGATAAAAGTCAACAGTTGGCATGACTGCAGAAGAGAAGTAAGAAATTAAAAACATAGACAACTCACTCTTCATTCCTAGACTGATAATTTTCAGAAAGTCAATTCAATTAAACAAATATTTATTAAGTGTCTACTATGGGAAAGGCAAAGCAGGCTTCTCTCCATTTAAAAGTTTATACTCTAATAAGTAGGAAAAGAAATGAGCTAAAGAGTAAAGAAAAAGGAAGCAGAGAGAGACCTGATATGAGATTGCAAATAACTATGTAACATATGCAGAGTGCCATGAAAATTCAAGGGAAGAAGTAATCTCTAATACTGAAAAACAGTGGCCAAATGTAAATAGCTACATCAGATCCTCAGTCTTAAGTTTTAAGAAATAAAGGCAGTGTGGTATAGAAGGCAATGCCCTTTTATGAGAAGGTCTAATGAAGCTGTAGGTAAATCTTGAATCAAACATCAACCAGGGTTCCATAGTAGGTCTGTTAACTACTGAGTTAACAATCCCAAATTAACAAATCTGATTTTTTCATCTCATGAAGTCCCTGCCAAATACCACACTAAGATCACTTTAAGCTTTATGGTTCTATGAAAATTATAGAGTAAACTAAAAAATATCTACCCAACAATTCATGTGTCTATGGATCTGATCATCACATTTCCAAACAAAGATATAACTAGAACAAGTTTTTACAAAGATGGAAGTAAATCCCTCAACCACATATCTTTAATGATTAATTTCAGAATCACCTGGCACAATCTCCCTTTTACTGATACTGGTTCTGGGTTTTTTAAATTCAGTTTAGTGTATAGGTTGAAGTGGTTCTTTTCAACATGCTATCTGTCTGGCCAAAAATGATTGTCTAAAGTTTTCAATAAAATAAAAATTGTCTACATCAGATTGAGGTAGGTTTAGCTACATGTGACAGAGAGACTAAATATCAAATAACAGAGGTGTAGATAACAGAGACGTGGGTTTTGCTCTCATGTAAAAACCTAGAGGCAGCCATTCCAGGCCTGGAAATGCAGTACTGAGACACAGTGTTCATAACTACCCAAAATTGGCTGGGAGCAGTAGCTCGGGCCTGTTATCCCAGCACTTTGGGAGGGTGAGGTGGGTAGATCACAAGGTCAAGAGATCAAGACCATTCTGGCCAACATGGTGAAACTCTGTCTCTACTACAAATATAAAAATTAGCTGGGCATGGTGGCACACACCTGTAGTCCCAGCTGCTTGGGAGGCTGATGCAGGAGAATTGCTTGAAGCTGGGAGGCGGAAGTCGCAATGAGCAGAGATGGTGCCACTGTGCAGAGTGAAACTCAGTCTCAAAAAAAAAAAAAAAAGTACCCAGAATCCTTCCACTTCATCACTCTAGGACACATCAATTACCTAGGATGATAGTGCCTTTATCTTTATGTAAGAGGAAAGGAAATCTTTTCTTACCATCACATCCAAGTTCCAGAAAGCTACAAGGGGAAGAAATAAAGAGGATGAGGCAAAGAGCATCCATAAGTTATCATCCAGAAAGTTTCTTGGAGACTGTCACACAGCACACATGTATCCTATTTCATCTTGTGAAGCAGATGTGAGTCGCATGGCTACCCCTAGCTGAAAAGGAGCCTAAGATGTGTCATCTCTCTTCCAAATGGCCCTGTGTCCACAAAATATCAGTACTTGCACTAGAATGAAGGGTAGAATGGATATTGGCCTCTTCCACTTTGGCTGAAAAAGTTATCATAAAGTGACAGATATCTTTGTCCGATGGCCTTTTCATAATCAGTAAAGTGCACTTTGCTAAGCTAACAAATTATTTGGAAACTTTATTCAGCAATTTCAGTCCTGGGAATATATTTAGAGCAAAAACAAATTATGAAAAATGCTAAATTCACTGTGCAAAGATACCTAGGCACAGTGTTATAACAGGGAAAATTAGGAAAGTAAAATTACCAAAAGTAGACAAATAGTTATGTAATATTCATGCAAGGAAAAACAAACAGCTTTTCTGTATACTCAGGGTCAATACAGAACACTTCTGTGATCACGTGTATATGGGGTTTTCTCTTACCAACAGATTCCCTACCTCTCCAGACACCAACTGGGTTTCCTAAAATTCAGTTCAATCTGACACCACCCACTTGGGGTTCGTGCAGATTCCATAGGATAGGAGTGCGGTCCCATAAGACTGCCCCTGCTTCAGATGCCAATCTAAAGCTTAGGTTGTGACCTGTGCTTCTAGCCAACCAGCTAAAAATTGGAGGCTCCCACAATCCTCCTTTGTATTTGATTATTTGCTAGAAAGTTCACAGAACTCAGAAAATCAGTTACATACTAGATTGCTACTTTATGATAAAAGGTTACAACTCAGGAATTGCCAAGTGGAATAGGTGCCTAGGACAAGGCACAGGAGACAGATGCAGGGTTTTTATGCCCTCACCAGGCATGCTATCCTCTGGGTGCTCCACTGTGTTCTGCAACTCATAAGTTCTCCAAACCCAGTCCTTCTGAATTTGTATAGCGGTTCCATTACCTTGGCATAATTAACAAAATCACTGGCTATTAGTGATTAACTCAACCTCCAACCTCTCTCCTTCCTGGAGGTTATGGGTTAGGGCAAAAAATCTCAACCCTCTAATCACGTAGTTGGTTTCTGAGGCAACCAGCTCCTCATCCTTAGAGGCTTACCAGAAGCCACCTTATTAACATAAACTCAGGTGTGGTTGAAAGGAGCTTCTCATAAATAGCGACAGATGCCCTATTCACTTTTATCAAGTTTTAAGAGCTTTGGCCAGGAGCTTGGAATGAAGACCAAAATGCAGTCAAATGCTGCATAACGTTCAGTCAATGGTGGACAGTCATATGTATGCCTGTGGAGACATAACATTACAATGGAGCTGAAAAGTTCCTGTTGCGTCGTGATGTCAAAGCTGTCATAACATTATAGCACAATTACTTTACTTTTAATACATTTAGCATAGTGTAGTATAAGTCTACAGTAGTGTGCTAGAACTTCACTTTCATGCACTACTCACTCACTGAGTCACCCAGAGCAACTTCCAGTCCTGCAAGCCCCATTGTCATGACGAGTGCCCTAAACAGGTAGACCATTTTCTCTATTTTATAGTGTATTTTTACTGCGCCTTTTCTACATTTAGATATATTGAGATACACAAGTACTTGCCATTCTTTTCCAGTTGCCTACAGTATTCAGTACAGTAATATGCTGTACAGATTTGTAGCCTAGGAGCAGTAGGCCATACCATCTAATCATTGTGTATAGTAGGATCTACCATCTGGAGTTTGGGGTTCACCAAACCCAGCCCTGTAATGTTCATACAGTTATAAAATACCTAATGACATATTTCGCAGAATGTATCCCTGTCATTAAGGAATGTGTAACGGTACATATTGCTTATTATATCACAATAACACAATGGACAATTCTGCCTAATAGTATGCAGCAGTAAAAAAAAAAAGTAAAATTGTGGATTTTATGTAGATTCAAGGAATATATTAAGTGAAGAAGTATCTAAAAGGCTTGTCTTAATTAGGGCTGCCACGACACAAAGGCCATACACAAGGCTTGAACAGCAAATATTTATCTCTCACAGTTCTAGAAGCAGGGAGTCTGAGATTAGGATGCCAGCACGGTCAGGTTCTTGGTGAAGGCCCTCTTCCTGGTTTTTAGATGGCCATCTTCTCATTGTATTCTCACATAGTGGAGAACAAAGAGAAAGCAGGAAGAAGCAAACTGACCCATTTATAGAGCTCCTTCCCCATGACCTAACTGCTTTCAGAGGACCTCATCTACAAATATCATCACATTGGGGATTAGGGTTTCAACATATGAATTTTAGGGGGACATGACTTTAGTCCATAGCGATGCTTATACACAATTGTAGTAATTCAATAAGAATATATATGCATGGGAAAAGTTTGGAAGGATATTCACCAAAATAATACCAATATGTATTTTGGGGAGGCAGGAATAAGAGTTTTTCTCTTCTCTTGTGTTTCATTTATAAAGCAATTTAACATTAAAATACAGTACTAATCAAATGATTATTATGTGTTTTTCGATTTTTCAATCCATGATATGCAATTTTTCTTCAAATTTCACTATTCTGTGTAGTCATAGCTTTTAAGTGTAATACCCTATCATATGTGAAGCTTTGTTATATCAAATATGAATAACTTCATTAGGTAAATTGAATTTATAAATAAATAGAACTGTCACTGCTGCATATAGTATTTAGCATACTATTTAATTATTTTTTAAAGAATGCTATTGTTTGGAAACTAATAGCTCCAGTTAAAACTTTTGAATAACCATGCTGAAAGGCTTTCAGTTTTTAGTGAGATTTATATATTTTTTCTGTTTTATTAATGTAGGGGCTTGACTAAATATGAACTGCTCCTGTCAGTGCTATGTACATCATTTGGGGCCTGGGGATTAAGTTATCCACTTATAAGATACAAACTGGCTGAATGAATTTTTTAAAAGCCCCATAATGGGCTGCCTACAAGAAACTCACTTCATCTGCAAAGACACATATAGACTGAATGTGAAGGAAAAAGATATTCCACACGAACAGAAACAAATAGTGGGCAAGAATAGCTATACTTACAGAAAATGAAATAGACCTTAAGCCAAAACAGTAGAAATGGAAAAAGAAAGTCATTATATAATCATAAAGGGAATCATTCCACAAAAGGATAAAATAATTTAAAAATACATGCACTCAAAACTTGACCATCTAGATAGATAAATAAAATGTTATTAAATCTAAAGAAAGAGACAGACTCGAATACAATGCAATTGGTGACTTCAGCACCCTACTCAGTAGTGAACAGAACATCTAGACAGATAATCAGAAAAACACTGAATGCAAATTGCACTTTAGACCAAGTAGACCTAATAGACGCTTATAAAGCATTCCATCCAACAGAGGCAGAACATACAATCTTCTGATCAGAATAGGAAACATTCTCCAGAATAGACTATATGTTAGAACACAAAACAAGTCTCAGCAAATTTTAAATGATCAAAATCCTATCAGGCATCTTCTCAGACCACAAAGGATTAAAACTATAAATGAATAACAAGAAGTACATTAAAAACTGTTCAAACACATAAAAATTAAACAACATGTTCTTGAATGACTGTTGGGTCAATAAAGAAATTAAGAAAGATATCAAAATCCCTAAAACAAATAAAAATGGAAACACATCTGTTATGGATTGAATCTGTGTCCCTAACCAAATCTCATCTCGACTTATACTCCCCATAATCCCCACATGTTGAGAGAGGGACCCGGTTGGAAGTGACTGGATCACAGGGGCAGTTTTCCCCATGCTATTCTCGTAATTTCTGATGATTTCGTAAGTGTTTAGCAGTTCCTCTTCCTCTCTCTCCTGCCACCTTGGAAGAAGGTACTTGCTTCTCCTTGACCTTCCACCATGATTGTAAGTTTCCTGAGGCCTCTCCAGCCATATGGAACTCTGAGTCAATTAAATCTCTTTCCTTTATAAATTAACCAATCTAATAAAAGTTCCTTATAGCAGTGTGAGAATGTACTAATATAAAAACATAACAAAACGTATGGGATACAGCAAAAACAATGCTAACAGAAAATTTTATAGCAATAAACACATACATGAACGAATAGAAAGAGTTTAAATAAACAACCTAATAATGCGCCCCAAGTAACAAGAAAAGCAAGAACAAACTGACCCCAAAATGAATAGAAGGGAACAATAAAGATAAAATCAGAATTAAACAAAATAGAGGTTTAAAAAAAAAACAAAAACAAAGGACAAATCAAACCAAAATTTTATTTTTTGAAAAGGTAAAATAATTGATAAACTGCTAGCTAGACTAACCAAGAAAAACAAAACAAAACAAAACAAAACAAACAAAAAAAAAAAACAGAAAAACCCAAATAAACAGAATCAGAAACAAAAAAGAAGACATTACCACTGATATCACAGAAATACAAAGATCATCAGAGACTATTAGAAACAACTATATGACAACAGATTGGAAAATTTAAGATAAATAAATAAATTTCTGGACATATACAAGCTCCCAAGATCAAACCAAGAAGAAAAAGAAAACATAAACAGACAAATAGCAGGTAATAAGTTCTAATCAGTATTTAAAAAAAAAAAAATCTCCCAATAAAGAAAAGCTCATGACCAGATTTCTTTACTGTGTAATTCTACCAAACTCATACAGAAAACCTTATACCAATTCTTCTCAAACTATTCTGAAAATTTAAAAGTACGGAATTCTACAGGGCTAGCATTACCATAATACCAAAACCAGACAAGGAAACACAGACACGTGCACACACGCGCACACAGACACACACACACACACACACACACAATGAACACACAAACTAAAGGCCAGTATCTCTGATGAACACAGACAGAAAAATCCTTAACAAAATACTGGTAATAGCTTATCAAAACATAATACACCACCACCAAGTGGGGCTTATCCCAGGGATGCAACAATGTTCAATATACAAAATTCAATAAAAGCAACATATCATATCAACAGAATGAATGATTTCAAAAGTATGACTATTGCTACAGATGCAGAAGAATCATTTGGTAAAATTCAACATCCTTTCACAACAAATTAGGCAACATGATTTCTCAACATAATAAAGGCCATATATGACAAACCACAGCTAACACCATACTGAATGGAGAAAGGACGAAAGCCTTTCCACTAAAAACTGGAGCAAGACAAGGATGGCCACCTTCACCAGTTTCATTCAATGTAGTATTGTAAGCCTTAACAAGAGCAATCAGGAAAGGGAAAGGAATAAAAGGCATTGAAATGAGAAAAGAGAAAACTAAATTGTCCGTCTTTGCAGACATGACCTTATGTATAGAAAAATCTATAAAAACTCTAGCAAAAAACTATTTCAACGGATAAAATAATTTGGTAAGATTGCAGGATGCAAAATCAACATATGAAAATCAGTAGTGTTTCCATACACCAATAACAAATGAGCTAAAAAAGAAATCAAGGAAGCAACTCTGTTTACTATAACTACAAGAAAGTAAAATGCCTAGTAATGATTTTAACCAAGGAGGGTAAAGACCTCTACAAGGAAAACTGCAACACACTGATGAAATAAATGGAAAAGAATGCAAACATGGAAAAACATTCCATGCTCGTGGAACAGAAGAAATAAAATTGTTAAAATGACCATACTACACCCAAAAATCTACAGATTCAATGCAATCTTTATCAAAGTCCCAGTGACATTCTTCACAGAAATAGAAAAAGCAATCTGCAAATTTGTATGAAACCACTAAAGGTCACAAATAGCCAAGGCAATGCCAAGCAAAAAGAGTAAAGCTGTAACTATTACACTATCAGACTGCAAAATATAATACAAAGCTATAGAAGCCAAAACAGCATGGTATTTGCATAAAAACAGACACACAGACCATGGGGCAGAATAGAAAACCCAGAAATAAATCCATATATTTACAGTCAGCTGATTTTTGACAAAGGTGTCAAGAACATACATTGGAAACAGGATACCTTTTTCAATAAATGGTACTAGTAAAGCTGCATACCCATGTGCAGAAGAATATAACCAAATCCCTATATATCACCAAATATAAAAGTCAACTCAACATGTATTAAAACTTATATACAAGACCCAAAACTATACAACTAGTAGAAGAAAACATAGGGCAAGTGTTTCAGGACATTGATCTAGGCAAAGATTTTATGGTACACTAGAATACTGTTCAGCCATAAAAAAGAATAAAATCTTGTCATCTGTGGCAACATGGATGGAACTGGAGGTTATTGTGTTATATGAAGTAAGCCAAACACAGAAAGACAAATATCACATTTTCTCACTCATACTTTGGAGGTAAAAATTTGGTCTCTTGGAGACTGAGAGTAGAATGATAGAGGTTAGGAAGGTTATAGGGGTGGGATGAAGGGAGGTTCATTAATGGGTACAAACATTTGGTTAGAAAAAACAAGTTCTATTGTTCAATAGCAATGGACTGCGAGTATGATTTACAACAATATGTTGTATATTTTCATATAACTAGAGAAGATTTGGAATGGTCCCAACACAAAGAACTGATAAGTATTTGAGGGGATGGATATCCTAAACGCCATGATTTGATCATTATGCATTGTACTGCATGTTTCAAAAATCACATGTACCCCATAAATATTTACCATTATATATCATTAGAATTTTTAATAAAAAATAAGATAGAATGTGATAAATGTGCTTTGTAAACATGCTAACTAATCAGTTTTTCCAAGTGATGTCTACCAGCTATTTAGCATTCATGCAAACCAGTCATGAGCATATTATTGCTTTTTAGTCACTTATCATGTATTATTCAGTATCAGTGGCCATAATTTATTGGGTTTATGTGGGAGAAGACGTCTGTAGCCAAAGTAAATCCAGGAAGCGATGGGAACTATTTAAATAATTTAGGCCGAATGATTACTTTAACTGTTTCCTAGACTCTGGACAGCCCTCCTGTGAGCTATATAGATATCTAAATGTGTCCTCAAAAAACAAGGGAAACAAAATGAATCATCTTTTCCAAAGGATCACTCAAAGGATAGTGAAAGTTACATGATACAAGCTGTCAACTGATATTTAACTTTACTAATAATGTTTTTGTACTTTCGCACATGGGAATAATAGCACACAAAGAGCAAACATTGAATAAATAAATGGTAAAAGAAAAACAAAAATGACTCAGCTCCATATTGAATTTCCTCTTCGTAAAACAGACTGGGAAAATTTCCATAATTCTAAATAATTCACATACGGGAGCCTTGCTTCTATGAACCAATTCAAGCACCCTGAAGACACCCAACATAACTACCTGTTCATAACTACCTGTAGAATTTGAGCACAGATTCTTACATTGAGAGAGACAGGTTTGACAGAGAAACAGAGTAAGGAGGAAAAGAGAGCCTGTATTAAAAGGACATAGGCTCGTACACAGTACTATATGCCTCCATCACAGACTCAAATATAAATCGTGTATTTCTATTTAATATAACTTCAAAAACACCACCATTTTAAGACAAGCATTATAAATAGGAAAAGTCACTTAATTGATGTGCAGCCACTCTCAACTGTGCATATAAGTGATCTCTGCAAGATAATTTTTATAGCCTATTATTCAGACCCAAGAGAAAGTTTTCTAGTATTGGCATAGGCATCATTATAGTCACTCATGTAAACAGAATGACCTCTGCCAACTCACAGGGGGCTTTCTGTCTGATTAGTTAGTCGGCCTCCCATACCATGAAGAATATCCTATGTGGACACATCCTGACATCATTAATACACCTCATCATTGTGCCAATTTACAGTGCCATTCCTTTTAGACTCACATTTTCAACCACACATTTTATTACCGAGCTGCTTAAAAGATTCAACCAGGTTCATAAATGAAAAGTTAGATTATTTTGGATTGACAGTTTTTCCAAAGGAAGAAAATGTGTAACTTTCAGGGAAGTATGTTTAAAAGTGATACAGCAGGTAAATTAAAAACACAAGCTGCTCTAAGCAGAGGGGTGATTATTAGGATTATAGTTAATGGGCAGGGCGGAAACGTAGGGAACATAATGATATCAGGGAAGTGTGAGAACTGGCTTGTTAGTTCTTAATGAGGAAAATGGTTATATTCCCCCAAAGTCCTATCATCCTCCTTTCAGTGGCTCTAATTGATTGGCTGGGTTAGTTAATGAGGTACTGTGCACTAGTAATTCTAAGCAAAGACCTGTATTCCTATTTTATGATAGCACAGATTGTTTGCAGAGTATTCACTGGAGACTGACAGACGTTTCTGAATGTTTCATGTATTTTATTTTATATCTGTGGTGCGGAGATACTGTTCCGTGCTGGGAAAATTGACACTGAATACTAACTTTAACAGAAAATGTAGCAACTTCTTAAAAATTTTAACTTCATGATAGTAACACAACTTTACTTTCAGTCTGAAGAGAGAAAACTTTTAGTAAACATATATTTAATAGAAATAAAAAACATAGTAAGTGTGAATTAAAAATATGGCATGTAATAACTAAGAAAAGTTAGCATAAGTGATTTCCTCCTCAACAATTATTTATTGCATCCAATTATTTTCACACCCAGACACACTGTGTTCATGGTTACATGATGTAAATATATGTGTACTTCCGTTAAAAATAGAAACATCCATAAAATACCCCAGAAATGACATATTTCTTAGGAAAACAAAAAAACAGAAATATAATTCTAAGCCTTTTCAAGAATGAACAGCTTGTTCAAAAGTAAAAGATAGTTACTTATTATTGCCTAGAATAGCCCCACACAAAATTTCCTAATGGCAAGGGACCTACTCAACCCTTGCTGAATTTTTTTTTTACTTTTTATTTATTTGAGATTACAATAAAATCTGTATATTTTCATAAAGGTAATTCTGTGAGAATTTAAGGGTCAGAACATATACTGGGCTGAATTCTAGCCCAATGGTTTGTGCTTGGTACAGTGCCTGGCATATGTAAGGTATTCAGAATATGTTTGCTGTTTTAAATCTATTATTGACAGGATGTGGTTGCTCAGGCCTGTCATCTCATGGTCTGCTCAGGCAGACCATGAGGTCAAGAGTTTGAGACCAGCCTGGCCAACATGGCAAAATCGGGCCTTCACTAAAAAATACAAAAAATTAGCTGGGCATGGTGGTGCATGCTTGTAATCCCAGGAGGCTAAGGCAGGAGAATTGCTTAATCCTGGGAAGCAGAGGTTGCAGTGAGCTGAGATCGTGCCACTACTCTCCAGCCTGGACAACAGAGCGAGACTCCATCTCAAAAAAAAAAATCTATTATTCATCCAAACTATAAATTGTATAAAAGAGGAAACTGTAAAATCATGTGTGCTAGATATAGGATGTTAAAGACCATACCCAACAAAAAGATTTGGTATAAATTTTATTCAGCCTTAATAAAAAAGCTTCAGTAGAGGAAAGAAACATGATCATTTATATGTTCAGATATATTGTAAATACTCAAATTGAATGGCTAACTTTCTAGCAATTCATCATGCCTAATACATTTTTGTATGTAATATCAAACACTGCAAATGGAAATAGTAAATGTGTTGTCTTTCATGATCACTTTAAAACTTATGTGAATGTAAACATACATTTAGTAGAAATTCACTTTTAATATAATTCATAATGCATTTAATAATTCACTTGTTTCTTCATTTTTTGAAGTCACATGCTGGGTCTGTTCTTAGCTTTGTAAATCTGTTTAGAGTGAGACATGATTGTACAGTGCTTAAGTATATTAACCATTGCAGAGCTATATAGGGAGATACTTCTATAAGTATCTTCAAAATGAATCTTGAAATGTTGCATTATCTAAGCACCTCGTGGAGCAGAGCCCTCACAGATAGGTTAGTAAGCGTGGAAGTCACATGATAGCCTCATTGCTCCCACACTTAGACCCTACTGTTATTAGGTGAACCCATTTCAGGACTTGTATAAAAGTGCTGCTTGCCTTGATGGGAGCAGGGCAAATGTGTGGGTTTAGTCAGAGCAGTGCTTTTGGGTAGGGATGCTACTCAATGGTTTGTCATCAATCAAACAAGACTCTAATATCCTCCTCTTCCCTAAAACACTGTTAGAAGTAGAATTTTCTACGAAATCATAAAATTCTATTCCCTCCAAGTCCAGCGGATTAGCAGCTGTCTCAAATTTTGGTTTCTCTTGAAAAGAGACTCTGAGAGATTTCTACTTTTTATTTATTGGCTAGTGATCTTAGAACCATTTGTGAAGGATGAGGTTATCATGATTCAGCAGATAGAGAAATTGACTGTGGTACAGTTGAAATAAAGGCCACAGCCAATCCTTTGGGGATGCTCTCCTAATGTTCTAAATTGAAGCAAGGGAATTCATGAAGACAAGTTGGTAGATATAAGCCGTTCCGAGGGAAAGGCATAACCTCAAAAGCAAGTGCTCCCTTCAGCTTAAGGCAATGCCTCGGGAGGAACACTGCTGGGAGCTGCCAGCAGGTTATATTCCCAAGTGCTGGGAGAACCTGGGTGTGTTGAGTAGATGGAGAAATATAATTCTTGTGTTTCAATATTAAGTAAGCGGGTTGGATGCCACTGACCAGAATAGGAATTACAGGAAGTGCAATAGGTTTGGGGGTAAGGGGTAGGGATGATTTCAAGGTGGTTGTAAGATGTCAAAGTGGAAATTACCAGAAGGCACTTATAAATATAGGTCTGGAGTTCCAGAGGAAGGTCAGATCTAAAGATCATAATTTGAGAGAAAGTGAAGGGATTATTTAGGAAAAAATTAAGGAAGAAGAATCAAGAGATAGCTTGGGGGGGTAATGGCCAACTGAAAAGAATGAGAGTCATCAGAAATGTATAAATAGACTCAAGAGGGAATGAAGCTATAAACATCTAGGGAGGTTCCGTAACAGCAGTGGTAAATGGGGTAAAATATTGCAGTCTGGAAAACAGAATTGGGACTGAAACATGTTCATTTGAACTGGAAATTAAAAAGAAATTGTGATCTCATTGCAGACATTTTGATATAGTCTTGTGAGTGGAACCAAATTGTTCAAGATAGAAAATGAAACCATGGGCTGGAAAAAGCTTAATTTTGTGTGGCAGAGAAAAAATATCTACACCTAGCAGAGAGACAATGAGTATTTGTTGAAAAACAATAGTGTATAGGCTTAAAAACAAAATATAAAGTAAAAGCACAAAGAACTTCTTGAAGATTTTTTTAAAAAGAATATTCTCTCTAATTTTATGGGATCAATATTTTCTTTTTCTCATATTCAGGAAGCTTCCAAACTAGATTGCATTTGGGCATTCTATTTTTGGCTACCTGGGTTACTCATTTACCTTTCAAGAGACAGAGGTAGAAAACACCCTGGTTGGAACAAACTGGCATCATTTTTTTATAGCATGATGTGCTGAGAATGACACATAACCTTCTGTGGTATCCTTACACAAAATGCATCATCTGAATCTCATCATGAGGAAACATCAGACAAATCAAATTGAGGAACGTTCTATAAAATAACCAGCCTGTACTCTTCAAAAGTGTCAAGGGAAAGAAAAATAAGGTCTGAGGATGAAAGAATATTAAAGCAATATGGCAAATATATACATACATGATGATAAATTGATTATTCATGGGAAACACAGCTGCAAAAGGCACTTATGAGGAAATTGGCAGTGATCTGCATATGGACTGTGAAACAGATAATACTGTTGTACCAGTGCTCAAATTTCTGATTTTGAGAACTGTCATGTGGCTACGTAAGAGAAAATTTTTGTTCTTAAGAAAAATAATTATTTTAGGGTAAATAAGCACATCTCCAATTTACTCTCACTTAAGAAGAAAATTACAAAATGAAAGAATTATGAATTAAATTGAGCAAAATGTAAACTGGTGAATCTGGGTAAAGAATATATGGAGTTTCTTATACTATTTTTGACACTCTTGTATAAGTTAAAAATTATATCAAAACAAAAAGTTACACAAAATAATCCTAGAAAGTATAACACAGCATTTTATTTTGAAAGGTAAATCCCTATGCTGGGAATTTTCATTAAATCCAAAAGATATCAATGTACTGCAATAAGGATACTGCATAGCAAATGCAAAATCGATTCTGAGGAGAATGGAAAAGAGCCATTTAAAGTTGTAATAAGCAAAGAAAACATAGGGATGAGCACATTTCAGGTGAACAATGTTTGTGCAGCCTATTGAAACTGTCAGAAAGTAAGTTCATGAAACGTGTCAAAAAATTCATCCACATAAAAACTACTCAAACTAAAAAGATGAAATGGAATAAGCTCACTGAGCTTTATGAGCTCTAAAATTTATATTGATGCCATTTTCAAAGAAGGGACAGTCAAGCATGTTTTTGTTTTCCTTGACTTTGTGAGGTTTGGAAATTGATGTATTCAACAGTACATTGATGTATCCTAACGGTTTGAAAAGAGGTAACATAAGAAAAGATATTCAGGGAGTTATTTAAAAACGGTTGTTGAATAGGACAAGAATCACTGTCTGCAAATGAGAAATTGACAACTTTTCCAAAGATCACTCTGAAAGGTGACAGCTACAGCGCTTTTAAGAGGCATTGCTACACTTTACTGGTGTTCATGGAAGTCTCTTCTTTCATGTCTGTAACATATTTTTAATTTCAAAGAATATACTACAAAGAGGCTAAGTTCACTTCTCTTGTGAACTAGCAGCCACAAGTAGTAAGTTTATTATATTTTAAATATCCAAGTTCCTTTTTAAGCATCCAGGGACTGCATGGCTATTTCACAGAAAGGTGAAGCTTTTGGGAATACATGACTAAGTCAAAGTCGACATAGACTCTGGCACATTTCTGCCCAATTTACCACCTTACCTTTTGTGAAACATGCACATAAACACACACGTGCACACACACACACACACGCACACACACACACACACACAGTCACAGCTTTCTAGTTACAATCTAATATCCTGTAGTGTAGACATCACTCCCATGGAATCAAGTGCTATTTAAATTATCTCTGTCAAGATCCTAAAACAAAACTAAGGAAAAGCAGGTATTTTACTGTACAGAATGCATGCAAAGTTGCAACTATAGATGTCCTCATATTTTTTTATGATTTTTCAGATTTACAATCAAAATACATATTTATTAAAATAGTCTAACAGAACAAATATTATCTGGCTTACTGTATAATATTAACCATATTAAGCCAAAACGAGTATGAATGACACTATTTTCTCTGGGAACTAGTATGAGTGTGAGTGTCATGAAAAGCAGACTCAGTGACAATTAAACTTTAAAAATATGTCAGCTTTAATTTCATTTTTTGAGAAGATAGAATCAACACTAGTAATAATAATAGGTGGTTTATCAAAAGACACTCAACTAGAAAAGAAGCGTTCGTAGACTGTTGGTAGGAATGTGAATAGTTCACCCACTATGGAAAACAATATGGAGATTCTTCAAAAAACTAAAAATAGAATTACCATATGATCCAGCAATTCCACTACTGAGTATATATCCAAAGGAAAGGAAATCAATAAATCAAAGAGATATCTACACTCTTATGTAAGCACTATTCACAATAGCCAAAATGTGGACTCAACCCAAATGCCCATCAATGGATGATGAATAAAGAAACTGTGGTATATGTGTATACACACACACACACACACACACCGAACATTATTCAGCTATTAAAAAATGAAATCCTGTCATTTTCAGCCACATGAATGGAACTGGAGGGCATTATGCTAGGTAAAATAAGCCAATCACAGAGGGACAAAAGTCACATGTTCTCACTCACATGTGGGACCTAAAAAGGTAAATCTCATAAAGATTGAGAGCAGATTGGCAGTTGCCAGACTCCAGGAAGTGTAGAGGGGAGGAGAGTATAAAGCGATTAATGGGTACAAATATATAGTTAGATAGAAAAAATAAGACCTAGTGTTCACTAGATCCTTAGGATAGCTATAGTTAACAATAATGTATTATATATTTCAAAATAGCTAGAAAAGAATAATTCAGATGTTCCTAGCATAAAAGAAAGATGAATATTTCAGATGATGGATAGCCAAGTTACCCTGATTTGATCTGTACACATTATATGAATGTATCAAATGATCACGTTCCCTGAAAATATGTACATATATTATGCATCAATAAAAAGATAAAGGACTCAGTTCAGGAAATGAAGAAAATGTTGAGAATATTGGTCCTCTTTGCTTGATTTCATGCTTTAATTAAATATAAAGTCAATATTAAAATGATTTGATAGTTTAATATTAGTATTTTTAATTCTTTATTAAAAACCTATTTATAGTCATTTAGCTGAAGAAAATTGAAGGATTTCATTTAAACGCCTCTAAATCTTCTCCCTCCTCAAAATTCCATGATTATCTGATTCATTTAATATTCGTGCTGTTTAAACAAATGAGACTTTTTTTTTTTACATTCCCAATTATGGGAATGTTTGCTTTATGTATCATAAGATTATGTTTATTCTCTGGCTCTAATTCTCCAGCCACGTTTTCAAAACAGATGTTATAGACATAAGTAATAATTATCAGGTTTGTATGAGATATTTCAAGTCTTCCTTCACTTATATAAAATACAAAGATTGTAATGAGAATATTAGTTTTACATGTTATTTATTTGAACCCATCTGTGTTGTTTTTTTTTTTTTTTTTTTAACCTAGAAGTGTTGGCTCCTAGGACATTCCGGCTGCATTGTGATTTTGTGACAAAGGAAAAGAAATGGATTTAAAGGTGCCTTAGGCTTGTTCCTTATTTGTGCTTTCTATTACTTTCTCTAGGGAAGGCTGGCAGAATAAAACAGATATATTTTCTTCTAAATTTATGCTGTTGAATCACCCTTGTTTTTCAAAAGCTCTCTCTATTTTTAGCATCTGGAGAAAGAATTATCTGTGGATTATCATGTTATAAAAAAAAGAATTTCACTTTTCTTAACATTTAAAACTGAGATCATTCAATCAGGATTCATGTCTCAATTTACTGTTTGCATTTTACATTGTCTATATCTTTTGCATCCAAATTTCAACATATTATTACTGATTTTGCTATTAATTTATAGGAGAAAAAAAGCCAAAAGAAACTGTGAGCTGAGTGAAGAAATAAATATAATTTGGGGGACCATGACCAAAATTTTTTTCTTATTTTTAAATGGCTGATCTAGCAGAAAAATATTGGAGTAAAAAAGGATGTTACTTTTTAATACTATCACGACATTGATCTACTATTTCCAGTTATTTACTAGGTCTGGAAATTAGTGGCAGGCAATGCATGCCTATTATTACATTAGATTTTTTAATGAAATTGCAGGATTTTTGACTGAATACTCATTCTTTTTTACTCCCAGAGCATGTAGATAGTAAAATATGCTTTTTGGTGGACAAAAATATCGGTCACTTTGGAAGATGTCTTGAAAAAATAAGAACATAAACAAGTTGCTGTGAACTGTGAAAACTTGGATTTGTTTTGTTTGTTTATTTCTGAGGCCGCCATCAACTAAGTTGCCATGAACTTGAGTCCAAGGTATGGATGATATTCTGAAGTATGTTTTTCAGAAGCCATTGAAAAGAATTATTAACACTGCATTTACCATCTTAGGTTCTCTGAGTTTATGCCACTTTGCTTGCAATGATGTTTCATTCCTGACCAGCATTGACAGGCTACATCAGAGCTTTCCATGGGGAAAAGAGACTATTTGATGAATATATTGGATGAGGATCAAAAATTCAGAAATAATGATAAGGACCCAGGGCTAAATTCCATGTAGCTGGAGGTCAGATTTAGAATCCACCCCCTCCTCTTTTTAGCCCGTTTTTCATACTTTCTGATTTTTCCTGCCCCAGATTAGATCGTGTCATACTTTTCTTCTGTAGCTGACTCATATCTAATATCACACACCTCTAAAGTACCCTATTTTCAGATATTTTCCTTCACTCATATCTTTTCTGTGGTACATATCCCTACTTCTTTGCTAGCTGCCATTTAGAAAGCCAATCTGATGAAATCATCTATCCAAAAATATTATTGGCTAATAACCTTAGTTTTCCAATGGAATTTGCATTTAACAGATTTCTCTTGGAAAAAGTGAATTGAAATCTAAAGAAGTGAATCACTAATGATAAAATCTCATGCAGAGCTAACAGCAACTGCATCTGGCTGATCTTTTTTATGTCTCAAGTTATATAACTCTCAGCTTTCACTAAATGTTCCCGAGCACTGTCTATATTAGGTTTTCCGATAACTTTCTTATTTATTAAACCTACAGTTAGTTTGAGCTTTGTCTGACTTTAGAAGGGATGAAATATTATACATACATGTACACATAACCCTGCAGT
The DNA here is from genome assembly GCF_009761245.1 of Sapajus apella. NCBI lineage: Eukaryota > Metazoa > Chordata > Mammalia > Primates > Cebidae > Sapajus > Sapajus apella. Next base: position 18,718,424 of record NW_022436961.1, on the reverse strand, counting down.
AAATTAATCATAAATATTTTACTAAACACAATTCTATGCCAAAACACAGTGCTAGAATTTTTTTAGTTAAATATTGTCTTTAAAGAAAGCAAACACCAAACTAAAAAATATTTCTGTCTCATGAGATTTGCAGTGTGAAAAGGAGTCAGGTACAAAATTCAGCAAGTGTAGCACATTGGGATAAGAGATATAAAAGACAGAATAAAAACATAGATGCCACTTGGAGAGCACTGGTATCTTAAATCTAAGAAGAGAACTCTAGACAGAGTAGAGTTCCATTATTTGGATTATGTAGACACCAGTAGTAAATGTAAATGGGAACAATATGAAGGAGTCAGTGACTGCCTATAATGGATGCAGTCGTGTGCTGCCCAAATCCCCTTTCAGAAATAAAAGACTTACTTCCAGGTACTTGGAGTGCTACCAACAGACAACCTTCAGCTACAGAGTGTCCATGGTACCCCCCTTCTTGGGGCAGCCTCCAACTCATAACCAGTTGATGCAGAGTTCACCACAGTTTCAGAGCTTCACATGGGGTTTTCTGCATTGAGGACCAACTTCCTAATATGAGTTCTTCTCCTTCCCTTGCATGAGTGTTGACAGAGGGAGGACTCCCTAGTAAACATCAGGAAACCTCATCGTCAATCATAATTTGCTTCACAGTGACCTCAACCTGTGATAACTGGTATCAGAAATGGTCTGAAGAAGAAGACAGTAGGTAGAATTTGAGAGTTGGATCACCCCACCCAGTTGGCAGTGCCAGACTGAACCCCATCACTGATGTTAGATGGAACACAGATAGTCCCTGCCATGGGTACAGGGTAATTATCAAACCTTTCACAGGGAATTGAATTCAGCTGGGATTGAATTCCAGTAGAAGAAAATGCACTAGCAGACAAGATACATCAAGCATTTGAGATAATGAAGAATATAGTAAATATAAGTACAGTGAAATAGGGTGGCTGTTGCTAAACAGAAGTGGTATTTTGGAGAAAGATAAACTCATTTTAAAAAAAAATTAAGATGTGTGAAAACCAGGGGATGATCGTAGCAGTATATAAGGAAACTTTCATCTCCTGAAGCAGAGAGCAGAAAAAGCCATGGACCACACCTAGCTCTTAATCGTATGAGTAGCAGAGTCCTGGAAGATGAAAATCTCAAACTAAACAGGAATCCTATAACAAGGCCGAGGTCCTGGATGGAAAAAAAATGAATTCCTAACATATAGGATAAGGTTGCCTTGACTGATACACTACAAAATATCTTATGCCCAGATTCCTTTAAATTCTCTGAGCCTATAAAGTAGTACAATCATCTTTATTAAGGACTCAAAGATGGCACAGAGTTCTTCTCCCATCTGTCATCTGACCACGAGGCTAATAACTAGAGTTAGCTCAAAGTGGTCTGGGGAAGTCCTGGGCCTGTCTAGGAGCTAGAATAATACACACCTATCCTGGGAGCTAAAATAGTACATAAAAACACTGGATTCTGAAGGTGTAGATCAACAGGGATTAAACAAAATGCTAGGAAAAAATGAATCATGGAAAAGGTGATGGCCCATACCATGCGAGGTAGAAATGCCAGAATTGTTATGGCAGATGGTGAAAATGTAGATGAAAGGATTCAGAGAAGTCAATAAGCTATGGAATGCTTGAAATTCCAACAAATGACTGTTTAGAAGGTTTAGAGAAGACACCACTTACTAAAGCAACTAGCAATATGCAGCTGAAGGAGACACCAGAATTACTAAGAATTTATTGGCAGATATTCTTCATAATGTACCACACTGATAAAAATGGGGATGATAACACCACAAAACAGGAGAGAACAGAAAGATGATGGCACTTAACTAAGGCGAGTGTAATTAACTCTCAAAATATGTGTTAGATCAGTGGCAGTCAGAAGGCGTGGTCTGCCAACAGTTATGGACTTGGTCGGTAGAACCATGCTTCCCTTGGAACAAAATAGATGGGCACCAACTATGTTATTAATATGTACAATTAAAAGTAATCAGGAGCAGATAGGCGAAGAGTAGTCAAACAAACGACAAGTGGCAGTTTTTTCCCCCAAGTTCTGCATCTGAGCCAGTTTTCAGATCTGGAACCCAGTGACAGGAGGAGAGTCTGAGTCCCCACAAGGAAGAACCTACAATCTAATAAAAGCATATACAGCAGCTCTCAAGTTGTATGAGACCCAAAGTAACATCATGGGCCCCCGGTGAGAGTGGGAGCCTATAAGAAATGTTAACAAATGGAGAGCTGACTCAGCTCTGGGACACAGTGGACACACTGGGTCTGTGGGACCACCTAGTAATTAATTTTTTTGTTTCCTTATTTATAATCGAAATAGAGCTAGTTGGTAATTGATACAGTCCCACGTTGATTTTTACCTGTAGGAGGAGAGCTATCCTAGTGAGGAAAGCAGATAGAAGCCTCTGAATTTGTCCCCACATCTTGAAGGAAATGGCAGAAAATTATTACCATCCTGAGAAGGCTAAACATATTTTTATTTAATTCATCAGCCTGGCAAAAGAAATAAATAAGTATCTCCTCCAGCAAATGTCTTAGTCTGTTTCGTGCTGCTGTAACATAATACCTGAGACTGGTAATTTATAAATCACAGATATTTATTTCTTACAGTTCTAAAGGCTGAGAAGTCCAAGGTCGAGGGGCTAGCATCTGGTAAGAACCTTCATACTGTGTCATCCCATGGTGGAAGGCAAGAGAACATGCATGAGCAAGACAGGAAAGGAGACTAAACTTATTCTTTCATCAGGAACCCATACCTGTGATAACAAACTCATTCTCACAAGGATGGAATTAACCCATCACCCTTTAAAGGTCCCACCTCTCAGCAGTGTTGAGGTGGGGACTAATTTTCCAACACATGAACTTTGGGATACACATAGAACCATAGTAGCAAGACCCTGGGCTCAAACAAAATCAGGTAGATAATATACCAGATTGTGATGTCTTTGTTTTAGAAGATTAACATGGCCTCAGGTACAGATTATTCATCTTGTGAATGCCTTACTTTTTCAATTTCTATAAGAAAAAGAGATTAAAATCACCCACATTGGTTTTGGACAGACAAAAGTATACATTTACACTTTTCCCCATGACTACAATAACTCTTCCACCTTCTTTCCTAATATAGTCCAAAAAGATCTAGGCCAGCTGGACATTGTCAGAATTCTCGCCTCACCCACTATATTATTTACAGTTGGCTAATTCAACTGGATAAGCACAACTTGGCTAGCACGATAGAGACTTTGCTAAAAACACATGTGCTTTGGGGTGAAAGATAAATTTCATGAAGATTCAGTCGTTGACAACATCAACAAAACATTAGGAATAAAGAAGTCTGGGACATTCTAGGGTGTCTCCTCCAAAGTAACATCTTATTGCATGTTGCAACTTCCACTACAAAGCAAGCAAAATACAACTTTGGGGAGTTCTGAAAGCAGCATATTTGCACCTGGAAACACTGCTGTAACCCAAATACCAGGAAATACATCAAACTGCCAGATTTTAGTAGAATCTAGAGTAATAAAGGGCTCTGAAGCTGTTCTAAGCTGTAGTACAAGCAGCTCTGCCACTTTGCTCATATAACCTAAAAGATTCTATGATATTAGAGAATACGAGTAGCGGGAAAATACATCATGTGGAGTTTAGCATAGGTCTCAATGAAATAATAACAGCCCAGATCCCTAAAGTTAAATAACAAGACCATCTTTAGCGGAGATTATAAACCATTTGAAGAACTCCTTGTGTGTTCTGAACCCTAGCAGAAACAGTGACCATGTGTCTAGAACTGCCAGAGTCATCCAATAAAGTGAGCCTACAGAAGTCTATTATAATATGTAAGTCTTACAGCAAGTATTGAGCATGAGGAAGGACGAACGGCAAAATCAAGTCACACAAACACATAGTCCAGACCCACAGGTTCAGCCACTACTGTTGTACCCCTCAGCTTACGTCTCTGGCCACATTGGAAGAGGGGCTATGACCATATAATAAAGCAGAAAGAAAAAAACTTGGTTCACAAATGGGTTGGCTCAATATGTGCGTTTCAGACATAAATAAAAAATAACTGCACTACAGACCCACTCAAACATGACCTGAGGCTAAAATATGTATAAATTCATAGGCATTTGAGAATTATTTAGCCAATCATTCAAGGGTCTGAAGAAAGAAGACTGAGTATCAAAAAGTTTAGAATAAAGACATAAGAATGGACCTATGGAGGTGCAAAGTCTTCATACTTAATGTTGACATCAGCCTCAAAGCGTTCACCATGGAAGAGGCACTAAATGACAGCTGCACGAGTAGACAAAATTCCTTGACCAGTTGGCAGCAGCCATTGATTACTACCATTTTCCAGAATGCAGTGTGTGCTTTAAATCAACAACCTTAGATGGTGCTGTCCCCATTAGGTAGAATTCATGTGTCCATGAACCAAGAGGAGGAAGCAGATTGGCTTTGCTTACCAGCACTCATGGCAATGCACTATAGAAGTCTATGCTTCTCCTCCGCACAAATCTGAATTCTATGGTATTAGAGCTCTTATTCCCAAAGGAAGAATATGTCCACAGGAGACACAGCAAGGAACCCAATGAACGATAAGCTGTGATTGCTTGTAGTTCATGACACTTTCATTATTATTATTAGTAGTTGCTTGTTGAGACAACATCTTTACTCATTCCCCCAAGCGAGAGAGCAGTGGCAAAGTCATAGCTCACTGTAGCCTTGAACTCCTAGGCTCAAGTGATCTTCCTGACTCAGCCACCTGAGCAGTTAGAACTACATGCCATCATGCCTGGCTATTTTTTTTTTTTAATGTTTTTGTAGACAGGGTCTCTTTCTCTGTTGCCGAGGCTGGTCTCAAATGCCTGCCCTTAAGTGATCCTGCCACCTTAGCCTCCAAAAGTGTTCAGATTACAGGCATAAGGCACCACTTTAGGATCCTCATTCCAAGAGACTAGCTGGCAAGACAAGGAGTCACCATTCTGGTGGGTCTATTTATACAGATCATCAAACGGCTTAGGGATGCTGTATCAGTCCATTCTCATGCTGCTAATAAAGACATACCCAAGACTGGGTAATTTATAAAGGAAGGAGGTTCCATTACTCACAGTTCAGCATGACTGGGGAGGCCTCAGAAAACTTACAATCATTGAGAAAGGGGAAGCAAACATGTCCTTCTTCACATGGTGGCAGCAAGGAGCAGTGCCGAGCAAACTGGGAGAAGCCCCTTATAAAACCATCAGATCTCATGAGAACTGATTCACTAACATGAGAATAGTGTAAGGGTAACCGCGCCCATGATTCAATTGCGTCCCACTGGGTCCCTCCCGCAACATGTGGGAATTATGGGAACTACAAGATGAAATTTGGGTGGAAACGCAGCCAAACCATATCAGATGCTATTAGAAATAGGGACAGGCAAGGACATATTTCACATCCAGATGCTTCCCTTTGGTTGCCTATTCATATGCCCTTGCGTGGTTTTAACAAAAAAAGATCAAGTGCAGAAACTATTGCCTAAGAAGGGCTTAGTACCAGGGGCTCAGACTTCCCACAGTTGAAGGTGTAGGTCATGCTACCGGGTAAGCCACTGAAACACGGAGAGATGGTGGCCAAGGGTGAAGGCAACTGAGAATGGTGGGTAGAGGAATGTGCTGGTGAGTATCGGCTGCATGTGTAAGACCGTCTGAAGCATCGTAGCAGTATTTTGTCCTACTGGCCTCCTCTTCTAACTTTCTCACAGAAAGAGGATCTCCAAATTCTTACAGCAGCTGCTCTGAGAACATACATGAAGCAGATCTGAGTGATAAAGGCAGCCGTGGACTGTGGTAGACACTGATGTAATACAGGTTCCCCTGCATGACTGAAGGACTTATTCTGTTAGTCATTGGCAGCGTTGCTGGCAGAGAGGCCTGACCTATCACCCTATTCAGAAAACAGCTCAGCTAAAGAGAGTCACACCCCTCCCTGGGAAGCCTATATTCCATGTTGATGTAGGGGCCACCCAACTTTAGAGCTCCCTGTGGATTTGGTTGAAACCTTTATTGAAACTGCATCTTTTATAATTGATTAATGAAGTTGCTTCCTCAGTATCCATTTTTAGTCGGCACATAAGTTGTTTAAAACCCAGTTGTACCCCATCACCTTTGACATAGTTAAAACGTTTGCTCCTTCTGTGGTTGTTTGCATTATAGCTTGCTTGCTCCTCATCTTACTGATCCACAGCCCAACACAACCCACAGCTGCTGACCACAGTAAAATGGAAGGGTCAAGTCACAGCCATGCAAAAGAGTTCTCGCTCCCTGCATGAATCTTCTTGACACTAACCAATACACAACCTTCATGGAAAACCTTGAGGAAAAATGCTCACGGACCTTAAAAAGGCATAGTCTCACACACTTGTCCTTCTCTCTCTCTCTCTCTCTCTCTACCCTTCCGTTCCTCCTCACTCTCCTCCCTTCACTCACTGGTTGAACTCCACACCCACTCTGGGCTTTCCATTGGCCTCTCTTTGGCATCCTTTAGCTTTTTTTTTTTTTTTTTTTTTTTTTGTCCTGAGACAGAGTCTTGCACTGTTGCCCAGGCTGTAGTGCAATGGCATGATCTTAGCTCACTGCAATCTCCGCCTCCTAGGTTCAAGCAATTCTCCTGCCTCAGCCTCCCGAGTAGCTGGGACTACTAGTGTGCGCCACCATATCCAGCTAATTTTTTTGTACTTTTAGTAGAGACAGGGTTTCATCGTGTTGGCCAGAATGGTCTTGATCTCCTGACCTCGTGATCCGCCCTCCTCGGCCTCCCAAAGTGCAGGGATTACAGGCGTGAGCCACCGCGCCCGGCCCCCTTAGCTCTTAACCTCTCTGGGACCATTGAGTAACAAATTTCTTCTGCTCATGCATTTTCATTTCACTTCCTCCTTGTGTCTCACCTGACACACACACACACACACACACACACACACACACACACCTGCTCCTAACCCGCTTTCCATTCAGAGCTCTCTTAGAGAGTAATTATATTGGCAGGAATAAAGTGGACACTGATCAGACAAGAGCCAGCAAGGGCATCTGCTGGTATAAACAAGATTCCTGTGAGAGGAACACCTGATTACGGGTCAGCATTTAGGCATCAGGCTATCTGCCAGGATAAAGGAGCTTTCTGTGAATGCACATTGTGAACACCCATGGCCAAATTCCTTGAATTTCCCATCAGGCAAAGGGAAAGCTTATGGCCAGCCTCAAGAGAATGACATCAAGATCAAATTAGAAAAAATCGCATAACAATGAAAATCAAAACCGACTCCCAGTCCAACTACTTCCTCTATCCAATCCTGCTTCTTCCCTTTCCATTCCAAGGGCAGCTCCTAATAAAATTTCCATACATCATCACCTGTAGTCTGTTTCTCAGGGAATATAACGTGCCTCTACCTTTTATTACCAATATCTGATTCTCCCAGCTCTATAAACTCTTCCTCCCTGAGCCTTCTCTAGGCAACCTAATGAAGAGTACTTAGAAATCCAGACTTATGGTTAACAGAAATTTACACACAGGTCACAATCTCATTCCTTCCCATCACCAACACTACCCACTTTCTTCCAAAACATTGGAAGTCTGGGTTTGTATGCTCAATATTCTAACTTGCCTTTGTCTTTGTTCCTGAATTTAGGCTTTGATTACTGTTAGTATTATGAGACCAAAAGCAAGGCATAGAGACACTTTTATTAAATCTTTTCATGCATATTGGTAAGAGAGTCAAGTTTTTCCCCAACTTCTCCAAAAATGGTCTTTGACAAACCTTCGGGACAAAACCCCACGGTAAACATACGGTCTCCACACGTCGTCTCCATACAACTCTGCCATTTTTCAGTGAGTGAATATTTCAGTGGGTGAATATCAGATCTGTTAATTTTTCCAGGTCTGCTTAAGCAGAGTTTTGCAAGTGGTTGGGAACTCTTTACCAAGTCTATTAAAGATGATGCTGGCAGACTGTTTTACAGCATGCTCGCCTTTTGTTCTCTTTTCATTACTATTCTCTTTGTGCTTACAAAATAAATGTAAATTACCTACTAAAATTATAGAAGTCTAAAGCTTTTTTTAAAAAGCAGTATTGAGGACAAAAAGGGATATTTGGAGGTGGTGTTAGAAAGAAAGAGAGAAGTAGGGTGCAATTAAAAGGTTAGCAAAAAATGTTACTGCATAAAGTTTTCACATTTGAAAGATATTGTCTTTAGGTGACAATGTTGCAAGTAAACAAACAGGATGAATGTGAGATGCCTCAGGTATAAATAAAACAGGAAAATAAAAGAGGATGTTTAATAAATATAACAGCATAGTGTTTGCTTATAAATAATGTAAATAATGTAACGCAGGTAAAAATAAATAGTAGAGCACTGACATCACAGCTTTTATGAATGTCTCTTTTAAACCATTTCTGCTAGTGCTGGCAAGGACCAGAGAAAATGTATGCTTAGAAACAAGAGTTGTGAAGTATCTGACCCATCTCATTAGCTCTGTTACATAAAAATAACCCAACACATAGGTAGGCTTGTATCCTGCAATTTTCTTTTTTTTTTATTCCATTTATTTATTTTATTGCATTTTAGGTTTTGGGGTACATGCAAAGAACATGCAAGATTGTTGCATAGGTACACACGTGGCAGTGTGATTTGCTGCCTTTCTCCCCATCACCTATATCTGGCATCTCTCCCCTTGCTATCTCTCCCCAACATCCCCACCCCCCACCGTCCCTCCCCTATTTCCCCCCAACTGACCCCAGTGTGTAGAGATCCCCTCCCTGTGTCCATGTGTTCTCATTGTTCAACACCCGCCTGTGAGTGAGAACATGTGGTGTTTGATCTTCTGCTCTTCTGTCAGTTTGCTGAGAATGATGGTTTCCAGGTTCATCCATGTCCCAAAGTGTTTTGGGACAACCGTATAAAATTGCTGAAGTGCAACCTGAAATACTAGAGTAGAAGCATCACAATAGATGAGACACCCACATTTTATGCCACAGGTTTTTAAATCAAGAATTCCACTTTTAAAAGAAAAAATGACCTCCAATTCCTGGGTATCCACTGTGTGATTAAGGAGAGACTGCATTAATCTGTTGTTGTTACTTGTGATTGCACAACAGTGCTGAAAGAAGCTATACATGCCATGTGGTTTGCAAGGCCCCATCTCACATGACCCCTCTCCTGACATTCCTCTTTCTTTGCTAGTAACTTATCTGAGCTTCTTTCACAGCTCCTTACCTACTCACCCCTAAAATAGCTGTGGTCATCTCTTCATGCACGTGCTCTCCCTGGGCAATTGCTTCCCATTCTTGTAGGTTCAGTTACTGCATACACAAATCTGTATCTGTATCCTGACCTCTCTTCTGAGCACAAGATTCAGATATTCAGCTGCCTACTCAATACGCGTAATGGGAATGCCCACAGGCAATTCAAATTCAGCTAGAACACCACCAAGCTGAGGGCTTCTGATCTCTTTTCCAACTTGTCTGCAAACTTGCTGTTATTCTCATAAAGCCTATTTTGGTGAGCGAGTTGAAATATCCCAATTCCATCTGCACCCTTTTTCTGCAGACTTTCTCTTTCTACTGTATCTCCGAAGCCTCCTCTCCATCCACTCCTCCTGCATGCTCATTAGATCATTGCAGAGCCATTACCACAAGCCACCCTCTCTGCAAGCCTCTGCATCTAATCCATCCTGAACCATCTGATGCCCAGATTCCCTACAAAAACATCCTTGATGCTTTTGCATTACTATGAATAAAGTTCAAAAAATAAACTATGACTTTTCATGCCCCTTATAACTGGGTCCAGCTCTACATCTGACCTGCCCATTGCCATCATCTGCCATGCTGCTACATGCACCTATGAGCTTCTGAGCTTATATTTAGGATTTTCTCTCTGCCTATAGTATTTTTGTTCTTATTCTACTTGATGAACACCTTAAATTAAAGTTTGAACCTTCAGTCACCATATCTGTGAGGCCATGCTTTGACGCATGCTTAGTTATTGTACATACTGTACCATCATGCCATGCCATTTGCTGTTCATGTGTCTTATAGCACTTGTCATGTTGCAGTAGACTCATGTTTGTCTCCCTTTCTCAGAAACTTGTTGGAAGGACAAAGATCACGTCTTGTCATGTGCTGTGTTGAATATACTGCCTAAGTTATATTGCCTGCTCTTTCCACTTGCTGTGTTGAATATTCTGCCTAGGTTATATTGCCTGCTTTTTATGAGTGTTGAACTCCTAAATGTAATTTTAAACATGTAAACAATAGAGGCATTCTGAATCTATTTTTTAGTTGAAATCATACTACTCAGCCAAACTAAAAAGCTATTTTTTCCCATTTTTTATTTCAATTTTAGTTTTTTTTAAATTTTTTAAAATTAAAATACTTTTTTGTTGTTAATTTGACCCTGGCTCTGTGACCTCTTGGAGGACCCAATATTAAGTTTATCAGTCAATGTCATTTATCCCACATTCGATGCTGTCACCAATGTTCTAGCTCCCTCACCTGCTTTCACACATCTCCAGACTCTGTTACCTGCTACTTCCAAATGCAATCCAAAGACAGTTTATTATTTATGGTGCTTAATACAAGATAAAAAGAAACATTAATTCCTTCATGATTGTATTTATTATATGAAAACATATTCTTTAGTTAACATGTATCTTGGGTTAAATGTGTTTATTGAAAGTTTTAAAACCTAAAGAACACATAAATATTGATTTATCTGCACATAACAGAAAAACAATAATAGAACTTAACACATATTTTCTAATCTCTAAAAAGTAAAAGTTATTTTGACCTAATGTTCCTCTTTTGATTACAGGCCTGTTTATTCTAAAAACTGATATTCCTGGATGTTAGTCACATCATTTTCAGTGTTGATGTATATAGTTACATTTAATGCCTTTGTTTTTATATCCTTAAAGGAATAACTTTTCTTTTCTTGTTACCTACTATTTTTTTCTTCTAATAAAATTGGTTTATTTCATACTTCTGTTTAAAGTTTAGCATTACTCGCTTTCATGTAAATCATATCAGTCACAATTAAGAAAACAAAAATCTAAATCTCTAACGGAAATAATGTGGTATTTAAAATAGTTATTCAAAGTAAAGTTAGCATTGTTTTACCTTATTAAATTATAAATATCTTACACTTAAAGCATTTTATATAATGTTCAATTTTCTGCTCAATGATGAGTATACAAATACATTATACTTTTTAAACTATTTTACATGTACTACTTAACAATGAAAATTTCTAAATACATTTAGCTAGAAACAACATGAAAATTTAGTGTAAATATTGTAAGAGGTATGAAAAAATACTATTTCAAATTATGTATAAAATACCATGTGACGACAAGAATATTAAGTAGTAATATGTAACTCAGAATCACAGCAATTCTTGTATAAACAAGACTATGACAAATTAATAACATTAAGCTTACCTAGCCAAAAAGTCTCATCTTACAGTATAATGATTCAAATATAAATAAACATAAAACATTAACTCTGATAAAATATACAAGCATTTCTACCTAAGACCAATGAATGTCTCAAAGTAATTGCTTCATTTTAAATCATTATACAATCATGTATGAATACATACATAATTTGAGTCTTATAATTACCTTTCATTGGAAATAGTAGCTATAGCATCTCCATATTTTACCTCTTTTTAAACCTGTATATATACCTAAGGATAGTGGAAGAAATGCATTTGAAGAAATTTCACCTGTGGGAATAGAGCTTCAACTTTATAACAACATAAGGAAAGGTTAATGTGGTACTCTGTGGTTAATTAAAGAGTCCCAAATAGGCTTCTTTTTAATTAAGGGGATGTTCTAAATAGGATGCTCATTTTAGCTTGTTTTCAGTAACGCCCCGTGGTCCTGGCTTGCCAGCATAATGGCTAGAGAAGAGATTCTCATCATGCTGCACTCCATGTGCCTTCATGGTCAAGGAAAATGTATTCTTCCTCTGCAATTAAGCCATCCCCAGAAATCAAATCCTTGTCCATCTTCATTGCCTCATATGGACCCTGAGTACATTTAGAAGTCAAGATTAATAAACACATCTGTTGAAAATTAGCTGGAAGCTTCTTGAAGGCACAGTTGCGTTCTTAGTCATCTCTTTAGCACCCCATTCTCCATTCCCTGAGGCATAGAAGTTACTATTAAACTATTTAATGGCACTTATTAGATAAAACCCTAGAAATATAACACAAGTCATTTATTCCAGGACACAAATAATCCCTTCCTCCTATGCCTCCTCACAGCCTTTATTTTAGAACTTTCTGCTAGCTCTTAGTGTCCTAAACATATGACCAGGTATCCTGGTTCATTTCTGTTGTCATGGAATGCTTATTTGTAATGCTTTCTTTTCTCAAAAGTGACCTTGCTTGGAGATTGTGATAGGCAATGTCCCCCAAGGATTCCTGTGCTCTAATGCCTGAAACCTTACTTGGCAAAAAGACTTTGTAGATATGATTAAGAGTAAGGATATTGAAATGTGAAATTATCCTGGATTAATTTGGTACGCCCAATCTAGTCACATGAGTTCTTAAAAGCAGAGACTCTTTCCTGGGTGACTCAGAAAGATGTGGCAGAAAGGGAAGGAGGAAAGATTTCAGACACGAGAGGGATTCAACCTATGATGGTCAGCCCCAAAGATGGAAATTAGGAACAACAGTCATAGAATGTGGGTGGCCCCAAGAGGCTGGGAATAATCCTCTAATCACAATCAGCAAGAAAATGGGGCCCTTGGTCTTACAGACACACGAAACTGAAGGCTGCCAACAACTGAAATTAGGAAGAACGCGAATCTTCCCTCACAGCCTCAGATATGGGTCGGATCTTGGTCCCCACCAAATGTCTTGTTGAAATGTGATTTCCACTTGTATTAGTCAGGATTCTCTAGAGGGACAGTACTAATAGGATAGATGCATATATAAAGGGGAGTGTATTAAGGAGTATTGACTCTCACGATCAGAAGGTAAGGTCCCCCAGTAGGTCATCTGCAAGCCAAGGAGCAAGGAGGCCAGTTTGAGTCCCAAAACCTCAAAAGCAGGAAAGCTGACAGTGCAGCCTTCCATCTATGGTTGAAGGTCCAAGAGTCCCAAAGCTGAAGAACTTAGAGTCCAATGTTTGAGGGCAGGAAGCATCCACCATGGGAGAAAGATGGAGGCCAGAAGACTCTCAGCCAGTCTATTATTTCCACATTCTTCTGTCTGCTTTTATTCTAGCCACACTGGCAGCTGATTAGATTGTGCTCACCCAGATTGAGGATGGGTCTGCCTTTCCCAGTCCAGTGACTCAAATGTTAATCTTTTTTGGCAACACCCTCACAGACACACCCAGGAACAATACTTTGCATTTTTCAATCTAATCAACTTGACCCTCAATATTAAACATCACACCAACGTTGGAAGTGGAAGGTGATTGGATCATGGAGGTGGATCCCTCATCAGTGGTTTAGTACCATCTTCTTGGTGTTAGGTGAGTTCTTGCTCAGTTAGTTCATGTGAGATCTGGTTGTTTAAAAGAGTATTGGAATTTCCCCTTCTCTCGCGTGCTTCCTCTCTTACTGTGTGACACATTAGATCTCTGTTGCCTTCCATGATGACTGTAAACTTCCTGAGGTCCTCACAACAAACAGATGCTAGCGATACACTTTCTGTATAGCCTGTAGAACCATAAGCCAAAATAAATCTCTTTTCTTTATAAATTACCTGGCCTCAGATATTTCTTTATAGCAATGCAAGAATGGACTAACAAAGCCTCCAAGTAGGAACTCACCCTAACAATACTGTTGATTTTAGCCTAATGAGACTTGGACTGTATTTGGTACTCCTACAAAACTTTAAGGTAATAAATTTCTTTCAGCCACTAAATTTGTGTTAATTTGGTAGGGCAGCAGCAGACAATTAATAGAGATATTAATTATATAACCACCTGAGTCAGCAAGCTGTGTCAGGGCCCATGAACACAAAACCTGCACAGTAAGAGCTTAAATCATAAACGCACTTCAAGAGTCAGACTGATTGTGTGTATAGATAGGAAATGATATGGTTTGGCTATGCCCGCACCCAAAGTCTCATCTTGAATTGTAAACCGCATAATCTCCATAATCCCCACCTGTCAATGGAGAGACCAGGTGGAGGTAATTGAATCATGGGGGCAGCTTCCCACATGCTGTTCTCGTGTTAGTGACAGAGTTCTCACGATATCTGATGATTTTATAAGTGTGTGGTAGGTTTGCCTACGGTTTTTTTCTCCTTCCTGCCTCCTTGTGGAAAGGTGCCTTTCTTCCTCTTCACCTCCTGCCATGGCTGTGTTTGCTGAGGGCTCCCCAGCCATGTGAAACTGTGAGTCAATTAAACCTCCTTCCTTTATAAGTTACCCAGTCTCGAGCAGTTCTTTATAGCAGTGGAAAAACTGATTAATACAGGCAACTTCTCCAACCTTTTTAGAATCTGTCTCCATGCCCTTCTGGTCTGGAAGAAGAGTATCAGAGTATATTTTCCGTACAGCAAGATATCAGGTGGTGCTCGTTTATGCCATTAGAGGTTGAAAATTTAATTTTATCTCTTCAGAAGAACTAGTTTACAGATGGATACGGAAATGACAATGTTGGCATTTTTGAGAGGATCATAATGCAGTTGGATGAATATGAGTTATATGAAACACAAAAGCACTTAAATGTTAGTAAAAAGCTGTGTCAGCTGCTTTGGCTTTCCATTGATTGAGTGCTGACTTCTGCAACTGCCTTTGCAGCTGTTTCAGGCTCAAGTGCTACTTTTTCTTTTAATTTCACATTCTAGAAATTGGTTACTTTAGTTTTAACCAGCTCATTTATTATTAAGCAATGAAGTCCATCATTTCGGAACATCATTTTTCTTCTTAGGAAAAGAAAGTGCATACATAACATAAATACACAGCTTTGCATATCCAGTGGCAAATTCACTTCTGTTGCAAAGCCTACAAGATCCTAAAGAAAGATATGTTCTCGTCCTGAAAGGTGGATCACACAGGAATAAAATAGGCACCTAGTAGCCTGGTTGGAGATGAGGACAATTATGAGGATGGGGTAATATTTATCAGAAAAACGAGGAAGCTTGAGTACCTCCCATCCTGCAATGCCATGGTTTTCACAGTGCAATCCCTAAACCACTGCACCATCTAAGAGCTTGTTAGAAATGGAAAGTCTTGGGCCCTATTCACGACCCACTGAATGCAACACTCTGGGGTGAAGCCCAGCAATCTACAAAAAAAAAAAAATCTACAAAAGCCATGGAGGTTTTAATGTTGGAGAAACAATGCCATAATAAAATTCTGGAAACTCCAATTACTTTCTAAATTGTTCTGTTGGCTTTCTCCAAAGTTGTCTCATGAGGAACCTTTAGGAGTACAAACAGAGGCTCCTCATATGAGCTTGCTGCCCCTGAAAGGTTTTTCTTTTGGGAAAATGTGCACCAGTGGTAGAATTTTTACTATATGTCCAATAAGATTCTTACCATAGCAGGTGGCTAATAAACAGGAAACAATAATTATAATTGATAATAAGAGAAGCACATTTTTAATGCGTAGGAATCCAGAAGAAGAGAAAAATCATTGTGCACATTAGTCTCAAGTTTGTTCAACTGGCTTTCTACATTTTGCATTTTAGATTATTTGTGAATATACCAAGAAAATGTTGTAGCAAAATATAGTTCTTAAAGTACAGACGGAAGATTCAGAAGCCTGTTTCCATTCCCGCATATTTACATAAGTTTGTTTTGGAGCCTTTAATGATTTTGACATGTGAGCTTTTATATTTGTATATTATAAATATACATGTGTCATTGAGACACATTATCAGACAATTCTTTCCTTCTTGGTTCATGGTTTTTTCTAAAAGAAAATATAAATATGGATAGGAAAATAATTGAATTCATAGAAGGAAATTATTCTTCTACCAAGACATGTTGCTTTTTCTCAACTAGTGAAGGGAAACCACCCTTGTTCTTTGATTCTCTAAGATGCTGGATAGTCCTTAAGTCATGAAAAGGAGTGATGTAACATGGGAAGTCTAACTGTGTGACTCAAGGGCAAATAAACTTAATCTCTCTATTTCCACTTCTAAAAATATAAGAGATTTTCACTTGGAGACTTTCTAACTTTACATTTCTATGCATCTGTATTTGCCTGAAGTTTTCTTTTTTTATTGAGTCTGCCAGGTTTTGGTATCAGGATGATGTTGGTCTCATAAAATGATTTGGGAGGGATTCCCTCTTTTTGTTTTGTTTAGAATAGTTTCAGAAGGAGTGATACCAGCCCCTCTTTGTACGTCTGGTAAAATTCAGTGTGAACCTGTCTGGACCTGGGCTTTTTTTGGTTGGTAGGCTATTAATTGCTGCCTCAACTTCAGCCCTTTTTATTGGTCTGTTCAGAGTTTCAACTTCTTCCTGGTTTAGTCTTGGGAGGGTGCAAGTGTCCAGGAATTTATCTGTTTCTTCCAGATTGTCGTAATCTCTGATGATAGTTTGTATTTCTGTGGAATCGGTGGTGATATCCCCTTTATCGTTTTTTTATTGCATCTATTTGATTATTCTCTCTTTTCTATTTTATTAGTCTGACTAGTGGTCTATTTTGTTGATCTTTTCAAAAAAACAGCTCCTGGATTTATTGATTTTTTTTGAAGGTTTTTTTGTGTCTCTATCTCCTTCAGTTCTGCTCTGATCTTAGTTATTTCTTGTCTTCTTCTGCTAGCTTTTCTTTTTTTTGATCTTGCTCCTCTAGCTCTTTCAATTTTGACGATAGTGTGTTGATTTTAGATCTTTCCTCACTTCTCATATGGGCATTTATTGCTATAAATTTCCATCTAGACACTGCCTTAAATGTGTTCCAGAGATTCTGGTATGTTGTGTCTTTGTTCTCGTTGGTTTTGAAGAACATCTTTATTTCTGCCTTCATTTCATTATTTATCCAGTTGACATTCAGGAGCCAGTTGTTCAGTTTCCATGAGGTCATGCGGCTCTGAGTTAGTTTCTTAATTCTGAGTTCTAATTTGATTGCACTGTGGTCTGAGAGACTGTTTGTTATGATTTTCATTCTTCCACATTTTCTGAGGAGTAATTTACTTCCAATTATGTGGTCAATTTTAGAGTAGGTGCAATGTGGTGCTGAGAAGAATGTATATTCTGTGGATTTGGGGTGAAGAGTTCTGTAGATGTCTATTAGGTTCACTGGCCCAGATCTGAGTTCAAGTCCTGGATATCCTTGTTAATTTTCTGTCTCGTTGATCTGTCTAATATTGACAGTGGAGTGTTAATGTCTCCATGTATTATTGTGTGGGAGTCTAAGTCTCTTTGTAGGTCGTTAAGAACTTGCTTTATGTATCTGGATGCTCCTGTATTGGGTGCGTATATATTTAGGATGCTTAGCTCTTCTTGTTGCATTGATCCTTTTATCATTATGTAATGTCCTTCTTTGTCTCTTTTGATCTTTGTTGGTTTAAAGTCCATTTTATCAGAGACTAGGATTGCAACTCCTGCTTTTTTTTTTCTTTTTTTCTCTTCATTTGCTTAGTAAATCTTCCACCATTCCTTTATTTTGAGCTGATGTGTGACCTTGCACTTCTTTAAGGTTCCATCAATGTGTTTGTTTTGATTGCTAAACAGAAAGAGTTAGAAAGAAAACAAGGTTAGGAATATGTGTGTTCCAGCCTCCATTTTCCTAAATAATTCCCTCCTTCCACTAAAAATCAAGCCAAATAAAACAGAGATCATCTTAATATAGGGAAGCCAAATACAAAGAATGAGGATTTGTAGTCAGAGATGGATTCAAATAACAATTGTACCACCAACAAGCTATATGATCTTAGTTAAATATAATTCCTCTAAACCTTCTAAAGTGATATCATAATGCTTCCCTCTCTGGGTTGATAAGAAGTTTGAATGAGATAATGAAATTCTGTATGATCTCCCCATAGGGAAATATATCTATATTTAAAGATAATTACCATCCCTCCCAACACTATTAAGTTCATAACTTTATGGGGATTCCCAAAGGGATAAAGTCATACAAAAATATTCACATGTCCTCATTCATATGTGGGAGTTGAACAATGAGAATACTTGGACACAGGGAGGGGAACATCACACACCAGAGCCTGTCGGGAGGTAGTGGGGCAGGGGGAGGGATAGCATTAGGAGAAATACTTAATGTAGTTGACTAGTTGATGAGTGCAGCAAACCACCATAGCACGTGTTTACCTATGTAACAAACCTGCACGCTTTGCACATGTACCCTAGAACATAAAGTATACTAAGGAGAAAGGAAATATCTTGAGGATGATGGGATAGCTAAAAACAGATGGACCTTCAAACCCAATTCTTCCACTTGTGAAGAAGGCAATGAACATAGTCCTGGGAGGTTGCAGCACATGAACCACGAACGAAATGGAAGTGACTGGCTGTATAAGAACTGAATATGAAGTATATGTGATAATAATATTCTGGAGTATAAGACAGTAGATATATAGAACAATGTTTTTGACTGTATTGGGACTAGCCATTCATATCCCCTCAACTTCCCTCTTCCTTCTTTGAACCTAGGCCCTCTGCTGATAATCACTCCTTGTATGCTTTTCTTACACTGGTAAAGATGTTCTCCCAGTGAACATAGTAAAGATTAACTCTCATTAAAAATAACATATAACATTTCTATGAACTAATTCATCTATTTATGTCCCTGTATTGATTTTTTTTTTTGCCAAAAATAGACTTGTCATACCACAGAGAAGCTTCTCATAAGCAGGAGTCTAAATGATTTCTACTCAGATCTTTCATTGTCACCTGGTTTTCAAATGGTCACTCCTTTAGCATATTTTTCAAATCCTTAAAAACAGTATTTTTTCTTAATTTAATATATGTCTCAATGTTAAGACCTCACTTTTGACAAGAAAAGTGTTTCTATCTACTCTTCTTTTCCTTCAAAGTAGATTTCTGGTCTATATTTCCTGTGTACATGAAAAGATCAGGAGAAAAGGACTTGCCTTGTTTCTAATACCCTTAGGAGATTCTTCTTAACTCTGTGTTATCAGGCATTAACAGTTAGAGTTATGGAAATCATTAGAATTTATTTTTTCTGACAGGTAAGTGACCCACAGTTCTCAAGGGTGGAGTGAGTGGAAGAGAAAAATGAGATCCCAAGCAAAAATAAACTTTCCATAATTAACCCCAGTGGTACAAGTTCTGCTGCTGGCATTTCATTGTCCCCTACTGATGGTGAGAACCCAGTGTTCTCATTCATCCTCAAGCTCATACGCTGCATGTGATTATACCCTTCCACCCACTGAAGGAGTCAGACGAGGGCAGACCTAACCATTATCTTGGCATTTCACTGTTTTCCAAACAGTATGTTCCTTAGAACTTCGATTTAGAGAGATGCTGATGGGTATTAAGCAATAAGTTTCTATAGTCAAATTCTTTTGAGAAAAACCTAGTCACAGAAAATTAAAGAGACATCTTTGTTATAAGACTTTTCAGAGCATTTAATACCAAATGTGTAATATGACTCTCTGGAAGAAAGATATAGTAACATAATTCATAGCTTGTATGTTTCCAAGGAGCTCTTCATTGTTTTTTACAAAATATACTATATATTGGTAGCAAATCCATATCAATATCACAAATACATCAGTTTAAAATATTTCTAAACAAAAATATGCACTGAAAATAATTTCACCGGTAAGTCCCCTGTCATTTGTTCCATGAGCACCAATTTACTCTTTACCAAAATACTTATTTAGCATGGATCTAGAGTCAAGAAATAATGACTATATAGTTAGCTCTGTTAAGAATAAGATTTAATGGGTTTTTTAATTGTTATTTTTCAAGTTCAACAGTTAATTCAGATAAATTAGTTTCTAAACCAGATTTGTAATTACTACCTTACTGATGCAATTTAAGTTAAATAGCACAATTGACTTGTTCAAAGAATAAAATAATTTTATTAACCAGCTCCTCATTGTACTGAAAAGCACAGGATTACTCTATAAAAGCAGAATTAACATCTCTATAGGAACCATCTCTAGTGTAATGTTCATAAACATGCAAAAAAATTATTCAATAAATATCAAATAGGAGGCATAGGTTCCTCACTCAGAAAAAAATATATTTATTAGTTATTTGAGTTGTAATATTTTATAGAGAAAATTATTAATACTGGAATTTTAGATACTACATTTAAATTTAAAATTTTATAGAGAACTATGCAAATAGTAATCAAAATATTTGGATAGTTAATCCCAAATATGATAAATTCAGATATGACAATATATGATGTTTCTTAGAAAAAAGCCAAAATGTTATTCTTGTAGATTTTATAGATAGTCGAGTTTATAATGAAGTTTATTTTTATGACTTGTTTCCATTTTTTTCTCACCAATACTTTTTTCCTCTCTCCAAATACTAAATATTTCATAATTTTTTTGTAATGGAAGAAAATGTAAATATTTTATATCATAGAAGTTATATCACATTTGAGATTTAGATTTTTCTTTTATTAATTAAAGATAATACCAAGATTACTGAAAGAATTAAATGAAAGAAGGTCTGTAAGGTATATATTCTAAACATTCATGCATCAGACCATCAAAAGATATAAATATAGGCATTACCTTTTTTTAATATTATGTTTAGAAAGTGCTTTACAGACATCAACAGGGGAGTTGAATCAATAATTTATGTCTATTCTGATGTTAGAATCTAAAACCCATGTAATATAAAACTATCTCCCTTATCCTTGAAACAACAGAAGTTATTTCATAAACTACTTTTAAGGCTACAGAAACTCTTATTAGTTCTCCTTGTGTTTG
Source organism: Sapajus apella (assembly GCF_009761245.1). Classification (NCBI taxonomy): domain Eukaryota; kingdom Metazoa; phylum Chordata; class Mammalia; order Primates; family Cebidae; genus Sapajus; species Sapajus apella. Next base: position 18,697,517 of record NW_022436961.1, on the reverse strand, counting down.
AGGTCCTAGCCAGTACAATGACACATAAAAAAGAAAAGGCATACAGAGTGGAAATAGATTGTCATCTATTCACAGACAAGAAAAATGTGTAAAAAATCCTAAGAAATCTACAAAAGCAAAATTGCTAAAAATAATAGATTTTAGCAAATTCACAGGATGCAAAGTCAAGACACATTCAATATTTTTTTATATACTAGCAACAAACAATTGAAAAAAAAATTTTAAATAAAACCATCTACAGTCACATCTAAAAGCGTGAAATGTCTGAAAATAAATTTAGCAAGGTATGGGCAAGACCTTACCCAGAAAACTGTCAGACATTGCTGAGAGAAATAAGAGAAGATAAATAAATGGAGAGATACAAATTTCATGGAGCAGAAGACTAAATGTTATGGGGATCTCAGTTTTCCACAAATATGTCAAGAGATTCAATACAATCCCAGTTAAAATCCCAGCAAGCAGTAATGTAAAATTTAATTAAAAAAATTCTAAAGCTTGCTTGAAAATGTAAATGCTTAGGAAAAAGAAAAAATATTTTAAGGCTTAATATGAATCTTTAAAAAATTAAGAGGGTGTACTATTTGAATCATAATAAAATATAAATCAACAAAAGAGAATCCAGAAATAATACACACATATATTATTAGTTGATTTTCAAAAAAGATTCAAGGCTGGGCATGGGGGCTCATGCCTGAAATCCTAGTTCTTTGGAGGCCAAGGGATAAGGATCACTTGAGCCCAGGTGCTTGAAAACAGCCTGAGCAATACAGCAAGACCCATCTCTACAGAAAAATAAAAAATAAAAATGAGTCAGCCATGGTGGCATGTGCCTATAGTCTCAGTACTTGGGAGGCTGAGGTGGGAGGATTGCTTGAGCCTGGGAAGTTGAGGCTGCAGTGAGCCATGATTGTGCCACTGCACCCCAGCCCAGTGATAGAACGAGACCTGCCTCAAAAGCAAACAACAAAAGATTCAAGATCATTCAGTGGGGATGTGATAATCTTATCAATAAATGATGCTGAAGTAATTAGATATCCAGATGAGAAAAATAGGAACCTTGCCGTTAACATTCACATTGTACCCCAAAATTAATTTAAAATAAGATATAAAAACTAAAATTACAGAAAGGTTAGAATAAAACAGAAGATCTTTCCAACTTTGGGGTAGGCAATCATTTCTTAGATAGGACACAGATCATGAAAGAAAAAATAATAAATTTGACTTCATTAAAATTACAAACTTTTTAAACAATACTATTAATAAAATGAAAATGCAAGCTATGGATGGGGAGACAATGTTTAAAATATATGGCTCTGACAAAGAACTTGTATCCACAACACCAACATGAGGGGAACTTTTACAAGAAAATAATATGTTTATAAAATTGGCAAAATAGGCCGGGCCCAGTGGTTCATGCGTGTAATCCCAACTCTTTGGGAGGCCAAGCAGGCGGATCACCTGAGGTCAGGAGTTGGAGACCAACCTAGCCAACATGGTGAAACCCTATCTCTACCAAAAATACAACAATTAGCTGGGCGTGGTGGTGGGTGCCTGTAGTCCCAGCTACTCAGGAGGCTGAGGCAGGAGAATCGCTTGAACCCAGGAGGTGGAGATTTCAGTGAGCCGAGATCACACCACTGCAGTCCAGTCTGGGCGACAAGAGTGATACTCCATCTCAAAAAAAATAGGCAAAATATTTGAACAGACACTTCCCCAAGGAAAATATACAAATGGTTACTCAGCATATGAAGAGATGCTTATTATTTTTATTAGGGAAATGCAAATTAATGCTAAAATGAGAAGCATTACAAACCCATTAGAATGGCTAAAATGAAAAACCTGGCATGGATGTGAATGAACTGAGTGAAATGTAAAATGATACAACCACCCTGGAAAACAATTTTGACATTTCCCTATAAAGTTAGTTAAGCTCTTATTCAATAAAACAACACAAATATCCATCATCAGGTGAACGGATAAGCAAATTTTGGTATATTCATACAACAGAATAGTATTAGCAATACAAAGGTATGAAATACTGCTACCACAAACAACATGCAGGAATTTAAAAACCATTATGAGAATGAAGTCAAAACAAAAAAGTACATATCATATGATTTCATTTATATAAAATTCCAGGAAAGGCTAAATCCATCTATAGACACGAAAAGCAGATCTATGATTGTCTGGTTCTGGAATCAGAGATGATGTTGATTGCAAAGGGCATGAGGAAGAGTGATGGGAATGTGTTGCCTCCTGATTGTGGTGAAGACTATATGGGTATTGACATCGGGCAAAACTTATTGAATTGAATACTTACAGCAGTGCATTTTATTGTGTACAAATTATATGAAAATAAAATTGATTTAAAGGAGAAGAACAAGGCTGGGTGCTGTGGCTCACACCTGTAATCCCAACACTTTGGGAGGCCAAGGTGGATGGATCACTTGAGGTCAGGAGTTCGAGACCAGCCTGGCCAACATGGTGGAACCCTGTCTGTACTAGAAATACAAAAAAATTAGCTGGCATGGTGGCAGGTTCCTGTAATCCCAGCAATTGGGAGGCTGAGTCAGGAGAATCATTTGAACCCAGGAGGCATAGGTGGCAGTGAGACAAGATCGCATCACTGCATACCAAACAGGGCGACAGTGAGATTCCATCTCAAAAAAAGAAAAAAGAAGAGGAAAATGAGAGTCAGCCCATACCAGACCAAGTGCCCCAGTAGAGGGAAGCTATTTTTCTGGTATACTATGCCTTGCTTTGGTAGAGAACCATAGAGGCAAGATCCCCAAGGCAAATTCTTGTGGAGTATATTGAGTCATAAGGCCTTGACAGAGCCACAGAACTTCATATGCCCAGCATGGCTTGGCTTGCAAGCAGCAGAATTGTCCCCTGCCTTGAGAATGATGAGGGATTAGAAGAAGCTTTAAACTACTGCACAGACAATTATGTCGCTCGGCATGGTGCAGAAGTAGTAGATAAATCTCTTGCTGAGAAGAGGACAACAGGATCTTTCTGACGGGAATGAGAAATGACAGAGCCACAACCTGTGTGTGCTGACAGTTGGGATCCAGGTGTGATGCCAACATGTTCAAAGGTTAACTGGGATCAAGTCTTCTCAGTGTCAGAGGCCTGGGCAACTAAAGTCTCAGACTTTAGATACAAATCCAGGGAAAGGGAGTGGGAACCCCAAATTGCCACCTCACACAACAGTGGGGGTGCCTACTAGTTACTGAGTTGTGTTATAGAAAAGTAAATTGGAGCTTTCTCATTCTGAGGTTTAAACTGAGACCAGCACTTTGCATGTTGATGATCTTCAAGTGAATTTTTATAGGTAGATGTTCCCTTTTCCTTTTAATGAGGAACATAACAGAGATCAATATTTTAAATGTAATCTCCCTCCCTTAACTCTCTCATTTAAAAAAAAATCACAAACTGTGCTATGACCCTTAAAATTTATTTTGGGTAGGAATAAGAAGTCAACCCAATGTGGATGGATATACATCTCTCACAAAAAGATTATACAACCCAGGCTCCTTGTGCTGCCAAATTCAGAGTCCTCAAGCCGACCTGGAAGCCTTCCTGCCACTCTTGCACTGGCAAGATGGAACCAGGTCAGCCTGTGGCTTTGGAAGAAGCTGCTTGACTGAGGAAAGGAGAGCATGTTGAGAAGGAGGCAGGAGGAGCATGAAGAAAAAGGGCATAGGAACAGTAGAGGCTTTGCAGGAATTTTCAGAAGAATCAAACCTTTCCTATCTTGACTATCCAAAGAGAAAGCCAAAAGAAAAATCTAGTTAATGTATTTTCTGCTTCATAAAGCATCAGTCTCAAGGGGAAAATGCAAAGTGGATTACATAACCTCCTCAAGATATTTCTTTTTTTCTTTGTTTTGTTTTGTTTTTTTGGCAGAGCTAGCTGAGGTTTTATTTTGGACCCAAAAAAAAAAAAAAAGGAATTGAATTGTTTTGCAGCTGGAGGCATGGGCAAATGGGGTCTCCAGGCAGTAAACTCCTCTGCGGGTGGGCTGAGGGCTAGGGCTGAGCCTCAGGTGTGTCTCCTGCTCCCCGTGCTCCCCTGCACAGCGGCCTCCCTCCAGACTCTGGGGCAGCCTCAGGAACTGCAGCCACAGCTGTTCACTTGGACAGGACGTCAGAGGACTCAGACACCAGCCTCTCATCGCAGGTCTCAATCTTCTTCACGGCCTTGGTGGTGCTGGTGAGGCCAAAGGAGCAGGAGCCCGCACCAGAGCCAAAGCTGGAACCTAAGCTGTAGCTGAGGCCAGGGCTTGTGAGGCCCCCATGCGCTGAGCTCAGACCACCTGCATAGCCGCTGGTGGTCTTCTCATGGATACTCACGTTCTGCATCCCAGACTCCAGCTGGCTCTCCTCACCCTCCAGCAGCTTCCTGTAGGTGGTGATCTCAATGTCCAGGGTCATCTTGACATTCATCAGCTCCTGGTACTCACGCAGCTACCACACCATGTCCTGCTTGGCCTGCTGCAGGGCGGCCTCCAGCTCAGACAGCTTGGCGTTGGCATCCTTAATGGCCAGCTCCCCACGCTGCTCGGCATCTGCAATGGTGGCCTCCAGGGAAGCCCTCTGGCCTTTCAGGCCCTCAGTCTCAGCCTGGAGCCACTGATGTTCTGGTTTATCTCAGAGTTCTTAGTCTTTGCATGCTGCAGGTCATCCCCGTGCTTCCCAGCCTGCGTCTGCAGCTCCTCGTACTTGATCTGGTACATGCTCTCTGCCTCAGCCCGGCTGCGGTTGGCAATCTCCATGTATTGTGCCTTGACCTCAGCGACGACGCTGTCCATGTGCAGAGAGTGGCTGTTGTCCATGGACAGCACCACAGACATGTCCTGAGATCTGGGACTGCCCCTCCCGGATCCCCTCTTCACACAGCTGCCTGAGGAAGTTGATCCCATCAGTCAGCCCTTCCAGGCCAGACTCCGACTCTACCTTGTTCATGTAAGCTTCATCCACATCCTTCTTGATGAGGACAACTTCATTCTCCATCTCTGTACGCTTATTAATCTCATCCTTATACTTGTTCTTGAAGTTCTCCACCAGCCCCTGCATGCTGCCAAGCTGCGCCTCCACCTTCAGCTTCTCCTGGCCCAGAGTCTCCAGCTGCCGCCTAAGGTGGTTGATGTAGCTTTGGAACGTGTTGTCCATGTTGCTCCCAGATGTCTTCTGCTGCTGCAAGAGGCTCCACTTGGCCTCCAGCATCTTGTTCTGCTGCTCCAGGAACTGTAACTTGTCGATGAAGGAGGCAAACTTATTGTTGAGGGTTTGATCTGCTCCTTCTCCTGGGTACCCATGGCCTAGATGTTGGTGTCCACTTCCAGATTAAGGGAGCTCAGCAGGCTCTGATTGACCATGACGGTGGTGATGCCTCCCATGCCCATGCCCACACGCATGCCACTGACCCCACCTTAGCCTGCACCCAGGCCATCCCAGAAGCTGCTGCTTCCCACTCGGGAGAAGTTCAAGGAGCTGATGCGGGCACTGGGCCCACTCATGTAGGAGTGGCTGCTGAAGGCCCGGGACCCAAAGGTGGACACCTTGTAGGACTTCTGGGTCACCCTGATGGACATGGTGGAGGTAGGAGTGGAGTCGGAGGGCTGAACCAGGCAGAGATTCCTGAAGGAGCAGGAAAAATACCAAAGGTAGAAGAACCATAATTGGAAGCTGCTACCCACAGTCCATGGAAGCATCCTAACTCCAGTAGATTTGATTAATTGCTCATTAAAGGGTCATTCACTTCCACTCTACCCACTGTTAAGCTATTTCCATATGTAAACTGTACTAGCACTATTGTATCTGCATATAAAGCTTCTATTTACTTGTTCAGACCAATTCCTGCTTTCTTATTCTTTATTCTTTAAATAAGTCCCTAGTTAATAATGAATAAAAGTCTTTTTTTCCCTTCTCCTATATTTCTATGTAAGTTTTCTTACACCTGAACTGTAACTACGCTGCTTCACAGAAAAGTATTCCTTGAACTGACTGCAAGTGTTTTATTTTTCTAATAACCATAACAGTGTTAAACATAAAGATAATTCTAACATTTGTGGCATAAAATAGATGTCTTGTTTAACAGAGACCACTAGAATATAATTGTTGTGATGTTGAAATTTACTTTTATATTTAGAGCTCTCTCACATCTGAGGTTTGAACTGAGATCCATACTTTATCGATGATCTTCAAATGAATTTTTGTTTGTAGATAGCGGTTCCCTTTTCCCTAGTGATTCCTGAGGAGGTTTTTGGAGAAATTATTTGTACCCGAAAGGAACTGTGAATTCATTTGTCAGAAAGTGACTAAAGACAAAAATGCACAGGAAAAGACAGCTGCAAGAAAAAAAAACTGATAATAATTTTTGTATTTGGACATGGCAGCCAAACCATTGGCCATAGATTAATTCATTAAATAAATATTTACTAAACACTAATTTTGTGATGAAATGTACAGAATGACAGATTTCCTAAGATAGATGATGGGTTATACCAGAATAGCAACATTTTCAAGTTCTCTCATTTAAGATCCTGAGATTGATTTTGTTAAAGCAGTGGTTTTCAAACAGGGATTTTGTTGGCATGCGTGGCAGGAGTATGGATATCACTGGAAATATGATATTAGAACTATCTGGGGAGGTTTTTCAGGTTTCAATCCTCAAATTCTGGTTCACCTATAGGGAAAGGGTATAGACACTAAAACAATTCCGCTAGGTAAGTTTAATATGTGTTCTCTACTCCTACCCTTAACCCCCCATCACCAGACTGAGAGGCACTGTGTTAGATCATTTTGCTTATCCATTAGATGGGCTTCACTGAGTAATGGGCAGGGTTAAGGGAAGGGAGTCAGCCTTTACAGCTCGGTATGTAAGTGTAGCTGTAGTACTCACCACTTGTCATTAAATGGGGCTCAAGAAGGTCTCCAGCAATACATCTCTGGAATCTTTAATTCCCTCAAGTAGGATTTAGGGAATTAGCATTCAGTGATTCTAACATAGAATGATCTAAGTTGTCCCCAGGGACACTGGATAAAAGTATTGGTCCCCAAATGGCCTCCTTTTGCCAAATGTTATATAATAGCAATAAGTGCTCTGAATATATCATGTTATTTTATTGGCAGGCCCTAGGGATGGTTTGCTCAGAAATATACTTTGGAGCAGAAATGACAGATAAGGCATTTACTAACTTAAATCTGTTGTTACTCAGACGCACTGTATTGCAAGATTGAAAATCTAGGGAAATATTCAAACAGTCTAACAATTAGAAATACATTTATAGAGTTTAAATATTGAAACAGTGAGCAAGAGGGCGATAATATCACATTGTTCTTTAAGGTTTGATTTCTATGTCTCTTATTCTCCAAGTGAAAAATTTTAGCCTATGTATCTTTATTTTTCTAAAGTATAATTAACATACTCTAGTTTTTTATGAGAATGAGAGAAATTAAAAATTAGTTGCATATATGGGGGATCATTAAATAATTTGGGGGCTGGGGTACTGACCACTGCACAGTCAAAAATCTGTGCAGCTGCAACTGGTTAATGTATCTCTTAAACCTCTTTTGACCTGTAAGTTTCCCTCCACCTCTCTTTTCTTTCCTTTCAATTATTTGTTGAAGAAGCTGTTGTTGGTCCTGTTGTCCCCTATAGTCTGGTCTGTGCTGATTGCATCCCTGTGGTGTAGTTTAACGAGTTCCTGTGTTCCCTGAATTGCTGTAAATTGGGAGTTGGATCCAGAAGTTACATTGTGTTCATATTCCAATTTTATCACAAGACTGCTTCATAGGCAGTGATACCCACATCCTTCTTTTCGTTAACAATCACTGATGCTCAATGTCTAGATATGGCAGCATTTTTTTCTCATGAAGATTTAACAGGAATATCTGGATGCATGACCTTTTTAGAAAAAATAATAATCCACTAAAAATGAGCAAGAGTAGCAGCTACTCACTTTAGATGGGATATGTGTTCTCTGTGCCCAAAAGTCCCCATAAACCCACACCCAGTGATCAGCACTTGGCCTTCGCCTTTGTGTATATGATCCGCTGATCTCCAGTAGGGCTTTAACAACTTGAGCAGAATTTCCTGCTAAAAGGAAACAACATAGAGAGTTGAAGTTTTTTGTTTGTTTGTTTTAATTAAAGCAAGTAAATAAAGAAGGATTAGAGTAGAACAAGAAAGAAATACAATATTGTAGAAAATATTTGTATTGAAGAATGAAAATGCTTCTGGTAGAAGAAAATAAAATGTAATAAATGTAATGTGAGTAACTAGTAAAGCAAACATACACTTAGTTCAAATATTTGTAGTTTGAGTATATACTATGTCAGAATGACAACTCAAGGAGAATTTAACAATCTCTCAAACATTTCTCTTGCACGGACTAAAATATTATATCCATGTCCAGTCTAGAATCATGATAGGTTTAATTTACTCCAGTCTTGTAGTATCAAGGTATCATTTTCTAAATACAGTTTTACTCTGCCAAGTTTTAAATTATGTTAGTTTAAATTGTATCTTCATCCATCTTACCTTCACCCTTCAGTTATGAATCCATTATACTAAGACACCGTGGGCTTCACAGTAAGTTCTCTGATCATCTGAGTCTGGCTAACTTGTTTATAAATACAAAGTTTTTTAAACCATAAACAATGTCCCAGAGGAGAAAGTAACCAACAAACATTGAAGTAAATCATACTTTGAATGTTCATTGAAACCCATGAAGAAAAGACAAACATTCTCCAGTCTAGTTAACCACAATAATAAAACAGTAAGATCATTTGAAATGGTAAAAGCACTGTGCGCCTAGACAATCTTATTGAACATTAACTTGCTTTTTATTCCTTAAGTCTCCTGTGAATAATGAGAATCATTCTTCTAGCCTAACAGATGTTAAAATAGCATTTCTTCACTTAAAGCAAACCTTGTATTTCCACTATCAACACTGTAGGGAAACCATAGCATTTTGGGGAAAGAAAAGAAAAAACACTAAAGTGTTATTTAACAATAACATTCTACATATTCTAGAAACAGAAAGCTCATTAAGAACATACTAAACAAGTCCACAAGTGATTCCTGAAAATATATTTGGAGGAATTACTTGTACCCAAAAGGAGCTCTGAATTCATTTGTCAGAAAGAGAGACTAAAGACAATATACAGAAAAAGAGACCCACAAGGAAAAAATTAATTTTCATATTTGGACATGGCAGCCAAACCAATGGCCATAAATTAATTCATTAAATACTTCCTAAACAGAATTTAATATTTTGTGATAAAATTGAAAGAATGACACCTGTTTTTGAAGAACAATCTGGTGAGAGTGACAGATTCAAAATGTGAGTTACAATAAAATGTGGTCAATATCAATACAAACATGGACAGATTGTTCCTAGAACACAGATGAAAGGGTCAATTGCTTTGCCTAAGGGAGTCAAGGAAGTACTGACAAAAGAAGTAAACTGATGTGGAACTTAAAGAATAAAAGGCAAGAAGCATGGGAGATAGGAAGTAGCAGAGAGACGAGCCAGCGCAAAGCTGTAAAGACACAAATGTATATGGTGCATCCTATATAACACTGTGCAGAATATAAGATTTGTAAATATAAAATCCGCTGGGTGCGGCTGCTCATGTCTGTAATCCCAGCACTTTGGGAGGCCAAGGCAGGTGGATCACTTGAGGTCAGGAATTCAAGAGCAGCCTGACCAATAGGGTGAAACCCTATCTCTACCAAAAATACAAAAATATCTGGGTATGGCAGTGCACACCTGTAATCCCAGCTACTAAGGAGCCTGAGGCAAGAGAATCACTTGAACCCAGGAGGCAGAGGTTGCAGTGAGCCGAGATTGTATCACTGCACCACTCCAGCCTGGGTGACAGAATGAGACTCTGTCTCAAAAAAAAAAATAATAAATAAATAAATCAGATGGGTGGTTCCCGGCATTAAGTGGCTCAACAATGTCGGAATTTCATCTCTCAGATTCTATTGGTTTCTCATGCTTGTAATTTCAAAGTCACAAGATGGCTTCTGTAGCCACAGAAGTCTCATAACCTACACAGTGACAAGAATTCGTGAAAGAGTTTTTCAGCAGTATCTGTTGTCTTTTGCCATGAAAATAAAATATTTCCCAGAAATGACCAGTAGAGTTCCAGTTACATTTTACAGCAAGAATTATATTAATGACCACTCCTAGCAGCAATGAAGTCTGAGAATGGAGATGTTTAGCAGGCTCTTGGCTTTAGGATTCTCTCAGAAAGAGAAAATGCAAAAGTGGATACTAGATTAGGTACAAATTCCAGTGCCTACTGTCTCTTCAAGAGATAAAGAGAAATTAATGACAATCTGAAATTCTGTAGCCAATGACACTACCCATCACAAGGGAGGGAGAAACAGGCAAAAGTAATCTCTCAAATGACAATTTAGGAGAGTGATTATACATAGGAGAAAGAAGGGCTAATGATGAAGAAGGATACAACAAAAACCTCTAAAGTGCAATAATGTGCAAATGGTAAATCTAAACTAAACCGCTGGGAAATACGAGTAAACCTCAACAAGTAAACGTTCACTGTATAGAATGATAATGATAACAACAACAACTAATTTGATTAAATGGTTAATAACAGATCCACAAAAATGCTAAACAGCAGTGACATGCATGCTTAGATAGGATAATGAGAGCTAATGCATTCCAAGATTCTTATAACTTTCAGGTGGAAGATATCTGTCCTGCTTAATATTGTATTAGTAAAGTATGCTTGTCAACATTTTAAATATGGTAGTTAAACAAGAAATTTTCTGCTCGTTTTCAGTCTTTCTCCTTCCTGATTTTGAAATGGGAGAGTTTCATCATCGCCTTCACTGGGCATGCAGAAGGGATGTGACTGGCTTCTTTGGTGCCCAGCTGCTCAGTCCCTAGGGGGAGCACGCAGACGAGCAGGTGCAGAGGTCATGGGGAGCACTTTTGGTTTCTGACCTGCCCCTGGCAGCATCTAAGGGTGAGTGTTTATGACTCCCAAAGCCCAACTGGGCATGTGTTACAATGTGCTCTCTCAGCTTTGCCATCTATAGGCAACTTGTGTTAATAGCTGACTTAGACCCTCTGCCTTATGGCAAGTGCAGAGGGCTTTCTGTATCCCAAGTTCTTGTCCACTGTACCAGAAAAATTAGATCACATGTGGACCTGGAGGATGAGTGCAAGATTTTATTGAGTGGTGAAAGTGGCTCTCAGTGAGATGGATGGGGCGCTGGAAGGTCGATGGCGTGAGAAAGTGACCTTCCCCTGGAGTCGGGCTGCCCAATGGCCAGAATCTCCTCCAACTCCCCACTGCCGAATTTCCCTCGGCATCCATGTTGTTACACTATTGCTTGTCAGCTGGTGTCTTCTGGTGTGTTCCTCTGCTCCTCTCAATGTTTAACCACTTGTGTGTGTGCCCAGCAAGGTCTTAGGCTCATATGGGCACAGGACAGAAGGTATGGGAGGCCACTGCAGTCTTGGAAAATGCAACATTTGGGCATGTAAAGTGGAGTGCCTGTTCCCTCAGGTCCATGGCACAGGCCCAAGGGTGGAGTCCTTACCAGGGACACCACCCATCTCTACCCAGCACTTCCCTGCCCTCCTCCCATATCACCTTCATCTTGGGTGGGTCAGAAACTTGTTAACAAGGAATAGGAGGGACGCTTCTGAAGGGAGAGCAAGTACCACCTTCCTTTTCCAGCAGAGGGAAGCTCATCTCAGAATACACTGGAGGGGCTTTCTCTTTAAATGATGATGGAAAAGGAAATTAACATACTGAATTGAAGATTCTAATTTCTAAGTCAAGACTATGTTTTGTGTGGTTCCCAAACTCTGGGTAAATTAGAGTCATCTGGGGAACTTGGTAAAGGTACACATGCCAGGCCTTTTCCTATTTTTGTTCTGTTTTACCTTAAAGTAATTATGAGACATCATATTATCTAAGAATTATCAGACACATCACGGATTGCCTGCACTCTTATCTAGTATTAAGGGTGAACTTTCCTCATTTTATCACTTTTTCTGGGTGCAGGGGGGCAGTTTTAGTAGGCTGTTCTCCTATTGCTATAAAGAAAATACCTGGGACTGGGAAATTTATAATAAAAGAGGTAATTGGCTCACAGTTCTGCAGGTTGTACAGGAAGCATAGTGGCATCTGCTTCTTGGGAGGCCTCAGGGAGCTTGTCATCATGGCAGAAGGCAAAAGGGGAGCAGGCATATCACGTGGCAAAGGCAGGAGCAAGAGAGCAAGGTGGGAGGTGCCACACACGTTTAAATGACCAGATCTCACCAGAACTCATTCGCTATTGACGCAGCCTCGTTGTCTGGGATGACACCCAAGGTTCGTTGTCTCACAGCCACAGAGATCAAGGACACAGACACAAAAAGAGCGACATGAAGTGGAAGTTTAATAGGTGAAGGAAAGAAAATAGCTCTCTGCTAACAGAGAGGGGTCCTAGAAAAATGGGTTACTGATGTGCAGTGAAATGAAGCGGGGTTATAGATGAGCTAGGGGTGGGGGTGTTATCTGATCTATATAGGTCACGAAAAACTGGTTAGGACCAGGGGTGCCATCTTTATAAGGTGCAAATCTCTGGCGGCCCCCACCGCAATCTTTTATTATGCAAGTAGATTCTCTGCCTGAGCTTCTCCATGTTGCCAAATTCTTTCTTACGGTGCATGTGCCAACAAAAAAAAGAAAGATGGAGTTTCCGTGGTGGACATGCCTGGCCCCCAGGTAGCCCTTTTCTATTGGCACAGCTGCTGTCATTCCCCTGTGCAAGCTTCCAGCTTCATTATCTATGTCTGCAGCTTGATCTTTCAGGCTTCTCTTTGTTAGAACAAAAAGACAAAAGATTTCTAAGGCTGCTTTTTGTTAAAAGGGAAGTTTTTTGCTGAGGACTCTTTTGCCCTCACCATCTGCCTAAATAATTCCTTTCTATCTTCTGTATCACTATCACTAGGATGGTACCAAGGAGGATGGTGCTAAAACATTCATGAGAAAACTACCCCCATGATCCAGTCACCTCCCACCAGGCCATGCCTCCAAAATAGAGGATTACATTTCAATATGAGTTTTAGGCAGGAATACACACCCAAACTATATCACCGGTTTTTATGGTTTTATTTAAAGGCAAAAAAAGAAAACGCACATGAGCTGTCTGTTCATTTTTGTTGCTGTACAGCCTGCCATTGGGAGTATTTACCCTGATGGCCAGCTGGGCTGCTGTTTCCAAGATAGCTGTGCAGTTCCTGGAAGAGACATGGTGAACGATCTCAGTGCAGTAAAATTTCCTGCACGTCAGCAGCACTTCTGGCTCCTTGATGGTGTGGACCAGGAAATTCTGGAAGCCACTGGGCAGCATGTGTTTTGTCTGCTTGTTGCCCACATAGGAAATGTTGGGCATCAAGATCAGGCACTTAAAGCTTCTCTGTACCTTGTCATCAATACCTTAGTTACACTTAACTTGGACCTTTCAGTCTGGTGCCTGATGAACTTCTTGGTCGTCTTTTTGACCATCTTGGGCTTTAGGAGGGATCTGCATTTGGTCTGATGCCAAGTAGGAGATGTCTTGCACCTCAGTGGTCAGCATCAGGAGAGAGAGCGCATCAATATTTAATAGGCAGAAAAGACAAATATAAAGTTGATTTCTGATTATAATTTAAAAGTCCTGCTTATTGAATTACCCATCACATAAATATGTTGAAAAGTTAAGTGCAAGGACTAAGAAAAAGAGAAGTGGAATGTCAAACTTTCAAATCGATAAAGAATTTTTAAAAATTGAAAACATTAAAATTAATCCTTTTGGGAAAAAAGAGGAAATAATAACTACAGGAAAGTAGATTGTACTATTAAGGCAAGTAATTCTAGCTGTTGAATTTGTCCACCCCAAAGTGTCAGTGGCTTAAGCAATTAAAAGTTAATTCTCAGTCACCTAAAAGTCCAAAATAGGTGATCCTGGTCTGATGGCTTTTCTCTAAACACTGATGCAGGGATCTTGGTCTTCTCTATCTTTCGGTGGCCATCCGTCATGCAGGGCCAGAAGCTGAGATAGGAAATGGTTTAGTAATCTATTACTGTGTAACAAATTATCCCTAGATTTAGAACCTCAAAACAGCAACATTTATTATCTCATCGTGTAGGTTTAGCAGGATTCTATGCTTTAGGATCTCTTCTAAGGCTACAATTAGCGTCTTGCCTGGGGGTGCATTCATCTCAAAGCTCAAATGGAAAGGAATCACTTGCAGGTTCACATGCATAATGGTTGACCGAATGAGATTCCTGTCAATTTATTGGACTATGGGACATAGTTCCCTATTGGCTGATGTACTTGTAGTCCCAGCTACTCAGGAGACTGAAGCAGGAGAATCACTTGAACCCCAAAGGCAGAGGTTGCAGTGAGTGATGACGCCACTGCACTCCAGCCTGGGTGACAGAGCAAGACTCCACCTCAAAACAAAACAAAAAAAATTCTGAAATATATAAAACATAATCCCTGCCCTCAAAGAATTTTTAGAATACCAAAAGGGACAGAATCACAGAGAGAGGGAAGTTGAGAAATGTATATGACTTTGAGGGAATATAAGTAATTAAACTGGAAAGAATTCAAATAAAAGAATGCAGCTGTAAAAGACTTGAATAGTAAGTTGTGTCAGCTTCAAATTCCATCCTAGAAATTTTATAATATAAGGTCTGAGAAGTGTAAAAATTTCTGTGCAGAAAGTTCTGGTAAATCTAGCAGAAACCTCCCTTTCCTTCCATTAATGTGTTGGGTTCAATAGATATATCTCAAGCAACTATTGTTTGCTAAACACTTCAGAGATAAGTAAAATATATTTTCTGTTATCAAAGAGCAGTAGGGAATTTACTGTGTGTACACAGAAAAGCATCAGAGAAAGTCCTAAAGGGGGCAAATATAGAGGAGATTACATCTGATCTGAGATCAGGAAATACTGCAAGGAGAAACTGGAGCTGGAGAAAAACATCCGATTTCAAGTTAGAAAAGAAAATATCCCAAGCAGGATTTACCATGGAAGTAAGGACATAAAGACTGGAAACCTCCTAGTCAGTTCATAGAAGGGAATAGTTGACCACAAAGGGAAAAAGCACAAAGGGAAATTAGGTCATTATAAAGTGCTTTGAATTTCAGCATAAGTTTGTATTTCTTTGTGGAGGAGTGGAGAGCCACATCAGCCATTGAAGTTTTATGATTAGAGAGGAAATATTATAAATGGCTCTAAAAGGATTAGTGCATGAACTGAATGTTTGTGCCTCCATAACCCTCCCCCCCAAAAATCTGATTTCTCACAAAAATCTTAGGTTGAAATCCCAATATGGTGATGTTAGGTGGTGGGGCCTTTGGGAGGTGATTAGGACATGAGGGTGGAGCCTTCAAGAAATGGATTAGTGCCTTTGTAAGAAGAAGGGAGAGGGCTAGCCAGCCCTTCTTCCTGCAAGTGAGGACACAGGGAGAAATGGACAGTCTGGAACCCAGAAAACAGCCCTTCCAGAACCCAACCATGCTGGCACCCCAATCTCAGACTTCTAGCCCCCAGAACTGTGGGAAATAAATTTATGTAATTTGTAAGACACCCAATCTATGATATTCTGTTATAGCAGCTCAAACTAAGACAATAATTTCCAAAAAGGGTTGCTGTAACAATAAATGACTTAATACAGGTAAAGAACTTAGCATACTGCTTGGCATATCAGATGTGCTATATAGTATTTTTAATTAAATATTTTAATTTTCCATTATATATTTTAATTTTTAAACAAATATTTGTTTTTCTGTTTTTATTCTTCATGCAAACTTAATTTTTATTCATATAAACTTTCATTTCATTGTATGTAGGAAAATTCTATTTGTTTATAGAAACATGGTATCTGTCTCAATACAAATGTTACATTTCAGTTGTTTATAGTTATTCATCTTTTAGAACTTCTGGATTTCTGACATAATTCTGAAGGATCCCCTCCTCTAGATTGTAGACATAGAGTTCCAAGATTTTTTACTGAAGGTATTTTTGTTATTGTTGTTTCATAAGTTATATTTGTTTCTTTTTTAACTTTTATATTAATTTCAGGGGTACAAGTGTAGATTTGTTACATAGGTAAACTCCTGTCATGAGGGTTTATTGCAGATTATTTAATCATCCAGGTATTAAGCTCAGCAAACATCAGTTATTTTTCCTCCTTCTCTTCCTACATTAATATATTTAAATGCATAGAAAACTACCTTTATTTTCTTCTAAATGAAGATCTAGTAGTTCCGGTATCATCATTACATATCAAATTTTTTGTCTTTGCATCAATGTAATACTCTTGTTAAATATTACATACATAAATAGAGAGAGAGATTTAATTCTCTCTTCTCTTCTGTTGATCTAGTATCTATTTTCATGCTAATAATGTATTGATTTTATTAAAGTGAATTATAGTTTTTTCATATTGCTGGTAATGAAAGTCTTTTCTACTGTTCTTTATTTTCATTTACTGTGGTTGACCATTTATTCTTTTAGTATATAAACTATAAAATAATTTGTCTCATGCCAAAAAGAATCATCTTGAAGAATTCTAATTGGAATTGCATTACAGATTAATTTTGAGATAAATAACACACTAACACTTCTGTGCTGAGAACGTATATATCTTTCTAGTTCTTTCAAATCTTGTTTATGTACTTCAATGTTATTTTATAGTTTCTCAATATAAATCCCTATAACTCTTGTAAATGAAATGGGTTTTTTTTTATCTCCATTTTCAAGTACTTATTAATATGGACAAAATGTATTGATATTTGTATATTGTACATTATAATATTGTGTGTTAATTAGAGCAGGCTTAACTGAGTGGTTCTTCTGCTGGGTTCAGCAGTATTCACAAATTACTTCAGTCACGCATGAGGCTCTGCTTCAAAATCTCCTTTATTTTTGGTTTTGTCCTTTCATCTCTTTTTAAATTAGATGTGTTCTCTAGACACGCAAACATGTCATTAACAAAACTCTCTCTCTCTCTCTCTCTCTCTCTCTCTCTCTCTCTCTCTCTCTTCTTTTACAATGCCTAATCCAACTCTGATTTTTTTTTCTCATGCTAAATCCGGTGGTAACTGGATTAAGATCATTTAAAATAAGTGTTAATAACTTATTTATTTATATTATAAAGGTTAAATAAATGTTAATACAGTTAGAGGCCACTGCTTTCATAGTTTAACTGTTATAACATTATTTAAAACATTATCTGTGGTTAATATAAAAATAGTTTTAGCACACTTAAGCAACTTGCTCCTGTTGTTTCCTGAGAGATTTTATAAGAAATGTTCTTATAACAATTAGTTGTAAACTTAAATTTCTAAGCCCTCTCACACCCACCCCCCAACCATATGAATGGACCTTGCCTCTAGGCCAAGGGCATTCCAAAGTTAACCTAAAAAACTAGTTCAGGCCATGATGAGAATGTGTGGTCAGATATGCCTCATTACACCCTCCTCCCTTTGGAATTCAGCCACAACTAACCAGCATTCACATTAAAACAGAGATCTTAAGACTTTATGTAACAACAAGACATCAAATTCCAGCCTGACTCTAACATAGCATCACTTGATGGCAGGACCTTAAATAAATTGAAATATTTTACCCAAAAATACATTTCTTTGACATATTTTGAAACGGCCCCACAAAGCTGTCTTGTGGGGAAAAAAGATCTGCATTCCATATAGTATCCTTTTCCCTTTCTAGGTCTTTTCTCTGATCCAATAGAGAATTAACTAAGAGTCTGTGACCTTTTTAAGCATGATAAGAAACATTTACAGTCTAGCCTCTCTGAAGCCTGCTGCTTGGAGGCTTCATCTGCATAAGAAGAGCCTTGGTCTCCACAACCCCATATCTTAACCCAGGCACTCCCTTCTATGGATTCCAGGTCTTTAGATAAACTCTTTCACCCAATCGCCAATCAGAAAATCTTTGAATCCACCTATAACCTGGAAGCCCCACCCTGCTTTGAGTTGGCCCATCTTTCCAGATCAAACCAATGTTTATCTCATATGTATTCATCCATGTATTATGTCTCTTTGGACAGGCACAGTGGCTCATGCCTGTAATCCCAACATTTTGGGAGGCTGAGGTGGGCAGATCACTTGAGGCCAGAAGTTTGAGACCCACCTGGCCAACATGGTGAAACCCCATCTCTACAAAAAATAATAAAAAAAATTATCTGGGTGTGGGGGCACACACCTGTAATTCCAGCTACTTGGGTGGCTAAGGCACAAGAATCACTTGAACCTGGGAGGCGGAAGTTGCAGTAAGCCAAGATCTTGCCACTGCGCTCCAACCTGGGTGACAGAGTGAGACTCTGTCTCAAAAAAAAAAAAAGTATAAAGCCAAGCTACAGCCCAACCACCTTGGGCATATGTTATCTGAAACTATGTCACAGACGTGTCCTTAACCTTGGCAACATACACTTCTGAACTGATTGAGACTTATCTCAGATACTTTTTGGTTTACGTACTCTTTCAGCATTTATTTATATAAATGTTAATTTTGTTGTTGTCAGTACTTTTGGTTATATTTTCTAATATTGAACTACATTTACTGAATTAAACCTTTTTGCTCTGAAACCATTTTCATGGGTTGAATTGTGTCCCTCAAAGATATATTAAAGCTCAAACCCAAGTACCTATTAATTTGCCATTATTTAGGAATAGGTTTGCAGATATAACCAAGTTAAGATGAGGTCATCAGTGCGGCCCTAATCCCATCTGACTGATGTCCTTATGAAATAAATAGGAGAGATAGACACATACACACAGAACACCACAAGAAACAGACAGAGATTAGAATTACACATCTATAATCCAACGAATGACAAGCTCTGCCAGCAATACCAGACACTTGGAGAAAGACATGCAACAGATTCTCTCTACAGGCTTCAAAAAGCTGACACCTTGATTACAAACTACTGGCCTCCAATTCAGAAAGAACAAATTTCTGTTACATAAAGCTATGTCATTTGTGGTACTTTGTTATGGTAGTCCTAGAAAACTGATGCAGCCATCCATTTATATATTGCAGGATTCTACTTGCTAAATTTTATCAATAATTACAATGTAAAGTATAATTATTTTAAAGTATCTATACTTTATTATGTATGATTTTGCTGTTAAAGTTCTTCTAACATTTTACAATTAACTGGAAAGATTTCCATGTTTTTATGATGAGACAATGCAACTAACATTAGAATCATCTTTTTTTTTTTTTAAGTTAAATGGACTGGTGCTCTGGAATCATTGTGTTCCTTTAAGTTTTTATATTTGTTTCCAGAGTTTCCATATGGCTACTCCAATTTCTGTGGTTATGGTTACTTTTGCAGCCCTGACTTGTCTGTTCATAGTCTTTATGGTTTCTCTTCTTAGTGAGTAGGAGGGCTAAGTAGAGTGCCCTATTTTTCCCCTTTGGGGACAGTACCCTTTGGGAAAGTACCCCAAAGGGGAAAAATAAGCTTGTCATGCCCCACCTGGTCACAGCCACTGAAGAGACTTAAAGCAGCTAAAGGGAGGCATCACAGATTACGGGTCCCCTAAGTCACATGACTCTAGTGTTCCATCTGCCAACATCCAGTGGTAGCATTTCGTATCAGTTACATAAATGTAAAAACCACATCAAAACTTAGAAACTTTAGACAATCACCACTTAATTTATAATTCTGGGTGTTGGCAATTTAGGCTGCTTAGCTGGGCTCACACAGGTGACTGTAGTCACCTTGGCCTCTCTGCTTCTGGGATAGGCCTGGCTATGAGCGTGGGTGACTGGCCTGACTGGGCCATGTACCTCTCATCATCCAGAAGAGCAGCTTGGGCTCTTCCCCGTGGTGGCTCAGGACACCAAGAGAAAGTCCCAGTGCACAAGGCTTTTTAAGCCTCCCTTCATGTTGCATTTCCTAATGTACCATTTGCTAAAGCAAGCCATTGAAGATAGCTCACACAGTATGAGTGCCTCTATCATTGGGCACAATTAAAAGGAGTGGGAAAATTGTGATTTTGTGTGTGTGTGATCAACCACATGGTATGCCTATGAAAGAGTACAGGCTGAGCTGAAATCCCTGCAAGCTTTGATCTTGGGTCAGGAATGCTTAGGACAGGATCTTTCAAGGTGTGGATGAATTGCAACTTGTGAGGTAGGGGAGGGGCAAATACTGTCTCCTAATACAACCAGAAAGAAGTAATAGGTGAATAACTTCCCTTGTTAGTCTCACATAGAAAAACAAGGAATTCTCTAACCTCTAGGAAAATTAGAGGCATAGAAACCACCTTCTCCTTTTAATTAACTTATTTTTTGCCTGAGTTATTTAAAAGGGCAGGAAAATTGAAAGAGGAGAAACCATCCTATTTTTAATTAACTCACCTTTAGTCTGAGGTAGTTAAAAAGGGCAGGTGCTTTTTTTGGCAGTCTCAGCTTATTTGGGAAGGGCTACAAATAGTGGCTATGTTGAAAATTTGACATGCAAAGCCAGAGGTAAGGCCACTGCAAGGTTGGCATGGCCTATAGGAGGGTATATGAATAGAGGATTGGTTATTTTAGGAACACACAAAATGCCCTTGAGATCTGACCAGACTTTGGACTCATATCTTATGATTTCCTCAAATCTATTTCTCCAAATGTGTTTCTCACTTCTTTTAAAACTTGAAGAATAACCTTAAGAACCAGCTCAATGTGTACAGCCTGAAAATTAGTCATCATGGTTTGCTTGAAAAGCAGACCGTGAAGATTTTTAAATACTTCATTTCTTTAAGGAAACACTGCTTTTGGCTGGGCAGAGTGGTTCACGCCTTTAATCCCAGCACTTTGGGAGCCCAAGGTGGGCCGATTGTCTGAGCTCAGGAGTTCGAGACCAGCCTGGGCAACATGGTGAAACCTTGTCTCTACTAAAATACAAAAACTATCCTGGCATGGCGGCATGTGCCTGAAATCCCAACTACTCAGGAGGCTGAGGCAAGAGAATTGCTTGAACTCAGAGGCAGAGGTTGCAGTGAGCCAAGCTGGGCAACAGAGTAAGACTCCATATCCAAAAAACAAAAAAAAAAAACCACTGCTTTAAACAAATACGGCTCTATTGCAAAAACCACAGATTGAATAAACTTTAAGGAATTTTAATATATGTGTATAAATAGTTTGATACATATTGAACTTCAGTTTCTTTTAGGTGACTCCTGAATTCTTACTCTCACCATGCTTTCATGTAGGTGAACAATGGTAGTATTTTACCCTAATGGTCAGAGGACCAGATCCAAACGGCTCCCTTCCTAACACCCCATCTCTTTGTCTAAGGGAAATAGTTCAAAGAGAGATGCATCCTGGGGAAAGAGAGTCCCCATTCTGAACTTGCCTTCTTTTTTTATATTTTTTGGAGACAGAGTTTCACTTTTGTCTCCCAGACTGGAGTGCAATGACGTGATATCGGCTCATTGCAACCTCCATCTCTGAGGTTCAAGCAATTCTCCTGCCTTAGCCTCCTGAGTAGCTAGGACTACAGGCATGTACACTAATTTTTGTATTTTTAGAAGAGATGGAGTTTCACCATGTTGGTCAAGCTGGTCTTGAACTCCTGACCTCAGGTGATCCGGCTGCCTCTGCCTTGTTAAGTGGTGAGGTACTGCACCAGACCCATCCTTGCCTTCTTAAGTGCTAAGAATGGGCTAATTGATTTCAAGACCATGTACTTCGGAAGTCAAAAAGAAGCCAATCAGTTACCATGAACCTACAGAACCAGCAGGTGTTGGAAACATGGAGAAGACCCTTAGGTCGTTTGAGTCCTTGAGTACAGGGCTTCCTAACTCCAGATGTCTCCACACTTATTCTGTGGCTTGGTTTCTGCTTACCAGTTACAACACACTAAATTCTCTTCATTTGTTTAACTAACTCAAGTTGCATTTCCCCTTATAAGCAACCAAATTACCCTGAGTAACACAAGGTACTTGTCAGCATGCTTTACACATTAAAAAAAAATTATACATTTTTTCTTTCTGAGGGAGTAATTTACTGTTGTTAAATCTGTTTTTGTTGACTTGGTGTTTTTCTTTTCTAAACTGGGGAGAAAAAAGCTCCAACACTTTATATTTCAGGGTCTGCAGAAGAGCTACACTGATGGAGGTCCCTACTGCCCGCTCGTAATCAGCAGCAGATAAGGCCTTTCTATAGAATACTTGGTTTCAAAGATGCTTGTTTATTGTTAATTTACCTGCCCTTGCATAAGACTAAAAAAATAAATGCAGTGCTGTCTCAGTGGGAGTTTACCCATTTATGGGAATTGGTTTGATTTTGTGGGAATTTGTCCCTGGGGGATTTTTTTCCCCTCTAGATAGATATAAAAATTAAGACAGATTTTAAGTCCACCAAAAGCCCAGATTACAACTAAACTTTTAAAGAGGTAAATCAGGAAGTTCCTCAAATACTGCAAATAGCTCATTTCATTTGGCTTATTGTTTGTCAAATAATTTTTTAAAATAAATGGCATGTTTGTATTGGGAAATTTAATTCTTCCCAGTTGTGAAATTTTCTTATCTGATATTATGAATTGTACCATTGGCACATTAAGTTATTTTGTGGCCTTAAAGGTAGACGGATGCATGTTTTACCTCTTTAATGGTTATGAAAATTATACAGTTGATTTTCTGTACCACATATGTGGAACAATTTTTTTTGAGACAGAGTCTCACACTGTCACCCGGGCTGGAATGCAATGGCATCATCTCAGTTCACTGCAACCTCTACCTCCCTAGTTCATGCGATTCTCCTGCCTCAGCCTCCTGAGTAGCTGGGACTACAGGTTCACATCACCACACCCAGCTAATTTTTTGTATTTTTTTAGTACAAACGGGGTGGTGTCCAACTCCTGACCTCATGATCCACCTGCCTTGGCCTCCCAAAGTGCTGAAATTACAGGCCTGAGCCACTGCATCTGACCTGTATACCATATTTTATTCCATTCAAAAATGAGTACATTTTCACTAAAACTAGTGAAATATGTATGACTAGAGGTCATACTGCCAATGGCTGCAATGTTTTGTGTTGCCTGTTAGTGTTTTGTTTGAACAACTCTGAGACCATAACAAAAATAGCCAGAAAATAATTTTAATATTAGGTTCACAATATGGTGGTTCCATTAGGCACTATAATCAGAAATAACAATCAACAATCCACCTGCCCTTGGGCTGCTGTGACTGATAAGGAACCCAGGTCTTATGTGAAAATTTCATGAGCCTCTTGTCATGATCTCATAGAACTTTGTGAATATGAACTATTATTTGTAAATTTGGTAGCTTCTTAATATGAAATGTATTGTTTCATTACATTCTTGACTGGCTTTGGGTAAGTAGAGAAAATACAAAATTGGGCTAATAGCTATCTCTACATGCCCAAATGCCTCAGAGAAATTAGAAATGGGTTAAAATATTAATCAGAAATTGCTTGGGTACTAAAATAATCCATTTGCTACAGGTTTGGTATATTATTTCCAAAGTAAGACTTTTCCTTAAGTGTTGTTTTACATCCCTAAGGAAGAAGCACTTTATTTTGAACCTCTTTTCCTAGGGGAAAGAAAGGCCTTTAAACTATTTCTTACAAAATGGGATGAAAGTTACCAAAAGGATAGATTGGTACAGATTTGGAGTCAGTGTAAAAGAATGTTGCCTTTGTCATTCTGAAGCAGTGTGCAATTTGCCAACAATATATTGGTTGTTGTTAATAAAAGGTTACTACATGTTAATTAAGCAAAGAAGAAGGAATTAGCATTGGCACAAGGAGAAAAGGAAATAGATTCAAAAAGTAGGGCTTACAATGAATTAAAAAACGTAAAAGAATCAAAAAGTAGGTTTTAGACAAAGGTACTTAAAGCGTCAGAAGGCATAAGGAGAAAAAATGCATGAGAAAAGATTATAAACAATACCGCTAAGCCTAGTACAGGCTTAGCTTTTTACTTTCAGTATTAGTCTGCATGTGAATAAATTTACTTGCATGATACCAGGAGATTGATGCCTTTGAATTAATGCTTAGTTGTTTCAGGAAGAGAGTGGATGAACCTTATTTTCTTAGGAAGTTTGTGCAGGGTTAGATGATATAGACCTATGCTTATTGGAGCTAACTCTAGTACTCTCTTTCTGAGGGTTCTTCCTACTCAGCAATTCAGAGATGTCATGGTTGATGTCTCTGTCATTCACTTGACTTTGCCTCGTGGTCATGGCATGGCTGCTACAGCCTCAGCTGTCACTTCTGCATTCAAAACTGGAAGAACCAGGGATAGGTCTTCTAAGTGAGCACATTTAGAACTTGGAGTAATCAGAAAACTTATAAATCTATTTATCAGGAAAGCAAAAGCTTTCTAAGACTTACAACTTATATTCCCCAACATAGTTCCACCTATGTTTTATTGGCCAAATGAGGTCATACTGCTAGCCTTAGCTAAAAGGAAGCCTAGAAAAATGGAAAACCTGAATGTCATGATTCCCACAGCCCAACCAGGAAAAAAAAAATACTGTGGAAATCCATTAAGGAGTACAGAATTTGTCTATCATATAACATCATGTATTTATACACACATGATATACATATATTCAAAGAAAAGTAAAGCACTTTGATCTTAAGGGAGGATGGCTTTAAGGAAAGTGATATCTGCACAATAACTAACTTCTGTCCATTTTCTTTCCAGTATTCAAGTCTGACTGTCTCTGTGAAACAAATATGTCCCTAAACCAAGCCCAGTCAAACTTTCTCTTCATGAGCAATATAGTAGATATTTTAGGCTTTGCAGTCTGTGTGTGTGACACTGTATCACAGCTACTCAATTCTGTTGTGTTAAAATAGTCATAGACAATATGTAAATGAATGAGTGAGCCTACAATTAAAAAAAAACTTTTTGAACTGAAATTTGAATTTCATGTAATTTTCACATATTACTAAATAGTATTCTTTGCATTTTTTCCTTCAACCATTTAAAAATATAAAAACTATTCTTTAGTTCTAAAGCCTTACCAAAAAAAATGTAGGTCACAGTGCTGGTGTGTGCCCTAAGTTATCCACTTTCTTTTTTTTTTTTATAGACTCATATCACAAATTTTTATTTATATTTATGTTTTGCCATACTGGCTTGGTCACTATTCCTGTGATTTTTTTTTTTTAATTGTAATTGAGGTTCTGGGGTACATGCGCAGTTCATATAGGATTCTTGCATAGGTACCTACAAGGCAAGGTGGTTTCCTGCCTCCATCCCCCTGTCACCTATATCTGGCATTTCTCCCCATGTTATCCCTCCTCAACCCCCACTGTCCCTCCCTTAGGCCCCCCAACAGACCCCAGTGTGTGATGCTCCCCTCCCTGTGTTCATGCATTCTCACTGTTCAACACTTGCCTATGAGTGAGAACAGGCAGTGTTTGATTTTCTGCTCTTGTGTCAGTTTGCTGAGAATGATGGTTTCCAGATTCATCAATATCCCTACAAGGGACCATGAACAACGCATAGGATTCCATGGTGTATATGAGCTGCATATTCTTTGTCCAGTCTATTGTCGATGGGCATTTGGGTTGGTTCCAGGTCTTTGCAATTGTAAACACTGCCGCAATTAACATACATGTGCATGTGTCTTTATAATAGAATGATTTATAATCTTTGGGTATATACCCAGTAATGGGATTGCTGGGTCAAATGGTATTTCTATTTCTAGATCCTAGAGGAATCATCACACTGTCTTCCACAGTGGTTGAACTAATTTACACTCCCACCAACAGTGTAAAGGTGTTCCTATTACTCCACATGCTCTCCAGCACCTGTTGTCTCCAGATTTTTTAATAATAGCCATTCTAACCCAAGTGAGATGGTATCTCAGCATGGTTTTGATTTGCATTTCTCTAATGGCCAGTGATGAGCATTTTTTTCATATATTTGTTGGCCCTATATATGTCTTCTTTTGAAAAGTGTCTGTTAATATCCTTCACCTACTTTTGAATGGGTTTGTTTTTTTTTCTTGTAAATCTGTTTCAGTTCTTTGTAGATTCTGGAGATTAGCCCTTTGTCAGATGGGTAGATTGCAAAAACTTTTTCCCATTCTGTTGGTTGCTGGTTCACTCTAATGATTGTTTCTTTTGCTGTACAGAAGCTCTTAAGTTTAATTAGAACCATTTGTCTATTTTGGCTTTTGTTGCCAATGCTTTTTGGCATGAAGTTCTTGCCTATGCCTATGTCCTGAATAGTTTTGCCTAGGTTTTCTTCTAGGGTTTTTATGGTGTTAGGTCTTATGTTTAAATCTTTAATCTATCTGGAGTTAATTTTAGTGTAAGGTATCAGGAACAGGTCCAGTTTCTAATTTCTGCAAATGGCTAGCCAGTTTTCCCAACACCATTTATTAAACAGCAAATCCTTTCCCCGTTGCTTGTTTTTGTCAGCTTTGTCAAAGATCAGATGGTTGTAGATGTGTGGTGTTGCTTCCGAGGCCTCTGTTCTGTTCCATTGGTCTATGTCTCTGTTTTGGTACCCATATCATGCTGTTTTGATTACTGTAACCTTGTAGTATAGTTTGAAGTCAGGTAGTGTGATGCCTCCAGCTTTGTTTTTTTTTGTTGTTGTTGTTGTTGTTTTTTTGCTTAAGATTATCTTGGTTATGCGGGCTCTCTTTTGGTTCCATATGAAGTTTAAGGTGGCTTTTTCCAGTTCTGTGAAGAAGGTCATTTGTAGCTTGATGAGGATAGCATTGAATCTATAAATGACTTTGGGCAGCATGGCCATTTTCATGATATTGATTCTTCCTAACCATGAGCATGGAATGTTTTTCCATCTGTTTGTGACTTCTCTTATTTCCTTGAGCAATGGTTTGTAGTTCTCCTTGAAGAAATCCTTTACATCCTTTGTTAGTTGTATTCCTAGGTATTTTATTCTGTTTGTAGCAATTGTGAATGGGAGTTTGCTCTTGATTTGGCTCTCTGTTTTTCTGTTATTGGCGTATATGAATGCTTGTGATTTCTGTACATTGATTTTGTATCCTGAGACTTTTCTGAAGTTGCTTATCAGTTTAAGGAGATTTTGTGCTGAGACAATGGGGTCTTCTAAATATACAATCATGTCATCTGCAAATAGAGACAATTTGACTTCCTCCTTCCCTATTTAAATACCCCGTTTTTTTTTTTTTCTTGCCTGATTGTTCTGGCTAGAACTTCCAATACTATGCTGAATAGGAGTGGTGAGAGAGGGCATCCTCGTCTAGTGCCAGATTTCAAAGGGAATGCTTCCAGTTTTAGCCCATTCAGTATGATATTGGCTGTTGGTTTGTCATAAATAGCTTTTATTATTATATGATATGTTCCATCGATACCTAGTTTATTGAGAGTTTTTAGCATAAAGGGCTGTTGAATTTTGTCAAAGGCCTTCTCTGCATCAATTGAGATAATCATGTGGTTTTTGTCTTTGGTTCTGTTTATGTGATGGATTACATTTATAGATTTGCGTATGCTGAACCAGCCTTGTATCCCCGGGATGAAGCCTACTTGATCGTGATAAATAAGCTTTTTGATGTGCTGTTGCATTTGGTTTGCCAGTATTTTACTGAAGATTTTTACATCAGTGTTTATCATGGATATTGGCCTGAAGTTTTCTTTTTTCATTGAGTCTCTGCTGGGTTTTGGTGTCAGGATGATGTTGGTCTCATAAAATGAGTTAGGGAAGATTCCTTCTTTTTGTATTGTTTGGAATAGTTCAGAAGTAATGGTAACAGCTCATCTTTATATGTCTGGTAGAATTTAGCTGTAAACCCATCTGGACCTGGACTTTTTGGTTGGTAGGCCATTAATTGCTGCCTCCACTTTATACCTTGTTATTGCTCTATTCAGGGATTGAACTTCTTCCTGGTTTAATCTTGGGAGGGTGTAAGTGTCCAGGAATTTATTCATTTATTCTAGGTTTACTGGTTTATATGCATGCAGGTGTTTGTAGTAATCTCTGCTGGTAGTTTGTATGTCTGTGGAATCGGTGATGATAACTCCTTTAACATTTTTTATTGTATCTATTTGATTCTTCTCTCTTTTCTCTTTTTTTTTTTTTTTTTTTAGTCTGGCTAGCAGTCTGTCTATTTTGTTGATCTTTTCAAAAAACCAGCTCCTGGATTTATTGATTTTTTGAAGGGTTTTTGTGTCTCTATCTCCTTCAGTTCTGCTCTGATCTTAGTTATTTCTTGTCTTCTGCTAGCTTCTGGTTTTCTTGATCTTGCTCCTCTAGCTCTTTCAATTTTGATGATGGGGTTTCAATTTTAGATCTTTCCTTGTTTTTCATGTGGGCATTTATTGCTATAAATTTTCCTCTAGACATTACTTTAAATGTGTCCTGGAGATTCTGGTATGTTGTGTCTTTGTTCTTGTTGATTTTGAAGAACATTTTTATTTCTGCCTTCATTTCATTATTTATCCAGTTGACATTCAGGAGCCAGTTGTTCAGTTTCCATGAGGTTTTGCGGCTCTGAGTTAGCTTCTTAATTCTGAGTTCTAATTTGATTGCACTGTGGTCTGAGAGACTGTTTCTTATGATTTCCATTTTTTGCATTTGCTGAGGAGTTATTTACTTCTAATTATGTGGTTGGTTTTTAGAGTAAGTGCAATGTGGTGCTGAGAAGAATGTATGTTCTGTGGATTTGGGGTGGAGAGTTCTGCAGATGTCTGGTAGGTTCACTTTGTCCTGATCTGCATTCAAGTCCTGGATATCCTTGTTGATTTTCTGTCTTGTTTATCTGTCTAATATTGACAGTGGAGTGTTAAAGTCTCCCACTATTATTGTGCGAGAGTCTAAGTTTCTCAGTAGTTCGTTAAGAACTGCATTTATATATCTGGGTGCTCCTGTATTAGGAGCATATATATTTAGGATGCTTAGCTCTTCTTGTTGCATTGATCCTTTTACCATTATGTAATGCCCTTCTTTGTCTCTTTTGATCTCTGTTGGTTTAAAGTCCATTTTATCAGAGACTAGGATTTCAACCCCTGATTTTCTTAGCTCTCCATTTGCTCGGTAGATCTTCTATCCCTTTATTTTGAGTCTATGTGTGTCTTTGCACATGAGTTGGGTCTCCTGAACAAAGCCGACCAATGGTTATTGACTTTTTATCCAATTTGCCAATCTGTGTCTTTTGATTGGGGCATTTAGTCCATTTACATTTAACGTTAATATTATGTATGAATTTGATCCTGCCATTTTGTTACTGGTTGGTTGTTTTGCACTTTGGTTGGCGCAGTTTCTTGGTATGTTTTTGTGGTGGCTGGTACTGGTTGTTTCTTTCCGTGTTTAGCGCTTCCTTCAGGAGCTCTTGTAAGGCAGGTCTGGTGGCGATGAAATCTCTCAGTAATTGCTTGTTCATAAGGGATTTTATTTCTCCTTCACTTATGATACTTAGTTTGGCTGGATATGAAGTTCGGACTTGAAAGTTATTTTCTAGGCTGGGCGTGGTGGCTCACGCCTGTAATCCAAGCACTTTGGAGGCCAAGGCGGGCGGATCTCCTGAGGTTGGGAGTTCAAGACCAGCCTGACCAACATGGTGAAACCCCATCTTTAAAAAAAATAAAAATAAAAGAAAGTTATTTTCTTTAAGGATGTTGAATATTGGCCTCCACACTCTTCTGGCTTGTAGGCTTTCTGCCAAGAGATACACTATGAGTTTGATGGGCTTCCCTTTGTGGGTGACCTGACCTTCCTCTCTAGCTGCCCTTAGCATTTTTTCCTTCATTTCAACCATGGTGAATCTAACGATTATGTGCCTTGGAGTTGCTCTTTTTGAGGAGTATCTTTGTAGTGTTTTCTGTATTTCCTGTATTTAAATGTTGGCCTGCCTTGCTAGGTTGAAGTTCTCCTGGGTAATATCCTGAAGAGTGTTTTTCAGCTTGGATTTATTCTCCCTATCATTTCTGGTATGCTGATCAAGCATAGATTAGGTCTTTTTACAGAATCTCATATTTCTTGGAGGTTTTGTTCATTTCTTTGCACTCTTTTTTTTGTCTTTTCTTGCCTTCTTGTTTTATTTCATTGAGTTGATCTTCAATTTCTGATATCCTTTCTTCTAATTGATCAATTTGGCTATTGAAACGTGTATATTCTTCATGAAGTTCTCTTGCTGTGTTTTTCAGCTTCATCAAGTCGTTTATATTCTCTCACCTTGTTATCCTAGTTAGCATTTCGTCTAACCTTTTTTCAAGGTTTTTAGTTTCTTTGCATTGGGCTAGAATATGTTCCTTTAGCTCAGAGTAGTTTGTTTCTACCCACCTTCTGAAGCCTGCTTCTGTCAGTTCATCAAATTCATTCTCCATCCTGTTTTGTTCCCTTGCTGGTGAGGAGTTGTGATCGCTTGGTGGAGGAGAGGCGTTTTGGTCTTTGGTGGTTTCATCCTTTTTGTGCTGGTTTCTTCCCATCTTCTTGGATTTATCTAGCTTTGATCTCAGGTAACTGCTTGGGGAGGCAGCCTTTCCTTTGTCTGCCTGCAGAGGTGCTGCTGGGCTGCCACGGATTCAGTGGAGCTGCTGAGTTTATTTCCTTTGTCTTTTGTATACTCAGGAAAATTAGGCCCACTTCTGCCATGGCAGCTGCCCTTCCCCCTGCCAAGTTCCATCATTCCTGGTAGCCCTCTAATTGTTATGCTGGCTGCAAAACTCTTAAGTAAGAGGGCTTCAGCCTGCTGGGCTTTGTGGGGGAGGGACTTACCTAGCCATATGGCCTGATTCCCTTCTTTCAGTTCCCCTTCTTTCTGGTGGGCGGGTAGCTCCATCCTGCAGGCTTTCTCAGCATCAGCCAGTGCTTCCACCCAGATCTGTGCCAACAACCCTGGCACCACCCTGAGTTGCTGCTCAGTCCTGTTCAGGCAGCTCATGGGTGCTTTTCAGCCTGGCAAAGATCTCCTGTTCTCTAGGTTGTAGAGGGCTTGGGTGATGCGCAGTATCCAAACCAAAGTCCCAGAGTGGGAGAGCCCACCATCCTCTGGTCAGTTGCACGCACCTCCTGTGTGGGGCAGTGCCCCGCTCTGCCTCAACTTGCCTTCTTTGAGTTATACCCACTGTTCAACCAGACTCACAAAATGAACTTGTTACCTCATTTAGAACTGTGGAGATGACTCAGCTTCTGCATCTCTCTTGCTGGGAACTGCATTCTGGAGCTGCCTCTATTCAGCCACCTTGGAACCTCTTGTCATTATCCACTTTCTAATAGGTCTGTGAAACAATAATTTAAATGGAAAAGGTGGAAAATACCTATTTTCAACTACCTATAAACTAAAAATAAAATCCTAAACCCCATCAATCAACTGAACAAAATCCCCTCTATGTCAAGGGGACCCAAAGAAACCTGGAAAACTGAATTCCCAGCCATGATGGGAAAAGAAAGGAAAGAAGGTCAAACAGAATGACTTATTTTACCTCAGTCCTCCTGGAGTTTAGGCACAACTGCCCAGCATTAATGTCAAAATAGAAATTATAAGACTGACAAACAGACTCTTTGTGGCAATAAAGTACCAAATTCCAACTTGAATGTGGTATAGCATCATATGACAGATAGTATATAGCAGATGCTGATGGAAATTATAATATTTTGTCAAAGCATATATTTCTTTGACATATTTTGAAATGGCCCTGCAAAACCATATTTTTTTCTGTGGGCAATTTGCATCTGTAGAGAATCTCCATTAATGCAGCCACGTCTTTCTCAGATCTAGAAGAGATTAAGAGTCTGACATATTTTAAGGTCCAAAAAAGGACTGCCATCTGGAGGTTTCATCTACATAACAAGAACCTTGGTCTCCACAGCCCCCTGATCTTAACTCAAGTGTTTCTTTGTACTGGCCTCAAGTCTTTAGACCAAACTTAACTCTTTCAACCAATTGCCAACAAGAAAATCTTAAGCCTCCATTTCAGACCCACTTAAAGATATCCCACCTCTTTAGGCTGAATCTTGTAGGAACTGATTTATGATTTTATGTACAGTTTCTGTCCCTAAACTGTACTTCCTTGGGCACACCTTTTCAGGACCTCTTGAGACTATTCCCACGATCATGGTCACTCACATTGGCTCAGAATAAACCACTTTAAATGCTTTACAGAGTTTGGGTTCTTTTTACCAACAAATCTATTACATTAATATAATATGCAACATTTAATGCTTGGCATGAGTCAGCAAGGAGTGTCGCTGTGACCCTAAAGGGATCCAGAAGGTACTATTGTCAGAGATGTGTGAACTAAAGCAACTCCATCTTGAATAGGAGCTGGGTAAAATGATGCTGAGACTTGGGCTGCATTCACAGACATTACAAGGCATTACAAGTCACAGGATGAAAGACCTTGCTGATAAAACAGTTTGCAGTAAAGAAGTGGACCAAAACCCACCAAAGCCAAGATGTTCATGAGAGTTACCTCTCATACTGTACTCTGACCAGCACCATGATTTTTTTTGTTTTTTTCATCTGGTTTTCCTTTTATTATTTTTTCTTTTTCTTTCTTTTTTTTAACTGCATTTTAGGTTTTGGGGTACATGTGAAAAACATGCAAGATTGTTGCATAGGTACACACATGGCAATGCGATTTGCTGCCTTCCTCCCCTTCACCTATATCTGGCATTTCTCCCCATGCTATCTCTCCCCTCCTCCCCCCCCCCTGTCCCCCCCCCATTTCCCCCCAACAGACCCCAGTATGTAGTGCTCCCCTCCCTGTGTCCATGTGTTCTCATTGTTCAACACCCGCCTATGAGTGAGAACGTGCGGTGTTTGATTTTCTGCTCTTGTGTCAGTTTGCTGAGAATGATGGTTTCCAGCTTCATCCATGTCCCTACAAAGGACACTAACTCATCGTTTTGATGGATGCATAATATTCCATGGTGTATATGTACCACATTTTCCTTGTCCAGTCTATCATTGACGGGCATTTGGGTTAGTTCCAGGTCTTTGCTATTGTAAACAGTGCTGCAGTGAACATTCGTGTGCATGTGTCCTTATAGTAGAATGATTTATAATCCTTTGGATATATACCCAGTAATGGGATTGCTGGGTCAAATGGAATTTCTATTTCTAGGTCCTTAAGGAATCGCCACACTGTCTTCCACAATGGTTGAACTAATTTACACTCCCATCAACAGTGTAAAAGTGTTCCTATTTCTCCACATCCTCTCCAGCATCTGTTGTCTCCAGATTTTTTAATGATCGCCATTCTAACCGGCGTGAGATGGTATCTCAATGTTGTTTTGATTTCCATTTCTCTAATGACCAGTGATGATGAGCATTTTTTCATATGTTTGTTGGCCTCATGTATGTCTTCTTTTGTAAAGTGTCTGTTCATATCCTTCACCCACTTTTGAATGGGCTTGTTTGTTTTTTTCTTGTAGATCTGTTTTAGTTCTTTGTAAATTCTGGATATCAGCCCTTTGTCAGATGGGTAGACTGCAAAAATTTTTTCCAATTCTGTTGGTTGCCGATTCACTCTAATAACTGTTTCTTTTGCCGTGCAGAAGCTGTGGAGTTTGATTAGGTCCAATTTGTCTACGTTGGCTTTTGTTGCCAATGCTTTTGGTGTTTTGGTCATTCTTGATTTGGCTCTCTTTAAGTCTGTTATTTGTGTATAGGAATGCATGTGATTTTTGCACATTGATTTTGTATCCTGAGACTTTGCTGAAGTTGCTTATCAGCTTCAGGAGATTTTGGGCTGAGATGATGGGGTCTTCTAGATATACAATCATGTCATCTGCAAATAGAGACAATTTGACTTCCTCCTTTCCTATTTGAATACCCTTCATTTCTTTTTCTTGCCTGATTGCTCTGGCTAGAACTTCCAGTACTATATTGAATAGGAGTGGTGAGAGAGGGCATCCTTGTCTAGTGCCCGATTTCAAAGGGAATGCTTCCAGTTTTTGCCCATTCAGTATGATATTGGCTGTTGGTTTGTCATAAATAGCTTTTATTATTTTGAGATACGTTCCATCAATACCTAGTTTATTGAGGGTTTTTAGCATAAAGAGCTGTTGCATTTTGTCAAAGGCCTTCTCTGCATCAATGGAGATAATCATGTGGTTTTTGTCTTTGGTTCTGTTTATGTGGTGAATTACGTTTATCGACTTGCGTATGTTGAACCAGCCTTGCATCCCTGGGATGAAGCCTACTTGATCATGGTGGATAAGGTTTTTGATGTGCTATTGCAATCGGCTTGCCAGTATTTTATTGAAGATTTTTGCATCTATGTTCATCATGGATATTGGCCTGAAGTTTTCTTTTCTTGTTGAGTCTCTGCCGGGTTTTGGTATCAGGTTGATGTTGGTCTCATAAAACGATTTGGGAAGGATTCCCTCTTTTTGGATTATTCGGAATAGTTTCAGAAGGAATGGTACCAGCTCCTCTTTGTATGTCTGGTAGAATTTGGCTGTGAACCCATCTGCACCTGGGCTTTTTTTGAGTGGTAGGCTCTTAATTGCTGCCTCAACTTCAGACCTTGTTATGGGTCTGTTCAGGGTTTCGGCTTCTTCCTGGTTTAGGCTTGGGAGGAGACAAGTGTCCAGGAATGTATCCATTTCTTCCAGGTTTACTAGTTTATGTGCATAGAGTTGTTTGTAATAATCTCTGATGATCGTTTGAATTTCTGTGGAATATGTGGTGATATTCCC
This sequence comes from Sapajus apella, assembly GCF_009761245.1. Lineage (NCBI taxonomy): Eukaryota > Metazoa > Chordata > Mammalia > Primates > Cebidae > Sapajus > Sapajus apella. Next base: position 18,662,850 of record NW_022436961.1, on the reverse strand, counting down.
TTTATTGTTTTTTATTGCATCAATTTGGTTATTCTCTTTTTTCTTTTTTATTAATCTGGCTAGTGGTCTGTCTACTTTGTTGATCTTTTTGAAAAACCACCTCCTGGATTTGCTGATTTTTTGAAGGGTTTTTTCTGTCTCTATCTCCTTCAGTTCTGCTCTGATCTTAGTTATTTCTTGTCTTCTGCTAGGTTTTGAGTTTTTTTGATCTTGCTCCTCTAGCTCTTTCAATTTTGATGCTAGGGTGTCAATTTTAGATCTCTCCTTGCTTCTCATGTGGGCACTTATTGCTATATATTTTCCTCTAGAGACTGCTTTAAATGTGTCCCAGAGATTCTGGTATGTTGTGTCTTCATTCTTGTTGGTTTCGAAGAACATCTTTATTTCTGTCTTCATTTAACTGTTTATCCAGTCAACATTCAAGAGCAAGTTGTTCAGTTTCCATGAAGCTGTGCGGTTTTGAGTTAGTTTCTGCATTCTGAGTTCTTACTCAATTGCACTGTGGTCTGAGAGACTGTTATGATTTCTGTTCTTTTGCATTTGCTGTGGAATGATTTATTTCCAATTATGTGGTCAATTTTAGAGTAGGTGTGATGTGGTGCTGAAAAGAATGTATATTCTGTGGATTTGGGGTGGAGAGCTCTGTAAATGTCTATTAGATTTGCTTGTTCCAGGTCTGAGTTCAGGTCCTGGATATCCTTGTTAATTTTCTCTCTGGTTGATCTGTCTAATATTGACAGTGGAGTGTTAAAGTCTCCCACTATTATTGTGTGGGAGTCTAAGTCTCTTTGTAAGTCATTAAGAACTTGCCTTATGTATCTGGGTAGCACCATGATTTTTTATAAATGCAATTTACAAATGCAATGGCTACATCAGGAATTTACCCTATATGGTCTAACCCTTGTTTAGCAATTCATCAAGAAATAATCATAAAAATGGGCAGCCAAGAGCCATTGTTGCTGCTCTGTCTGTGAAGCAGCCACTCTTTTATTCCTTTACTTTCCTAGTAAACTTGCTTTTACTTTATGGAGTCGCCCTGAATTCTTTCTTGTGTGATACCCAAGAACCGTATCCTGGGGTCTGGATTGCCACCCCTAATTTGTAGCACTATTGTGGCATAACGATTGTTTTGAGCTGAAGATATTTGAGAATCAGCAGATGCAAGAGGTATTGTAGGTTTGTTTTGTTTTTTTTTAACTGTTCTTTCTCAAAGCAGAGCCTCCCAAAATAACTCAACTGTCATAAATCCCTTTCCTAGGAGTTAAACAAACAGAAAAGATTGACTCCTATTGCCAGAGATGAAAAGTCAGCACCTGGATAAGAAATAACTGAAATAGACATTGTCACAAAACTGTCATGTCCCCATGTATTTTCTTAAAGGCCCATTTATCTTTCCTGAAAATTCTTTGTTTTCCCATAAGTCCCCTTCTCCCTTCCCCCTTCCCTATTATGATGGTATATAAGTCTCAAATTCTAACTGTCTTTTCAAGGTGCATTTTCTGTGACTGCTTGTGTAGATAATGTGTAAACCGTCTCTTCTCTTCCTAATCTGTCTTGTCTTAGATTAGCAAGGTAACTCCCAAAACATGGAAACTCAGTATTGCTCCAGAGGGAAGAGGAAAAGCTTTTCCTCTCTGACATCCCACAGTAACAGCAATTGGCTCCTCTGATCAGAGAGGACCACATTGAGGAGGTTATACTGAGAAGATATTTAGAGAGTGGTAGGTATTCAGGAACTCAAACAAATTTTGTGCAAATCCCTCTATGCATCAGTTCTGGTATATGACATTCCTTAACTCCTACAGTGTGTATTATACAACATGACCAATAAAATTTCCAAGACCATGGCACCTAAAGACCGGCGGCTTTCTGGCAGTGTGGCCTTCCATATTAAGAATTATCCTAATAGCATTTTAGTAGGCCTTTGCAGTCTTGCTCCTTCAACTCTATTCTCTACACTACAGCCATGATTACCTTTTAAAAAGCAAATCACTCTCATATTAATAATAACTTAAATGGCTTCCCAGGCCAGGTATAGTGGGTGGCTCATGCCTGAAATCCAAGTACTTTGGGAGGCTGAGGTGAGAGGATTGCTTGAGGTTGGGAGTTTGAGGCCAGCCTGAAAATATTGTTTTTGCATTCATGAAGGTCGGTCTTGAGGGTAGAATTCTAGAAATGGGATTGCTGGGTCAAAGTGTTACTTGAGAGGGTTCTTGGATCTTGTGCAAGGAAAAAATTGGGGGCAAGTCCATAGAGTGAAACCAAGTTTATCAGTGAAGCAAGGAAGCAAAAGAATGCCTCCTCCATAGGTAGAGCAGCCCCGAAGGCTGTTGGTTGGCTGTTTTTAGGATTCTTTATTGTATGCTAAACAAGGGGTGGATTATTCATGAGTTTTCCGGGAAAGGGGTGAGGATTTCCAGGACTCCAGGATTCCTCCCCCTTTTAGACCATATAGGGTCATTTTCAGAATTTGTGGTGGCATTTGTGAACTGTCATGGTGCTGTAGGGGTGTCTTTTAGCATGCTAATGCATTGTAATTAGCCATAATGATCTGTGAGACCACCAGAGGTCACTTCCATGGCCATCTGGCATTTAGCAGGTTTTGGCTGGCTGCTTTATTGCATTCTGTTCTATCAGCAGGGTCTTTATGACCTGTATCTTGTGATGCCAGTCCTGCCAACCTCCTGTCCCACCCTGTGACTAAGAATGCCTATCCACCTGGGAATGCAGCCCAGCAGGTCTGATCCTCATTTTCCCCAGTCCCTATTCAAGATGGAGTTGCTGTGGTTCAAACGCCTCTGACAAAAGCATAGATGTATCTGTAATTGTGTGATATTCCACCAAATTCCCTTCCATATATTTCTCATGTCAGGTGTGAATCAGCCTAGTTGTGCCAACTCTGACCTGGGGGCTGGGAAGGCTCATGACTCAGTGGCCAATTAAATGCTTATAAATCCCTGGTTTATTGCATGGTTTTCACACACCAACAATCATGCAAATATATCCAACACACACAGGCATTGAGGAGAGAAGGGGAAGGGGCCATGGCGACTGGCATGGGAAACCAGCTTCCTGACCGACACATCAGCAGGTCCAGTTATCCTCAGAACACAGACCAGGGTGGGGGTCGCTGCTCTTCTCCCCCAGCCCCTGGGAAAGAGACCTCTGAGTTCTCACAGGCAGAGCTTCTGCAGTCTTTCTGGCCATGGTAGTGTCTTTGCAGCTTCTGTTGCCCTCTGTAGGACCATCCATAGCCATGATCTCAGCCTCCTTTTGGCTTCACTTTCTTGTCTAATCTTTGGGGTATCTGGCCATAACAGGTGTCCTTTTAGCACTTCAGTCCAACATATATATACTTATTACTTGAAACATTAGCAGTTTTACTGTAAGCTGAGCCACATCATATGCAACTACATTCTGAGAAATATAGGATCATTAGGATCATGGAATATTAAATCAATGTTTAGATCAAACATTAGAACCCGAGATCAGTGGTGCTCTCCTACCAGCAATGTGTGAGTGTCCATTTTTCCACAACTTCACCATCAGAATACTTACCAATTTTTAAAATTATATTTGGCAACTGGACAGATAAGAAACATTTTTATTATAGTTTCAATTCACAACTCTATTATTAGGAATAAAGTTGAGAATTTTTTGCCTTTTCTTGGTGAACAATATGTTTTGCCAGTTTTCTGTAAGCTTTTTTTTTTCTTTTCTTTTACTTTTTAATAACTCTATCTACTTCAGGTATTATAAATTTCAAATTGTTTACTTTACTTCATCATTCATCTTCTATGTCATTATTGTCATGCAGGAGTTTTTATTTACTGTGTTAAATGTATCAATCTTTTTTATTTTTTCTACATTTTATTCATAAATATAAATAACTAATGTCCCTACTCAGATTATAAACAAATTCACTTTTGTTTTCTTCAGTACTTGTATTTTTTTTTTAATACAGACATCTGATTCATTGGATCTTATTTTGTTTACTTGCTGTCAATTGAAGAATGACAAGGCTCATAAATCTGGAAAGGAGAGCTTTATTTCTTTTAAAGGGTTGCAGCCTGCAGGTGGCCATTCTGACGGGCTGGCAAGCACAGTCTTTGGCCAGAAGTCGGAAACAGGTCAGAAGAAAGAGACATGGATTTATACTGAAGGAGGCAGCCAAATATACATATTCAATAAGCTATGGAAGGAGTCATGAATATTTAGGAGAGGAGAAACCTGTGTATGTGCAGTTGAGCTTCCTGCCTCTTCATGGGACCCATGTTCAAAAAATGGTGTCATTGGTATGATTGGAGGGTAGAGTTTTCAGCCCTCTGATATCAAAAGATGAAGCAGAGGACAAGGTAGCCCTTTTATACATCCTTTACAGACTGGCCAGAACCACTCTGTGGTCGGTGGTCTCTTATCAGGAAGAAATGCTAGTTGTCTCGTGGAAGCTGCAGTGCCAGTGAGGCAGTGTCAGGTACTTGGTTGCTATCAGGGGTGGAGTGAGTCTTTCAAAAACGCTGGTCTCTGTTTAACCTGTAGGGAAAAATAACTTAATTGGAATCAATGAGGGAGGGAGTTCAGTGAGTTGTGTCTGACCTCCTATCCCATCATGGTCATAGATTCAGATTTCAAGGTTCCTCTGGGGTCCCCTTGGCCAAAAAGGGGTTCATTTAGAGGGTTGAGGGGCTTAGGACTTTACTTCTATTTCTTATTGGTAAAGTACATAACCAATTTTATCTTTTTCCAAATATTCATTGAGTTTTAACAAAAGTTTCTTAAAACCACAGGTTTTCTCAAGTGATTTAGATGCCAACTTTATAATAACATAATTTTTTATATGTACTTGGATTATTTCAGCACTTTCTTTGCAGTTTCCTAGGTACATTTATTCTTACACCAACACCAGATTGTTTTCAGCATCAAGATTTGATATTATAGGGCTTTAATATGTAGTAGGGCTGACATTCATCACTCTTACTTTTCAGGATTTCCCTAGATATTTTTGCTTGTTTATTTTTTTCGTGTGAATGCTAAAATCAGCTTATCTTACTCCAAAAATAAATAACCAATGTTTTCCTTTAGACCATGCAGAAAAGATATATTAGCTGGGAAATGCAGTCTATAAAAAAAACTTGGAATGTATTTCAGTTTCTTCAGGTTTATTTTTGTGTTTCTCTCTGTTTCTCCATTTTCCTTATATAGATTATTACTTATTTCTTGTTTATTCCTATATTTTATATCATTTTTTCTATTATAGATTGAGTCTTCGCTTTCATTATATTGTTTAATTGATTTTTATGTATTGAGAGACTTTTGATTTGTGTCTGCTTAGTATCCTGCTACCTACTGAATTATCTTAATGTTTGTATTAATAGCAGTTTATTCTTAATAATTCTCTTCGGATTTCTAGGTATATGTTACATTTTCTTCATAGAGAGGTAATTTTACCTTTTTATTTCAATTCTTACCCTTAATGATTATTCTTTATTGTACTCTTCATTTTTAGGTTGTTTAATGTCTCCGATTTGATATTAAGTAGTGATAGTAATACTGCAGATAGCTCTGATTTCCCCATTAAAGAAAACACTGGCTTCAGACTGAGATGATTGATTGATTAATAGATAATATATACATTTATTTTACTGTATTGTTTATTGCTATCTTACTAAGTTTTCTTTTTTCATGAATGGTGATTAGATTACATGAAATTCCCTTTCAGTATCTATGGAAAGGATCAGATTATTTATTCTTAGAGCTATCAATAAGATAAATTTATAATTGCCTACATTTGGAATTCTTTAGATTTCTATAATATATGCTACATATTCATATGATATACAAATGTGTGTATGTGTGTGTGTGTGTATATTTGTGTATATACATATACATCCATAGTTTTAAAGACAAGGTCTTGCTCTGTCGCCCAGGTTGGAGTACAGCGTCACCTTCATAGCTCATGCCAGCCTCCAACTTCTGGACTGATGTAATCCTCCCATGTCAGCCTCCCAAGTAACTAGGACTACAGGTGTGTGTGGCATACATAACTAATGTTTTTTGTTTTTTTTTTTTTTTTGTAGAGATAGGGTCTCACTGTATGGCCCAGGCTGGTCTCACACTCTTGGTTTCAAACAATCTTCCTGTCTCAGCCTCCCATGCATGACCCACTGCTTGTGCATGGTGGTTCATATTTTTTATATGCTGTTGAATTCTGTTTGCTAAAAATTTATTTAGGATTTTTGCATCAATACTCACAAGTGCAATGGGTCTGTATTCATTTTATGTGTAGTCTTTATCAGTTTCAGAAATCCGATTTACATGACAGAAGGAGCCAAATTCTGAGAGGTGATTATAAAATATTACAATGCATAAAATTTTCATTTTCCTTTTCCTTGATAATATGATAGGGTTCTGAGCTAAAGAGGAGAGATGCATGCCCTTTTCCCATGATTGCCAATTAGGCAGCATGTCAAGAAGAAAATCACCTACAGTTTTGCAAGCGAGGACAGCCCATTACCCTTAAGTTTCTTCAGGTCCCAGTTGGGCCACTAAGAGTAGTTCAAAAAATAAAAAGACGTGTGTCTGTCGCAGAAAGAATATAATATAAAATTCAAGGCTAGATAAATAGATATATGTACATTTCCATTCTAATATGAAAAAACATTTGACATCGCATGCTCAACTTGCAGTAATGAGGGTTTTGTGTTGGTCTTGCTATTCAGATATGCTGCAATCATTGGATTACATTCAGTGATGCCTAATTTCAGGTATCACCTTTACTGACTCAGGGATACCTGAACAGCCAATAATGCATTATTTTGGGGTATGTCTTCCAGAAGAGATTGGTACTGAATCAGTATTGAGTAAGGAAGCTTCACCCTCACCCTGTGTAAACAGGCACCATCAAATTAACTGGATGCCTAGATAGATAAAAAGGCAGAGGAAGGGAAGGAGGGAAAGCAGATTTATTCATTCTCATTTTCTCTCCCCACTCCCTCTCTCCTGGAGTTTTGACACCCTTTTCCTCCTACCCTTGGACATTAGAACTCCAGATTCTCCAGCCTTTGGATTCTGGGACTTGCACCAGCAAACACTGAGGGTAGAATCTTGTGTTATACTTGTATGACTAAAGGATACTTTCTTACAATTTTATCAAAATGCATTTGCTCCAATGATTTTTCCACTTTTAGAGAGAAAAGAATTGCTAAGCAACTTTAAAATAGTAATTTTCCAACTTCAGAAACTTTGAAGTCCCATTAAACACTTCATTGATTATATATAGCACAGTATTATAATTCATTTACTACTTTTCCATCTCTTCCACTAACCTGAGAGGATGGACTGCTATTCCCTTTCTTCTTGTATACCTTGCTCTAAGCAAGGAGCTTGGCACATACTAAGTATTGTCAAATTAATTAGTGAAAGGGCAAATGGATGAATCATTCATCTGCCTGATGATCTGATGACCTGTCTCCCACCGACACATAGCTCTGCCTCAGTTATCACCTCCTCTAATCAGAGGATAAGACAGCTTTCCTCCTTGTGGTGTACAGGTAATTCTTTTCTTTATTCTTTGGATTTCATCCTTTCTGTTTCTCGTCCAAACCCATTAGTGTTCTTTTATCTCACATATTTATATGGAGTAAGAAACGTATGTAACTTTCAGTGTGATGACTCTTCTTAAGCATGTACTTTGCTCAGATCTTTTCCTTCTTTAAGCTCTCTCGTTTTACTTTGCTCATAATATATTTATCCTTTCTTTCCTGTCTTGCAAGAGTGGATAATATTCTTGCCCCTATTTTTTCACCTGCTTTTACTCCTCAAGCAAGTACTGGAAATTTTGTTGGTTGGTTGGGATTTTGTTGTTGTTGTGGTGGTGTTTTGTTTGGTTGGTTGGTTTTGGTTTTAGTTGTGTTTTTTCCATTGTGAGAGATTTCATAGAGGCCAAACTTAATGTACACATTCAGGCTGTTTGGGCTTAAACTGTCTGCCATATTTGGCATTGCTGATTATTCTTACCTTCTTCATATTCTTTCCCCTCTTGGAATCACAACACCATGATGCCCTGGTTTTCTTCCCATGCCCCTGTACACTCCTTCCTAGTCTCATATTCAGGCTTGTCTTCCTCTTTCTGACCTTCAAGTGTTCGTGTCCCTGGGTGTCCCATTCTTGGCCCTATTCTCATTCCACTGTGTCTCCTGGTATGATCTCATCCTGTCACTCTCTGCTCGTGACTTCCATAGCCAGCAAGATTTTGCCAAATTCCAGAACGTGTATCTATTTTCTTTTTAAAAGTACACTCTTAGATGAACCACAACATCTTAACTTCAACTTCTCTCTGAATTCATTATCTTCCCTTAAACTCCCTTAGTTTTTCCTAAGTTCTTTATCACCATGTGTTTTATATGCTAACGCACTGAAAGAAAAATAACAAAACCAAACCTGATGTTAATTTTGCTTTTGCGTCTCTCTTATGATCCCTTTTACTTCTCTCTCAAATTTAATCAGTTCTTCCAACTTTCTAAATAATCTTCAACAGTATATCTGCATTCTCATTGCTACCACCATTTTATCCATGCCTTCATTTTTGAAAAATATTATAGTGTCTTTCCCTCTTTCCTCTTCACTTCCAGTTTCATCACTTCTAATCAATTCTTCACTCTTCTGTCATTGTAGCTTTTCTGAACCATGAATCTGATGTGATCACATTTTCTCAAGTGTATTATAAAGTATTAAGGATAAGAGCTGGCATACAAAGCCACTCATGATCTAGTCTGACTACACACATCTCAGACCATACATCACTTCACACTCCCTCATTCCTCTTTCTCAACCCTACCCTTCAGACACACACACACACACACACACACACACCCCTCACATTGTCAAGTCACACCAGACTTCCTACCAGCCCCAAGAGATCATGGTGTTATTTATTCACATATTTTACTCGTGTTTTTTTTTTCTGGTGTTCTATCATTCCTCTTTTTATCTGACAAAATAGGGATCCACCTCCATATCTACCTCTTCCAAGTAACTTCCACTGACCCCTGCAGCTACATCAGGTGACATTCCATGCTCTTTCATAGCCTTGTGTGCACATTTATAAAATCACATTCAGTAATTTTTTTTTGTAATTCTGTATCTCCTGATAGAGAACTTTTTTTGAGACCAGAGCTCATTTCTTGAGACCAGAGCTTTGATTTTCAACTCAGTGTTCATGATGTCAAATAGAATGATGTATACATAGCAAGTACTCTGTAAATATTTATTGAATTAAAGTAGACAACTCAAACTAGCAAATCTATTTAACCACATGTACTGTGTAGAACAGGAGGAAAGAATAAACATGCTAATGTTTTATTTAGGAGTTTATTCTCTGTTTCATGGAGAAATACAAGATTCATATAAGAAAAGTGCCATTGGTATGTCTGTAACATCTGGGCCTTCAGTAATCTTACACAGGTCATTGAGAGTTGAACTGTAAACTACACATGATCAAGGAGGGATGGAGAGGGAACGGGCCTGAAAAGAAATAGTAAGCAGAATGGATATAGGATCCTCCCAACCTAAATCATTTCTCATTCTTGATGAATACATTGGTTCATTCATTATTTACTCATCATTGAGCACCTTTTGTCTATTGACATTGTGGTGAGTGCCAGAGTCACTGAGGTAAGTAAGCCTAGGCCTCTTTGAGAGAGAAACTCATTCAAGGAGATAATCTCCTTGCAAATTAACTATTAAAACAAGGTCTGAGCTAATAGAGACATATCTCCATTTTCATAAAAGTACAGAGAAAGGAATATTTAGTGCAGTGAGAAAGACTGATTAGCAATCGTCAAGGAAGTTCCCACAAGTGAAATGATATGTGATCATTGGAACAAGATTGCCAGAAACTTCACTCCGTTTACTGTCCCTCTAACCACATTGTCCTTGTTACTCCTGCAAGATCCTTATGGGAAGCATCCCTTTTGACTCCTTACCTTCAACTTACTTTTATACTTATTGTTTATATACTGAAAATCTGTTAATTTTGCATTTCTTTCATTAGATTCGTAAAATCCTTAACAACAGAATCATATTCTCAAATCCCTAATACTAAATTATGTCCCTGTGGCTGCTCAAATAATACTTACAAATGCACTGGCTGAATGTTCCTAACATCATTCAATTGGAAGAATCAGTTTCTGTGTTTGGTAATTGTTACTTTTTTACTGACTTACAAAAAAGTACATTACTTTGTTTCAAAATTATTTCATAATTAATACTCATTTTTGATATATAATTATATATAAAAAGCTTTTTATTTTTTTTGAGTTGAAGTTTTGCTCTTGTTGCCCAGGCTGGAGTGCAATGGTGCAATCTCAGCTCACTGCAACCTCCACCTCCCGGGTTCAAGTGATTCTCCTGCCTCAGCCTCCTGAGTAGCTAGGATTACAGGCATGCGCTGCCATGCCTAGCTAATTTTTTTTTTTTTTTTTTTGTATTTTTAGTAGAGATAGGGCTTCTGTAGGTCAGGCTAGTCGCAAACTCCTGACTTCAGTCAATCTACCCACCTCAGCCTCCCAAAGTGTTGGGATTATAGGCGTGAGCCACCGCACCTGGCCATAAAAAGCTTTTTGATATATAATTATTCATTATACATAAATCATTTCTCTTTATTCATAATTTTAATCATTTAAGGTTACACTATATAAATAGTATCACGAAACAGTTTCTTAATCTAGTTCACATGCCAAGGTAGTAGTACATTGCATAACAGTTTGTTAAATCCCAACAGATTCAACAGTCTACATCATATAGACTTTTATATTGCAAAGCCCTTTATTTATAATTTCTCATTGTCTAGTAGAAATGAATAAATTAGAAGAGGATATAGCACCATAATCCCCAGGAACTGAGCAATCAGAGTCAGAAAGGGCCAATCCAGGTTTCACCACTTGCTTCTACATGAACTTGAGAAAATTGTATCAATTCTCTTAATCTGTCTTTCTATCTATAACACAAGATGGATGTGAGGATCAAATGGGTTAATATATATAAGGATTTCACAAACTGCTTAATTACCATCATTGATGATGTTTTCTATATGCTAAAATTTCGATATAGCATAGCAATCTTTATGAAAGAAAAAGTGGTATTAAAGGCATTACTTACCTAATAGCTAATAGCATATATACTGCTTATTTCATCCTAAAATACTAGCTTCATAAGTATAACAGGATTATTTTCATTTTGCAAGGAAAAAAAGAAAGGAAAACTTGTTGCTATGTCAACTGCAGAACTTTTTAGAAGAAACCACTTTCCCAGGGGCAACTGTTCTGAAATGTTTTGCTCACTTTAACCAATTTTGTCTCTAATGAAAATGGAAAATGAGTGATTAAAATCAGTAGAATTTCAGCAAGCATGTATATTTCAGACTGACACATCATTACTTCTGAAGGAATAACTTCAGTTAAAATATCAATTAGAAATATGTGGGAGATTACAATAAACAAATTAAACAATAAAGATACTTTTCACTATTAGATCAAATTATCAAGTCATTCAACAACCTGTGACTGCATCTTCAAGACTCCTTCGATATCACAACATTTGATACAAAACATACTGAAAATGATAAATACCATCTCAACAGATGAGAGTTATAATTTTAATATATTTACAGTAATAATACCTTTATGGATTGAATTATTTTACTTCTAAGATAAAAATATAGGAAATCAATTTTAATTTTTTTAAAAAATCAGTTTGTATATTGGAATACCTCCCAACACCATGGTTATCTGTTTAGAGAACTAATTAGAAATGAGATGCGGATTTGCTGCCTCAGACAAAAGATCATGGTTCCTATTAATCTTTCTAATGTAAAAATAAAATTGTCTAGATTTGCCCTTATATATTTTCCCTAGAGAAATTACCCTGTAAGTTCTTAAAGACCAAAGCTTCTTTTTATATTTTTAAATTTAAAACATAGTTTTATTATCTTACTGAAAGGTTTGACCTATTAACTTAGAAAATCTTGAGAGAGCTCTGATATCTAGATTATCTCATACCTAGCAAATGAAATGTACCTTCTTTTCAGAGGTCATTCAAACATTTATATAACAAAGCATTATTCATGTTACCTTGAAATAGTTCTTAAAATCTGACAAATTTTTTATATACTTCCAGAGAAAACAAAATATAATTAGGTAATTCCATCAATATTGCCCTTCTTTTTGCAAGCTATTTTAACCACATATCATCTAACCTTTTAATTTGTTAATGTGGGAGAAAAGGTAAACACTTAACTATTTGATTATTTTTCCCACTGTATATATAGTGCCCTCACCAAAGCCTTAACAAGACTCATTTTTTCCTACCTCAAATGCTCATTGATGTTGTGTTATATCAACGATGCTTTAGTGACACTTACAGAATGGTATCATGAAAAGCTGCTCAGTTAGGCCATTCCAAAATTCACTCCATCCTCACTGCAAATTGACTCCCTTGAAAGTTTCTCTACCTAGGCCACCATACCATAATCTCCTCATCTGACAATCCTTCTTGGTCTCCTCCACTAATTTCTGTTCTCTATTTCTAAATGTTTTATTTTGCTTACATATACTTCTAAACAAGATTTTAGGCAACCCTCCCTCCACCTCAACCCAGAAGGGAGACAGTCCCCAAGGATCTGAATTCTAACCTCTTTGCTTTCTATCTCCTTTAGTAAAATTCATAGACTCATTCCCTTAGCTGTTATCAACCTTTCATTTCGGTTCTTTAGCTACAGACCTAATGTCCATTTTTCTGCAGATTTGCCCATTTGAACTTCTCAAGAATACATCAGGTTGAATATGTCAACATAAGCAAATTCAAAAACTTCCTCCTCATCCTGCTCCTTGTTTTATATTCTGTTCTGTAAATAGCAACAGCATCCTCAACAGACTCAGCTTGAGGCTGTATCCTACTCCTCACTCCTCTTTTTTTGTTTGTTTATTTGTTTGTTTTTGAGATGGAGTCTCTCTCTGTCACTCAGGCTGGAGTGCACTGGCGTGATCTCAGCTCACCGCAACCTCTGCCTCCCGGGTTCAAGCGATTCTCCTGCCTCAGCCTCCTGAGTAGCTGGGACTACAGGCATGTGCCACCACGCCTGGCTAATTTTTGTATTTTTAGTAGAGACAGGGTTTTGCCATGTTGGTCAGGCTGGTCTTGAACTCCTCACCTCAGGTGATCCACCCCCCTTGGCCTCCCAAAGTGCTGGGATTACAGGCATGAGCCACCACACCTGGCCCTACTCCTGATGTCCCTTACCCCTTCATTCTTTCCATGTGCAAGACCTGTTTAACTTTACAATGTCTGAAATCTATTTCCCCTTTTTCATTTCTTCTACAACTCTGGGTTCAAGACTTTATTTCTTACTTAAAATCATAGCTGTCTAAATGGACTTTTCTTTTCATCTCTTCCCTCCTTTAACCTTCTAAACTGCTGCCCAAACAATCTCCCTAAAATATATCTCTTTCGGTGGTTCCTTTTTGTCTACAGAATAAAGTCTAAATCTCTATTATTATTTATACCTAACACCTTCTTACTGCAGTTCTCATCTTGTTTGCCACTATTACCCATCTCTAAGTTAGGCTTGAGCTTTGTGAGATATTCCTGGAATACAGCTTGCTCTCACATAAACCTTCCCCATAATATATACATATATTTATATATATATATATATAAATTCTTTTACTCATAGTAAACCTTGTAGCCTTTCCCTGTCTTTGATGCCACATGGTCCTTGATGTATTTTTTAAAAATTCTCCTTTCTAAGTGGTCCCACCACAGCCACTCTGTCATTCTATAGAGCAGGATGTCTGCATCTTCCATTGCAGTTTACATTTTGAAATTTGTACAGGTGATCATTTTCTAAGCCTGTAACATCCAGGCACTGGAGCCAGATGGTGTTTTGTCGTCGTCGTCATTGGTGTTGTTTTGCTCACTTTTGCATCCCCAGTATTTCCGTGAGGCTGGTGTCCCTAAGAGCATGTCTATTTCAATGTCTCCAAAGAATTCACCCCACAACTCCTATTGGTGAGGAGGAGTATGATTATCTGGCTATTTGGAGCAGGGGACTTAGAGGACCCATTGGCTCTACCTTGAAAACATACCTAGAAACCAATGATGTTCCAACATTTCTACCGTTCCCACTCCAGTCCTAGCCACCTGGGACGGTTAGTGTTACATGTTCATGTGGCCAGGTTACAGTGCCCATCTGTTTGGTCAAGCGCCAGTCTAGATCATCACTATGAAGATGTTTCTTCAATGTGATCAACAATTCAATCAGCTGACTCTGAGTGAAGCCAATCAGCCTCTCTGATGTAGGCAGGCCTCATCCAACCATCTGAAGCTTAAGAGCAAAGACTGAGGTTTCCAATAGAAGAAGAAATTCTGCCTCAAGACTGTAACATAGATACCCTGCCTGAGTTTCCAGCCAGCCTGGCCCGGCCTGCGAAATTTTGATCCAAAACTACATCATCAATTCCTGCCTGAATTTTCAGCCTCCTGGCTTGTACTTAGAATTTTGAACATGCTAGCCACCACAATCATGCATGAACAAATTTCTTAAAATCCACCCCCTCCCTCCCGAGCCCTGGCTCTGTCTCCTCGTGTGTGTGTGTGTGTGTGTGTGTGTGTATGACAACATATATATATACACACATATATACACATATATATGGTCTCATATATATACATAAACATATATATACACACACATACACACACACACATTCTCTCTCACAGAGTCACACGTCACATAACAAAGGAGATAGATTCAGAGAAATGCCCCCATTTGATGAAATGCATTGTTGGGCGATTTCATCATTGTATGAACTTACACAAACCTAGATGGCATTTCCTGCTACACCTTAGGCTGTGTGTTCTAGACTACTGATCCTAGGCTACAAACCTGTACAACATGTTACTGTACTGAATACTGTAGGTAATTGTAACACAATGGTATTTGTGTACCAAACATATGTAAACATAGGAAACATATAGTAAAAATATGATATAAAAGATTTTTTTAATGGCACATCTGTATAAGGCAGTTCCCATGAATGGAGCTTGCTGGACTGGAGGGTGTGCTGGGTGAGAGTGAGCGAGTGGTGAGTGAATGTGAAGGCTTGTCCATTCCTGTACCCTATTGCAGATTTTATAAATATTAGGTTGGTGCAAATGTAATTGCTGTTTTTACCATTAAAAGTAATGGCAAAAGCCACAATTACTTTTGCACCAGCCTCATCTTATACAGTTAGGCTACACAAAATTTATAAACAAATATTTTTCTTCCATAATAAATTAACCATAGCTTACTATGACTTTATAATTATAAAATTACTTCATCATCATTAGACTGAATATAAAACAAATTTAGAAACCTTTAACTTTTTAAACTTTTATAAGTATAAACAATGTTATACAGCTATACAAAAATATTTTCTACATACTTTATTAATATTTTTCTATTAATGTTTTTTCAACATTTTAAGCTCCTTTTGTGAGAAACAAACAATACACACATCAGCCTAGGCCTACACAGGGTTGAAATAATCTGGACATCACTAGGTGATAGGAATTTTTCAGCTCCATTATAATCTTAGGGACCATCATTGTATTAATATATGCAGTCCATCACTGAAGCATTATAATGTAGCACATGACTACATGTATGTGGGGGTTGGGGGTCACAACTGCCCTCCTTTTACCCCAGCTTGATCCCTTACAGCCTGTTCACCACATAGCAGCTAGAATCATCCTTTTTACACAAAAAATTTATAGCATGCTGCTTTGATAACATAATTATAGAATTACTTCATAATCATTAGGCTGAATATATAACAAAGACTCAATTCCCAGTTAAAGTAAAAGTACTTTATACAGAATGCAAAAAGGTTAACATGAAGCTGCATGAGAAGATGACTAAAGGAAACACACTGATTATTCCGTTTTATCTCCCATTCCAGAAATCTGTGGACTTCCCTGGTTTGACAAGCTCTTTGACATAACTGTCACAAGCACTTTTGTAAGCCCACCAGATCATTTTCTCTCATTACATTTTCATCTCTAATAAAGGAATATGTTCTTCTGTTTAAGTAATATTGAACCCAATTCTCTCTAAAACGTAAATTAAACCTATTATTTAACTAAACAATTAGGTTAAGTCTTATCTAGATTAGCTGTCTGTATTATCTAAATTGTCGATCAGTCAAGTGCTTCCAACGGCAGAATGCTATAGTGGAAAGAGCGCTTGAATAGGAATCAAAATACTGACTCTGGCTCACATGTTACCAATGCATGGTAACCCATGCAAAACTAGGCCTCACAGAGCAGAGAATGATAGTCAGAGCTGTAGGACCCATTGACAAATGCATGGGTGACCATGTGTGAGCAGGCAGGTGAGCATATGTGTGTGTATAAAAAAGGCAGAAAGAGAACATAAAATAAGATACAATACATGGATATACTTTGGCCATTGGTATTTAAAATGTTAAAGAAAACAATTTTTACCAAATAATAACAGCTAATATTTGTGGAGCACATATTATATTCTAGACGCTGCTCTAGGTGTTTATATGCATTATTCCAGGTAATGCCGTGGGTAAGCTTATGTGATAAATCTGCTTATCATCCTCATTATATGCCTGAGCAACACAAGGCATCCAGAGATTATGTAACTTGCCCAGGGTCACTCAGTTAGAAAGTAGGTGTCAAGCTTCAGAGGGGGGCAATCTGCCCCAGGAGTCTTGAATTCATCCACCACCTTGTATTGCTGCATACATAGATGCCGCGTTAGAAGACATTTTGGGTCAGGCATGGTGGCTCACGCCTTTATCTCAGCACTTTGGGAAGCCAAGGCAGGCGGATCACTTGAGCTCAGGAGCTCAAGACCAGCCTGGGCAACATGGTAAAACCCTGTCTCTACTAAAAATACATTGAAAAAAAAATTAGCCAGGTATGGTGGCACGTGCCTGTAATCCCAGCTACTTGGGAGGCTGAGGCATGAGAATCGCTTGAGCTTGGGAGGCAGAGGTTGCGGTGAGCTGAGATTGTACCACTGCACACCAGCCTGGGCAACAGAGTGACACCCTGTATTGGAAAAAAAAAAGACATTTTGGAGAATTTTTGCTTTTCAGTTCCCAATTACATGATAGAAGTATGTGAGATCCAGCCTAGAGACTGACCCACTCATGATAGGGGCCTTTAAATATTAATGCCTCTTCTTCTTTCCGGCTTACAACTGCCTCTTTTGAACTTCTCGATAGATATACTCTTTCTTCACACGGGCACTTTTGGTCCTGCTGGGCTATCCTACTGGGTTTAAGTTTGTAACAAGATGAAATTGGTGTATATGTGTTTCTTCTGGAATAGGAAGTATTACTAAGAATAAATGCTATTTCTTTCTACACTATTTTTGTAACCATTTCTACTAACCAGGAACTGTGCTAAGTAATTGCTATAGAAAACATCCATTAGAAAACTCAAAATTACTTCGTTCAACGTATTTTTCTTTTGCCTTTTAGAACTATTTTTTATAAATATTCTAAGGCTTTTGTCACTACATGGGCTTGCTACTTGTCAAAGGACAAGGAAGATCCTTGTTCCAAGGTGAGGACAAAAGGAAATTCCTGTAATCACCGCACCAGCACTGTCTTTCTTTCACCAAATGACCTTCATAGCTAGTAAAAGGTAGATGTATCTTCAATCCTTATTAAAAAACACAAAAGTTTTAACTTCTTCTTTGTGAACAAAAATAAAGATTTATTTCTCACTACCTACATCCGAGGAAATGACTCACCTGGGTTTATATCATATTTAGCCAAAAATCGTTTGGATCTTTTTTGACATAGCTACTCCTGGGGACAGAAACAAAAAGAAGGGCAGTCTTTCCTCGCCTAGGGGATTAAGAGAGCCAGGTGTGATCTTTTTTAACAAGGTGACCTTCTAAGATTAATTTTTCTCTTTAAAAAAATAAAAGACAATAACCATTCTAGGATCCCCTCCCCTTTTTTTATGCTCAAGAAAGTAAAAAAGTGAGGGAGAGTAAAATATTATCTCATAGAAAGCATATTTTTTCCTAAACGTGTGTGAAGTATGTCTGACTCTGGTTGTAGAATTTGATATTAATCTCTTTGAGCCATAAATGTGATTTCTACCTAAATTGCAATTGCTGGCCACACCCAGCATAGGGAATCTGTTCCCAGGAGTGTTCCATTAGCAGTTACTGAGTGACAGCTTGCCAGATGGCCATAAGCAGCACTTTTTAACTTCTTTGTTCAAAAAGGACATCGAGAACCCTAGCAGTTTGTTCATTGTTCATCCCAAGTGTAGAGAAAATGAACAAGTTTTTGAACCAAACCCCTACCTACGGAAGCCCTTTAGGAGTAACTCTTAGAAACAGACCCAAAGTTTCCAACCCATCCAAAACACAAAATAGCCTTCATCTTTGACATACTGACCAAATAAAAGTCACATAAAGTAATATCTTGACCTGAAATGATGCTATGGGGGATGGTGATGTCCCCATAATATACAGTTACAGAAAAGATAGGAAATAGGAAGTTCTTCATGTTTTTCTTCGAACTGAACAATTTTCTTCTTTTATGAAAATAATAGAATGTATTTCTCCTTTGAATTTCTATTATTTTAGAGAACTGAGAAAATTTCTCTCTTGCTAAGTCTTCTCATCCCTGTTGAAATGTAATGATTAGTTTCAGGCTGTCAGCACAGAAATATTCTTTGCAGCTGCCCCTATGATGTGGATGGTCCTTTTCCTCCACGTGCAAGCCAGGTCCTGTTTTCCTTTTGCTCATAAGTGATCAAATTAGGAGGAAGGTAAAATGAATAAATCTTCATTACATTCTAGCAAAGAACATTGTAAACTGCTTACTCAGGCCGTACCCAGCAAATTAAATGGTGAGGAGCTCCTTCTTGCACCAGAAGGTAGTATGACCTTTTAACAATTGGGAAGAGTCCCTGAGAGTGTAAATACTCTAATGTCGCACCTGGCCCAGACATGTCAGGAGTGATCTAACTTTTACATTTGAAACATCACTCTGTCTCATGGTAGAATGGAGTGGGTTGTATTTGAAGTCAAGTTCTTAAATAAAACATTTTAGCTTGCTTGGAGTTCTGTTCCCTCATAATACATAAGCGCTTGTTCCCTTCTGTAAACTTTATACCCATGCTTCTGCTCAGTATTTATTAAGGAAAATAGCCTCATTTTCCTAAGGGCATTTTTATTCTATCTGACCATTTTTGTCACATCTGGTGGTCTGAAAGCAATTGCAGAGACAGGATACATTGTTCATAAGGTTCATAAGGTAGCAAAGAAGCTGTTGTTTCATCTTCTCAGGAATTAGTTCAACACTCATTCAATCATTCATAGCTACAGAATATTGGGGGAAAAAAAACTGTGCACATACAGGGGCTGTCACAGCACAAGTTATTTTTCAAGCCCTCCCTATGCTGGTGCAAATGTATTCAGCCAAACATAGGTTTGCCAACCCTTTTGTCCCAACACCTGAATCTGTAAAACCAATAAGTGAAAAAACATTTGCCCATAAATTTTCTCTTTGGAATCCAAGTACACACAGATAAGAAGATAATTCTGTGGAATTCAAAATGTAATATAATGTGTTGTATTCCATGGGACTTTTTCACATACCAGTTTATAGAAATTAAAAAGAAACAGATTAATTATATGATTCTTTAAAATACAAGTTTCCTTGTGTTTTGTGTGAGTTTTCTCTCTCTCTGTTTTTAAGTTTTCTTCTGTGGACATCGTTGTAGGCCACTTTAACTCATGTATTATACTTGTGACCACATATATTAATAGGATAATGCTAGCTAAACTTTCAGCAGCATATTACAGTTTAGAAATTGTAAAGAAAATTTAGTGATAACCCTCATTATCAACGAAATATTTTGTAATAGCTATTTGAGTATAAATTACTAAAGACAGAATCTGACTCTTCAAGGTATTAAATGCTGACATGGTATGATGGGAGAAAGAAAACCATTTATCACTTTGGGAGGCTGAGGCGGGCAGAACATGGGATCAGGAGATCAGGACCATCCTGGGGAACATAGTGAAATCTCGTCTCTACTAAAAATTAAAAAAAAATTAGCTGGGTATGATGGCACACGCCTGTAGTCCCAGCTACTCAGGAGACTGAGGCAGAAGAATCACTTGAACCCAGGAGACAGAGACTGCAGTAAGCTGAGATTGTACCACTGCACTCCAATCTGGGCAACAGAGTGAGAGTCCATCTCAAAAAAAAAAAAAAATTAATTCCACTTTGTTAAAGTTATTGTTTCTTAAGATTCAGAAATATTTATATATCATCCCAATACTCTACCTTAAGATATACAGAATGTATTCTCTCTCAAAGACTAAATAAACAAATGGGTGATATTTATCAATATCTGTGAATTTCTGTTATTGTAGTATCTAGAAAAACCTTCCTTCAAACTTAAGAATATTTAAATATTCAGTTTTCACAGAACCAGTACAAACATCACATGTTTCCTGGCTCCAGGAATCAGGTACCTCTTTCTCTCTGTCTTTATTCTGAGCTCCAAGACTGCAATGAAGGAGCCAATGATTTCTGAATAGAGCACGGAGACAAGACATTCCTGATGTCTGCAAGAGCATTCAGGCCCGACTACTTTCTACAGACCCCACCTTGATTCCCACTTCACAACCCTTCACGTCCTTGCAAATACCTACCCTGGAAGTCTAGGTTTTGAGGCCCTGGGTTCAAGGAACACTTCTTGGGTAGCTATTAGTTAAAACTAGGGCTGAATTTTTTTTTTTCATTTTGCTTTCTGTTGGTAGTAGAGTGAAACATTGTTTAGTCATTTTCTGCCTTATTCAACTCACAAACACATTTGTGACATCCCTACCTTTTAGCAAGAAAGATAAATATTAAATGATATACTTTGGATATTTGTCCCTCCCCAAAACTCATGTTGAATTGTAATCCCCAATGCTGGAAGTGGGCCTGGTGAGAGGTGTTTGGATCATGGGGAAGGATCTCTCATGGCTTGCTGCTGTCTTTGTGATAGTAAGCTCTCATGAGATCTGGTCATTTAAAAAGTATGTGACACCCTCCCCCTCCTAACTCTCTCTCCTGCTCCTACTTTCACCATGTGAAGTGCCTGTTCTCCCTTCACCTTACACCATAATTGTAATCTTCCTGAGGCCTCCTAGAAACCAGGCAGTTACCAGCGTCATGCCTCCTGCAAAACCTGCAGAACTGTGAGCCAATTAAACCTCTTTTCTTTATAAACTCCAGAGACTCAGATATTTTTTATAGCAATGAAAGAAAGGCTTAATACAATAAACAATAAATATAAGTAAATTATTTAACATTTTAGAAGGTGAATAGTGCTACAGAAAAAAGGAAAAAGGAGGCCATTAAGGGGCAACAGCTGCAGGGTGGAGAGAATATATCAGTATGT
Source organism: Sapajus apella (assembly GCF_009761245.1). Lineage (NCBI taxonomy): Eukaryota > Metazoa > Chordata > Mammalia > Primates > Cebidae > Sapajus > Sapajus apella. The sequence continues at coordinate 18,641,352 of NW_022436961.1, read as the reverse complement.
GTGTATATATCAGTATATAATAGAAGGTCTCACTCTAACACTCAACTTGAAGTGCAGTGGCATAATCATAGTTCACTATAACCTCAAACTTTTGGCCTCAAGTGATCCTCCTCCCTTGCCTCCCAAAGCTCTGGGATTACAGGCCTGAGCCATAGCACCCAGTCTGAGATTACCATTTTTAATAGAGTGGTAAAGAAATGTCTCAATGAAAAGGTGACATTTGAGCAGACTTCAATAATAATTCATCATAGTAAGGCTTATTCAAAGGTATAACTCATACCTGCAAGGAAACTGAATTTCCCAGCCAATAATGATCAAATTTTTCACATTGTGTGAGAACATAACTGATGTTTTAAATATACAATCACAAGACAACCATAAAACCATGGCCATTATATGCGCATTAATATCTCTTAAAAGGTAAACCTAATTGACCAGAGCTAGTGACACTTGTTTTCAGGGAAGATTTTTCCTTAAGAGAAAAGTGAACATGTATATTCTAACTCCTTATTGCTATAAGTACACACTTTTGAAGGGAAGGATAAACCCAAGCAGATTCTTGTGGGGTGGGGTGGGGGTCCATTTGCCTATCACTGAAAACTCCTTACCTGTATATTTGAAGATATGGAATTCACACCTTCACCTTCCTTTCAAACCCACCCGATTGAGTGATGGAAACTATTATATCAGAGAAGCTTTCATATGTCATTTTTTGGTTCTTCAAATTTTCTCTCGAAGATTCATGTATCTGCTTACAAATTTCATTGTTAAGCAAATATATTCAGTTCACAGGAAAATAAAATAAACATTGTCATTACTAGAAATATGTCAGATGAACCTGTTAGCTCATGTATTTCTAGATACGCATGCTGTTTTAGATGAGTTATTGATTTCAGCTATAAATAGTCTATGGGGGTTTACTTGTTTCATTTTTAATTTTAGCAGACTCATTTGATAAAACCAGCACACAACTTTTTTTTTTTTTAAATACATTTGGAATAATTTGGAACACATACCTTCCAGGTTTGTAAAAAACAGTTGGGAACATTACCTGCAAAGTTCACCAATAACTCTTGATGGATTTTCTCTCTCGTAAAAGGAAAGCTCTGTGGTCAAGAACGAAATAATTATAGTTATTCTGAGATATGTGTAAACATAGGTATGAGAGGAAAAAAAAGCTATGCACTCATCAAACAAGCCTTAGCTGTACTATTCTTTCTTTGACTGATTCAGTCCTTTACATTTCTTTCAACTCACTGATGTGCTCTGCCATGAAATCTGCTAAAAGATGTTTGCACTCAATTGATTACCATAATTTAGAAAATACTGCAAATCAGTAATGTAATTCGATATTAGAGAGACTTTTTTGTACCTTTTGAAGTTTTCACTAGCTAAAGTTGCAGGGAAGCATGACCCTGCTATATAATTCTCATGATTTACCACATCTACTGTATGAATAAAAGGTAGTGCTTCTGGCTATGGAATATAATCTAGCCTGCTGCCACTTTACAGCCTATATGAGAGGGAAAATATATTTCATGAGGACTTTATTTCCATTACACTAGGTTGTGAAGGTAACAGCCCTCCATCATGTGTGTATATGTAAGTATGTGCATATATATGCTTAAAGGTGTACTTTTTTTTGAGGATGAGATTGGTTAATCTTTCCATTTCAAGTAGTCTATTTGTTTTGTCTTTTAAATGACTGCTATTCTCGCTATAAATGCTTGCCTTTTTTCTAGTGTCTAAGAAACCCACAGAAATTTCCTGGTAATATTCCAGAAATGTGAATTGAGGCCATTTCAGCAAGTTGGTAAATTTAAGTAGGGTTTCGAATATGTGTTAAAATAAACTAAGTACACTCTACATTAAGCATAGTTTATGCCTACAATATATACACCAAGAAAAAAACTTCAAGCTGGTCATTATTTTTCTCTTTCTACAAATGTTTTTGCTTCTTTTGCTCTTTCTTAGAATGGAGTCCACAATTGGCTATAGAAAAATTATTTAAATTCTCATTCTCAGTGAGCAGTGTTGTTCTAAAATTGAAAGGAATAGTCTCTGAGGAAGCAAACTAAACATTGTGTGAAGAATTTATCTCTCGGGCAAATATTTCCCATTTCCGGTTCCTTACAACTCAGCCCTCTCCAAGGAAGCTTCCTAACACTTTCCTTTATAACCCAAATCATATTTCTGAGAGCATATTTTCCTCTTCTGACCTGCCATTTATTCCTGCCTTTCCATATGAGGGGCCATAGATGGCAACATGACCAGATAAAAAGCTTTTCCTGAATTTTGGATATACTGTTATCTTTGCAGTGTTGAGCAAGTAGAAAATAATTATTTTCCACTTAGGTATTTACTGGTCTCATATCTCATTAACTTTTTTAAGCCTCCCTCTGTGTGCTTGATATTGCTGCATCATGAGTATTAATGCTATAGTTTTGTGTGTATTTGCCTTTCCAGAACAATGTATATTTACAGACGTTAACTGCTAATAAGAGCCTACAGTTGCTTAAGAGTTGACGAAAGCACTGTCACATGTGTTCTGACATGCATGGCAGCCCTGGGAAGCAGGAAAGAAAGCTCTTGTTACCCCCACTTCACAGTTGATGGTGGTGAGTAGAAGAGAAATCTCTATTCTAGGGGTGGAGTTAGAATTCAAAGTTAGTCCCTTACACCCCAAGTCTAGAATGCTTTGTACTGCTCAGTACTGTCTGTTCTGATAACAGATGGCTTACTTAATACATACTGAAAATGTTAAATTATAGAATGCAATATAATTAATTTTCATGGTGAGAAAGTATCCATCTATAAATTTCATTCTGGTTGAAATTACCCTTCCGAAATTCTTACTCTGGGAAAAAGCCACGACTATGCCTATGACAATGCCTGATTGTTTATTTCCAGTACCTGTTGAAGTGTCTTGCCCACCACTGTATCCAGTTACAGTCATTAAAAGCCAAATCCAACAAAATCTGCCCAAGGTTAAATGATAAAGAATAACTTTGTGCTTAAATATTAAATATCTGTATTTTGATACCAACCAACATTCAATATATATGCCGAAATCAGAATATTTGCTCATTCATTAAACTTGTCATTAATGTATTCAACAAGCGTTATTTGGCACCTTTCATATTTCTGTGTGGGAGATCCTGGGATACCATGGAAACATACATTTTTTGTGAGTAAATACAGAGTAAAACACTTGTACTTACTGATGTCATCATGAAAATACAGCATTACCTCTGATTGCAAGTATCTAGGAATTCCAGCATGGCCAGAATAGAAACGATACATTTTTATGCAATGGTGATTATTTTAAAAGGTTTTATATATTTAAATAGATTACATTTTGGTATTTTAAATTATACCTGGATGTTTATTCTAAAGCTCATTGGCTTTCCTGAACATAGGAACTATCCTTTGCCTTTCCTGTGAAATTGATGAAACCAAATGCAGTCAAACCTACTTCCAAGGCTTCTGAAGAGCCACCATAGTATAATGTGTCCTGTACTGTCTCACTGAGTGATTTGGCAAGAGAAAGAAGAAACGATGTGAAAACATTTCTTTTGCTTTAGGTTGCCAGAAACAAAGCAAACATACAGCTAACAGTATTATTGGTAGCCCATGCCAAAAACAGAAATAAAATAATAAATCCACTTTTCATCATGTGCTGACTCACAAACCCAAGAAAGTTACAGTTATTTTTAAAACCATAGGAATATGTTGATCATCAGACAAGAGGTAATATATGAGAGGTGAGACCACTAACCCATTCTGAAGAAAATAAAGCTGATGAAAATTACAAAGGAATTACATTGTCATAAAAGATTATAAAATTTTGAGAGTTTCTTAATGATTAAATAAATTCCTTTTTCCATTGTACCTTACAGTATTTTTAAAATCAAATATAAAAATAGATAGCAATTAAAATTAACAGCAAATATAGAAAAACAACTTCACCTTTCTTGAGACTTTGTCATGAAATGAAGCAAAAGGACTCCCAAACTTAACAAATTTAACACTAAAGAATACCAGTCTATTAAGCAACAATATCTCTAAAAACTCAAGGTGGATAATAACAGATGGACTTTTTAATATGTCTTAAAGATCCCAAATAGGAGACTTGACTGGAATAAGTCAAACAGTATGTCTCTGCCAAGGAGGAGTGTGTGGTTGATAGACTCCAAAAGTGACTCCCATGTGTTCCACCTCCTGGTGTTCACACTTTATGTAATTACTGCTTCTGAGTATGGGCAGGACCTGGGACTTGTCTTTAACTGCTAGAAGATGGCCAAAGAGATGTGATGTCATTTGCATAATTATGTTGCATCCTCTTGCTAGCAGACTCTACCTGACCCCCCTTATTATTATTATTATTTTTTTTGACTTTGAAGAAGCAAGCAATCACGTATCCTAAAGCTGTACAAAACTGGATGCTGCCAACATAGAAACAGGGAAGTGGATGCCTACTTAGACAAGCCTTCGGAAGAGAACCAGCCCCAGATGATACCTTGATTGTAGCACTGAACGACCCTGATAGTAGGACCCAAGGAGGCTCTGCCTGGACTCCTGAGCCACACCAACAGATTAATGTATGTTGTTTCAATCCACTACATTTGGTGGTGGTATACTGTGTTACACAGCAATAAATAATGAATATAAAGTAAATTTGGTAGCTGTAAACATTAGAACATCTGTGAGAAAGCAAGTGTCTACTTAAAACGTGAACCCAGAAACCATCATTCTCAGCAAACTGACACAAGAACAGAAAATCAAACACCGCATGCTCTCACTCATAGGCAGGTGTTGAACAATGAGAACACATGGACACAGGGAAGGGAGCATCACACACTGGGGTCTGGCGGGGGGAAATAGGGGAGGGACAGCGGGTCGTGGGGAGTTGGGGAGAGATAGCATGGGGAGAAATGCCAGATATAGGTGATGGGGAGGAAGGCAGCAAATCACACTGCCATGTGTGTACCTATGCAACAATCTTGCATGTTCTTCACAAGTACCCCAAAACCTAAAATGCAATAAAAAAAAAATAAAAAATGTGACATTCCAAATAAAATCCAAATGCCTCCAGGCTCCACAGTCCGACAGAGAGATGGGGGTAGGGGGAGAGGGAGGGAGAGAGGGAGAGAGGGAGGGAGGGAGGGAGGGAGGAAGGGGGGAAAGAGAAAAAGAAGCAACATGAATATTAGTTGAATGGGTTGTTTTCATTTGGAATTTAGTGAGGATTGGGCCATAAGAAATTCTATCCCAGTGCCCAGGAGACAGAAGATGACAGACTTGGGCTGGGAAATAGAAACATCTTATCTTTCTTATTGTCTCCCTTCCTCTCCCTACCATCTTAGCCTATTTTCTCTGAGTGATAGAGCACAATACTGTGAACGTCCCCTTCCCTAGTCACCTGGGTTCTTAATCCTGTTAGGCCCAGCTCTCCCCCTAACTGTTCTTGCTAATCAATAGACTGTGGACAGAACACAGAAGTGTGTGGGAAGTATTTCATAAGAGCAACCAAAATATCCCAAAGTGCTGCTAACTTGCTGACTTGACATAACTTAATTTTACTTTTTTCAGTCTACAACCTCCACATCCTGAATCACATTATACAACCACAGCAGTAGCTGGAATATCTGTTGAACTGGGTGAGGGTTGATAATGATATCGTTTCCCTTTTATTGCTTTACTTATTTTAAATCAAATTGAGCACTTACCCAGATTGGAATGTGTGTGTATGAGTTTTAGAGGAAGCAGATGAATGGAGAACCAAAAACACGATAGTCAAGAGAAGGAGGAGGAGGCACTTAGGTGAGATGATGAAGTAGGGGCTTGTAATTTTCTTCAGGCACAAGACTTGAAAATATTTCTATCAGCAAAATTATATCATACATTTTGTACTGAAAAGAGTGTCTATTTCCATTTGTTTTCATGAATGGAAATAAGATAAACTAAATGCAAATATCTTTATACCAAGAAATTACATCAAAATAATCCAACTACAGGCATTGTTTTCATTTCCTATTCAAAATATCAAAATTTGTCATTGCTCTAAATGACATGGTTCTTGGATCTAACATAAAGGTCAAGGAAATTTAAAGCATGCTATCTTTAAATAGATGGAGCTACCAGTCAATGCCCTTTACTCATACTGCTAGCACCATTACTCACCAAATATTCTGTGATCAAGTAAAAGATCTTGAACACTAGTGACGTGCTTTGCTCATTTACTTCTGAAATGTCTTCTAGTGCCAGAAAGAAGATTGTACTCACATTGGAGAGAAAAGAAGGTTGAGAAGGTAGACAGATAATACCACTGGAGAAGATGCTGAAATGAGCTGAGTATATTTTTAACAACTTCTAATTCTGATTTCTCCCTTGACTTCTGGACACAAGATTTGTCAAAGAAGCCACAGTTAGAATAGGACAAACTATGAGTTTCGGTAACTGCATTCAAATTAGGGGTAGAAAAATGGCCTCAGGGATTTAAACCTGGGAAAGCATTTCTGATTTTCAGACATAACTAAGGCATGACATGGATTTAATTCAGTCAAAACTGTTTATGTAAAACTGTTTAAGTGGATACATTATTTTGTGGATTCGATTGTTCCCAAAAGGCTGGTATTTCGAGATAGTCCATCATAAGTCACCATCATTGTTATCACTGACAAACTTCTGTTAAATGCCTTGCTTTTTAAAGTTGTATATAGCATCACAACATACAAGCATTTCCAATGATAGTGCTGTGTACTATCTTATGATATATAACATACATGTTTGCGATATATATCACGTGAAATCCCTACCAAAGTTGAAATATAATTATACAAAGTAATTTTCAATATTTAGCAATTATAATAAAAGCTTAAAGCTCTTTATTAAGAAAATTTTCTAATCTGTAAATGTCTTTTTAAATCTTATTGGCAACATAAATATCAAAATTGAAATTTTACTAAGTATTTTCCTTTGTTTTTATCATAGTGCATAGTATATACATTCCCTAAAAATACATATTCTATTTTCTTCATTTCAAAGACAAATATATTTAATACAAAACTAGATTTTAAATAATAATAGTTTTATGCTAGACTGCTAGCATATCAATATACCAGAAAGAATATTGATTGGAACTAATTAATACAATTTCCATGGCAATAAAAATGAAAAGAAACTTGCACTGTTGATAAATCCTAATGAAAAGGAGGTCTCTTGTTTTCTAAACCAGTAAAATGGTGCCGTTTCTTCAGAGAGAAGTAGTTTTCACCAAGGACCCAGAGATTGTACTATTTTGTTTCTTATTTATCAAGCAATAACTGAGAATTTTAGAGCAGGCTAAAAACAAATGAAAATTTGAAACTGAAAAAAAAATTACAAGAAAAGGAGTTGTGATGGTAGAGATTCATCATGTAACCAGTAACCAGGGGACCTAGCAGCAGCTCTGGGCCCAATTGTGACCCACAAGAAGAAACTGGTTTTTGAACTTTCACAGGAACCATGAAGAAAACCAATCATGCCACTTTTCAGTTTGTAAAAGCAAAGAATGGATTCTGGCTGTGTGTGACTATAATTTAGGAAGGTTGACCTCAAAAATTTGATTTCTTTTAAATTTTTTTTTCTTCCACCTCATGTATGAAAAGACTTCAAGAATATGAAGAGAAAAACGGCTGTAAATCCTCTGAAATGAAAACCAAGGAAGATTGGAAACTTTCAAAAACTTAATTTGAACTGAAAATGCAAATAATCTGATTGATGAAGGAAGAAAAACAAAAATAAATATCAAAAATGTGATTACATAAAAACTCCTCGGTCATCTCAGATTTTTTAAATATTAAAAAATGTTTAAAGGCAAAAGCAGCAATAACGATGACTAAAAAACAGAAAACATATCGGTGCTCATTTCTGCATGGTGGAATTATGATATACGTGGGAGGAGGTCATTCTTTTTCTGTCTAAAAATTTTCTATAGAGATCTATATTGTTTTTAAATTTGGAATTAACCAATCAATAATTTTTGAAAATGAAAATATGAGATTATAACCAAAGCCAAATACAGCAGGGTTGACACAAAACTTAAGAATTGGCTAGGGCCCAACCAAGGTGGCTCACACCTATAATCCCAGCATTTTGGAAGACTAGGAGGATCTCTTGAGCCCAGGAATTCTACACCAGCCTGAGCAACACAGTGAGCCCTCATTGCTACTAAAAAACAAAAAACTAAACAAAATGAAATTAGTTGGGCATGGTAACACATGTCTGTGGTCCCATCTACCCAGGAGACTGAGGTGGGAGGATCACTTGAACCTGAGAGGTTGAGGCTGCAGTCCAGCCTGGACAACAGAGCAGAAAGACACTGTCTTTAAAAAAAAAAAAAAATGCCTAAGCAAGGCTAAAGTAAAACACAAACTATTTTTGTGACCTAAAAAGAAAAAAAGAGAGGGGAGGGTTAAGGCCAAGTATCCATGAAACTGAGAGATGGATATTTGTCGGAAATCAGGGAAAAATAATAAACTCTTCAATTCTTGTCTCTTTTTCAGTGAAGGAGACTGATCTTTGCACTGGAACAGGTAGACTAAACATTGAAAAGGTGCAAACATACCCTTGGCTGAGAGAGGGACTCTTCAGATGAGGTCAAGTGTTCCATCCCAAGACTCGAAATAATATGGATCAGAAGGCATTCTATTGTATTTGAGTACAGAAATGAATCCTATTTAGTTTATAGAAATGTAAGTTCATAAATTAGGGATGATCCTGAGGAAAACAGACAAGTTCAAATAGATGGGATTATGCTTACGAAAATGAGACTCATTTGGCTGGAGTTCATCTGATTGTGCCTCTGCCTCTTAGAACTTCCTCAAAGTTGCCTTGGCAATGGGACTCTGTCTCATGCAGAGAGGAGAAATGCAGTGAATACCAAATAATGTGGGCTTGATTGATGCATGTTGCAGTTCACTGTGTTAGAAATTTAGGGAAAAGGTTTAGGAGAGGTTTATGCAGTGGACAGAATATGATCTCAGGAATAAATTACAATGGATTCTAAATAAAAGGGAGTTTACTGAGCATATGCCTTCAGAAACATCTTAAGTGTTATAAATCTGCAAGCATGGTCAGAGTTAGTACCAGTAAGCAAGCTCTTTATTGCTCCCTATTGCCTCTCCCTGACCTCCTTGATGTATACTGTATGAAAAGTGGTAAAGCTCATTTCCTAAAAGCTTTGGATAATAAGCTACTCACCAGTATGACAGCTTGCTACCTTCATTTTCTCCTCTCGTTGTCACAGAGTAAGTTAAAAACCACCTGGAGGAATTTGGAAAAGTAGCTTTTGTCACAGATGACTTACAAACGAGAGCATGGAACTACTGTCAGTAATTTTTGAGAAATCTTGGCAAATAAGAGAAGCACTAGGAGGCTGCACATTAGCAAATTTTGGTCCAATTTTATAAACTAGGAAGAAAAAGTGTTTTTTACCAACCTGAGACATCACCATTGACAATATTCAAAACCTGGAATGTAATATGAAAAGAAAACTGGATTGAAAGATCTGGAAAAGAAAGCATAGTAATTAAAGAGCAGTTGATGCCAACTCAACCCATTTCTTTGTTTTACTAGTCTGCCAGATTAAGGAAGTATCTGGACTTCAGCAAGATTTTGATAAGGTTTCTCTTTATTCTTCTGGAAACATGATAGATTAACATAGGTTTGTCCAGAAGCATTTAGAAGCATATTATATAACTACATTCATGGGGTTCTGATCCTTGGAGTAATGTCAAATAGCATAGACATTTTTAGGTGAAAATCTCAGGTGAGAATCTTAGTTCTCAGCCCCATATCTTTACAATTGAGTAAAGACATATAGACTAGGTTCATCAATTAGAGAATTACAAGAATCTAGGGAGAATAGCAATACATTTGAAGTTCAAGGTCTGAGACCACCTTTGGTCTTGGTTCATGTTGTGTTGCTATCACAGAATACCTGATGCTGGGTAATTTATAAAGAAAACAGGCTTATTTAGCTATGGTTATGCACACTGGGAAGTCCAAGATGAGGCAGCCAATCTGGTGAGGGCTTCGTGCTGTTTCAACTCATGGCAGAAAGCAGAAGGAGGGACAAGCAGGCATGTGCAAAGAGACAAAAGATGAGAGGCAACCTCATTTTATTACAACCCAGCGATATTGGAACTAAGCCATTCCCAGAGAACTAACACCATCTCCTGAGAAATCCATCTTAAGGACCTAAGCACCTCTTAAAGGTATCACCTCTTAACACTGCTACATTGGCAATTAAATGCAATTAAATTCCAACATAAGTTTGGGCAGGGACAAACCACACACAAACTGTAACACTATTTACGTTTACCCTGATAGGTTAAATCCTACAAGATATAATTTATACAAGAGTACAAAAACTTAACACTTGAATTATTTATTTATTTATTTATTTATTTTTGAGACAGAGTTTCACTCATGTTACCCAGGCTGGAGTGCAATGGCGCGATCTCGGCTCACCGCAACCTCCGCCTCCTGGGTTCAGGCAATTCTCCTGCCTCAGCTTCCTTAGTAGCTGGGATTACAGGCACGCGCCATCATGCCCAGCTAATTTTTTGTATTTTTAATAGAGACGGGGTTTCACCATGTTGACTAGGATGGTCTCGATCTCTCGACCTCGTGATCCACCCGCCTCGGCCTCCCAAAGTGCTGGGATTACAGGCTTGAGCCACCGCGCCCGGCCACTTGAATTTTTTAAATAAGTCATCACATTAATTAAATGTAGAAGATATGAGGTAGCACTAGCACATTCAGGAAAACAATAATTTTAGTTGAAAGTAAGAAAAATATGAATCAACAAGACTGTTTTAAACCTATATAACTTTAGAAGCTTCAAAGAACTATTGTATTTAAAACACACCTCTCTTTATACTACCTGGAAAAATACACTTGAAATCAGAGACACAGATGGGAAGGTGTCCCAAGGAGAACTACCAATGAGACCAAAATTTAAAAATCACAAAAGACAAAAGATTTGAATTTGGATTGTTTATCTCAGGAGAGACTCAGGAAGATATCCAAGTCATCTTCAAATATTCAGAGAAGTTGGTGGAATGAGAATAGCCTTGTTTTTATCACAAATGATAGCTGAGAAGCAGGTAGAAGCAACAGAGAAGTAATTTCATCGAATATAATAAAAACTATTGCAACAGAGATGTCCAAAAAGAAAAATCATGGCTTGGAGACAGAATGTTCTTTAGAACCCAAGGTGTTCAATCACAGCCAAATAGCAATTTGGTAAAGATGTTATAGGGAAGATTCAATTCTGCAACAGAGAGTTGTCAAATCTGGCGTATCTCCTGGAATCATCTTAGGACATTTTTAAAATGACAGATTCTTGGTTTTACTGTCACCTATAGTACTGGAATCTCCAGGAATGGGAAAGTTGTTGGTTTTTTGTTTGTTTTTAAAGCATCCTAGGTGATTCAGATGATCATTTTGGTTTGACAAACACTAGATTATTTCAAAAGTCCTTTACTAATCTAAAATGCTATAATTAAGACAGCCTAGTAAATTGGCTGCAATTAAAGTTTGTGGTAAAAATAATAATAAAAAGAAACAATGGAACCTTTAATGAGAATGAAGACGGAGGACATAAACATCTGGCACCCTAGCTTTCCTACCCTAGCTTTCCTACATTATGTAGCATACCAGAATGTTTTGAGAAACTCTTTTCAAATCAGTTTAATGATAAAGTTTGTCATATTTTGTTTTTTCCTAAATAGACTTGTATATGTAAGTATGCATAAGTATTTGTGACAATTTTTTCTCCTATAAAGACTTGAATAAAAAAGATTTATTTTTTTAATTTATAAATATTATAACAGCTTTTATTACAATGGTGCAAAGAAGTATTTCATCCAACACTCACCAACAGCTTTTTTTGTTTGTTTGTTTGTTTGTTTTTCGAGAAAGGATCTTGCTCTGTCATTCAGGCTGCAGTGCAGTGGAATGAATACAGCTTCCTGTAGCCTCAAACTCCAAGCGATCCTCTTCTCTCATCCTCCCAAGTTGCTGGGACTACAGATGCACTAGACCATGCCTAGCTAATATTTTCTTTTTATAGACACTAGGTCTCCCTATGTTGCCCAGGCTGATCTTGAACTCTTGAGCTCAAGCAGTCTTCTGCTCTGGCCTCCTGAGATGCTGGGATTACAGAAATTAGCCTATTTAACACCTTAAAATAGACTAATTTTAAAACAGAGGTTATGGTCCATGTATATTAATGCATTTAAGTCAACGTTCATAAAATGTAATGTTCTTCCAATGGAGTAGAACAAGTCTGCAGTTGACATTTGTACTAAAGATTCCAAGCAAATTACTCTTTGGCATTTTGAAATGATAATTTCATGTGAAACTTAGATTTATTTAATTTCTTTTAGAGAATCACATTTTTAAAGGAAGGATAAACGTATAAACTACGAGTTTTAGTCAGAGACATTTTAAACTTGTTTTAGGTTGTAACAGTTCTTTCAGACTATTTAAAAACCAATAATAATATGCATTCAGTTCCCTTTACTTTAGAAATGTAAAAATTCAAAAATGCCTAAAGTGCTTCTCTTAAATTTGGAGCTCCATAATGAGGCAAATGGCTGAGGAGATAGAACATCTTTATGGAAAGGAATTGTTACAATCATAGGAAAAATTCACTTGAAAGAAGAAAAAAATCAAGATTCCAGTAGCAGAAAATCCATGGTTTTAGTCAGGTGGCATTGTGGATAAGGAAAGACACAGTGTGTTTCGTAGAAGGAAAAGACACTTCTTATTCACCATCCAAGCAATATAATCTCCAGTTTCCCTTGTAAAAATTAAATACACATACAAAACCAAAGGCAAGATTAGAATTTCAGGGTGCCTAGTCAAAGCTGCTAGCTTGGGTTTTTAAAGTTTTGTGATTGCAGCTATGTTATAGTGAACAGTTTTATGACAAAAATGTTTTTGCATCATGTGTTCTCATGTGGGAGTTAAGCTCTGAGGAGGCAGATATAGGAATGATAACATTGGACTTCGGGGACTTGGGGGAAAGGCTGGCGGGTGGTGAGGAATAAAAGACTACACCTAGGGTACAGTGTACACTGCTTGGGTGATGGGTGCACCAAAATCTCAGAGATCACTACTAAAGAACTTATTTGGCCCAGCGCAGTGGCTCACACCTGTAATCCCAGTACTTTTGGAGGCCCAGGTGGGTGGATCACAAGGTCAAGAGCTCAAGAACAGCCTGGCCAACAAGATGAAATACCATCTCTACTAAAAATACAAAAATTAGTTGGGCGTGTTGGCGGGTGCCTGTAATCCCAGCTACTCAGGAAGCTGAGGCAGAGATTGCTTGAACCCAGGAGGTGGAGGTTGCAGTGAGCCAAGATCATGCCATTGCACTCCAGCCTGGGTGACAGAGCAAGGCTCCATCTCCAAAAAAATAAATAAAAATGTTTAAAAATGTTTTTGTATTGCCAATTCATTAACGATCTGAAAAGGAGATGAGAAAGAAGTACTAATTAAGCACCTCCTGTATCACAGGAACTTTATAAACTATTACATTTAATATTCACAACTTTCTATACAAGGAAATGAGAACATTTTACAAATGGGGGAAACCGAGACCCTGTCAGACTACACGATGCAGTTTTTGTAATAATTCAAAAATGCGGTTTTGGAATTCCAATGTTTTACATTTTATCTATCACAATGGGATTCTACACAGCTGGTTGCATGTTCTAGTTCATTCTAAATCATTCAATTTATACATAATTTTGCAGCTAATTTTGAATTATATAAATTATACACTTGGGCCCCTATTATACCCCTGTGGGTGCTCCTTTATCCTAAAATAAGGGTGATAGTAAATACACTCATTTATACCAATTTGATTTTCTCAACCTTAGAAAGTATGTGTATTTCATATCATCTTTATTTTTGGAGGAGGAAATCTGCACATGATTTAATGGATTCTCAAATTCATACTGTTAATGTTGTAGAGCCAGATTCTGATTCTGAAAGTCTAACTTGAGAACCCGCACTGAGAGCCACTCTCATTCTGAATGTAGACACAGGTGATATAAATAAAATAAACTGTTAGTGAAACAGAGCAGTTTTTAAAAAAGGTATCTCTGAAGAAATCATTAAGTTTAGTTCAATACATTTTATTATATATTATAAATATATCTGCACGTTATACATACAGCATACATAGAATTTCTAGTGAGAAATAGATAAAGCAATCATCAAAAATTCAACTTGCTTGATGTTTATGCTACTTTATTTTCCCCGGTTCCCACCTTTGTGTACATCCTTTTTATCGGCATTCTGACATTTTTATTCTAAGCAAGTAGAAATGACAGCCAAAAAGCCTTGATGTATACGAGGCTTCAGAAGGAATTTTAAAAGGTTATTGGCCCGTAGAACAGGAGGATTTGCACCTAAGTTGTATCAGGACTGAGGATCTGGAAGTGCTGCAAAGCCTGAATGCACCGGATGGCCAGCAAGTGCAACTTAGTGAAGATTTAGTATTAATACCATTGCGTCAGATAAATTATTCTGAGGCTTTATCAATAGCAGGAATCACTGTAAATGGGTTGCTCTTTTATATCCCTTCTTTCTCCTCTGCTAATCTTACTAGGTTAGAAATTTGCCGTCTCATCTAAATGCAAGTCTGCTGGAAAAGAGTTGCCATCTATGCTATATATTACTATATATATATGTAGTTTCTAGTGCTCAGATGCATATAAAGCTTAATCAAAGTATCTTTCATTGCCAAAATTCAGGATCACAATTTTACCTGAAGTCTGTATTCAATGCAGCAGGGATACTTATGAACAGATATATTTTTTTTTCACAGCTGAAATAATTTTTCTGGGTTTTGTTTTTTTTCCTCTGAGACTAAAGAAGAGGAATGTCATTTGCTAGTCCCACTGCCATCTTAGGGTCTGTTCTTGTCGGCAACGGATTTGCAAGGCACAACCTGTTTCCAGCTGGAGCAAGGGAAGGAGGGCTCTGTTCTCCAGGCTCATAGTGAAACCAGAGCTGCCTTGATGGAAGCAGGACGGCAGAAGGTCACATCCGGAAGCTTCCATCCACGCTCGACAGAGTCACTGAGCTTCAAGACAATGTAGCCCAAAGTGACTGTTCACTCTAAAGGAGGTACAGCTTGTGAGGTGATTAATTGATCATTTCTATGTCAAATGCAAGGGTAAATTTAAAAGAGAGCGGAGCAGTAATCCCAAAAGAAAAGTTAAACAGAAATTAACACAGTGAAAAAGCCCTCAAACTCACTAATTCAGAGAAAAAAGAAAAAAAAGCAAAACATTATCTAGCATGAATTTTTTTTTTTTTTTTTTGAGACGGAGTTTCGCTCTTGTTAGCCAGGCTAGAGTGCAATGGCGTGATCTCGGCTCACCGCAACCTCCGCCTCCTGGGTTCAGGCAATTCTCCTTCCTCAGCCTCCTGAGTAGCTGGGATTACAGGCACGCACCACCATGCCCAGCTAATTTTTTGTATTTTTAGTAGAGACGGGGTTTCACCATGTTGACCAGGATGGTCTCGATCTCTTGACCTCGTGATCCACCCGCCTCGGCCTCCCAAAGTGCTGGGATTACAGGCGTGAGCCACCGCGCCCGGCCCGAAAATTTTAAAAGCAAATTTAAACACCCACAAACTGAAACTGATTGACTCAAATAGGTAACTTTTCAATTTATTTTGCTAGGGACATATACACATGAGCTAATAAAGAAATGCAAAATATTCTCCCAGAGAAAAAAAATTCCAAGAATCACAAAGAAAGTACACATCACTGCCTGTAAAGCACTAGCTTCAAAAAAGTGAATTGAATCTCACCAAGTATCTAGATGTAACTGCCAGGTTACAGGAAATACAAAGCACAGAGGCACGTGTTAAATGATAGCACAGAGATGAATGAACAAAACCCAGACTGTGGGGAACACTGTTTGGCCCAGCTTCTTCAGCTTGTAAATTTCAAGACAGGGAAAAAATGAAGGGAAAAGTATAAAAGAGCCTTAAAAGCCAAACCAGGCAATTTCAATATACTTTTAAAACTTATTTTAACAACCTGTAAAAAAAAATGATTGGACATTTGAATGTTGACTGGATATTTGATGCTAATGAAGAATGATCTTCAATGTTTTTAGCATGATAATGGTTTCCTTGGCTATGTTCTCTCTCTCTCTCTCTCTCTCTCTCCACCCCCCCTTCCTCCCTCCCTCTCTGTCTCCTCTCTCTGTTGCCCTCCTTTTCTCCCTCTTTTCTCTGACATTTTTTACTTGTAGTATTTCCTTTTGGCTTTTCAAAAAATAAATTTGATCTTTGCCAGAATTGCCCATCTGTTCATGCATGCTTCCCACCTCTTTATTTAATCTATTTTTCATTTTTAAAGCCCCTGTCTGACAGCTCCATTTGAGTCATCACAGGTCTGATTTTATAGACCCTCTCAATGATGGGCCTAATTTTATTGCTGCTTAATGGTGTCTCAAAATATTTTCTTGTATGTCAGACATTGTGTATAAAATAGTAGAAAGTGAAGTCAAAACACTCAGAAAAAGGCCCTCATCTCCTGTGATGCTGCTGAGGGAGGGGAGGAAGAAGGGTGTGGTCATTGAACTAGGAGTGGGCCTTGTAATTGCTTTAATTAGATTCAGAGTCTGGTTGGCTGCTGATGGTAGGTGGGCGGGATCAGAAACGTCCCTTCCCCAGGGCTTGCAGTCTGATTGGCCAGGAATCTCTCCTCAGTTCTTTAACCTTTGCCTCCGCCTTGGGCAAGTCCCGGATATAGGAGGTCCTCTTTCAGCCCACACTTCCGTTCCCCAGTCTCTAGACTCAGCACGGCCTGAAAGGGTTCTCTCAGGCTCTGCTCCACTCCCAGCCTTCTGAGGGCCCAAAGTGACTCAGACGGGACGCTCTCTGTTCCTGCTCTTCCTCCAGCTGTGGCAACCTGTGACTCATGCCTGGACAGTTTCTCTCAGTTTTCCGGCCCTACGTCCAACTCTCTGCGCAAGCACTTGAGGAACCCTGGGAAGGAGTTGACAGGTGAGCCTCATTTTTTTGGGCTGGGGCTTCTCGGGATTCTAAACTCTCAAACCAGATCACGCTCAGCCTTTAACAAAGGTTGTCATCAGCTGATTTCTTTTTACCCCATCTACAGTGGTATTTTTTTCCTCCTCCTACTGCTCTGCCAAGCATGAAAGCAAGCTTGGATCACTTCTCTCTCCTAAAAAGAGTGCTCCATTGTCAATTACAGAATTCAAAATGGCAGTAAAAAAAAAAAAATGAGAAAAGAGAAATTTTTCAAAAGTTGCTTTTTGTTTTAAAATAAGACGGCAATTTTTCCTAAGGGGTCTCATAATGGGAACATCAGAGAATGTAATAACAAAATAAGGATGTCCATAGAAACCGCCTCTCAACAGAAACGATGAATTTCTGACTGGGTGCAGTGGCTCACATCTGAAAACCCAGCACTTTGGGAGGTTGGGGAGGAGGGATCACGTGAGGTCACGAGTTTGAGACCAGTCTGGCCAACATGGTGAAACCCCATCTCTACTAAAAACACAAAAACTAGCCGGGTGTGGTGTGGGGGAAGGGGCACCTGTAATCCCAGCTACTCGTGAGGCTGAGGCAGGAGAGCTGCTTGAACCTGGGAGGTAGAGGCTGCAATTAGCCGAGACAGTACCATTGCACTCCAGCCTGGGCAAGAGAGCAACTCTCCATCTCAAAAAAAGGGGGGAAAAGGTAAATTTCTTAGAACGTTTATGAGAGTATCTTTTAATAGGGTGGATGACATCATACAGAAGTATAGGTCAGCAAAGATAATTTAACACAGGCTTTGGCAGTTAGCTCCACTTGTCCAGACTATTGGGGAAAACACATTAGTTTTTTGTCCTTTATGTTGTCCCTAAATATTTTTTCTGAGGCTGAGTTCCTAACCAGAGGTTCTTATGTATTCTTCCAGCCTACTCTTCCACCTCTCTCCAGGGCAGCATCTGGGTACAAAGCAGAAGTTTATGTAACACACGGGAGGGAAACAGGACATGTGGTCCTCCGGCTTTCCTCTGGCTGCCATCCCGATGTCCTGTTTCTTCCTGTCTTCCACTTCTAATGTGGGTCATTATTGTCTCTTGGGAATTACGGTGATTGCTTTCAAGCGGCTCAGCCCCTTTTCTCTTAATGCTTCTGTGACCCTATAACTCGGCAATACCATACCTCTAGCTCTGGCTTTCAGTGGTCTTCTCCTTTGACTCTGTTTTAGGGCCTGTAGCTCCATACTGCTATCATCATCTGGGTGAAATATTGACTCTTAATTCTTAGCCATTGTCTCCACCCCCTTCAAGGAGTCCAGCACCTTTACTGCAGCTTTTCCTACCCTGAATCTGGGGAGCCCCATTTGGAAAAAAGAGGTTATCCCATGGCTTCTCTCTATGGGAGCTCCACTGGAAAATTTGAGTGGTGCCGTAGGTTGAGGGCACCATGGAAATTGTGAGGAAAGTGAGGGAAAAGTGTCTTATATCCACTGATCTGCAAACACAGGACTTCTATTGCTTTTCTCACCTCTACCTCTTAATTCAACCATGGTAGGAGACAAGAAGTAAACCCTTTGAGTGACTCTTACATGTAAGGTGTTTCCTGTAAAGCCTCTGCCACTACATAGCAAGGGTTTTTCATAGCAATCTTGGCCTTAATTCACGTTCTGAATCTTCTGCTTTCTGTGATTAACTTTTAAAAATCCGATACTCTAGTTCTGCAGGCTAGAGCCTAGTCATTCAGTACCGAGTTTAAATTTTCTTATTCTGATACGGTTGACAAACACTGCATTTTAATGGTGAAATTCTAAAGTATTTCCTTTTACATTGGAAGTGAAACAGAGGTGGTCATTCCAGTCAATTTTGTTCAACATTATACTGGCAGTTCTACTCAGTAAAGTAAGAAAAGGAGAGGCAGTAAAAAGCATAAAGCATAGAAAGAAAGGAATGAAGCTGTCTTTATATGCAGATTATATTAATGTGTATATAGAAAATCTACAAATGAACTATTAGAAGAGTTTCATGAAGAAGTTGGATATAAGGTTGATACACAAAAATTAACTGAATTTTTAAGTAACTAGAAACAAAAAATAAACTTTAAAGAGAGACCATTTAAAATAGTATGAGATATTTCAAATACCAATAAATAGAAAGATATGCCATACATCTTTGCAAAAACTGTATAACACTGAGGGAATTTGAAGACTCACAGGAAGAGTCATACTTATGCATTAGAAGTACAATATTTAATGATATTTGTTCTCCCCAAAATACATTTGTTTTACTTATAAACAAATTTCTAATAGAATTTTTATGAAAAATGACAAGATTCTAAAAAATATATGGAAAGGCAAATGGCAACAAAAACTAAGACACACTTTAAAAAGAATAGAAAATGTCAAGATTCGTTCTACTACATTTAAAAACACAATAAAGTTAGAGAAATCGATGTCAGATTGTAGGAAGGATAGACAATTAGACCAATTTAACAGTGATTAGAAACAGACACATGCATGTATTAGCGATTTATTTATCATAAAGGTAGCAATGCACAGTAGTCGTTGGGTATGGGTGAACTTTTAAATAAATTATCCAAGGGATAAATGGATATTCATAAACAGGAAATTTTGAAAATCAATTTCAAAGTTGATGGAGCTTCTGGAGACACTCTCAGTCACAGCCAGGTCGGGATCATAAGCTGTGAGTAACAATGAAAGAAAGAGGAAAGCACATAGCAATATGATAATTATTTTTTTAAATAAGCTTATCAGGCACATCCAGAAAAACTTGTCAAGGAAAACATATGCCAATCAAGAAATTAAATTTTATAAAGTACTTTTACCTGTTCCCTATAAAGCACTACCCTAAATGCTAATAAATAGGAAACACTACACATGTGTGAGAATGTATTTCTGTATGTGTGTGCATACATAGCCACCAAATAGAAGCCAAAATTTAATCATTCTGTTTTACTATGAAAGATATGTGCTTTGCTAGCACTTCTCAAAGGCAAATGGAGAAAATTAGTGCAGGAAATGAGATTTTTACTAGTCCTTTGAGAGAGACCGTTTAAGAGGGGCAAAAGCGTAAAGGCAGAAAAGAGCAAAATGTACTTAGGGTTGAATAAAAGACTGGCTTTAGTAGAGTACATAATTAATCCAGGAAACTGGAGAGAGATCGGGATGGTAAGTTAGGAAAATGCGTGAAAGAAATTTAATGTCAGCTAAGTGGTTGTAATTTCTTCCTATGGAAGGCCATTGAAGTGTTTTAGTAGAACATTACAAAATTAATTCTGTCTTTTTAATACTCTGACATACTTTTTTCTTTTATGATTACTAAAAGTCATACCTTTAATTATTGTTATTTGTGTGTAAATAACTGTCTTCTTTATCTTGATTGTAAGCTCTCTGTAAACAGCAATGGTCTTCTTAGTCCTACATGCTGTAGAACCTAATACAATATCTGTTTGGTTTATTGCATCACAACAAGGCTGGTAAATTTTAAAATAGTTGGCAAAGGATCTGAAAACAAGTAAACCAGTAAAGGAAGTTGCTACTTAATTTTTTGTGAATTTGAACTAAAGTTGTAGTCACTTCAATAAAAATTGTGCTGGATGAAAGTATTGTGAACATATAGTCAGTCAGATGTTGTACATACACATTAAGAGATGACCCCAAAATAGACAGCTTAGAGTGAATTGTGGTACCATTACACTATGATTTTTTTTTTCCTTTTCTGAAAGATCAATTGCATTGGTGGTGGCATATCTTAGTAATATCAGTAATTGAAAGAATGATACTTCCAGTGTTTTAAGCAGTTCTAGGCACCTAGATAGTATAATAAACAGTCAGGTAATGATTGAATGCCTGATCAAATGGTAATTTTATTTTTTCAATATTATCTTCCTTTTATTAGCTGATATAAATTTTAAACTAGGCATGTCATAACCTGTATTATGTAAACCAATGTTCAATTAATAAATATAAACATTTCTATCCTCTTACATAAAGTGTAAATACTTCCTTCTCCTTAAGGAATTGAATTCACTAATGTCAGCGTATACCAAATGGCATTTTATGTTAAATACATTGATAAACATAAGGCTTAAGGGTTTTATGTTTAATTATTTCACATATATATCATATGTATTATAAAACACATGTTTATTTCACACACATATGTCGTATTATAACACATATGTATGTGAAATAATTAAACATAAACCCCTTAAGCGGTTGTATCCAAGAAAAACAAAATTGATACATAACATGTGTTTCCTATGTAGTATGTCTGCCCAATGATGCATCAATTTTCAGTTTGAATTCATACTGCCAGAAACAGCCAGTCAAAATATTAGGGGGAAATAATGGCATTATTAGGCTTCCAAAGATTTAAAAACATACTATTCACTTATTCTTCTGGAAAATAAATTTTAAAATTTCATGCGTGTCACTATCAATGATATTGAAAGTAGGAAATATTTTGAAAGTAGGAAATATAAAGTAGGAAAAAGTTTAAGAACTAAATCACACTAAAAACTACAATTTAAGTCATAACATTATCAATAATAGCTTATTGAACTGAATGCAAGTGTCAAGAATAATCAAAAGAGAAAATAAAGAATGTGAATGTAAATAATAAACTGGATCTTAAAACAGATTATTTAAATAAAAACTGAGAAATTGAGGAGGAATGAAAAAGGGAAAGATTGCTAAGTTTCCCATTTATCACAAGGAGAATTTTTTTTTTTTTGGCTTTAATATTGAAATCAAGATGCAGGTTGATGCCTGTAATCCCAATACTTTGGGAGGCCAAGATGGGAGGATTACTTTAGGTCAGGAGTTCAAGACCAGACTGGGCAATATGAGACCCCCATCTCTATTAAAAAAAAAAAAAAAGAAAGAAAAGAAATAGCCAGGGTGGGAGTGTGGGTACATGCCTGTAGTTTGAGCTACTCAGGGTGGCTGAGGTGGGAGGTTTGTTTGAGCCTGGGAGGTCGAGGCTGCCATGAGCCGTGATCGCACCACTGCATTCCAGCCTGGGTGACAGAGCAAGACTGTCTCAAGAAAAAAAGCAGAACAGCAAAGTCTAGAAAAATAATAAGATGATATTTTTCTAGGTATATCTAGCTTCTCTTTTTACTTCCAGCATCTTGCTATTTTTAGAAATATTTTTTGTTCTTTTTCTAGATTATTGAGTCAAAAGCTTATTTAATTCTTATAAATAATTTAAAGCATTTGGAGCCAGGAAATAATCTTTGGCTTCATAGTTTGATAGGCATTCCCATACACCTCAGTCTTTCTCTTTGAAATTATTTTTTTTTCTTTTTTTTAAATTAATTTATTTTACTTTAGGTGCATACTATATCTGGCATTTCTCCCCATGTTATCCCTCCCGACCCTCCCCTCCATCCCCACCCAAAACCACACTGAGATATCATCTCACACCAGTTAGAATGGTGATCATTAAAAAATCTGGAGACAGCAGATGCTGGAGAGGATGTGGAGAAATAGGAACACTTTTACACGGTTGGTGGGAGTGTAAATTAGTTCAACCATTGTGAAATTATTTTTTATTCAATAATTAGAAACACAAATTTCTAAAAATAAAAAACAGTCTAAACAATACAAAACTTAATAAAAACAGTCCAAACAATATAAAAGTTTTCTTAACAAAATTTATGAATTCTCCTTCCTCTTCAATGTATCTGTTGCTAGTGCTTTGGTGGTTATTAATCCATAATACCCTTCGTTTAAAAGAATATGTACTACACATATAGATTTTTTCAAAAATTATATCAAACAGATGTTTATTCATCCATATTAAATTTTTGATTAATATATAATGTCAGTTGCGTTCCATTCCATCATAGATATTGCCTTATTTTAACAAATAACTACAAAGTAGTTAATAATACAAAGCATACACAAGATTTATTCTTTGTGCCATAACTTATTGATATTTTCTACAACTGATGACCAAGTGTTTTCTAGGTTTCTGCTGTTACTATAACCTCAATTTCTAAATAATCTGTAATTGCAGTTTTAAATTCTTATTTGTATCATTATTTAGGAGACTATTTTTAAATGTTTAAATGGTTGAATATTTATTTTTGCTAGGAAATATTCCTCCAACATTAGGAAAAAATGCACATTCTACATGCTGGGTTTTTTTTCCCCTTTTTGTTCTTGAGGCCTCTCTCTCTGGAGGTTGGCTATAAACTCGAGCCCTGCCTTTACAGGATTGCAGGGATTTTGTACTGGATGTTTACAACGTGTGTTTCACAGGATATTACTTTATCCTGGTGGGAGGCCTAATGCCCGAATGTCCAACCTGTGACCTGGTATCCTTCTCACAGGAATCTACTTGATTCTAGTGGACATTCTTGTGGTGCTTGTCTGATCTGTACTCGGTTTATTCCCACTGAGATAGCCACTCTCTAGAAGAGCCCTGACTGGGAAAGAATTTAAGTCCAGGTGTGTCAGTTGAGTGAGACATAGGCAGTGACTCAAAACTTGTGAAACAGTTTATTACTTACAGATCTCAGACAGGAGGGCAGCATGCCTTGCAGGGCAAGCTGGAAGTTGGGAGCCATTCAGGACATGTGTGGTCAAACTGCTGGTGAGGAGATAGAGAGACAGAGACACTTGAAAGCCAAATTCTTCATTGGTATCCAGGGTGTTACCCAAGCAGGTTCTAATGGTCCATTTTAGAGCAAACAGACATGAGTTCCCTAGAGTCATGCTGTGACTGACAGGCAGGTGGTCACTATATCATAACTGCTTCACAGTCCATGTGGGGTCATGGGAGGTGGAGATCAGTGGGGTGAGTGAATTAGATTGTATTTAGCTGTCCCCTAGAGAAGTGGTCACCAGGAGGTAGTTGTTTAAGGTGGATAACTGGTGTGACCACACTGAAGAATTGCAAACTGTTTAGTCAAGAGTGACTAAGCCCTGCTTCTAGCATAAGCAAGTTTAAACTATATTCCACGTGGATGCTGAAGCAACCTAAAATTATAAGAATTCAGTATACCCTGTTTATAGTATAGAAAATCCAACATATTTTTATAATATCAGATTATTAAATAATAATATTTAATAATATTAATCATAATATATTATTTAATCATAATATTAATTATGGCTCACACCTATAATCACAACACCTTGGGAGGCTGAGGCAAGAGGATCACTTGAGCCCAGAAGTCTGGGTCTAAACTGGTACCACTGTACTCCAGCTAGGTAACAGAGCAAGACCCTGTCTCAAAAAGGGAAGGGAAGGAAGGAAGGGAGGGAAGCAAGGGAAGGAGAGAGGGAGGGACAGAGCAAGGGGGAGGAGAGAGGGAGGGAAAGGAGAGAAGGAAGGAGAGGGAGGGAGGGAAAAAATGAAAGGAAGGAAGGAGGGAGGGAGGGAAAGAAAGGGAAGGAAGGAAGGGAGGGAAGGAAGAGAAGGAGGGAGAACACAGGTTGTAAACATCCAGTACAAAATCCCTGGAATCCTGTAAAGGCAGGGCTCAAGCTTATTGCCACTCTCCAGAGAGAGAGAGAGAGAGAGAGAGAGAGAGAGAGAGAGAGAGAGAGAGAGAGAGAGACACAGAGGGAGAGAGAGGTGTATTTCTGAACTCTTAATTGTATTGTTGATGTATAAATTTACCTTTTGTGAGTACAACCACACTTTCCTGGATTTTTTTTTAATTAATGTAGCTTTATAGAAAATTTTGAAACTGGGAAGTGTAGCCCATCAGCTTTGTTCTTTATGAAGATTGTTTGGGCTCCTTTGAATTTTCATATGAATTTTAGGATGAGCTTATCAACCTCTGCAAAAGCTGAAATTTTGGCAGACATTGCATTGAATCTCTGCATCAATTTAGAAAAAGTATTGACTTCTTAACAATATTAAATCTTCCAGTCCATAAATTTAAAATGTCTTTCATTTTTTAAATATACTTTAATTTCTTTCAATGAAACTTTGGAGTTTTAGTGTATGAATCTTGCAATCCTTTAATTCACTTATTTCTAGTAATTTTTTGATGGTTTTATATAAGGATTTTTTTCTTAATTTATTTTTATAATGCTTGTTTCATGTCTATGGAAATATAATTGATTTTTACGTATTGATGTTGTTATACCTGAGCAAGTTAGAAGGAATGCGCCACACTCTGAGTTCCAATTGAGAGTCCTTTATTGCTGGCAACCGAGAGATGGCTAACGCTCAAAATTCTCTCGGCCCCAAGAAGAGGCTTGATTCCTTTTAATATCTTGCTTAGAGAAAGCGGGGGGTGGCAAAGTGGAATTTTACAGAAGCAGA
The DNA here is from genome assembly GCF_009761245.1 of Sapajus apella. Taxonomy (NCBI): domain Eukaryota; kingdom Metazoa; phylum Chordata; class Mammalia; order Primates; family Cebidae; genus Sapajus; species Sapajus apella. The sequence goes on along the minus strand of NW_022436961.1, from coordinate 18,615,967 downwards.
ACAAGCAACCAGGAAGCTCGTAACCAGGGGGCAGGAAGTTCCCAGGATTGTTGGTTACCAACAGGGGTAGCAGGGAGGACTTCCCATACAATCAATCACCAAGGGAGGTAGGGTATTCACAATAGCAGGTAGATTGGCCAAGCAGGATGTAGTTACAAGGGTTACAAGGTACTGGGTACAGTGTGACCCAGCTGTGCACCCAAAGGAGAAATGGAGGGGAGGGAGAGGCTAAGATGGAGGTTGTCAGGCTTGCATCTAAGATGGAGTCTGTTAGGCTATCACAATCTTATATCCAGGGACCTGGCTGACTTCCTTTATTAATTCTGGTTTGTTTGTTTGTTTTCCTGTTTCTTTAAAATTTTCTTTGCACAAATTTATTTCATCTTTGAATAGAGACAGTTTTATTTCTTTTCAATAATGGTGACATTCATTTACTTATTTATTTATTTTGCTTAATTGTCCTAGCTACAGCTTAACAATACAATGTTAAACATATGTGGTGAGAGAGGACATTTTTGTTTTATTCCTCACCTAAAGTAGAAAACATTTAGTCTCTTGCCACTAAGAATAGTTATGATGTTAGCTGTGAGTTTTTCACACATGCCCTTATCAAGTTTCAGAATCTGATAGGGTTATCAGAATTCAGAATTTAATAATTCTTAATCAAATTAAAGAATCTGGTTTAGGTAACTAAACCCTTACCAGATTTAATAATTTTCTATTCTGAATGGAGTGTTTTGAAGGGTTCATTGAGCGTTTTGGAAGGGCATATTTTATCAAGTAATTTTTCGCCGTCTATTAATGCGATGGTGTGAGGATTTTTCCTTTATTCTGCTAATAAGCTGTATTCCAGTGATTGATTTTCATATATTCAACTAATCTGTGATTCTTGAAATGAATCTCACTTTGGTCATAGAATATAATACTTTTTATTCATTGCTGGATATGTTTGCTAGTATTTTATTGAGGATTTTTGCCTCTATATGTGATTTCTTTCTTTTTTTTTTAACTTAAGTTCTAGGGTGCATGTGCAGAATGTGCGGGTTTGTTACATAGTTATACAAATGCCATAGTGATTGCTGCATCCATCACCCCATCATCTACACTAGGTATATATCCTAATGCTATCCCTCCCCAATCTCCTCACCCCCCAGTAGGCTCCAGTGTGTGGTGTGCCCCCGTTGTGTCCATGTATTCTCACTGTTCAACTCCCACTTATGAGTGAGAACATGCAGTCTTTGGTTTCCTGTTCTTATGTTAGTTTGTTGAGAATGATGGTTACCAGCTTCATCCATGTCCCTGCAAAGGACATGAACTCATCCTTTTTTATGGCTGCACAGTATTCCATAGTGTATATGTGCCACATTTTCTTTATCCAGTCTATCATTGATGGGCATGTAGGTTGGTTCCAAGTCTTTGCCATTGTGAACAGTGCCACAATAAACATATGTGTGCATCTGTCTTTGTAACAGAATGATTAATAATCCTTTGGGTATATACCCAGTAATGGTATTGCTGGGTCAAATGCTATTTTTAGTTCTAGATCCTTGAGGAATTGCCACAAAGTCTTCCACAATAGTTGAATTAATTTACCCTCTCACCAGCAGTGTAAAAGTGTTCCTGTTTCTTCACATCCTCTCTAGTATCTGTTTTCTCTTGACTGTTTAATGATCGCCATTCTAACTGGCGTGAAATGGTATCTCATTGTTGTTTTGATTTGCATTTCTCTAATGACCAGGGATGATGAGCTTTTTTTTTCACGTTTGTTGGCTGCATAAATGTCTCTTTTTGTGAAGTGTCTGTTCATATCCTTTGCCCACTCTTTGATGGGGTTGTTTGTTTTTTTCTTGTACATTTGTTTCAGTTCTTTGTAGATTCTGGATATTGGCCCTCTGTCAGATGGGTAGATTGCAAAAGTTTTCTCCCGTTCTGTAGGTTGCTTGTTCACTGTGATGATCATTTCTTTTACTGTGCTGCTCTTTAGTTTAATTAGATCCCATTTGTCTATGTTGGCTTCTGTTGCCATTGCTTTTGGTGTTTTAGTCATGAACTCCTTGCCCATGCCTATGTCCTGAATGGTATTGCCTAGGTTTTCTTCTATGATTTTTATGGTTTTAGGTCTTACATTAAAATCTTTAACCCATCTTGAGTTAATTTTTGTATAAATTGTAAGGAATGGATCCAGATTCAGCTTTCTACATATGGCTAGCCAGTTTTCCCAATGCCATTTATTAAATAAATAATCCTTTCCCCACTGCTTGTTTTTGTCAGCTTTGTCAAAGATCATATGATTGTAGATGTGTGGCATTACTTCTGAGGCCTCTGTTTTGTTCCATTTGTCTCCATCTCTGTTTTGGTACCAATACCATGTTGTTTTGATTACTGTAGACTTGTAGTATAGTTTACAGTCAGGTAGCGTGATGCCTCCGGCTTTGTGTGTGTTTCTTTTTTTTTCCCTTAGGATTGTCTTGTCTGTGTGGGCTCTTTTTTGGTTCCATATGAAATTTAAGATTTTTTTTTTTCCAATTCTGTGAAGAAAGTCAATGGTAGCTTGATGTGGATAGTGTTGAATCTATAAATTACTTTGGGCAGTATGGCCATTTTCATGATACTGATTTTCCCTAACCATGAACATGGAATGTTTTTCCATCTGTTTGTGTCCTCGCTTATTTCCTTGAGCAGTGGTTTGTAGTTCTTTTTGAAGAGGTCCTTCACATCCCTTGTTAGTTGTATTCCTAGTTATTTTATTTTCTTTGTAGCAATTGTGAATGGGAGTTCACTCATGATTTGGTTCTCTGTTTGTTTGTTATTGGTGTAGAGGAATGCTCGTGATTTCTGCACATTGATTTTTTATCGTAAACTTAGCTGAAGTTGTTTATCAGTTTAAGGAGATTTTGAGCTGACATGATGGGATCTTCTAAATATACAGTCATGTCATCTGCAAATAGAGACAATTTGACTTCCTTTTTTCCAAATTGAATACCCTTTATTTCTTTTTCTTGGCTGATTTCCCTGGCCAGAACTTCCAGTATTATGTTGAATAGGTGTGGTGAGAGAGGGCATCCTTGTCTTGTCCTAGTTTTCAAAGGGAATGCTTCCAGTTTTTGTCCATTCACTATGATACTGGCTATGAGTTTGTCGTAAGTAGCTCCTATTATTTTGAGATACATTCCGTCAGTACTTAGTTTATTGAGCATTTTTAGTATAAAGGGATGTTGAATTTTGATGAAGGCCTTCTCTGCATCTATTGAGATAATCATGTGGTTTCTGTCTTTGGTTCTGTTTATGTGATAGATTACATTTATTGATTTGCATATGTTGAACCAGCCTTGCATCCCAAGGATGAAGACAACTTGGTTGTGATGGATAAGCATTTTGATGTGCTGTTGGATTTGGTTTACCAGGATTTTATTGAGGATATTCACATCAGGAATATTGGCCTGAAATATTTTTTTTCAGTTGTGTCTCTGCCAGGTTTTGTTATCAGGATGATGTTGGTCTCATAAAATGAGTTAGGGAGGATTCCCTCTTTTTCTATTGCTTGGAATAGTTTCAGAAGGAATGGTACCAGTTCCTTTTTGTACCTCTGGTAGATTCAGCTGTGAAACCATCTGGTCTTGTACATTTTTTTGGTTGGTAGGCTATTAATTGCTGCCTTAATTTCAAAATTTTTTATTTGGTCTCTTCAGGGATTCTACTTCTTCTGGGTTTAGTCTTGGGAGGGTGTATGTGTCAGGAATTTATCCATTTCTTCTAGACTTTCTGGTTTATTTGCATAGAGGTGTTTATAGTATTCTCTGATGGTAGTTTGTATTTCTGTGGGGTTGATGGTGATAGCCCCTTTATCATATTTTATTGCATCTCTTTGATTCTTCTCTCTTTTCTTCTTTATTAGTTTGGCTAATGGTCTATTTTGTTGATCCTTTCAAAAAACCAGCTCCTGGATTTATTGATTTTTTTTTTGAAGTGTTTTGTTGTGTCTCCGTCTTCTTCAATTCTGTTCTGATCTTTGTTATTTATTGTCTTCTGCTAGCTTTTGAATTTATTTGTTCTTGCTCCTCTAGCTTTTTAATTGTGACATTAGCGTGTCAATTTTAGATCTTTTCTGCTTTTCCTTGAGGGCATTTCATGCTATAAATTTTCTTCTACACACTTCTTTAAATGTGTCCCAGAGATTCTGGTACTCATTGTTTTCATTAGTTTCAAAGAACATCTTTATTTCTGCCTTCATTTCATTATTTATCCAGTAGTCATTCAGAAATAGGTTGTTCAATTTCCATGTACTTGTGTGGTTTTGAGTGAGTTTCTTAATCCTGGGTTTTAATTTGATTGCACTGTGGTCTGAGAGACTGTTTGTTATGATTTCTGTTCTTTTGCATTTGCTGAGGAGTGTTTTACTTCCGATTATGTGGTCAATTTTACAATAAGTGCAATGTAGTACTGAGAAGAATTTATATTCTGTTGATTTGGGGTGGAGAGTTCTGTAGATGTTTATTAGATCTGCTTGGTCCATTGAAGTCCTGGATATCCTTGTTAATTTTCTGCCCTGTTGATCTGTCTAATACTGACAGTGGGGTGTTAAAGTCTCCCACTATTATCATGTGGAAGTCTAAGTCTCTTTGTAGGTCTCTAAGAACTTGCTTTATCAATCTTGGTGCTCCTGTATTGGGTGTATACATATTTAGGATAGTTAGCTCTTCTCGTTACATTGATCTGTATACCATTATATATAGGGATTGTCTCTTTTGATCTTTTTTGGTTTAAAGTCTGTTTTTATTGGAGACTAAAATAGCCCCTGCTTTTTTTTTTGCTTCCCATTTGCTTGATAAATATTCCTCCAATCCTTTATTTTGAGCCTGTGTGTGTCTTTGCAAATGAGATGGGCCTCCTGAATACAGCACACCAGTGGGTCTTGACTCTATCCAGTTTGCCAGTCTGTGTCTTTTAATTGGGACATTTAGCCCATTTACATTTAAGGTTAATATTATTTTGTGTGAATTTGATCCTGCTTTTATGATGCCAGCTGGCTATTTTGCCCATTACTTAATACAGTTTCTTCATGGCATCTGTGGTCTTTACAGTTTCGTATGTTTTTGCAGTGAATAGTACTGCTTGTTCCTTTCCATATTTAGTGCTTCCTTTAGGAGCTCTTGTAGAGCAGGCTTGGTGGTAACAAAATCTTTCAGCAATTGCTTGTCCATAAAGGATTTTATTTCTCCCTAACTTATGAAACTTAGTTTGGCCAGATATGAAATTCTGGTTTGAAAATTCTTTTCTTCAAGAATGTTGAATATTGACCCCCACTATCTTCTGGCGTTCAGGGTTTCTGCAGAGAGATCCACTGTTAGTCTGATGCGCTTTCTTTTGTAGATAACCTGACCTTTCTCTCTGGCTGCCCTTAGCATTTTTTCCTTCATTTCAACCCTGGCGAATCTGACAATTATGGACCTTGAGGTTGCTCTTCTTGAGGAGTATCTTTGTGATGTTCTCTGTATTTCCTGAATTTGAATGTTAGCCTGTTTTGCTAGGTTGGGGAAGTTCTCCTGGACAATATCCTGAAGAGTGTTTTCCAACTTGGTTTCATTTTCCCCATCACTTTCAGGTACACCGATCAAACGTAGATTTAGCCTTTTCACATAATCCCATATTTCTTGGAGGCTTTATTCATTTCTTTTCACTCTTTTTTCTCTAATCTTGTCTTCTTGCTTTATTTCATTGAGTTGACCTTCAATCTCTAATATCCTTTCTTCCGCTTGATCAGTCTGGCTATTGTAACTTGCGTGTGTTTCATGAAGTTCTCATAAACAACAAGGTTGTTTATGTTCTCTAAACTGGTTATTCTAGTTAGCATTTTGTCTAACCTTTTTTCAAGGTTCTTAGCTTCCTTGCACTAGGTTAGAACATGCTTCTTTAGCTCAAAGAAGTTTGTTATTACCTACCTTCTGAAGCCTGCTGCTGTCAATTTGTCAATCTCATTCCCCATCCAGTTGTTTTCCCTTGCTGGCAAGGAGTTGTGATCCCTTGGAGGAGAGGAGGCGTCCTAGTTTTTGGAATTTTCAGCCTTTTTGTATTGGTTTCTTCCCATCTTCATGGATTTATCTACCTTTGGTCTTTAAAGTTGGTGACCTTTGGATGGGATCTCTGAGTGGACCACCTTTTTGCTGATGTTGAAACTATTTTTTTCTGTTATTAGTTTTCTAACCGTCAGGGCCCTCTGCTGCAGGTCTGCTGGAGTTTGTTGGTGGTTCAATCCAGACCTTGCTTGCCTGGGAATTACTAGCAGGGGCTGCAGAACAGCAAAGATTGCTACCTGTTTGTTCCTCTGGTAGCTTCGTCCCAGAAGGGTACTTGACAGATACCAACCATAGGTCTCTGTAGGAGGTATTTATTGGCCCCTCCTGGGAGGTGTCTCCCAGTCAGGATACACAGGGGTCAGGGAGCCACTTGAGGAGGCAGTCTGTCTTTTATCAGAGCTTGAACACTGTGCTGTGAGAGCCATTGCTCTTTTCAGGGCTGCTAGGCAGGGACGGTTAAGTCTGCTGAAGCTGTGCCCACAACCACCCCTTTTCCCTGATGCTCTGTCCCAGGAAGGTGGGGGCTTTATTTATAAGTCCCTGATGGGCTGCTGCCTCTTTTCAGAGATGCCCTGCCCAGCAAGGAGGGAATCTTGTGACACAATCTGCCTACAGGGGCCTTGCTAAGCTGCTGTGGACTCTGCCCAATTTGAACTTCCCAGCAGGTTTGTTTACACTTTGTTGTTAAAACAGCCTGCTTGAGCCTCAGCAATACTGAATGCCCCTCCCTGCAGGGAGTTCTAATGTCCCGGGTCGACCTCGGACTGCTGTGCTAGCTGCAAGAATTTTAAGCCAGTGTATCAAAGCTTGCTGGTCTTTCGTGGGGGCAGAACTTGCCAAGCCAGATGACTTGGCTCCCTGGCTTCAGCCCCCTTTCCTGGGGAGTGAACGGTTCTGTCTCCCTGATGTTCCAGGTACAGCTAGGGTATAAAACAAAAACAAAAACTGCTGTGGCTAACTCGGTGTCTTCCCAAATGGCCACCCAGTTTTGTGCTGGAAACCCAGAGCCCTGGTATTGTAGGCACTGGATGGAACCTCCTGGTCCATGGGTTGTGGAGACCATGGGAAAAGCACGGTGTGTGGGCCAGAGCGCAGGGGACAGTCCCTAATGGCTTCCCTTGGGAAGGAAGGCGATGCCCCACCCTGCTTTGATTTGCCCTCCTTTGGCTGTACCCATTGTCCAGCCAGTCCCAATGAGATGATTTCCCACCAGATACCTGAGTGGGAAATGTGGAGATCACCCACCTTCTGTGTTGATCTCACTGGGAGCTGCACACCAAAGCTGTTCCTATTCGGCCATCTTGCCAACAATCCCCCAAAATTCTATTCCTGTGATTTCTTTGCCTGCTTTTGGTATGAGGGAAATACTAGCCTCCTGAAATAAGTAATAAAGTGTTGGAAAATTTTGTGACAAAGTGTTGTTAATGCTTCTTCAAGCATTTGTTAGAATTCTACACTGAAGCCATCAGGATGTGAGCTTTTCTTTAGCAGAAGTTTTTTTGACTACTAATTCATTTTGTTTTTGGTTTATTCTATTTTTAAATTTCTTTTTCAGTCAGTTTCAGCAATTTGAGGCTTTCCAGAAATTATTCCATTTTATCTAGATTATCTAATATTTGGCATGCAATTATTAATAGTGTTTTCCTCTAACCTCTTTATTTCTGTAAGGTCAGTAGTGATATTCCCTCTCATTTCTGATATTAATATTTAAGATATTTAAGTTCTCGTGTGTGTGTGTGTGTGTGTGTGTGTGTGGTCAATCTAGATAAAGTTTTTATTTTTGTTAAACTTTTTAAAGAACCAACTTTTGATTTTGTTGATTTTCTCCATTGCCTTTTGTTCTCCATTTCTTTTTTCTCTAATTTTTATTTTTTCATTCTTTTTGCTTTGGGTTTGGTTTGCTTTTATTGTTGTGGTTTCTTAAGAGAAAAGTTAGGTAACTGATTTGAGTTTTTTTAAAAAAAAAATATAGGCATTGATGCCTATAAATTTCTCTGGAAGCATTGTTTTCCTGGATTCCATTACTTTTGGAGTGTTCTGTTTTTGTTTTTGTTACTTTCAAATGATTTTTTAATGTATCTGTGGTATTTTTCTTTGATCCACTAGTTATGTAGACTTGTGGTTTTACATTTTCATATATTTCTGAATTTCCCAAATTTTCTTTTGTTACTAATTTCTAGTCTATTGTATTCAGACAACATATTTTGTATAATTTTAATTATTTTAAATTCACTGAGGCTTGGGTTATCGCTTGATATATTCTGTCCTCCAAAATATTTCATGTGCTTTTGAAAAGAATATATAGTCTGTTGTTTTGGGGTGGGATTTTATCAATGTTATTATCTCTAGTTGATTTATAGTGTTAAGTCTTTGTTTTCATTGTTGATCTTCTGCCTGGTTGTTCTTTCCATTATCAAAAGTGGGTTATTAAAAGGTTACCAATAGTTATTGTTTAATTGTCTATTTTGACCACCAGTGCTGTTAGTTTGTACTTGTATTTTAGGGTTCTGTTTTGGGGGCGTATGTGTTTATCATTTTTAGTACTATTCTGGTGAATTGACCATTTTGTCATGATAAAATATCCTTTATTGCCTCAAGGAACAAATTTTGTCCAACAGTCTATTTTTTTCTGTTGGACAATTTAGAAAATCTGTTGTCAGTCTAGCCACTCAAGCTCTTTTTTTTTTAAAAAAAATGTTGCATCATTTAATTTTCAACCTATTTGAATCTAAAGTGTACCTCTTATAGACAGTACATGGTGAGTTCATGTTTTTTACCCATTCTTCTGATCTCTGCCTTTTGATTGGAGTAGTCTATTTATACTTAATATAATTTATGATAAAATAGGATTTCCATCTGCTATGTTGCTCTTCTCTATGACATATTTCTTATTTTATCGTCTATTCCTCAAGAACTTACTGTTTTGTGTTAAATAAATAAATAATTTTAATAAATCTTTCTAATTCTTTTATTTCTTTTATAAGAGGTTTTGAGTTTTTTTAATGCTTGTTCTGGGAATTACAATTAATATCTTAGTTTAAAACAATCTAGTTCAGATTGCAACTTTAATAACGCATGAAAACTGCTTCTATATAGCTCAGTTCTCTCCCCCCTTTTTAGTTATTATTGTCAAACAAATTGCATCTTTATATAGTTTAAGCTCATCAACACAATTTTATAGTTATTGTTTGATGCAACTGTCAATTAAATTACATAGGAGAAAAAAAGAATTAAAAAACAAAATATATTTATACTGACTTTTATATTTATCTATGTAATCATGTTTAACAGTGCTCTTTATTTGTGTGAATTTGAGTTACTGTCTAATGTCTTTCCTATAAATCTAAATGACTCCCTTTATATTTCTTGTGGTACAGTCCTAATGGAGACAAACTGTCTAAGTTTTCATTTATTTGGGAATCTTAATTTTTCCATCTGTGAAGGTTAGTTTTGCTGGATATAGAACTGTCAGTTGACAATCATTGTCTTTCATTATATTTCCCAATGTTTTTTTGAGTATACTTTCCCAAATCTTTTTAGCCTCTGTAATTTCTGATGAATGGTCAGTTATAAATCTTGTTGAGGATCTCTTTTATATTACAAGTCACTTTGCTCTTGCTGATTTTATGTCTTTGTCTTTTGACAGCATGACTTCTTGTCTTCTTGTAGATATCTTTGAGTTTATCCTGCTTAGATTTCACTGAGTTTCATGAATATATAGATGAAGACTGCTCATTAATTTTAGGAAGTTTGGGGATATTAATTCTTCAAATATTGTTTTCTGTCTTTTTCTTTCTATTCTTTTTTTTTTTTTTTTTTTTTGAGATGGAGTTTCCCTCTTGTTACCCAGGCTGGAGTGCAATGGCACGATCTAGGCTCACCGCAACCTCCGCCTCCTGAGTTCAAGCAATTCTCCTGCCTCAGCCTCCTGAGTAGCTGGGATTACAGGCACACGCCACCATGCCCAGCTGAATTTTTGTATTTTTAGTAGAGTTGGGGTTTCACCATGCTGACCAGGATGGTCTCGATCTCTTGACCTCATGATCCATCCGCCTCAGCCTCCCAAAGTGTTGGGATTAGAGGCGTGAGCCACCATGCCCGGCCTATTCTCCCTTTTTGAAACTCCATTATGTATATTTTGGTATGCTTGATGGTGACCCACAGGTCTCTAAGGTTCTGTTTTTCTTTATTCTTTATTTCTTATTGTTTCTCAGGCTAGATAATTTCAATTGAAGATCAAGTTAGCTGAATATTTCTTCTGCCTGCTCAGATCTGCTATTGAGCCCTGTGTGAGCTTGCTAGGACCGCCATTCCAAAGTACTATCAACTGGTTACCTTAGACAACAAATATTTATTCTCTCATAGCTCTGGAAACTAGGAGTCTAAAATCAAGACCTTGATGGAGTGGTTAGTTATTTCTGAGGGCTGTTAGAAAGAGTCTGTTTTATGCTTCTCTTTTCTGGTGGTTCATCAACAATTTTGGTGTTCCTTAGCTTATGGACACATCACCCTGATACCTGCTTTTATGTTCCTGTTTGATTGTCTACGTGTGTGTCTGTCTCTACATTTCCACTTTTTATAAAAACTTTAGTCCTATTGGATAAAGGCTTACCCTAATAGCCTTGTTTAACTTGACTACCTTTGTGAAGACCTTGTCTCCAAACAAAGTCTTATTCTAAGGTATCAGGGTTAAAGACTACAACATATGACTTTGGTGGTGGGCATAGTTTAATCCCTAATAAGACCTTTTAGTGATTTTTTAAAATTTCAGTTTTTATACTTTTCAACTCCATAATTTCTATTTGGTTTTTATTAATATATAAAATTTATATCTCTTTATTGCTATTCTCTACTTGGTAGAGACACGTAGAACATGATTTTCATATTTTTAGGTATGGTTAACATATTAGGGTTCTCTAGAGGGACAAAACTAATGGAACAGACATACATAAAGGGAAGTTTATTAAATATTAATTCACATGATCACAGAGTCCCACAGTAGGCCATCTGCCGGTTGAGGAGCAAGGAGAGCCAGTCTGAGTTTCAAAGCTGAAGAACTTGGAGTCTGATGTTTGAGAGCAGGAAGCATCCAGCATGGGAGAAAGATGTAGGCTAGGAAGCTAGACCAGTCTCTCTTTTCACATTTTTCTGCCTGCTTATATTCTAGCCACACTGGCAGCTAATTTGATAGCACCCACCTAGATTAAAGGTGGATCTGCCTTTCCCAGCCCACTGACTTAAATGTGAATCTCCCTTGGCAACACCCTCACAGACACACCCAGGATCAATACTTTGTATCCTTCAATCCAATCAAGTTGACAGTATTAACCATCACAGTTAAGTTTAGTTCTCTGAATATATATAGCTGGTAAGGTCTTTATCTAGTAAATTCAATGTCTTTGGTTGCTTAGAAACAAAGTGTATATTGACTACTATTTTCTTTCTGTGTATGAGCCATAGTTTCCTGTTTCCTTGTGTGCCTCATAATTGTTGTAGAGAACTGGACATTTAAAATAAGATAACATAACGTGTCAACACCAGAAATCAGATTCCTACTTCTCTTCGCCATGTTTTGTTGTTGTCATTGCTACTGTTTATTTGCTTGGTGACTTTCCTGGAATAAATCTGTAAAGTCTCCATTTTTCGTATACAGTAACTGAAATCTCTGGTCATTTAGCTTGGGATTTAGCTAATGATCATACAAAGATTTGCTTAAGTGCTCTGAACTGGTAAATCTTCCTCCAGACTTTGCCGTGGCCCTCAGCATTAGAGTTAATGAGAGAGAGAGAGAGAGAGAGAGAGAGAGAGAGAGAGAGAGAGAGAGAAAGTATGTGTGTGTGTGTGTGTGTGTGTGTGTGTGTGTGTGTGTGTGTGTGTCTGTGTGTGAGTGTTGGGGCATGCCTTCATTGCTTCTCTAGGCAGCTTATAACTCTACTTAGCCTCCTTTCTGTCTGTTTAGAGCTTCATGGGCAAGCAGAGCCTCAAAATCAACCTTACTAGGTATTCCTAAACATGAAGGTAGCCCCGGATATGTGTGTGGCTTCCTATATTCTTAACAATATGCCAGAGCTTCTCAAAAGTCCCTGTGAAAAGCTTATTCCTGAGTTTTCTCTTTTTGGTCAATCTCTTGTTAACTGCAATTGGTATCACTGCCTCAGGCAGCTATATTAAATAAATGATTGCCACTATTTCTAACAAATGCTGTTCACACAGAGTGAGCTCTGAGTGTGATCAGACAAGAGTTTGAACCTTTCCAGAAAGCTGTCACAGGGAAAATTACAACAAATTTTTGCAGATAAGTATTTTGGGGCGCTCCAAACCTGTTCTATCCCAGTCAGTGACTAGTAGGCTACAGGTTTTACAGCCACCATGTTTTCAAGGGTGGTGGTTTCTCCGGCCTCAGAGCTGATGAGAGAGGAATGGGATCAGGACAGGTCAAAATACTATGCTCTTACTGCTATTCAACTTCATTTCTTGTATAAAGGCTCTATGATTAGCTACAAAGTTTTCATTAATTTCCAAAGTTCTGAGAAGTTTGATTTTCATGTTTGTGGCTGTTCTCTATATTTCTTTAATTATTTTTAGTTTTAATTGATACATAATAATTGTATGTATTTAGGTGGTACAATGTCATCTGTTGATACGTGCATATATCAAGTAATATTCAAATCTGGGTAATTAGCATATCCATCACCCATAACATTTGTCATTGCTTTGTGGTGGGAAAATTCAGAATTCTCTCTTCTAGCTATTTTGAAATATATAGTACCTTATCATTCACTTTAGTCATCCCACCATGCGATAGGATACCAGAATTTATACTTCCTTTATAATTGTGACTTTGCACCCATTGACAGACCTCACTCATCCCTTTCTCCTCCGTATCTCCCTCAATCTCTGTTAGCCACTTTTCTATTCACTGCTTCTATGAGATGAATTTTTTAAGATTCTACATATGAGTGAGAACATGCAATATTTGTTTTGCTGTATCTGGCTTATTTCACTTAACATAATGTCCTTCAGATACATCAATGGATGAATAACATAATTTTATTCTTTTTTATGGCTGAATAGTATTCCACTATACATATATGCCACATTTTCTTTATACATTTATTCATTACTGGACATTTAGCTTGAGTCCCTGTCTTGGCTATTGTGAATACTGCTGCCATAAACATGCAAGTACAGATATATCTACAACATAAAGATTTCCTTCCTTTATATACTGGGAAATTATAAAATTTTCCTTTTAATTTCTGCATTAACACTTTGGTTATTTAGGAATATTATTGAACTACACTCTATCTCTCCCTTTAGATCTTTTGATATACATCTGGTAGTGGAATTGCTGGATAATATGGTAGTTCTATTTTTAGTTTTTTGATGAACTTTCATACTATTTTCCATAATGGCTGTACTAATTTACATTCCTGCCAACACTAGTTATCTTTTGCTTTTTTGATAATAACCATTCTAGCTAAAGTGAAATGATATCTCATTGTGTTTTTTATTTTAACTTCTTTGATAATTAGTGATGTTGCATATTTTTTCCTATGCCTGTTGGCCATTTTTATGTATTCTCTTAGGAAATATATATTAATATCTTTTGCCTATTTTTTAATCAGATATTTTTATTGCATTATTTGAGTCTGTTATATTAACCCCTTATCAGTTGAATAGTTTGCAAATATTGTTCCCCATTCTTTTTTTTTTTTTTGAGACAGTTTTGCTCTTGTTACCCAGACTAGAGTGCAATGGCACCATCTAAGCTCACTGCTACTTCTGCCTCCTGGGTTCAAGCAGTTCTCTGCCTCAGCCTCCCAAGTAGCTGGGATTACAGGTACATGCCACCATTCAAAGCTAATTTTTTTTATTTTTAGTAGAGACGGGATTTCACCATGTTGGCCAGGCTGGTCTCAAACTCCTGACCTCAGGTGATCCACCCACTTCAGCCTCCCAAAGTGCTGGGATTACAGGCATGAGCCACCACACCAGGCCCTCCTCATTCTTTAAATTGTCTGTTCACTGTTAATTATTTCCTTTGCTGTGCAGGAGCTTTTTCATTTGATGTAATCCCTCTTCTCAATCTTTGCTTTTGTTATCTTTGCCTTTGAGATCTAGTCCAAAAATATGTTGCCCAGTCCAATGTCACGAAGCATTTCCCTTCTTTTTTCTTTTAGTAGTTTTCTTCTAGTAGTCTTGGGTCTTACAGTAGGCTGTTTGAGATCATTCTACCTTTTTCATATAGGCATTTATTTGTACATACTCCTCTCTTAGAAATGATTTTGTTATATTTCATAGGTTTTAGTATGTTGAACTTCCATTTTCATTTCTTTTTTTATTATTTTATTTATTTTAAATTTTTTATTTCCATAGATTATTGGGGAACAGGTGGAGTTTGGTTACATGAGTAAGTTCTCTAGTGGTGATATGTGAGATTTTGGTGCACTCATCACCCAAGCAGTATACACTGTACCCTATTTGTAGTCTTTTATTCCTCATCCCCTTCCCACCCTTTACCCCTGAGTCGCCTGAGTCCACTGTGTCATTCCTATGCTTTTGCATCCTCATAGCTTAGCTCCCACTTGTAAGTGAGAACATATGATGTTTGGTTTTCCATTCCTGAGTTATTCTCACTTAGAATAATAGTCTCCAATCTCATCCAGGTTGCTGTGAATGCCATTAATTCATTCCTTTGTATGGCTGAGTAGTATTGTGTATATATACCACAGTGTCTTTATGCACTTGTTGATTGATGAACATTTGGGTTGATTCCACATTTTTGAAATTGTGAATCGTGCTGCTGTAAACGTGTGTGCAAGTATCTTTTTCGTATAATAACTTCTTTCCCTCTGGGTAGATACCCAGTAGTGGGATTGCTAGTTCAAATGTGAAATTATAAATTATAAAATTTTCCTTTTAATTTCTGCATTAATCCATTGGCTATTTAGGAGTATTGTTGTACTACACTCTGTCTCTTCCTTTAGATGTACTACTATTTGAGTGCTTCATTGTTGGGTGCATATATATTTATATATATTATATATTTGAGTACTTCATTGTTGGGTGCATATATATTTATAATTGTTGCATTCTCATGCTGAAAAAATATTTTCATCATTAATGATCCTTTTTATCTGTTTTTACAGTTTGTGACTTAAAATCCATTTTTGCAGATATAAGCATAACTACTGCTCAGTTTTTGCTTTCATTTACATGGGCTGTCTTTTGCCATTTATTCACTTTGTATGTGTTCTTGTGGGTGAAATGAGTCTCTTGTAGATAGTATTTAGTTAGATCTTGTTTCTTTTTTCAATCCCTTCAGCCATTCTGTATATTTTAATTTGATAATTTAATCCATGTACATTAAACGTTATTATTCCTGCCATTTGGTTGATCATTTTCTGACTGTTTGGTGAATTTTTTGTTCCTTTCTTTTTCTGTCATTGTTTACCTTTGTGGTTTGATGATTTTTCAGTGGTACTAAGTTTTGACTCCTTTCTCTTTCTTTTGTATGTGTCTGCTGCAGTTTATTTATTGTGGTAACTATAGGGCTGACATAAAAAAATCTTGTTGTTATAACAGCCAGGTGTAATGGCTTTGCTTGTAATGCCAGCACTTTGGAAAGCTGAGGTGAGTGGATCACCTGAGGTCAGGTGCTCAAGACCAGCCTGGGCAACATGGTATAACCCCATCTCTACAAAAAATACAAAAGGTAGCCAGGCATAGTGGCATGCCCCAGTAGTCCAGCAACTCGGGAGGCTGAGGCAGGAGAATCATTTGAATCCAAGAGGCAGAGGTTGCAGTGAGCCAAGATTGCTCCACTGCACTCCAGCTTGGGTGACAGAGCAAGACTCCATCTCAAAAAAATAATAATCTTATAGTTATAATAGACTATTTTAATATTTTAAGCCGATAACTTAATGGTGCTCATGTAAAGATATTCTGGACTATTTTCCTTCCTTTGCCCCAAAATTAACATTTTTTTGCCTTAATTTACATCTTTATATATTATGTATTCCTTAACTGTCTAATTATAGCTGTTGTTATTGTTGACATTTTTACTTTTAACTTTCATACTAGAGATTTGAAAGCTATAAGTTGCACCATTATAGTACAGGAACATCCTGAGTTTCATTACAAATTTTTCTGTACTAGCAAGTTTTATACTTTCATGTGTTAGCATGATAGTGATTATATTTTCACTTGCAACTGTAGTGTCCTTTAAATATTTCTTGGAAGACCGGTCTAGTGGTGATGTATTTCATCAGATTTTGCTTGTATAAGAAGTACTTTATTATTCTTTCCTTTCTGAAGAATACTTTGCTAAGCATAGCACTATTTGCTGAGATATTTTTTCTTTCAGCACTTTGAATATGTCACCCTATTCTCTCTAGATCTTCAAGGTTTCTAGTGAGAAATCTGCTGGTAGTCTAATGGGGGTTTCCTTACATATGACCTGATGTTTTTTTCTTGCTGCTGTTACAGTTCTTTGCCTATGACGGTTGACAGTTTGCTTATACTGTGCCTCAGGGAGGACCTTTTAAGCTTGAATCTGTATGAAGACCTTTGAGTTTCATGGATATAATACATAATAAGTATCTAACCGATGCTAATTTCTTTTCCAGGTGGCATTAAATAATTTAATATGATAGAACCTGTTACTTTCAGGTTCTATCATAAAGCAAATGTGCTTTATTTTTTCTTTCACCATATAAAGATATTAACTTGAAAATGTATTATGGGTATTATACCAGGCCTCAAGTCAGGTATCTGGCCTTGAGATAGTTTTGTAACTTCGTGTAATTGCAGAAAACTCTTCAAGTCTCAGTTCACTAGTCTAAAAAATGGAAGAGATACTCAAGAGGATTTCAAACTGCTTTTAAGCTGGGGATCTTTGGCTTGGTTCTCTTGGTTGTATATCACAGAAAACCACATTAGTCTAGCCTAAACAAACAAAAATATATTTTATTGAAAATATACTGTCTGGAATCTCAGGGGTAGAAACCTATGTTCCCTTTATTGTTCTGCGATTAATATGATTCATTGTTCTCAATTTTTATGCCTCTCAATTCAAACTTCCTTTTGAAAGAATCTGATTAATTCTTCTTGTGTCTACTTCAGTCACAAAAAGTATTATCTGAGAAATTATCAGTAGGATGGTACAAACATAGCTATTGGTACCTGCTCCTTAGGTGGGGGGAGGGGATATAATTTTCAGGGAAGCATTGTGAGCTGAATGGACAATTTTAAAAAATTATCTTGTATAATTTTCTTCTTAGATGTTCAAAACAGATGTGCTCTTCTTTTCACACTGTGATTCCAAACGCATTTATCATGATTCAACCCTCCTATGTAAAAATACACACGCACAGCTCCTCCCCAGTGAAAGGCAGTAAGAGGTCATTCATTTACCATATCTAGAAGAGATGTCATTGAAGAATTTTTCCTGGAGTCTATAATTTCTAGGTGATGTTCATTTTTCCTTAATCTACTTCCAGCTGTTTCATTATTTTGTAGTCCATGAACTAGTTAATTTGATAACACACATATCACACATTTCTGGTGTATTTGTGAAGTGAGTTTCTTCTGTCTGCTATAATGAATTTAATTCCTTCTACTAAGTAATAAAAAAAACAAATATAATGTTATCCACAAGAACCTTTATAAAGTTTGACTTTTGAGCCTTTTATGAAACTCTAAAAAATGTTATCTATTCATTTATATTTTAATTTATTTATCAAGTCTATAAAAATAGTTCATATAGTCTAACCTTGAGAAATATTTATATTAGCACACTAAAAAATAAAACACTATTTTAAATAGATTCCCTGCCTTTCCTCATCTCCACCCTACCCCACGAAATATTTCAAGGATAAAATAAATTAGAACAAATGAAACAGGTAGAGAAAAAAATAGAAACTGATTGGTTGCTGAGAAGCTAAGCAGTAATAATTGAGAGAGACTATTACCTGAAGAAAGGCAATTATTAATTTTTTGAAAAAATCAAACCATCCCGTCAATTTGAAAGAGTTCTAAAGGAAGCAATTCTACAATATCCCCTAGTTACTAGCTGCTAGAAAATATTTTCTCTTCTCAGTGTTTTAGCTGACTTAAATATGCAATAGAAATAGTTTTGCCTCCATGGGTCTTAACAAGGAACACGAAATGTTTTTCTTGGCTGTATATTAAACTGCCTGAAACCTGTCAATCTCTTGAAATAATCTGATAGGAAAAATTTGAGGGTTTTACATGACTTAAAGACAGGCCTCATGCACACATATAGTCCCCTTCATCTCTCAAAAATTCAGACAGGCTCTACCTGCTTCCGACTTTCAAAAGTACGGACTTAATTTTAAGAAAGAATATTTGCTATTCCAGATATTTTTGAAAATTCTTAGACAGGGTTGAAAAATAGATCTTAACAAGCTTATCTTGAAAACAATTTACAGTAAGATCATAGAGATTTAATGTCTTCAAAACCTTAATGAGGGTGTTCCATTTCCAGTAAGAACATAGAAAGCAATAAAATATGATTCTGTAACTAGAAAACACTGGGTAAACTAAATCATTATTTTTTTCTGCTAAAACTATCTAAGAGCTATAGATGGAAAGAAGTTCAAAATGAACTAAATTTCAGAGAAGAATGAGGCCTTGTTAAATAAGAGAACAAGCATTTGCTCACATATGGCGGGGTGGCCACAGCCTTGTTTGTTACAGAAGGGCAGAAAAGCAATTTTATCAAAGGCAGGGAGGCTTTGTTAGCACAAAGAAAGCACAATTGAATTTTTCATGAACATGTGGTTTATCATGAGGAATTAAAATATGAAATACCCCAAATGCAAAATTAATCGTCCCAGCTTTCCAGGTCTCCCACAGAGCATATTTTGTTAAATGAACCATGACTGCCTAGAGACGGAGCTAAGAAGCAGAGGGAGATATAGTGGTGCTTAGATCCCAGAGTCTCAAAGTAGTGCTTTAAAAATACTATTAAAATACATTAGTAAGTTTAGAAGAAAAGATATGTAAAATGTTCAATACTGTGGAATTGTTCAGAAAAAAATGACATTTATAAAAAAATAATTATAAAACTGAACTTTTCAAATTTTGAAGTACAAAGTTTATTGGAATTAAATAAAGTTATAGGAGGATATTACACAGCAAAAGAAAGGATTAGTGAATAAACTATCTAAACTGAGTCAAGAGAGAAAAGAACAGAGACCCATGAGGTAATATATGTAGATTAACATTGGAATCCTAGGAGAAGAGATAAAGAATGGAACAAAAGAAATAGACAAGAGGCAATGATTGACTTTTTTTTTTTTTTTAAACAATGTTAATACTAGTATCAATCTGCAGATCCCAAAGTCCCAGTGAACTTAAAGCAGGACAAATACAGTGAAAACCATATCTAGGCATATCAGTCAACCAATTGAAATACAAAATTTTAAAAGTTAACAGAAAATGTTAAAAGCAGTCAGATAATAAAGTCTCATTGCTAAATTCAAGTGAAAAATGTTAAAAATAAAAGCTGACTTTTTAATTCTCATAAAAAACAATGGAAACCAAAAAACACAATAGGGTGCCATTTTTAATGTGCTAAAGAAAGTAACTATCAACTTAGATTTCTATATCCAGCAAAATTATTCTTTGAAACTACAAATAAAACACAAGCTGAGAGCATTTCTTACAGAAGGCCCACAATACTAAAGAAAACTCTTTAGGTTAAAGGTAAATGATGATGGAAGTCCGTATCTTCAGTGAGAAATGAAGAGCACCAGAAGTAGCAAATATGTTGATAAATGTAAAGTGTGTGTGTGTGTGTGTGTGTGTGTGTGTGTTTAAAAGACTACTGTTAACTGTTGGAAGCAAAAATAATCAGGTTTATGCTAGATATAGAAATTAAATATAAAATAGGACAAACAGAAGGAGTAAATAAAATTATACTGTGGTAAAGTGTTTTTTTTGTTGTTGTTTTTTGAGACAGAGTATAGCTGTCACCCAGGCTGGAGTGCAGAGGTGCCATCTCGGCTCATCCTCTGCTTCCCAGGTTCAAGTGATTCTCCTGCCTCAGCCTCCTGAGTAGCTGGGATTACAGGCACCCACTACCATGCCTGGCTAATTTTTCTATTTTTAGTAGAGATGGGGTTTCACCATGTTGGCTAGGCTGGTCTCAAATTACTGACGTCAAGTGATCTGCCTACCTTGGCCTCCCAAAGTGCTGAGATTACAAGTGAGAGCCACTGAACCTGGCCTGTAATAAAGTTTTCACAGTGGATTATAATAAACTAAGGAGATACACTGTAGTCACTAAAGAACCGTCAAAAATGTAAAAAAGAAACAGAGAACTAGCTAAAAAAAAATCAAAGAAGAAAAAATTGAAAACTATAAAATACTTGTTTAATCTACAAGAAGTCAGGAAAGGAAGACTAAACAAGAAAAGGAGCAGATGAGACAAACAGAAAACAAATAGCATTTTAAGCTTAAACCCAATCATGGAATCCTGTGAAATGGAAAATTGAAGCCCAATCCAAATATATATCAATATAGTGTTTTCTGCTTTGAGTATCAAGGTCAGTAATAGGCAGTCACTGCTTCTCCATCCACGTTTTCACAACCGTATTTTATTCTTTGAGCACATTTGTAATAGCATATTTCTTCTGCCAATATCCCCTCCCCTTACTGTTACCATTTGAATGGAAAAATTGACAACTGACACATTGCCAAGAAAAACTCAATGACTATACTAAATAGCCTTCCAGATAAGACACATTCTCATCCTTAAATTTGAGAGAATAGATGTGTAAGATTTTGATTTACTCCAATCCTAAGTACAAAAAAATATTTATGTATTCACTTAATTAGAGACAAGGTCTTGCTCTGTCATCCTCTCTGAAGTACAGCAGCGTGATCTTGGCTCACTGGAGAATGTTCCTCCTGGGCTGAAGCAATCCTTCCATTTCAGCCTCTTTAGTAGCTGGGAATACAGGCACCTGTCATCATACTGAGCTATTTTTAAATTTTTTTGTAGAGATAGGGTCTTACTATGTTTCTAGGCTGTTCTCAAACTCCTGGGCTTAAGTGATCTTCCTGCCTCAGCCTCTTACAGTGGAAAATTTCATTTTGACCACTGAAATGTTTCTACAAATAAGGTTTGCACAGACCAAATGTTCAGTTTCAAATTATAAGTTATGTCTCCAAGAAGGAAACATGAAAAATAAATGTTGTGTTTGTAAGAGGAACACTAACTACCAATTAATTTTCTTCTGATAATAAAGTAGAAGGTGGAATAAATTTCAGTAAGGATACATATAATTTTCATCTTCATCTAATATTTATAAAACATCAGTAAGTTTTTATTATTCAGGTTGAGCCTGATTATTTACAATAGCAAAATAAAGGGTATGTAAATAACTGTTAATCAAATGTCCAATAGAAGAAAATCAAGCTTTCTTTCCTGGTCAAATATATTGTAGTCTAAAATACCTTTACTTTTTCTGCCCTTTAGATCTTGCTTGCTCATATTCAGTTGTATGTGAACTAGAAATAAACCTTATGCCTAACACACTGAAGTTTTGGGAGCTATTTGCTTGAATAGTTTGTTCACTCTAATGTGAGAGTAGACAACTACATATTTTTAAAATACTAATGTAGCAACTTGAATATGAATTAATCATTTTCATAAAAGTCAAACAGCTCTTGAAGGAGAGTGTCATCTGTGCCCTTATAAAAGTAATGAGTGAGAGTAACGAAGAAGTTATGTCCAGCTTTTGATGGGTAGTTTCTATTTCTCTACAAAATAATAATTGAAGTAATTGAAATATCAGAGCTCCAGAGTAGGGTAGGAGCAAAAGAGATCTAATTTAATAACAGAACAAACAAAAGTGGCACATTTTAGGCATATTATTTGGGTTTACTATGATAGTTTTAAATAAATGGACAGCAGTAGTCTGTAACAGGCTCAAATCCCACTGCTTAAAAAAGCCTATTATTATTGAAAAAGTGGCCAGGTGAATTCTTGAAATGTGTTCTTCCTCACTGTCCACTCCATCTTCCCTTTCTAACAGGGTGAATTAAAATAATGAAACCAAAAGTTGACTCCTATGTATACCTAGCGTGATCAATGGCAAGACTTTTGGTGAAACAGGATAAAAATCAAAAGCTTTGCCATGTGTCCATGGAGGGTGAGGCATGCGGGCAGGGGAGATGCAGGGTAGTTGTGTGTTGTTGTTGTTGTCTTCTGAAGAACTGGGTCCAAACTCAACTAACAAATATTCTTTACTAAATCTCACTTTAAGCAGTCTGTCTCAAATAAGCACAAAAAAAAAAAAAAGAAAAAAGAAAACAAAAACCACTTGTTTTGAGATATGTTCACTTTGTCAGTAACTAATATGCCTGAGTTCTTACACAAAAGAACCTGTGGGGACAAAATCCACTCTTGCAGAAAGGTCTGAGTTTCACCCACAGAAAGAAGTAAAATGATTGACATAGAGTCTTGAGGTAGATGTCCGTCACGGGCAAGTCTTCATGTTGGATGTGAGCATGGAGAGGAACACAGGCGACAGCAGATAAGGGCCAGTGACAGAGAAAGTAAAACTAATTTCTGATCACTTTTCAGGTAACAAAGATCGCCCAGGGAGAAATGAAGTGAAACCCAGCAATACCCATGTCATATGATTTTAGCCTCTTAAAGAGAAAACTTTGTTGTCCTAAGAAGTACTATTTTTGAAACTGTGTACTTTCTCTCTTCTTGACTTTATTTTTTTGGAGATGGAGTCTCACTCTGTCACCCAGGCTGGAGTGCAGTGGCGCCACCTCAGCTCACAGCAACCTCAGCCTCCAGGGTTCAAGTGATTCTCTGCCTCAACTTCCTGAGTAGCTGGGACTACAGGCACACGCCAGCCACCATGCCTGGCTAATTTTTTCTATTTTAGTAGAGACGGGGGTTTAACTGTGTTGCCCAGGCTGGTCTTGAGCTCCTGAGCTCAGGCAATCTGCCCACCTCGGCCTCCCAAAGTGCTAAGATTAAAGGTGTGAGCCACCGCTCCTGGCCTCTTCTTCACTTTTAATACACTACTATCAATGTCCTAAATGGTAACAAAAATGGCCTAAATGATGCCTCTCAAATTTGCAGACTTCATGGTTATCCATCCACTTATTTTGCTGTAAAAACTTTTTATTTAAAAAAAATTTTTTGTAGAGATGGGGTCTGGTTAGATTGCCAGAACTGGTCTTGAACTCGTGGCCTCAAGCAATCCTCCTTCCTCAGCCTCCCAAAGTGTTGGAAGCCACCATGCCTGGCCTGTAAAAGCTTTTTATATGCTAGGCCGTGGGAATACAAAAGTGAATATGGCACTGACCTCAGGCAGCTTGCAGGTAGCAGGCATGCAAGCAAAATCAGTGCAATCCGAGTAGCACACACCGAGCAGGGCACTGTCGATTTGTGGAATACACAGGATAGAGAAGGGCTCATTCCTCCTGGGTTAGCAGTGAGGACACTGGAGAAAATTCTACCTTCACAAAATCCTGTTTTGTTATCTTGTCTTTGGCGTCTAATTCTAGCTGCCTACTAATGTGAGAGCACTTTCTGGAAGCCAAATTACTACTAAGATATTCTAGATACAATAAATTGTAAAATACCATATTCTATGAACAGTGTTTAGATCTCTGGGGGTTTTTGAGATAATTGCTGCAGTTTCCCCCAAAATTTGTATACCAACAAATACTATGGCGGACTAATTCCTCAAGCCCTCTGGATTTAATTATGTGTTCTAGTCATCAGTGAGCAGGGCAGCTTTGCACAAAGCCGCTCAGTTGGGAGGACTCAGAATATCTGCTAAGGGCACTGCCCAGAGCATGCTCAAATGTGCCAGTTGTAACCAGAAGGGAGATTTTTTTCAATGCACTGACTTTCATCACAGATACAGCTTTCTCCTGGCCATCAAAAAACTGGAAAGGAAAAGGAGAAGGACGACAGAAACAGACAATGCATATACATCTCAGCTTTAAACCCCACAGTGTCCATGTAAATGCGCCATTGTCATCTCTCACAGTGCTACAGAGGGAAAAGAATCATTTAAGCAGAAATATAATTTGAAAATGACAGAGATTAAGTAAATGGCAAGGGCAAAACTAGAATTGAAAGCGGGGATGTCTGACTGTAAGCCTCTTCCCAGGACTGTGGCACCATATCGTCTCCAAAGCAGCAGTGAAATCCGCGTATGAAGAGATCACGACTGCAGTGAATCTGTGAAATCTGATGATAGATAAATTGTCCTTTGTCAGTCCTATCACCAGCCTTCTAAGTTTCTATGTATCCATCTAAAAAACAAAAATCTCTGCTGAATAGACTTTATTCCAGCGGCACATATTTTTCATAATAAAACCAAAGGACCATGCGTGAATATATAAAAATCAATACCATTTTGAGTGTCTGAAACCTATATACCTTTGTCGTCTCATGGGGAGCAGTGTATTGCTTTATGCTTTCAGATGATTTAGATAAGGATTGGAAAGATTAAGCACCTTGTTCAAGATTATATAGCTACTGATAGCTACTAAACAACAGAAACCATAAGATGCTAGATTTCAAAGTGTTTTCTTTCCATTATTTATACTCCCTCCCTACAACAAAAGCTCTACAAATCCATACTTAACAGCAGTTATCAAAAACAATAGAAGTGCTAATAGCAAATCAATTTGTAAGTTGTTTGAATAACCTTTAATTTTTCTTTTTTAAGAATGATTTTTAGTTTATCACAAAGGGAATGTTGATATTGTGTTGTTTTAATCACCAACTTAGGTGGAAACCACAGATTCAAAGCTCACAAAGCACCTTCAAAGGTTAAAAGTCTGGGATTCAGAGAGATAAAGGAAAGGGACATTTTGATCCATGAAGCAGCTTCACATTCAAGGACCTTTGGTAGGAACGATTGTTTCCTGTGTTTACTGATGAGGTAGGCTGTCAAGTAAAAGGATGTGAGCTTCCCTTGCACCTGGTTGTTCTCTGGCTTGCAGCCTGCTTGGAAGTCCTCTTCAGGTGGAAGCAGGAAAATGAATCTTGCGCATAAATCAATCTGTGGACCCTGCTGATCAATTTTTGCCTTTGGGCTCTCATATAACATTAGGGAAACTGAAGCGGTTCGATAACATCCATCCTTTTCAAATAATTTAGATTTTAAGCTAATTCACAAGGATTTCCTTGAGCCAGTTCCGTTCAGTGGGACTCAAGAACCGAAGATGAGAATGTTGGGTACATCTTTTCTCATGGACCAATGAAGGTGGGGCAGACAGGGACTTTTACATCACAGATTCACCCTGCCACCCTGTTCACACAGACTATGTGGAGAGTCAATGTAAGCTTAATTTAGATACCAGATTAATTTTTCTTCTGATCTATCTAAAAAGGCCTCAAAAATTTGTATGAGATCATGTAAAACAAAGAAGGGGAGTGCACAAGCTGTTCCTATGTTGATGTTTAAAGCTATCTTATTTATTCTAAGGTGATATTTGTGCATATCACATACCACTTACATAATTATAGTGGTATGATTAGTTTAAATGAAGATCATGTGCAGCAATAAATGAAAAAATATGACTACATCTATTTTTTGCCTTTTTTATTCATTGGGAAAATTTGTGCTAAATTTGTCTATGTCCATTTCTCTTTATAAAGGTAGCATTATTATGATCTATTACTGTATTAATGAGGGACGTTTTGTTCAGGAGTAGAACTGCATTGTACATCTTTGCTTTTGCTTATGCAAATTTCAAGAAAAGTAATTTGATGTTTTCTCATTCTTACTGTTGTATTTATGAAAAAGCAATAATTTAGGCAGCTATGAATATGTATGAATAAAAGTGTTTTTTTCTTTCTAAAAAATAGAAATGGCTACATGATTGCTTGTTTCAAGGTCCTTCATTGCATTTTTTTTTTATTTGAGACAGAATCTTGCTCTGTCACCCAGGCTAGAGTCCAGTGGCACGGTCTCAGCTCACTGCAACCTCCACCCCCTGGGTTCAAGTGATTCTCTGTCTCAGCCTCCCGAGTAGCTGGGATTACAGGCACCCGCCACGACGCCTGGCTAATTTTTTTGTATTTTTAGTAGAGATGTGGTTTCACCGTCTTGGCCAGGCTCGTCTTGAACTCCTGATCTCATGATTCACCTGCCTTGGCCTCCCAAAGTGTTGGGATTACAGGCATGAACCACCACACCCGGCCCATTGCATTTTTTATTTTCTTACTAAAACATAAGTTTTTAGATTACAATTTAATCGTTTGTTAACTACTTGAGCAACAGGTCATGAAAATAGTTGAAATAAATTTATACTTTTATATCCTAAAATAAAGAGGTGAACAATTAGAGTTGTGCTAAGAGAAGACTGGTTTTTACTTGTTCTCTTG
Source organism: Sapajus apella (assembly GCF_009761245.1). NCBI lineage: Eukaryota > Metazoa > Chordata > Mammalia > Primates > Cebidae > Sapajus > Sapajus apella. The sequence goes on along the minus strand of NW_022436961.1, from coordinate 18,589,486 downwards.
TTCTTCTGCTTCTCCTGCCCAGTAGGGCAGTCTCATTTAGTCTCGGACAATAAATAAAAGTCTTACGCACCAAATGAAAGGAGACTGGAATAGATCAGCATAAGTGAAACCTCACCAATAAGGAGTGTTTTCTGTGCAGCAGCTTGAGGGAGAATTCAGAATCTCAAATACTCATATTTATTTTTCATCTATTTTGGGATGGTGAGAACAGCCTCCCTCTTGACCCCTTAGGAAATAGTGGCATCTGTCTGTGAAATGGTGGTCATGGTAAGAGGGCAGAGGAATGTGAACTTAAATCATCAGGCATCTCTCAGTCAAATCCAATAGGTACCCAGCAAGGTTCTCCCAAGGTCTGCTAGTTTACAGTTATGTAATAGGATGGAAGAAACATAGGCATTGTTGACTTTATCTTTTAAACGTTTGGTTAGAATGCAAAGGAATTTTCCATCAACTTGTAACAAAACAATAAATTTAGTTAGTTCATAAATTACCTGAAATTATGAAGACCAAGAATAGTAGAAACTCAGTCTATCACAGGTAACACATAGGAGCATTTAAAAAAAAATTTTAACTTTTTAATCTATTTAGAGTCAGGGTCTTTCTCTGACTTCCAGGCTGAAGTGCAGTGGCATGATCATAGTTTACTACATCCTCAAACTCTGGGCTTAAGGAATTATCCCACTTCAGCCTTCTGAGTAGCTGGGACTATAGCTTTGTGCCATGCTCAGCTAATTTTTTAATACTTTTTTGTAGTGATGTGGTCTCTCTTTGTTGCTCAGTCTGGTCTCAAACCCCTGGCCTCAAATGATCCTCCTGTCTCATTCTCCCGACGTATAGGGATTACAAGCATGAGCCACCAGGCCTGGCTAGAGAGCATTTTCTTCAACACAGGAGGGCTGTCTCCCGCCTGCCTCTAATGATAACTCTTCTGGCCTGAGGCAAGGACTCCAGCAGAGTGAGAAGCAAAGATAAACTCCTCAGGGAGTCAAAGGGTAAAAAGTTGTATGAACACCTGCAGTCATGGCTTGTCCTGAACAGCCTCCTAGATACATCATTTCTTTACTCATAAAGTCCTAGGGCACCTTTGCTTTCTTTTCTGTTAGAAGTTGCAGCACTTAAAGCCGTAACACAGAGGATCGGAGAACTGGCTTTGGGGCCAGATTGTCTGATGTTTTATCCTGTTGCTTAATATTTGTATAATCTGGGACAGGTTTCTTCATTTTATGCCTCAGGTTCTACATCTATAAAATAAAATAATTATAACACCCATTTCATCAGATTCTAGTGATTATTGAGTCAATACCTGTAAAATGCCTGAAATACTGTTTGGCATATTGTTAGGGTTTAGCACCTGTTATCACCTTTTCATCTCACTATTTCAATCAATACCAAAACAAATATTGATCTCTACATTTTTCATTAAGACACAGTAGATAAAAAGGTTACACACAGATTCTTAAAGGTAAATTTTCA
>NW_022436961.1:18291454-18588003 GCF_009761245.1 Sapajus apella | reverse complement strand
GCTTATCACCACCTCGCTGCCAGAACACACTTTCCTTGGACCAGTGCTGGAGTGAGATGAGAAATGAGAACATTAGGTGGTCAGATCTAAGGGAAAGGAAGGCCGGGATGAAGTGGAAGAATAAATTATCACATATTTAAAGGAAAACGAAGGTGGAGAAGTAAGAAGAGAGCACCGTCAAGAAATTTGAACCATGGGTATGCTGATGAGTGAAGCGAGCAACCCTACGGCTGTCAGCTATTCAGGCTGGTCTTGCTTACATGCGAGTTGTGCCTAAAATTTTTAAAAGTTTTGGGAATTACTATTCCTGACATAAAATTTTGGAAATGAGTATTCTGAAAAGTATACCTTGCAAAACACATCGCAATATAAAATGAGTTACATGATAAACTTCAGGACAACAGAGACTGCAAAAGTCATTGTGAACCTGAATGGTCAAAAACGTTCTTACGGAGCGATGGTAAACTAGGTTTTAAGTGAAGGAATTCTAGATGTGCGAAACAGACCCCACAGGTGGGATTTGCATGCTCTATTTGGGAGGATTGAAAATGGTGAATCTCGAATGAAAATTCCAAATTGGTGGTTTTTAAAGATGAGGTTGGAAAGTAGATTGAGGTGACATTGAAGAGACCTTTGCACGCCAAGATGAAGGCTTCAAAAAGCAATGTGTGTACAGTGGAAAGCTGCCAAAATTGCAGAAATTATAAATTTCTCTCATTGTATTCTGAAAGAGAATACCACTTCTCATTTTAATAAAATGACTACAACAGATGCAGGAGATGCTAGAAATACATGTGCATTTGTCCATTTTCATGCTGCTGATAAAGACATACCTGCCACTGGGTGATTTATAAAGGAAAAAAGGTTTAATGGACTCAGAGTTCCACATGGCTGGGGAGGCCTCACAATCATGGTGGAAAGCTAAAGACATATCTCACATGGCAGCAGATGAGAGAAAATGACAGCAAAGCAAAAGGGCTTCCCCTTATAAAACCATCAGATTTCGGGAGATGATTTCGGGAGACGGACGCTGCCCCCATGATTCAGTTATCTCCCAGCAGGTCCCTCCTACAACACGTGAGGATAATTATGGGAGCTACAATTGAACATGAGATTTGAGTGAGGAAACAGCCAAAACATGTCAGCATGCAATGAGGAAGCAATCAGAAAGCTTCTACTGGAATGCTAACAGCAAAATGAAGAAGAGTCAATACAACATGTCATAAAAATATAGAATGAAGAAGTCATTAACCTCGTCTGAGCAGCAGTGGAGTACCGTAGTGACAATCTCGGGATTTGAAGTCAGGAGCAATCAAGGTTCAGTCCCTCGCCATGCTGCTCACTTGTCCTATGTCTTTGGTCAGGTTATTTAAATCTCTCTCATCAGAGTTTCTTCATCTGTAAAATGAGAATAACAATTCACACCTTGCAGTTTTCTCTTTATATGTAAGGATTAAACAATGTAATGCATAAAAATAATTCACCGTAGTTTTATCATAGTAAATTACTCGATAAATATTTGTTATCACATCATTATACCTTGCATAAAATAATTACCTGTCATACATTGTCCCTTTTTCTCTAGAATGTAAGATCCCTAAGAGCAGGGACTTTTGTCTACTTTTGTCGTCGATGTGTCCCTGGTACCTACAATAGTGTCAGGCATATAAAAAAGATGCTCAGTAAATAATGTGTTCAACAAATTATTGTTATTTTCACAATGGGAACTGGAAAAGTAACAAGGCTTTGGTCAAAATAGAGAAGTCAAAAGTTAAACTGTTTTGAGGGCCAGATGATGAGACATACTTTTAGATCATTAATGTTGAGCTCCCTTTAAGGTGTTACCTTCCAGCAAACATCATCCATTGACTTAAACACATTATGCCAGTTCACTAGAACCAATCAGCAAACCTGCTATCCCCACTAAAATGAAGACCTAGAGTGTAGTGAAGAATATGCTTACCAGCTCTCAGTTCTCAGAAGGGAAAGAGCTTCCTTAGTGTAGAGTAGCAGTATTTGATAATAATCAAAACACCTAGAACAGGAATTCCAAGGAGCCTTCAATTCATAGAAGCTGGAAATGAAACTGATCTGTTTCCAGAGACTATGTGGCCTTCTCTGTTGTTCACAATATACAAAACTCATTTTTTGTTTTCAATATCAAGATTTTTGTTTAAAATTTTTTTTATGGCATTTTTGTTAAAATTAGTTGGTGGTCATAACCTCACCCATTCCTTTCTAAACGTTTCATTTTATTCTTTTAATTAATGTTGATTGGTAATTAGGGTGGACAAATAGGACTTTAAAAAGTTTACAATAGCTTATGGCTGCTGAATAGAAATGGGGGACAGAGTTGAGAAGAGAGAACATTTTCACACAGTGATAGGGTTGAATATGTGAGAAACAAGCAAGTCAAAACAGTATTCCAGCAATAAATATGTTAGTAGGAAAATAGTACTTGTGAGTTAATAACCAGAAAATAATTATATAAATGTCAGCAAGTAAAATTTATTATATAGTGAGTAATATAACTAAATTGGAATAGCCATTTATATAATCAACTGTGGGAGAACAAACCTAAAATGGAAAAATTTACTGAGAAGAAATACTCACTTTGAGGTTAAAGATACTGCCTCAACATTTCCGAATGAAATAACACCTTTTATGTGGATACTGATGTTACATAATACTAAGTAATTTAGTATCTATGTTCATAGTCTTAGAGTACCATAAACCTTATTGGGAAAGGCAGGTTAAATTGGACATTTCAGAGAGATTTAATGTTTGAAAAACAAGCTATGACAAAAAAAAAAAGGATAAACAAGATCTAAGTGTTTGATAAATCACTGTCAGAGCTACAGTTGGACCAAGATAGCAGGTGTAGAAATAGAGGCCCGAGGAGGCAGAGGAAGTTGAAGATGAATGGTATCAAATGTTATCTTTAATGGAAAACAGCTTGGACAGAATGCTCTTAAGCACTCAGGTTTCTTTATTGCAACTTCCCTTGTCTTATTTTCCTTCACCACCTTAAGAGTTATGCTCCAGATCTCTGGAGCTCAGCACTAGAGTGAGTCACACAAAGTCTCATTTCAAGATGCTTTGCTGTATTTTTGTACGCTTCAGCCTAAGAGAAGGCCATAAAATCGGAACAGTTTATTGTGCCGGGGCAGAAAGCAGAGTCACTGAGCTGATAGGCACTACCCTGGTCTCTGCAAAGCCCAGCTTCATCATAGCCACCTTTATTTTCATCCTGCAGCCACTCTTACGGGATTTGCTAGTGTGAGAGGGAGGCTAAAACAGGTAGACTTTGCCCAAAGATGCCCAGTTGAAACCACACTTTGTTGCAGGGGACATTGTGACTCCTGGTGGCTTTCTTTGATTTGGGCACTGTATTTCTTTTATTTCAGCTTATCTTCCACAGATTTTACAAAATACTTTTCCCCAGAGACAAGAATGTTTCAGTTTCACCATGTGGAAACTTTTCTGCTTGAAAACTGATAGATGTTTATAAGAAAGGCATATGTCTTTCATGAAATGGATTCCAGGGTGATCAAGTTTTCGCCTGTGCAAGTCCTCACTGGGAAATAAATGTGACTCTAAATGTTTGATTTTAGGCATAAAACAACATATATGTAATATAATCATCTCTAAATATTTTGACATAAGTGGAATACATTACATTATAATGTTTTAAATGCCTCAGATGAAATGTATGAACCTTGATTAAATGCAGTATCTTTGATTTTTAAGCACTACCGGCTATTACACAAACGTGAAAAATTCTTATCCATTTTGCTGATTAATGAATAAGGATTTGAGCTCTTATTAAAATATTCTGGGCATGTGAGGGATAAAGAAATATCTGTCAGAATTTCTGCCTGTAAAATGTTTTCAATTGAGGTGAAGAAGTAATACTTGCAATAAAAGCAAACGCTACAAGGGTAGTCTATGAGATTAAGCACCAGATTTGTTCTCCACTTCGAAAGAGGAAGCACCTGAGAAATCAACGAATTCAACCTCCTTGTTTTACGTAATGTAAAAGTTAGTCCCAAAGAAACATAGAAACCAAATCAAAACCAGTGTTCCCTGACTCCAGGTTGAAGACTCTGGACTCCAGTCTCACTCTTGCATTGCTGTAACAGCAGCAGATGTGAAGCTGGTTGACTGTCACTGGATCCTGGTTACCACTTTAGCTGAGTCCATGAGACAGATCACCCACACACAAGTTATATGAAGTGGGTTTATTACTGACAGGTAGGTAGCAGGGAGCAAGAGAATATGAAGTTCCACTGTGAGACAGTTCCCCAGCTCAAGAAAGCTGCCTAGGATAGATGGGGTGTCTTCTGTACATGCTCTGCCTGCACCACAGCTGAGGCATCTTACAAAGCAGCCTGCCCTGGGTTTTGTACCCTGGAGCAACAGGACACCCTGGGCTAAAGCATGGAAGGAAATGCTGTTTTCTGGAGTGAGGGGCTGGAAGAGGGCCCTGGCTGTTCCAATCAGCTCCTCTCTTTTCACAGGACGCCGCATTCGCAGCACATTCTGCAGTTATTCTGGAGAACTACACGTGAGAAACAGGGCAGAACTGGATCAGCCCAAGGCCACCTGGGAACTGTCCTACACAGAGAAGGATGAAAGCCGGTCCTTGATCCATGACAGCTGAGGTGCCAGGTAAGTTGAGTTCTTGTGGTTAACCACAGACAAAAGTTAGTTACTTACATCACTCGGGGGGATGAGGAGGACAGTCCAATAGGCCAGTACTGGCAACAGGAAGGAAGAGGATACACTCGGCACCCTCATATAGTGAGTCCTGGAAAGGAGAAAGAAAGCAAAAAGAGAATAAATGTGTATTGCGTGTCCACTGCGTCCTAGGCCTACTGGTTGGTGATTTTTATGCAGCAATTAATATTTGCTGAAAGAATTATTTATTTCTCGCAACAACCTCACAAGGTATGTTTATTCCTAGCTTCAAAAAGGACATTAAGGATTATTCGCTCAGTCAGCAAATGTTCGCTCATAGCCTAGTGGGTTCCAGGTCTTGTGTTTGATACAGGGCTACAAAAATGGCCCCAATTCCTATTCTCTTAGAAAAGCAGACATAATGAAAATTGAGCTCCAGAATTTATATATATACTCGACCTCGGAGTTGTATTACCATGAACTCAGAGTAGTTATAAAATATTTTGAAGAACACAAAGCTTAAAAATGGAAAAGTTAGCTTTCCAAACCAGAGCTTTTTAAAAGTACTTTAAAGTCCCTACCCTTTCCGTTACAACTCACAGCCTGCTGTTTGAGAGGGCGGCAGAGAAAATGAGGTCGTCTAGGTAGAATGTATTTGAATGAGGAAATCCTGGTAAGAACAGGAGCCCTCTCTCAGGCACAGTGGAAGAAGCTAAGGAGATAGCTATTTAAATGGATTCAAACCCAAACATCTTGAGTGAGAGATTGTGCTCCCAGAGAGAAGTTTGCAAAATCAGAAAAGGGTATGAGAGGAATCATGTACTGTGTCTAGCAGACCAGAAGGAATTAAAGAGAAATTAACCAAGTGCAGCTAAGATCATTTTTTTAAATACAGAATTCACATAAAAACTCATTCTCTCTTCTCCCTTCTGTCTCATATACACTCTCACATATGTGCTACAACCCAGTGGTTCAAAAATCCTTCCCCTGCCTCACCATACCTCTAATACCTGCAATACATGCAGACCTGCCTGGAAGTCTTTTTGAAATCCATGGGACAGAATGGAGGAACGAGGGTGTATCTAATTTCAAAAGTCATGGCCCTGTTCTGTGCTGATACAGACTGAGGCCTTATACTGAAATAGTCCAGAGATGCCTTTTGAGACCAGGATACTTGTGAATCTGAGAGTTGGGCATACATGTGGAGTGTGGAAAACAGAAAACACCTATTGTGGAATCATTTTTGCCTCTTTGGCTTAAATTGTGATTTAAGCGGAACACCAACACATAGTCTGTTGGTGTTTACCATTCTGAGATACATGTGCAGAACGTGCAGGTTTGTTACACAGGTATACATGTGCCATGGTGGTTTACTGCACCCATCAACCTGTCATCTACATTAGGTATTTCTCCTAATGCTATCCCTCCCCTAGACCCCACCCCCTGACAGGCCCTGGTGTGTGATATTCCCCTCCCTGTGTCCATGTGTTCTCATTGTTCACCTCCTACTTGTAAGTGAAAACATGTGGTGTTTGGTTTTCTGCGCCTGCCTGTGTTGGTTTGCTGAGAATGATGGTTTCCAGCTTCATCCATGCCCATGCAAAGGACATGAACTCATCCTTTTTATGGCTGCGTAGTATTCCATGGTGCATGCATGCCACATTTTCTTTATCTAGTCTATCGCTGATAGGCATTTGGGTTTGTTCCAAGTGTTTGCTATTGTGAATAGTGCTGCAGTAAATATATGGGTGCATGTGTTTTTATAGTAGAAGGATTTCTAATCCTTTGGGTATATACCCAGCAATGGGTTCTACTATAATCCCATTACTGGTGATTACTATTCTTAAGTGAGGCAGCCTTTGGAAAACTTGAGGCTTGTGAACTTGTGTTGGATATATAAATGCAAGAATCTCAGTGTTTATATCTAAAACAACTGTAATGAAAAAGTAGAATTGTCCTCAGAGCAGTTGATATGATTTAGCTGTGTCCCCATTCAAATCTCAACTTGAATTGTATTTCCCAGAATTCCCACATGTTGTGGGAGGGGCCCAGGGGGAGGTAACTTAATCATAGGAGCCAGCCTTTCCCATGCTATTCTTGTTATAGTGAAGATCTAATGGGTAATCTGGGGTTTCCTCTTATGCTTCTTCCTCATTTTCTATTGCTGCCTTGACTCAAGCCTGTAATCCTAGCACTTTGGGAGGCCAAGGTGGGCAGTTCACGAAGGCAGGGGTTTGAGACAAGCTTGACCAACATGGTGAAACCCCATCTCTACTAAAAATACAAAAATTAGCCAGGCATGGTGTCACATGCCTATAATCCCAGCTACTTAAGAGGCTGAGGCAGGAGAATCACTTGAACCTGGGAGGCTGAGATTGCAGTGAGCAGAGATTGCAGTGAGTAGAGACTGCAGTGAGCAGAGAGAGCACCACTGCACTTTATAGCCTGGGTGACAGAGCGAGACTACATTTCAAAAAAAAGAAGTGCGTTTCTCCTCCTGCCATGATTCTGAGGCCTCCCTAGCCATGTGGAGCTGTAAGTTCCAATTAAGCACTTTTTCTTTCCAGTCTTTGTTACGTCTTCATGAGCATCATAAAAACTGACTAATACAGCAGTTTTGTGATTCTCTTACGGATGAGTACTAATAACACTGGCCTATAGTGTTTGAACAAACATGTAACTATAGTGAAATACACACAATGGAAATGAGTAAAGGGCTTGTGGCTATTGTGTTCACTGTTCCAAACCCCTAAAGCAGAACAAAATACTGAATACTGCCCCCCACCCCCGCAAATAAATGACAACTCAGGGCTACAAAAGGGCCAGTTGTTTCAGGGGACCCAGTTAACTCCATATACTTTCTATGCCCTGAGAAAATGTGACCAAAATACTAAACTGTAAAAATCACAAAACCTTAAAATGTTTTAGACTCAAGGCAATGTTAGAGATCACCTAGTTAAGTGATTATTAATCTTTTGGGGGAATGGAAATAATCTAATGTAATTTGGTGACTCCCTGAAAAAATGTACATGTGCCTATTAATACAATTTTTCATGCAACTTTGGGGAGTTCAGGACTTTCTTAAACATCTTATTACCAGATTAAAAACTCCAAAGCTAGTGAAACCCTCCATTAAGTCAAAACTCCTCACTTTGCAGAGTTCAAGTGCCCTGCCCAGGGTCACATGGCTACCTGGTTGGAGCAGAACAGGGACCACATAAGCCAATACTAGCCCACATCTGATTAGACTTACCACCCAAACTATAGCAAGGCGTTATCCCAGGGACTTAAATTCACCTCCTAAAGTTAACCATCAGGTTTCTTCTTGTTTTAGTTTATGATTATGCCTTATCTAGCTCCATTAGTAACTCTTTAGGTAGGCTTGAACTAAAAGAGTTTTTTAATTGGGTAGTACTATTTCTTTTTGATTAACTGTATTTTCTGTTCTGCTGTTTTTTTATTGTATTTTTTTAAAGTTTTCTTGTTACTGTGAAATGCCAAGGTATTGTCTCTTTAAGAGGGGGTAGAAAACATTTTAAGGCCACTCATGATCATCTCAGGGATAGTCCTGAGAGTATCAGATATTTATGCTTTTACATTAAATTGCTTTAATGTAAAATGAGATTCTACAGTAAGTAGCCTTTAAAATATCAGAGGCAGTTATCACTTCTACTGAAAGTCATAGGATGATAATCTAAAGTAGATATTATCAGCTTTTCTGATGAGGTAGGCATGCTAATCTTAATCACAGATTTAAAGAATGACTTTCCTGGTAGGTGACTGGAGGTTACAATGTTGTGTACCATTGTAATAATGGAGATTGTTCATATACTAATATATAGCCATTATCTTTTCATTGTATCACACCAATGGGCAGGAAAGAAGTAACATAAATCTGAGTTATGAACATGTGATCTTTTTCTAACCCCCTTTTTCTCTTCTCAGCCAGCAGTTGGGTTCATCACAACTCCTTTTTTCTTCATTTGTACCTTGAAAATAGTTCTATCATTGATTTATTAGACCACATATTGTTTGCTTATTTTTCTTACTCCTCAAACACACTCTTAGCTTATTAAGCACTGAGGCTCTGTTCTTTTATACTATGAAAGCACAGTAACTAGCACAACACATACTAAACGCTCAATAAATGTCTGTTGAATTAATAACTAAAGGAAGTTAATAATATTAATTTTCTGCATACTCCATTAGCTGAGGACATAACCAAACAATGACAGAAAAACTTTAATAAAAGCTACAACAAAGAGACTTTTTTTTTTTTTGTGCTGTCCCTCTATTAAAATTGTTTGTCATGGTACATTCTGCTACACCAGCAAATAAATAAATAAATAAATAAATAAATAAAACAAGGGGACAGGACCATTGCTTCTTCAGAGGTAGAAGAGATTGAGAAGGTCATAAACTTACAGATTCGCTGAAATTGATTATGATATTTGAGATGGGATTTCTGAAGGATTTGGTAGAAATTAGATTTTCCTTCTATACCCTAATAAAACAAAGAGATTGAGTTTCTAAATACAAATGCTCTAAATAGGGCTTAAGGTAGAAATGTCCTGAGACTTAATCAGTATTTATAGGAGGTTTGATGAACACTTCAGGACAGATCTTACTGACACATTAGATATTCAAGGCCAAAGCCATGTTTCATAAGACATCTTTGTATCCCTAACACTAAGTATATAATCTTGAACACAATAGGTGTTTTATATACATTGTATACATATATATAGATGTATATACATCATATATGTAGATTTAGATGTATATCATATAGATATATAGAGATGTAAATGTAAGAATACATATATCCTTATATACATCAAGTTTTGTTAAATTAATGTTCACCTATGTCAAGCGATTTTTGAGAGGTGTTTAGAAAACCCTACCATCAACTTTATCTGTTCTATCCAGCTGCCTAAGAATCTGAGACATTCATTTCTATAAATTCATCTCTTTAAGTTTTTCTTCTATTACTTGAAGTTTTTTAAAACAAAGAGTTAAATAACATTCTGCAGAATTTCTTAAAACATGTAGTATGGTATTGTGTCTTGTGACTATCCAAGAGGGGAGATATATTCAACCTGCTTTTCCAAAAGTATCTGACCCAAAAAACGTTTTCAAAAAAACATATTTTTTGACTATTACTGCACAGAACGCCCATTAGCAATGAATACAATGAACTAATTCAAACTAATGTATTATGGTTTCCTTGCCATAAGTAAAGTTTGGGGGACCTCACTGCAGAGAAACTCTTGAGAAGGTACTTTAAGTGAAAGGAAAGAAAAGGAAGAGATCCTAAGAATAAATGCAATTATTTTGCAATGAATGTGTTATTTCCCCAAAGCCCTCTCTCCTCTTCCTTTCCTTGGGAGAGTGGAGCATGAAACATACTCCGGTTCTCATGCTGTGTTTGCTACAAACAGCGATAACAACAACAATCATTCATGGTTATTGAGCACTGACAAAAAACAACTTGCACATTTTTATGTTTCTGCATGGTCATGACTTTCTGAGCAAAAATTTTTGGCAACCTGGCTGAAAGGAAAAGTGAATAGTAAAAGCCCTGAAACTTAAAAAACAGTGCAATACCCTGGGGAGATGCACAGGTTTGTCTCTGTTGGAGCCATGTGTTCGTGTTTCAAAGAACTATAAACACCTAGGGACCTTCTTGAGTTTGTCTTAGGGAAGACTTGTTTACATCACAAAACCAAAAATGTTTCCGTTTTTCTTAGGAAGGAGGAGGGGTAGCTGTTTAGCGCCTGTATAAGCTCTGAGGTTCATAATTGCAAGGCTTTTTTCTCTCCTGTGTACAAATCCTGCTTTGCATGCACAGGAAATATCTGCCCTCATAATTTTGCTCTGTGGGAGGCCTGGGAATGGGAAACTGATGCTAAAAGATCACCAGTAAGTAATCAGTCTGCTTCTGATCCAGAAACCTTTGTAACTCTCAGGACAAAATAAATAAACATAGATATTAAGAACATGTCAAGCCTTTATTATGTTTCAGGTTCTGTGCTAAGAGCTCTGTACACAATATCATGTTTAATTTTCACATATCTTTACAGTGATAGCATATGAGGTAAGTGTTAGGATTGATTTACAGATGATGAGACTGAGGGTCAGAAATGCCAAATGAGCAGTCAGCCCAGGTTCATACTGCTCATAATCAGTTGGGATGTACTTCGAACCCAACTCAGGATTCATACTTATTCTCTTAGGATGTCGCTTCTTATGAGGTGGGATTCTATCTGTTTTGCTCACTGATGTATCGCTAATGCCAAGAAGAATGTTTTGTATTCAATAAGTGCTCAGTAAACATAGGTTGACTGATTATTGTACTGTTCTGAGGAGTTAGAAATGTGGGTAACATTCTTGGGAACTAAATTCCAGTTAGCAAGTCACTAAAAGTGCCATTATATAGGTTACGTTTAATTCTACTATGTATTCTTTTAAAGTTATTAAAGAATATATCACAGAAATATTTAGAGCCTTAAAATTAGTCATAGATAGAAAGCACTATGATGTGATATATATGGCTTGTATTTAAACTGAATTCATTCTAAATGGAGTGAAAGAAACACATTTGTAGTTACACACTGAACAAAGAACATTTTTATGCTAGACACAGTGGCTCACACCTGTAATTCCAGCACTTTGGGAGATGAAGGCAGGTGGATCACCTGAAGTCAGGAGTTCAAGACCAGCTTGGCCAACATGGCGAAACCCTGTCTCTACTAAAAATACAAAAATTAGCTGGGCGTGGTGGCACGCACCTGTAATCGTAGCTACTCGGGAGGCTCAGGTAGGAGAATCATTTAAATCCAGGAGGCGGAGGTTGCAGTGAGCCAAGATCGTGCCACTGCATTCCAGCCTGGTTGACAGAGCAAGACTCTGTCTCAAAGAAAAAACAAAAAACAGAAAACATTTGTCTCATAACAGAGTAAAGATTAATTCTTTGCATTATGATTAGTATAACAGATTTCTAAGAAAGTGATGAAATGTAGTTCGGTTTGGGAGATTATGTTAGAATAAATCTTACATGAATAAAATCTACATACAAATAGAAAGGAGGGAGGACTTGACCTTAGGTAGTAAATTTACTTTATATTTCCATGAAATGTATTACTTAGCATAATGAATTGTGTTAAAATATATAATCCAATTCCCAGTCTACTCAACCTATAGAATACAGAGTTAGAACAATATAGCTTGACGTACAGAAACTGAAACAAATTGATTTTTAAATATATATATATGTCTTTATATAAAACATACAGCTGTATGCAGTTTTAAGGTTTACAACAGCTAAAGAACATATGAACAATAATTTTGGATACTGGCTATGTGGCTGTGATAATTAACGCCAAACTAGGGAACAACTTCAACTAATGGAAAGTATAAACACTGATTTAATTGGACTAAAGGGACTCCTAATGCCATTAATAACGGATTTTGAAACACACAAAATAAACATCCTCTAGCAACCACTTTCAATGCAACAGTGGACCAAAGAAAATTTTTTACTTCAACATTAATTCCTATATGAGCACTGCATTTGCCATCAAATTACTGGCTTTACTTCTTGTTTATTATATCATTAACTCAGGCTTAGGAACTACATGCATTTTTAATTCTCACTTTGGCATTGGCACCCAAGTAGATATATGATAAATTTAGAAAGAGCCATTATCGTTTCTTTCAAATCATAAAAATTATGAGCACAATGGAATTTTCTCTAGAAAAACAGGCTAAAATATTATTGTATTTATTCAGAGTCTTTCTGAGCAAGATCTATCTTTCCATGCCCGATTATAAAAGTAATGATTTTTAACTAGGAATTAAGACGCTTCAGAAATTAGAAACTTACCAATCTTTTTTCTCTTCCATGCCCTCACAGCATCTTAGGCTTTCACTAAATTTACATTTTAAAATAATTTTGTCTATGGACTATCTAGGCTCTTTACTCCTAGACTTGGAGTTTCTTTCTTGCTGCATCTCTCTAAGACTTTTTATTCTGTTCTCCTGTTCCTGCTCCTGAGTTTTTTAAAGTAAAGATTCCCATTGAAAGACAGGTCAACTTCCTGGAGCTGAAAGTGGACCAGCATTTGGATTTGAATGTGGAAACTTTATCACCAAAACTCTGAAAAGGGGAGTGATGGTAGGAGGTGCTTTACAGTCATGATATATAGCTGAATCTGGAACCTGAACTATCTTGTCATAAAAGTTATGACTTCATTAAAATAGAAATCATCCAAAACTCTGAATGACAAAATATTTGGAATGGTTTCCAGTATTCTAACTGGGGTGCAAATTGAATCAGAGAAAATTCACATTGGGTGAATATTCCTATAAAAGCAAAGTATAAGTCTCAAAGGTAAATTATATACCTGGAGGTGCTAAACGAAAACTTCTTTACAATAATAAAGTCTGTACACAGGCTAGGAAGATATTTCAAGAGCACAGACAAAGGCTCTGTTAAGCACATGATATTCACAGGAGGTACTCTATGGATGAAACAAGAGGCAGAGAGAGACTTTATATTATGAACAACTGTATAATTGGCTATCTCCATCCCCTAGGGCAGAAGTAAAGCATACAATAATAAATAGCAGGTCATGGTTACAGTTCCTGCCGGTCTGGAATACAACCCTTCTTTCATGAAAACTCCTGGTAAACATTTGTGTAAAGAAAACTCATTTTTAAAATTGGCGAATAATTTTAAAAGAAGCCAAAATAAGATCTAAACCACGATACTACAGAAAGAGGAGGGATTTGGAAAAGCAAAAATAAATGCCAGGCAATACTCACCAGAAAATGGTTGTTACAGACCAGACAAAGTTATCTTAACGTGCCTTCCATGAATTAAAAAAATTTAGTCAGTTTGACTGTGAAGCTAGAACAGTAAACAAAGATAGAGAAAGTCAGGCGTGTGATAACAAGACAAAAGAAGATTAAATGTGAGCTGGGCTGGCAGATCTCAGAAAATGGAAGGGGAAAAATCACAGAATTTAGGCAGAAATTAGACAAATAACTGATATTGCTAAACAGTAAGAAACATGAGGGAAAGATGAAAATCAGCAAAGTGAAATGGAAGTTGATAAAGAATTTAAAAGAAGTAAAAAAAATGATAGATACGGAAGGGCAAATGAGAACCAATGTACATATAATCAATCTGACATAAAGAAACAATGACAATAAAAAATAATGTATAACTCAATACATTTAAATGTGTCATACAATAATGCTCTTCAGAGGTAAATAAATACTTCAGTTTATAGTTTGTAAAAGCACACATGTCATAAGAAAAAAAATGAATGATTTCAGTTATCTTAATAAGTTACTTGATTTTTTAAAAAAGACAATTCCTTTTCAAATCTGAGGAAAAAAATCAAATTATGATTTGATTTAAAATAATTACTTTCAGCCTCAAATCTATTCACTAAAGCATACAATGCCAGCAGACAGTGAAATAATAGCTTTTAAATATTTCTCAAGGAAATAAACAATGACTTTAGAATCTTACACTCAGAGAAACAGCAATAAGGATGAAAAATCAGACCTACATTATTGAACACAGAAAAAAAACCTAGTTATTATTAAATGAATTCAGTGTTAACATTTAAATAAATATGGGAATTACAGTTATATAACCGTATTCATATCTTATAAACCTTTAAAATCAAGAAATGATATAGACCAGAAAAGTGAGGTAGGGAAAAGAAAAGTAGATGTATAAAAGTAAATTTTGCTTCGGATTTTTTGGCTATATGGGCTCTTTTTTGATTTCATATGAAATTTAAAGTAGTTTTTTCTAATTCTGTGAAGAAAGTCAGTGGTAGCTTGGTGGGAATTCCATTGAATCTATAAATTACTTTGGGTAGTATGGCCATTTTCATGATATTGATTCTTCTTATCCATGAACATGTTTTCCATTTGTTTTTCCATTTGTTTATGTGCTCTCTTATTTCCTTGAGCAGTGGTTTGTAGCTGTCCTTGAAGAGATCCTTCACATCCCTTGTAAGTTGTATTCCTAGATAGTTTATTCTCTTTGTAGCAGTTGTGAGTGGGAGTGGCACATATACACCATGGAATACTATGCAGTCACAAAAGAGGATGAGTTGATGTTCTTTGCAGAGACATGGATGAAGCTGGAAACCTCATCCTCAGCACACTAACACAAGAACAGAAAACCAAACACCACATGTTCTCACTCGTAAGTGGGAGTTGAACAATGAGAATTCATGGACACAGGGAGGGGAACATCACACACCAGGGCCTGTCAGGGGGTGGGAGGGTAAGAGGAGGGATAGCATTAGGAGAAATACCTAATGTAGATGATGGGCTGATGGATGCAGCAAACCACTATGGAACTTGTATACCTATGTAACAAACCTGCGTGTTCTGCACATGTACCCCAGAACTTGAAGTATAATTTTAAAACAACCAATAATAGTAAAAAACTTTTTCAAGAAAAAAATGCAAGTTTATACATTTTTAACAGCTAGAATTAAAAACATTATTTAAAGTTAGAAACTAAGTGACAGAGGTGAAGTATGCTGGACAATAAAAATGTATATAATTGACAATATAAATGAATTAAAATTTGATTATTAAAATGGTATAATTAGAAGGAAGATAAATAGACTAAGATACAATAGGAAGTCAAGCAAAAGAATTGTAAAGTTTTAAAGTCCTAGGAAGTCAGCCAAAAAAGTCTTTAAATTTTTAAAGAAGGTATTTGTATTTGGACTAGAGGGAGTGGAAAAGAGTGGGACAGACAACCAGGTATTTTATTTATGTCTAGTATCCATCTTATATTACTTTTTTTTCTTCGAGACGGAGTCTTGCTCTGTTGCTCAGACTGGAGTATAGTGGCGTGATCTCAACTCACAGCAACCTCTGCCTCCCAGGTTCAAGGGATTCTCTTGCCCCAGTCTCTGAGTAGCTGGGACTACAGGCACATGCCAGCATGCCCAGCTATTTTTTTTTTTTTTTCAGTAGAGACGGGTTTCTGCATGTCGGTCAGGCTGGTCTTGAACTCCTGACCTGAAGCTATCCACCTGCTGCAGCCTCCCAAAGTGCTGGGATTACAGGCGTAAGCCGCCATGCCCGGCCATATTACATTCAAACTATGTGCTTATACCATTTTGAAAACACAAAAATAATTTTATAATGAAATTAAACAATAGTATGAAAATAAAGCAAATGCAAATTAAAAAAAAGCTTTTGATCATAATATAAAACCAAGTTAAGTTCAAGTGAGAAAAAACTAAAATAAAGTTACTTTAGATAGCTAAAGAATGGAATTTGCAATGACTGTATAACAGTTTGGAACTTATGTTCACTAAGTAAATACGCCGTCAACTATCAAAAAGCAAAATCTTTGAAAGTAAGAAGAAATATGCAAAAATACATCAATATTAGAAAATTATAATTTATTTCTTTCAGTCCATGATAGATTATGTAAACAAAAAATAAATGAAGATTTATAAAACCCAAACATATAATTAATAAAGTAAAACACATTTACACCTTCTCCAGACCCCACAATGCACACATACATACCCCACACACACTGAAAGTAGAGACCATATCTTCTCTCCTAGCTCCACAGAGCATTCCAAAAATATTTTACCATACGAGGGACAAGAAAAATTCCATAAATTATAACTATGTAAAACAACATTGTCTTGTTACAATAAAATAAAACTTGAAATTATCAACACGGTATGAAAGAAATATATAAAAATGCTCAGAAAGACATACGATCTTCAGTGTTAATGAAAAAATTAAAATAATTAGAAAACCCACTCAAGAAGTTAGTAATAGGATTAAAAAAAAAAAAACCAAACTAGCAAATGAACATAAAGGCAGGAATCAATGAAATAGAAAAGAGGAAAGGTGTGAATTAATGATGTATTCCAATTCTTTTCTTTTCTTTTTTTTAATTCAGAGTTTCACTGTATTGCCCAGGCTGGAGTGCTGTTGTGTGATCTCGGCTCACTGCAACCTCCGCCTCCTGGGCTCAAGCGATTCTCCTGTCTCAGCCTTCCGAGTAGCTGGGATTACAGGCGTTGGCCACCATGCCCAGCTAATTTTTGTGTTTTTAGTAGAGATACGGTTTCATTATATTGGAGGCTGATATCTAACTCCTGTCCTCATGTGATCCACCTGCCTCAGCCTCCCAAAGTGCTAGGATAACAGGGGTGAGCCACCGTGGCTGGCCCCAATTCTTTCTTTTAAAAAAAATCAGTAAAACAGTTGAATCGTTATATAAATTCACAAAAGGAGAAAAGGCATAAATTCTAAAATACCAAATGCTACAGGAAAAATAATGGAGACATAGAAGATATTCTAAGAATCATAGAAAATGACTTTTTCAACTCCATGTAAATAAGTTTAAAAACCTGAAAGTAAAGGATAATTTTCTTTAAAAATGTCACTTAACAAAAGTTATTTCAAAAAGGATAAATCTAAAAAGATGAGTTACCATAAAAGAAAAATTAAAAGTTACTAAAGAGTAGCATGGAAGCTAAAAATTATCCCCCAAACAATTGTTTATGAAAGGAAAGTTACAATGTTGTAAATGATACATACAGTCATGCTTACACTCACACTTCCCTAGACTTGCGTGACTGGTTAAAAGACCCTTACATATACCTAAATCTGCACATACTTATGTCCCACAGTCAGTCCTGGGGATCCTGTGCACATGAAAAGTCAGTTCTCTCTATATGCAGGTTTAGCATCTCATGAATACTGTATAAAAATCTGCTTATAAATAAATCTTGCTGTAAAAACTCTCATTGTTCAAGGGTAAACTGTACTATGTAATAGTAGCATACAAAGAAAAGGAAACTACCTTAAATCATAAAAGCAAGCTTTATAAATAAATTTCCAGAAAAACAGGCCAACAGAATATTGAATGAATAACTCAATAAGACTAGGAATGAAAAGTTGTTTCAATGATAGGAAATACATGAAATATGTTATATCCATAGAAAAAAACAGAAAATTCAATGATTACCTGGTAAAAGGGTGTATAATAAAATTTATCATTATTCTTGATTAAAACTACTTAAAAAATAAATAGGCGCTTACCTTGCAATACACATGTTGAAACATACCTGTTTCAACCTGAAAAACAACATTGTTCTTAATTGAGAAATGAAAGACACCTTCCCACAGAGGCAAAAACAAAGCAAAGGTATCCAGTATGGTCACTATAAATTTGTTCTGGCTGAACTATTCAACACAATGAGACAAGAGAAAGAAACTGATGACACACCAGCTCAAAAGAAAGAGTTTACTGATTATTATTTTTGTTTTGAAAACCTAGAAATAAATTTAATATGAAAGTGCAAGGTCAATATGAAGAAAGCAAAAATTCTATTCATAAATAAAAGTGAAGAATTGAAAAAAATGAAAACCTATATGATGTGCTCTGATAAGATGTTTTAATATCAGAAAGATTTCAACTTTTATTTGGAATTAGACAACATGAAGAAGAAAGTAATGAGGAGCGTTGGGAAGAGTGCTATAAGAAAAACATAAAACCATAAAACGTAATTCAGTGTGGTCCTCATAAATAGTATGATAGACAAATTGAATTGAAAAGAATGTGCAGAAATAAATCCAAATGCACATAAGTATACTTTGATAGATACGACTTTTTAGACTAATGCGGAAAAATGAACTGATTAATAAACATTCTTTATATTAATGATAGTCAAGTAGGAAAAAAACAGGTTTATACCTCACACTTTAAAACAACTTCTTTAAAATTTTTTTCTCACTTTTAAGTTCAGGGATACATGTGCACATTTGTTACACAGGTAAACTTGTATCAGAGGGTCTGTTGTACAGACTATTTTGTCACCCAGGTATCACGCCTAGTACACATTAGTTATTTTTTCTGATCCTTTCTCTCCTCCCATCCTCTACCCTTTGTTAGGCCCCAGTATCTATTGTTCCCCTTTATGTGTCCATGTGTTCTCATCATTTAGTTCCTGCTTATAAGTGAGAATATGTGGTATTTTGTTTTCTGTTCCTGCATTAATTGGCTAAGGATAATGGCCTCCAGCTCTATCCATCTTCCTGCAAAGGACATGATATTATCAATTTTTATGACTACATAGTGTTCCATGGTGTACCACCTTTTCTTCAGTCTACTGTTGATGGGCATTTAGGTTATTTCCATGTTTCACTAATATGAATAGTGCTGGAATAAACATAAGTGTGTATGTGTCTTCATGATAGAATGATTTATATTCCTTTGGGTATATACCCAGTAATGAGATTGCTGGGTCAAATTGTATTTCTGTCTTTAGGTCTTTGAGGAATTACCATTGTTTTCCACAATGGTTGCACTAATTTACACTCCTGTCAACAGTGTATAAATGTTCCTTTTTTCTCCACAACCTTACCAGCACCTGTTATTATTTTGACTTTTTAGTAAGAGCCATTCTGACTGGTGTGAGATGATGTCTCATTGTGGTTTTGATTTGCATTTCTCTCATGATCAGTGATGTTCAGCTTTTATTTATATGCTTGTTGGTCACATGCATATCTTCTTTTGAAAAGTGTCCATTCATCCCCACTGCTCACTTTTTTACTTCCGATAATGTGATCAGTTTTAGAGTAAGTGCCATGTGGTGATGAGAAGAATGTGTATTCTACTGTTTTTGAATAGAGAGTTTTGTAGATATTTAACAGGTCCATTTAATCCAGTGCTGTTTTCAGACCTGGAATATTTTTGGCTTGATGATCTAACTAATACTGTCATTGGGGTGCTGAGGTCTCCCACTATTGTTGTGTGAGAGTAGAAATTCTCTTTAAAGTTCTCTAAGGTTCTCCTGTGTTGGGTGCATATATATTTAGGATAGTTAGGTCTTCTTGTTGAATTGAACCCTTTGCCATTTGTCTTCTTTGATCTTTGTTGGTTTAAAGTCTCTTTTGTCTGAAATTAGGATTGCAATCTTTGCTTTTTTCTGTTTTCCATTTGCTTGGTAGATTTTTCTCCAGCCCTTTATTTTGAGATTATGGGTGTCATTACATGTAAGATGGGTCTCTTAAAGACAGCATGCAGTGGGTCATAGTTCTTTATCCAGCTTGCCACTCTGTGTCTTTTAATTGGGACATTTGGCCCATTTACATTCAAGATCAGTATTGATATGAGTGGATTTGATCATGTCATCATGAAGTTAGCTGGTTCTTATGCAGACTTGTTTTTGTGGCTGATGTATAGTGTCACAGGTCTGTGTACTTCAGTATATTTTTGTTGTTTTTGGTAACAGTCTTTCCTTTCTATATTCAGCGTGTCCTTCAGGTAGGTAAGGTAGGTCTTATGGGAATGAATTGCCTCAGTATTTGCTTGCCTAAACAGGATCTTGTTTCTCCTTTGCTTATAAAGCTTAATTTTGTCAGATGTGAATTCTTGGTTGGAATTTCTTTTATTTAAGAATGTTCAGTGTTGGCCCTCAATCTCTTGTGCCTTGTGAGGTTTTTGCTGAGTGGTCTGTTGTTAGTCTGATAGACTTCCCTTTGTAACTGACTTGACCTTTCTCTATAGCTGCCTTCAACATACTGTTTTCTCATTTTGACCTTAGATAATCTGATGATTATGTGTCTTGGGCGTAATCTTCTTTGAAGTATCTTACTGGGGTTCTCTCTATTTCCTTAATTTGAATGTTGGCTTGTCTAGCTAGGTTGGGGAAGTTCTCATGGATAATATCCTAAAATACATTTTCCAAGTTGCCCACACTCTTCCCATCTCTTTGAGACACCAATAAATCATAGATATGGTCTCTTTACACAATTCCATATTTTTTTTGTAGATTTCCTTTTTCCCTTTTCATTCTTCTTCCTTTATTCTCTTATCTGACTGTCTTATTTCAGAAAGCCAGTCTTCAAGCTCTGAAATTATTTCCTAAGCTTGGCGTATTCTTATATTAACACTTGTGATCATATTATGAAATTTTTGTAGTGTGTTTTTCAGCTCTATGAAGTTTGTTTTGTTCTTTTCTATACTTGCTATTTTGTCTGTCAGTTCCCATAACATTTTGTTGTAATTATTTGCTTTCTTTATTAGGTTTCAATGTATTCCTGCATCTCAATTATCTATTTTTCTATCCATATTCTGAATTCTATTTCTTTCATTTCAGCTATCTCAGCCGAGTTTAGAACCCTTTTTGGAAAAGCTATCTGGTTGTTTGGAGGAAAGAAGATACTCTGGCTTTTTGGGTTGTCAGAGTTCTGGCAGTGGTTCGTTCCCATCTTTGTAAGCTTATGTTTCTTCAGTCTCTGAAGTTGCTGACTTTTGGATATTTTTTATTTTCTTTTATCCTATTTGTTGATCTTGAGGGTTTATTGTGGTATAAGATGGGTTTAGTTGACTGGCTTCACTTCTGGAAGATTTTAGAGGGTCAGTGGTCAGCTCCCAACTTCTGGAATGCATGCCCTATTTCTGGGGGACTTGTATGGGGCCCCAGCTTTGTTCTCTAGCTCCTCAAGGTTAGGAATACAATGTGCTGGGTTGGGGCTGAGGTACTCCTGGACTGCTGGTTTCTCCACTCTGATGGGTGGTGACAGCAAAGCGTTTCATAGCACGATAGCAGCAGAATCCGTCCTTGGTTGCACATGCCAGTGGCAGTGGCAGTGTGGCAAGGTGAACACTTGGCTTCTTTTTAAATTTTTTATTGTTTTAATTTTTGTAAATTCATGTGGTACACATGCACGTTTGTTATATAGCTATATTGCCTAATGGTGAGGTTTCGATTTCTAGTGTACCCATCACCTGAACAGTGAATACTGTACTCAATAGATAATTTCTCAACCTTGATCTCCTCCCTTCTACCTTCTTCCCTTTGGAGTCCCCATTGTCTACCTTTTCCCTCTGTATGTCCTCGTGTACCCATTGCTCAGCTCCCACTTATAACTGAGAGCATGCAGTATTTAATTTTCTGTTTTTGAGTTATTTCACGTAAGATAAGGGCCTCTAGCTCCATCTGTGTTGCTACATAAGACATAATTTCATTCTTTTCTAAGGCTACATAGTATTCCATGCAATATACACATCACATTTTTTAATGCAGTCATCCATTGATAGACAGCTAGATTGATTACCTGACTTTGCTACTGTGAATACTGCTGCAATAAAGATACAAGTGCAGCTGTCTTTTTGGATTAAAGACTTAAATGTAAGACCTGAAACTCTAAAAATTCCCAGAAGAAAACCTAGGAAATCCTCTTCTGGACGTTGGCCTATGCAAAGAATTTGTGACTAAGGCCTCCAAAGTAAATGCAGCAAAAATAAACATGGAAAAACGAGACTTAAGGATATTATGTGGAGCAAAGAAATGATGAACAGAGTAAGCAGACAACCTACAGAATGGGGGAAAAGATTCACAAACTATGCATTTCACAAAGGACTAATATCTGGAATCTACAAGGAACTCAAACAACAAGGAAAAAAACAACCTCATTACAAATTGGGCAGAGGATGTGAATAGACATTTCTCAAAAGAAGACGTACAAGCAGCCAACAAACATTTAAAAATGCTCAACATCACTAATTATTAGAGAGATGCAAATTAAAACCACAATGAGACACCATTTGACAGCAGTCAAAATGGCTATTATTAAAAAGTCAGAAAAACATAGATATTGGTTGAGGATGCAGAGAAAAAAGGACACTTTCACACTGCTGGTGGGAATATAAATTAATATCATGTCTATGGAAAACAATATTGAGATTTCTCAACTAAAAATAAAACTACCATTAGACCCAGCAACCCCACTACTGGGTATCCATACAAAGGAAAATAAATAATTATATCTAAAACAACTTCTAAATTAACTAAATATTAAATAGTTTTAAGGAAACAGAACTAGAGAAATATTAGAAAAACTCATTGGAAAATAATTTTATAATCTCATAATTAAAGATATTTTAAATATGACACACAACCCAGGAGTATAAAAGATTGATAAATTAATAAAAATTAAAATTTTGAATAGCAAAATCTATAGTCAAAAATAGGGTAAATGGAAAACTGAGAAATACCTTTGCAACTCTTACTACAAAGGACTCATTTGTATTTAAGTGTACCTAATAAGAGTAATGCAATATAACCACTCTGATATAAATTTACCCTTGTCAGATTGGCAAAGATTGAAAAGTCTGATAATACATGTTTAGGAAAGGAAGGGTGAAAAAACAGTCCCTCTCACTCAGCCACTTTGCAAGGCAATTTGACAGTATGTTTCAAAACTAAAAGTATACATAATCGCAATCTGGCACTTTTACTTCAAAAACGTTATCAGACGTATTTGCTCAAAAAGATAAAATGACATGAGTGAAGTTGATTCTTTGCAACAGGTTTTCTAACAGCAAATGATTAGAAACAACTCAAATGCAATTTAATGAGGAACTGGTTAAATAAGTTGCAGTACATATGTAATGGAATTGTAGTGCACATAACATAGAACACATGATAATAAACTATGAAAAAAGAACAAGAGAAATGGTAAGTATGAGAAGAATACCTAAGTGAAAATTTGGAGAAAATAGAAAAATAGCATGAGTGGGGAGATTGGCAGGAACTGTGCTGGAATTAGATGCTTTTTCCAATTCATGCTTTTTGTCAACAGAGGAAACTGCCATTTACATATTCAATGGATTCACGTATTTTGATTCACTCCAGCATTTGTTTGCTTGGCTTCCTTTCCTCCTCCAGTGACAAAACAAATGGCACAATAAGATTTAATACACAAAGAAAGAAAAACAGGCTGTTTTCAGCCTCAGAGAGTCTGTTAGGTAGCCAGCTTACAGCATGGATTCCACCAAGATATAAATAAGTGGCAAAGGATTATTTCAGCTGTCTGTGGTGCCACAGAAAATTAGATATTATTTACCATGTGTTTCACTGTATTTTTCTAAGGACAATATCATTTCCTGTTTGCTAACACCATATTCTTTCTTGATCCAAAAGCAATAGAGCATACATGCCTTTGTAGCTCAGTTTATCTGGTAAAGATATGAACAAACTAAAATTCCCATTTATTCACTATTTTCTAAAATAAGCACTTGGTAGCATGCTTCAGGGACTAGAAAATTTGCAAGAGTGGCTTGTAGAAAACAAAAAAGACCAAGCTGTCATCTCTTAGAGTCAAATAGTGTTCTGTTCAATGGTAATAGAAACTAAGACGTTAGATAAAATGTCAAAGAGTTTATGGTTACCTACAGATATTGATATAAAACCCAGTGACACAAACTGTAGATTAAAAAAAATGAAATCAAATTCTGTATTCGTTTTCTGAAGTGTTAGGACTTCAATATATCTTTTTGATATATCCACAACTGAATCCATAACAGTTCACCCTCTGGCCCCCCAAAATTTGTGTCCTGCATGTATTTACCCTATTCCAACATCCCAAACAGCCCTCAGTGTTCTAGCATCAACTCTTTTCTTTTTTTATATATATATTTATTTATTGTACTTTAGGTTCTGGGGTACATGTCCAGATCATGCAGGATTGTTGCATAGGTACACACATGGCAATGTGGTTTGCTGCCTCTATCCCCCCGTCACCTACATCTGGCATTTCTCCCCATGTTATCACTCCCCGACCTCACCACCCACCCCCTGCTGTCCATCCCTTGGCCCCCCCAACAGACCCCAGTGTGTCATGCTCCGCTCCCTGTGTCCATGTGTTTACTTTGTTCAACACCTGCCTATGAGTGAGAACATGAGGTGTTTGATTTTCTGTTCTTGTGTCAGTTTGCTGAGAATGATGATTTCCAGATTCTTCCATGTCCCTACAAAGTACACAAACTTATCATTTTTTATGACTGCATAGTATTCCATGGTGTATATGTGCCACATTTTCCTTGTCCAGTGTATCGTCGATGGGCATTTGGGTTGGTTCCAGGTCTTTGCTATTGTAAACAGTACCACTATGAACATACGTGTACATGTATCTTTATAATAGACTGATTTATAATCCTTTGGGTATATACCCAGTAATGGGATTACTGGGTCAAATGGAATTTCTATTTCTAGGTCCTTGAGGAAGCGCCACACTGTCTTCCACAATGGTTGAACTAATTTACACTCCCACCAACAGTGTAAAAGTGTTCCTATTTCTCCACATCCTCTCCAGCATCTGTTGTCTCCAGATTTTTAATGACCACCATTCTAAGTGGTGTGAGGTGGTATCTCAATGTGGTTTTGATTTGCATTTCTCTAATAATCAGTGATGATGAGCATTTTTTTCATATGTTTGTTGGCCTCATAAATGTCTTCTTTTGAAGTGTCTTTTCATATCCTTTGCCCACTTTTGGATGGGTTTGTTTGTTTTTATCTTGTAAATCTGTTTTAGTTCTTTGTAGATTCTGGATATTAGCCCTTTGTCAGATGGGTAGATTGCAAAAACTTCTTCCCATCCTGTTGGTTGCTGGTTCACTCTAATTATTGTTTCTTGTGCTGTCCAGAAGCTCTGGAGTTTAATTAGATCCCATTTGTCTATTTTGGCTTTTGTTGCCAATGCTTTTGGTGTTTTAGTCATGAGTTCCTTGCCCATGCCTATGTCCTGAATGGTTTTGCTTAGGTTTTCTTCTAGAGTTTTTATGGTGTTAGGTCTTATGTTTAAGTCTTTAAACCTTCTGGAGTTAATTTTAGTGTAAGGTGTCAGGAAGGGGTCTAGTTTCTGCTTTCTGCACACTGCTAGCCAATTTTCCCAATACCATTTATTGAACAGGGAATCCTTTTCCCATTGCTTGCTTTTGTCAGCTTTGTCAAAGATCAGATGGTTGTAGATGTGTGTCATTGCCTTCAGGACCTCTGTTCTGTTCCAGTGGTCTGTATCTCTGTTTTGGTACCAGTACCATACTGTTTTGATTGCTGTAGCATTGTAGTATAGTTTGAAATCAGGTAGTGTGATGCCTCCAGCTTTGTTGTTTTTTTTTCTTAGGATTGTCTTGGCTATGCGGGCTCTCTTTTGGTTCCACATGAAGTTTAAGGTGGTTTTATCCAGTTCTGTGAAGAAGGTCATTGGTAGCTTGGTGGGGCTGGTGTTGAATCTATAAATTACTTTGAGCAGTATGGCCATTTTCACAATACTGATTCTTCCTAACCATGAGCATGGAATGTTTCTTCATCTCTTTGTGTCCTCTCTTATTTCCTTGAGCAGTGGTTTGTAGTTCTCCTTGAAGAGGTCCTTTACATTCTTTGTTGGTTGTATTCCTAGGTATTTTATTCTCCTTGTACCAGTTGTGAGTTTGCTCATGATTTGGCTCTCTGTTAGTCTGTTATTGGTGTATAGAAATGCTTGTGATTTCTGCACATTGATTTTGTATCCTGAGACTTTGCTGAGGTTGATTATCAGTTTAAGGAGATTTGGGGCTGAGATGATAGGGTCTTCTAAATATACAATCTTGTCATCTGCAAATAGAGACAATTTGACTTCCTGTTTTCCTAATTGAATACCGTTTATTTTTTTTTTTTCTTGCCTAATTGCTCTGGCTAGAACTTCCAATATCATATTGCATAGGAGTGGTGAGAGAGGGCATCCTTGTCTAGTGCCAGATTTCAAAGGGAATGCTTCCAGTTTTTGCTCATTCAATATGATACTGGCTGTAGGTTTGTCATAAACTGTTTTTATTGTTTTGAGGTCTGTTCCTTCAATATCTAGTTTATTGAGAGTTTTTAGCATAAAGGGCTGTTGAATTTTGTCGAAGGCCTTCTCTGCATCTATTGAGATGATCATGTGGTTTTTGTCCTTGGTTCTGTTTATATGGTGGATTTCATTTATAGACTTGCTGACGTTGAACCAGCCTTGCATCCCTGGAATGAAGCCTACTTGATCGTGATAGATAAGCTTTTTGATGTGCTGTTGCAATCAGTTTGCCAGTATTTTATTGAAGATTTTTGCGTCTATGTTCACCATGGATATTGGCCTGAAGTTTTCTTTTTTTAGCATCAACTCTCTTCTAATATCATTAACTTGAAGTTCTAAATCTCATCATCTAAATTATCCAAATCAGTTATGAGTGAGACTCAGGGTATGATTTCTTCTGGGGCAAATGATTAAGTTTACCAATAAAATTTATGAAGATAATCTGGTTTATAAAAGACCTATGCCCAAAGATCAAATGTACACATTAGCGAAATCAGGGCAAAAATTATTCTTAAAATAGTGAGTCCATAGAAACAATTTCAAGCTTAAAATCTAGAGGTGAAAGCCTATCATTTTATAGTTTTCTGAAGCCATTTTTACTTCTATTAGCTAATTATAAGGTTTTATTTGTATAACCATAGAAATTTTTAGTCCGTCTGTATCACACAGCAAAACCCAATTTAAACTGAACACTACCTGTTGAATTCCATTAAAGATTACTTATAGAGAACATACTCCCCTTTTTAAAGAATATTCATGAATATCATATATGACACTAGCGTTTGGTAGAACATAATTTGAGAAATATTTTTTAATGTCTTAAGTAAGCCATTATTCCTCCATAACTGGGTTTTATTTTTTTTTTTAAGTTTTACATGAGTTAGAATCAAAGAATGTTAGTGCTACCTAAGAGATCACATACTCCTTTTCACAAATGCTCATTATGAAAGCCAGTGTATTTCATCAGTTATGTAGAATCATGGAGAGGGATGTACTCATAGTCTCTAAATTGCCTCCATATCCATAAGAAAAGCTTCAGAGACAAGAGAATAGCAATAGGATTTTAATGTCAGAAATGTAGAAGAAATTCAAAAGGAGAGACTGAATATCCAGATGGATAGTGAGCAGACCAGAACTCTGACCCTCAACCTCTGTAGCAGTCAACCCAGAATGGTCAGAATTTAGTCAAGGATTGAGAACTTCCCTAATTTTTATCCCTATTCCCAACCCAGGCCCAATCAGGTAGGGCCACATATACTCCTCACAACAAACATATATGATGCCCCCTCCTAATTATGCCATCTTCAGCTACTCCATATTAACACATTTCAATCACAGGATATCTGAAAATTTCTCTTTCCCCTCACTATAAAGCCTCCCCATTCCTTTTCCTGCCTTTGAATATCAGGTGGTGGTGGCTGACTCCTATGCGACATCAGGCTTGGAATAAATAGCATTTGCTTCTTCTCATTTGGGTTGTCTTCATTTATTTCCAGAAGAGGTAGTAGCGCTTTACCTTAAAAGCAGGAGGAAATAGCTCAGATAAAAATCTAAGCCTGGAATCATTTACTCTTGAGTGCAGCAAAACATAGCTCCCCTATATACATGAGTAGGCTTTTCTCCAAACAGTTCCAATATACAAAACACAGCTCCCTCTATATACATGAGTAGTGTTTTCTCTAAACAGTTCCAATATACTAATATAATGTGCAATATTGCTAAATGAAAGGAATCTTATTTTTCTATATGCTCTGGAAAGAATATACTGAAAAGGCAGTTAAAACCATTAAAAGCATAGAGGGTGCTAATTAATCTTTACTTGTCACTTATTTGCTGTCTAGAAGACAAAGGATGATTGTAGTTGAGGTGTGGCAGGCCAAATCCCATTCATACTTAAATAAACCAAATGACCCAGAGTATTACCATAAATTTCAAAATTCCCACGGCAGCCAAATATGCCATCTCCTAGAATTACATTCTTAAGCCCTAAAATTTTAGAAAGAATGCATAAACTCTATATTTAAACTACTCAGAGTCATGCATCATGTTTATGCACTGTAAATTCTGAGCTCAGTTCAGAAACAACATACCTCAACCTAGAAATACAAAGTAACATGGAAAATGACATACTGATAGCACTTTAGTAGCAGCTAAAAACTGGCTTACATCAGCACATTTTTATTTTAATGTGTTCAAGTTTGTACGTGAATTTTCCTAGGCACAGTTCTTTAGGTGTGTTGCTTCTTGTTTGAGGAGTTATTTAAAAAAAAAAATACAACTGTTGATTCCATAATTGATCACTATCAATCATTTTTCCCGAAATCCTATATAGTTTAGAGAATGAACTTAAGAGTCAAGGCCTTAACAACAAAATAACTGGGCAAAAGATGTATAGGAGGTTATCTCTGCTTTGTAATCTCAATGTGTGTATCTTTCACATTACATATAATACTTCAAGGCACTTATTTGTATGCATGTTCTGTTTTCCTCTGATAGACCTTAATTACCTTAAGAATATGAGCAGTGTCTTTATTAGAGCCTTAGCCTGAGTATCTCAGCACTTTGTGGCTAGCCTGACCCATTTTGGTTCTCTTCCCACCCAAGGCTCATTTTGAATTGTAGCTCCCATAATTCCCACATGTTGTTCTTGTGATAATGAATAAGTCCCACAAAAATATGGTGGTTTTATAAAGGGGAGTCCCCCGCACACATCCTCTTGCCTGCCACCATGATTGTGAGGCCTGCCCAGCCATGTAGAACTGTGTCCATTAAACCTCTTTTTTTTTTTTTTCAATAAATTACCCAGTCTCTGGCATGTTTTTATTAGCAGCATGAGAACTGATTAACACACAGCCTAAAATGTAGTAAGTACTTAATAAATGTAGAATTGGTGAATAAAATTGTCATTGGCCATTATTTCCATCCCTTGGCACCAATCATAATTTCTGGCAGTAAATATCAGGAGTGCCTGAGAGGACATAATAGCATGATCATAGAAGTTGGCTAAAAGCTGAGTTACTACTTTAATGTATATTAGCCTTGAAAATTCAAATGAATCAACTATAAAGAGGTTGACTTTTGTCTTAAGTTTCTAATTTATATAGATAATCAATCTTATGTCTTATGGTCAAGCAAGGGAGGAATAGCATTGTAACTGAATTTCGCCAACAGACACTAAACATTTTGATTCTAATTAGAGAGGCAGGAAATGCTGTACCTTGGGAGAATTGACAGGTTGGCTTAAATTTGTAATGGGAAGTATGTGCTAATTACATAAAAAAGACATAGGAAAGTGAACATCTTTATAGATTTTTAGGAGCCCCAGCACCAAGTTTGTATATTAAGCCCATCGGTTGATACGCATACCTTGCTGATGGATTTGCCTATTTTAGGAAAACATTGCTGAGTATTTAGTTTATTTGCAGTTTATTTCCCCTCTATGTAAAAATAGACATTTGAAAGTACCTTTCTGGGAAGGCTGTGGAATGATTCATGCATCAGGTAAGAATCAGATATTAATAATAGATAAGAAGGTATCTTCCACTTCTGTGTCTGTTTTGTTCTATGATACAATACAATGATTCTCAATTTAGCTCTGCCATGAGTTAGGGCCACAGGCACTTAATGGGCCTCATCTCCTTCCTTCTAAAATGCAGCCTAGCTGTAGGGCTTATTTTGATTGCTAAAACATTTTCTTGCTTAAAAATTTAAAATTCTTTTTTTTTTTTTTTTTTTTGGAGAAGCAAAACCTATTTAAATGATAGAAAACACTGCTTCTTGCATATGTTTTCTCAGTGCTTTAGTCAATATAGAAAAGGCATAATATTCCATTTCCGATTATACTATCCCTTAGTGGAAAGTACAATAATACATAATGCTTTACAGAAGAGATTTATAGCAGAAAAATTCTTATTTACTGTTCATGTACCAGTAACACAGATGGTAATCTTTAACTCGGTGAACTTCCCAGTCTCAGTTTGATTCATTTGCAGGGTTAATAACCTGCTGTCAATACTGATATTTTATATCTGATTGATAACTCCTTTCTAAATAACAGAGGTGTTTACATCAGGTTTGCAATTGTATGCAAACATTTCATATGGAGAAACTTTGTCAAAGATTTATACTCTAGATATTTTCTTTAAAATTATTCAAACTCATATTTTTATAAATAAAATGTTTCAAATATATTATGGTATCTTTTATTTGAAAGAATCTCCAATAATGAATAAATAAGACATTCCTAAATACTGACTTCAGTATCTTGGAGGAGACTTAGGGAAACATAGAGAATTAATGTTGCCTCAGTGCTTTACCATTTTTATCTTAACATAAAGTCATAGAATCATGGAAGTTTAAAGATGAGTGTAAGTTTTGAAATGAGATGGTCCACAGTCTTTAATTCACGTAAGACAAAACTGAGGTTATGGCTGCTTAATAAAAAGAAATAACGAAAAAGACAAATTTGGACTTTACCTGAAAAGCGGGTTGGTGATAGCACCTCCACTATTCAGACTTTAAGGCAGAGCTCCAGAAAACTCATTCTGTTGACAGAGCTAGAATTAAACAGGATCAGAGGAACAGAAGCAGCTTAAACTAACTTTTAAAAGACTGATACCTTAAGCAGAAAGTCAAGATGTTAATTTGAATTAAACACTTTAAGGAAAACAGGAAAATCACATTGGTTGATCTGCTTGTCCTCTTCTTTTAGAAAATTAAAAAAAAAATCTATGATGCACAGTATTGTTAAGAGGATTTTAGTGGCTGGTATTACTGAGTTACAAGGCCAATGAACCTGTCTATGAACTTAACTATGTTATAGAGATATGACTTCAATCTACCACAAATAGGCTTTTGCCCCCAAATCTCCAACAAAACTTATACTGTAAAGATCACTAAGAACCTTCTTACTGGTATATGCAATGGTCAATTTTCAGTTCTTATTTTATTACTTGACCTATCAGCAGCAAATGACAGCTGATAATCCATCCTCCTTGAAAGTGTTTTCCAGGATACCATTTTCTTACTTTTCCTACTTCATAGGATGCTCCTTATGTGTCCCCTTTGCTGGTTGCTTATCTTTTCTAGGACATCTTAACACAAATTCCCCAAAGCTCAGTCCTTGGAAGTATCCTCTTCCGTATCTTCATTCACACCTTAGGGCAGTAATTCTCAAAGTGTGGTCCTCAGACAAGCAGCATCAGCAAAACCTGGAAACTTGCAAGAAATGCACATTTTCACATCCCTCCAAAGACCTAATTAATCAGAAACAGTGGAATTATGGCCCAAGAATCAGTATTAACAACCACTGCAGGTAATTCTCCCAAATATTAAAGTTTGAAAATCATCTCCCTAGGGGAACTTATGGAGTCTAAACTATTAATAATACCATCTTTAAAGTGCAAACTCTATTTATGTTAAATCTGTATCCCAGCCTCTTCACTGTGAAGTCTAGATTTATCTATCTTCTGCTAATTTGATCTCTCCACTTGAATAGTGAATAAGCATTTCAACCATTACATGTCAAAGCTAAAGTTCTGATAATTCATCCATTTTTTTTTCTATTTGTAGTGTTTTCAATTTCATTTAATGACTAAACCTTCCTTCCCATTGCTCAGGCCAAAATTTTAGCATTATCATTGATATCTCACTTTCTTTCCTATTCAATATCTAACTCACCAGAAAAATCAGCTGGATTTTAAGAGGAATCTAGGAAGTGGCTGCATCTTATTACTTCACTGCTACCAGCCTTGTCAAATCACCATCATCCCAACCCAAGGGTGTTAGGATGCCATTGCACATATCCAGGTGAAAGATCATGATTTGACAAGGCTGGTAGCACTGAAGTCTATAGTCTAATTTCAACAGATCAACTAGAATGATGCTTTTAAAACAGAATTTGAGAAATTAGTTGCACTTTGATGGTGTTGGTACACAAAATCCAATCCTTTTGCTAATTACAATAAAAATTTCTGAAGAAAACACAAAGATTCAAGTAAATAAAAGGAAAATACAAATATTTATGGACTCTCAAAGGCAAATAAAAGGGGGCAGATTGTGAAGAGAAGTCAAAACGTAAAGAAGGAACCTGGCTTAGGGTGTTTGCTTTTGTGGTTTTGACTCAATGAGAGGTTTTAGTCACAGAGGAAAATATCAGCATTGGTAGATAAAAATCCTAAAAAAAAAAAAAGAAAAATAAAACCTCTTCTTCTTGGGAGCATAGGGGGAAATCTTACAGTGGGGAAAAAAGCAGAAGAGACACTAGCTTAATTCTGTGTAGGAATTAGCATAAGGCTGAGATTGGAAAGAAAAAATATCTTAGAGCAGTAAACTTCCAAATTGTCTGGAAGGTATAAGTTGTTTACAGATCAGCAAACCACAAATAGGACTACCCAGAAAAAAAAAAAAAAAGAAAGAAAGAAAACTTGCCTATATACATTAAAATCAATCTGCTAAAACCCAAAAAGATAATCTCAAAAGCTACTAGCAAATGGAGACATGTTACAAACAGGGGAATAACTTTAGTCATTTCACACTAGTCAATAATCTCCTGTTTGTAATATGTAAAGAAACACAAATTGCCCAAAGCTCTGTCCGTGGAAGTATTCTCTTCTGTATCTTCATTCACACCTTAGGGCAGTAATTCTCAAAGTGTGGTCCTCAGACAAGCAGCATCAGCAGAACCTGGAAACTTGCAAGAAATGCACATTTTCACAGCCCTCCAAAGACCTAATTACTCAGAAACTCTGGAATTAGGGCCCAACGATCAGTTTTAAAAACACTGCAGGTAATTCTCTCGAATATTAAAGCTGGAAAACCATTTCCCTAGGGGACCTTTGTAATACATAAAGAGACATATTACAAACAGTAGATTGTTTACTAATATGAAATGACTGAAATTTCTCATCTACAATCATGAAGGCCAGAAGAGAGTGAACACCTTTAAACTACTGAAAGAAAATAACTGTCCACCCAGAATCATATATACATTGTAAATATTTTTCTGATATAAAGGCAAAATAAAGTTATTTTAAGATGAGGGAAAACTAAGAGACTTCATTGACAGATTTGCTCTATAAAAAATGCTAAAGAAAATTTTCAGGTTGAGAAATAATGTCAGAGAGAAATCTGGAAACAGAAATCTGTTTTGTTAAGAGTAACAAAAGTGGCCAATAGCTAGTCACATCTAAAACTCAATTTTTACTTCTTCATATTATACTTATATTATCTATTACATCTATGTACATTGCAACCTCACAATGTTATGATTTTGATTTTAAACAGGCATACATATTTTAAAGAACATAAGTGGTAAAAGTTGAATGTGTTATCTAAAGCTTTTCCAAAAATAAAATTCGAAGGTAGATAGTTTCAATAATCAAGGAAGAAATGACACTAATCTCACAGAAAAGTTTTCAGAAAACAGAAAAGGAGTGATTACGGCTTAACTACCTTTGAAAGGCCAGCATAACTCTAATACCAAAGTCAGAAAGAGATGCTGTGGTAAAAGAATTAGAGATCAATATCTTTCATGAATATACATGCAGAAATTCTTAACAAAATATTAGCAAGTTGAATCCAACAATATATAAGAAGCATAATACATTATGAACAAGTAGTGTTTAAAGAATGCAAGGTTCATTTATCAGTCAAGAATTCATCAATGTACTTTAGCATATTAACAGAATAAAGAAGCATCATATGATCATTTCAATAGATGCAGAAAAAGCATTTGATAATGTTTAATAGGAATTCATAACAAAAACTCTCAACGAACTAGGAACAGTAGAGATCTTCAAATTGATAAAGTCCATCTAAGAAAAACATATAGCCAACATAATAATTGGCAATATAATAACTGCCTTCAAGCTGGGGCTGTGCCTGAGATTAGACCATATGACTAACAAGAATGCTTGAAAAATGTATAATACTGAAAATAATAGGAAAAGAGGCTGGGCATGGTGGCTCACACCTGTAATCCCAGCACTTTTGGAGGCCGAGGCAGGTGGATCACGAGGTCAGGAGTTCGAGACCAGGCTGGGTAACATGGTGAAACCCTGTCTCTACTGAAAATATAAAAAATTAGCTGAGCATGGTGGCAGGCACCTGTAGTCCCAGCTATTCGGGAGGCTAAGGCAGGAGAATCACTTGAACCTGGGAGGGAGGCTGCAGTGAGCTGAGATCGTGCCACTGCACTCCAGCCCAGGCAACAGTGGGAGACTCTGTCTCAAATAATAATAATAATAATAATAACAGGACAAGAAGGGAAACTCCCCCTTCTGTCTTTTATCATAAATATGTCCAAGTTCTAGAAGATTTCAACCTTTCTAGAATGCCCACATTATGAGTTCTGAATGGAAGAGCATCACAATAGCTTCTCTAACCATTTTGCAACATCTTTCTACAAAAGATATTCTTGTAATGTTACTAAGTTCAGTTGAACTCAGTGAATGAAAGTTTTATTAAGTTTTAATTCTATACACTGTGCAAGGCATCAAAAGACTTACAAATATAAGAAACTTCACCACCGTATTACAAGAGATTATTTAATAGTGAAAACAAAGGAGTTGATGGAGTCACCAGTTTGTGAGAAGTCAGTGGAACACTCTAGTAGACATGCCTGTGACAGCTAAAAGTGAAGTCTGAAACTCAGGAAATTTCAAGATGTAAATATAAATTAGGAATTATCTGCCAAGAGATAATGGTGGAGAAGGATGAGGTGGTGGAGAGAAAGTACTTATAGAAAATTCAATAAAACCAAGATGATTGGAAGAGGAGGCAGAGTGGGAATAGTGAAATATTTCATTAGTATTTTAATGCTATAAACTTAAAGTGTAAGAACAAAAGAAGTAACAAATATGTTAAATGGTGCACAGTGGAGACAGGGTTTGAGATTAATTAAAGATAATGGTTGATGTGCAGTCTACCACCATTATATCTTTAAAAAAATGCTAAATCATGTTTAAACATAAACATCCAGAAAACCATCTATGAATTGTAATGATGGAGGATGAGATAAAAAGCACTAGAATCAAGAATCCTATGAATTTGCAACAGATAAAAGAATTGTTTTTTTCTTGTAAACACAGGGGTTTCACTATGTTACCCAGGCTCGTCTCAAATTCCTGGCCTCAAGTGATCCTCCTGCCTCAGCCTCCCAAGGCAATGGGATTACAGGTGTTAGCCACTACACCAGGCCCAAAAGGAATGAATTTCTCTATATTGACTTGTCTTATTACAAAAGACAAGGTAAACATTGCAAATATTTAAATATAGGCTTCACCATTAAATTAGCAATGATACTAAAACCAGAATGATAAATGTATGATTTTTCCTGAATAGGGGCAGCAGCAATTCATATTTGCAACAGAAGCAAGTATATCGGTATTTAGTTCTTTAAAAATAAGTCATCTGAAACTACATCCCAGTCATAGGATATAATTACGATTGTCTTTCATTTGTAAAAACTTAAAAAGTGAAATAGTGTCATTTATACCATTAAGCTTGAGAATCCTCTTCTGATCCTCCATGTCAGTCACAGTGGATTTGAGAAATAAAAGATTTCTTTACTCTTTAGAAGTGCATTTTTAATCACCTAATGCAGTGGCTGAGTGGAGAGAATGAGTGAAATGACAAGATTCAGGCTGTACAATCAACAGATCTAAGAACATTCAATTTTGCCAATTCTGTGAAAATTAAAAATAGAGTACATTTGAAGGCATCTTAAAAGAGGCATGAAAGTACAATAATAATTTATACAGAAAAGTCAGCTCTAAGGAAAAAGCTGAAAAGCCGTTTGAAAAGTCTTTCTATTGAAGTCCCACAATGATATGTGAAATCTTTACATGGTATTTGCTCCTGAATACATGTTCTCTCCATCACTAAAAAAGAATGATGGTTCTCACGTGTCAATTTTTTCTTAGTGTATCAACTGAGAATGGAAAACTTCTAAAAAGTTTGTCTTGACATCATCTGCTGACAGAATATCATAATAATCTCAGTATTTCCACTTCAGATTCAACTTGTCTAATCTTACCTCTGCTCTTCTCCAAAGTACTAAAATTTTAACCTGAAATTTTATTTTCACCTGGACTGCTAATTATTCTTCCTTTCTTTCATTCATCACAGACTTTCCAGCTTCCTCCTTCTTTCTGTTCCTTGAGTCACTGGTGTAAGTCAGGGGCTTTTGACCTGACTCTGGGACCACTGAAGTCTGTGGGGTTTCTCTTCCTCTTATCTTTCCCAAATTCACTTTAGCACTCATAGGTGAAGTTCCTTGGAAGAATATCATGACACATAGTTTAGGGACAGGATCAACACTTGTGTATTAGTCTGTTCTCACGCCACTAATAAAGACATACCCGAGACTGGGTAATTTATAAAGGAAAGGTTTAATTGACTCACAGTTCTGCAGGGTTGGGGAGGCCTCAGGAAACTTCAGTCACATTGGAAGGGGAAGCAGACATGTCCTTCTTCACATGACAGCAGCAAGGAGAAGTGCAGGGCAAAGCTGGAGGGGAAAACCCCTTAAAAAACCATCAGGTCTCATGAGAACTTACTATCACAAGAACAGCATGGAGGTAACCACCCACATGATTCAATTACCTTCCACCAGGTCTCTCCCACAACAGGTGGGGAGTACAGGAACTACAATTCAAGATGATATTAGGTGGAGACAGAGCCAAACCACATCATAGTACCTGTGGTTTGTTTTATGTTTGTTTAAGTTACCCTTTGAGCATGTACATTTCAAGTCTTGATTTATTTCTTCTCTTGTTGTTCAGAAATCAAAGTTCTAAGTTGATGGAGAGAGTAAGTGGGACAGCCACCAAATACCATGAGGAACCTAAACATGGATCGGTAGTTTTACAGCTGTGCTTATTTCACTACCTCATGCTTCCAAATAAAGAACAGAGAAAAGCCTACCTGAGTTTTTTAAAAGGAGAAACGTCATTGGTGCCTTTATTAATAAGAGTAGTCTGCAGTGACCTGGGATCCCTTTTAGATAATGACAAGATTGTCTGGAAATTACTGCTGGAGTTAACATAATTTTTTTAATAGCAAGTTCCAAATTACTAATCAATAATTTCAGTTTCTGGCCTTCACATCTTATATTTTATTCTGCAACATAATAAAAGAAGGACATTTTGGAATGGCAAAAATAGAAATAATGAATTTACTTTTTCTCTTTCATGTGAAACATTGGAGATGTGGTTCTGCTAGGTACTATGAATTCTAATGCTGCTATCAACACATAGTTGATTTAAACTATGATTTTAAGTTACTTACATCATGTCATTTGAATCACCCTGAATTACATGCTGGATGTCAAAACATGGTGTTTCTCTGTGAGGGCTTTTTGGTTATTGGGAAAGCTCTAATTTGAGAACATATGAATGTCTTAGGTTCCAGGTACTAAAAACAAAAATATAGTTTAAAATCTTGGCCGGGCGCGGTGGCTCAAGCCTGTAATCCCAGCACTGTGGGAGGCCGAGGCGGGTGGATCACGAGGTCAAGAGATCGAGACCATCCT
Organism: Sapajus apella; assembly: GCF_009761245.1. NCBI lineage: Eukaryota > Metazoa > Chordata > Mammalia > Primates > Cebidae > Sapajus > Sapajus apella. The sequence continues at coordinate 18,550,094 of NW_022436961.1, read as the reverse complement.
GGTCAACATGGTGAAACCCCGTCTCTACTAAAAATACAAAAAATCAGCTGGGCATGGTGGCACGTGCCTGTAATCCCAGCTACTTGGGTGGCTGGGGCAGGAGAATTGCCTGAACCCAGGAGGCGGAGGTTGCGGTGAGCCGAGATCGCGCCATTGCACTCCAGCCTGGGTAACAAGAGCGAAACTCCGTCTCAAAAAAAAAAAAAAAAAAAAAACTTGCCCTAAAATCTTGAACTAATGAACTGGTAGTTTGGGCAAAATCATCATACAAATTAAGTCTTCAAATAGGTTTACCCAATAAAGTCCAAAAAATCCCAGGGATAGAAGAGTCATCCCTTCCACTACTCATTGTTGGCAGTTACCTGTGCCAGGATTCTTCAAGTATCTTTCTTGTTCCATAATATCTTCCTTTTTCATATATTGCCAAACTTTTTACTATTAGCATTATTAATAAATGGCCTTAATTGGGAATTTGTTCTCAGGAGAATAGTGAAAATGCATACAATGCTACTCCATTATTTCCTTAGTATTCTAACAGTCACAACCTGTACTTGTGCAGTGGATGGCCCAAATCAGAGAACGAGACTTTCCACTATTCCCTCTGAAAACCCACTTCCTGTTCTCTTCCTTATCTAAATCTCTTTAGATAATTTAGGAATCTGACTCATTAACAAAGACACAGCTGAAGACAGAGCCTTATAGAAGCTCCTAAACCTCCCTCCAGATTACATTTGTTCAAAGACAGTTGCTAACTGGGGAAACAGTCATCTACCTTAACTGCCATTCATGTTGAAAGCTCACACAATACACTGGGTAAATTGCCTCACTGAAATTTGGATTCAGTATATCTAGTACCTCTTTCTCCTTCTGCTGACAACCCTGCCAGAAATGGCAATTAGATTTATCCCATGAATTGCTATTTATGGGCCCATATTGGCACTTAAAGAGAACTTCTACTGTATTAATTGCTCTATATGATAATTTATTCTGGAATTTTCGCTGGAAACAATGCCAACTTTGCAATTCTATAATTTGTGGCACTCACCTTTAGAAAACATTTAGTGATACTGTCTTCAAGTTCTTTAATAAGGGACTAAAATGTAATTTATCTGAATCAAGAGATTTGAACTCATTTTTCAAAGGACAAGAAAACAAGAGACAGAATGCCATAAGAAATGGGGTTTGCTGAATGTTAGAAAATCAGAACTCTGTCTAATGTTTGCTCTGGGAAGAGGTAAAGATTGCCCTGCAGAGATTGCTGAGAGATGCTTCTCTTTCCAGGTCTGATTGCTCTTCCTGTGTCTCTCCTTTCTCTGCGTGAATTTCTCCTGCATATTGTTTTGGTTTGAGCTTTATCCTATTCCTGGCCCATTGAAGATTCTTTTCAATAACTCCTAATAGTCTACAGTATTCAATGAAAACACATCTTCTTTTTAAAAGCCTCTAAAATCTGATTTCCTTTTTAAGACTAAGTATCACTTACTGTATTTCCCAGGGACTCCATCTGACTCAAGATGCTGATTTCCTGCTATCTTTCCCTATCCCGCCCCACAAGAACCTTCCATGATGATGTCTATAGATTTGCTCCTGCTCTTCCCATTAGAATTCTCTTCCTCTATCTCTCTGTTAATAACCTGTCTATCTTGCAGATCCACCTCATGCAATACCTTCCTTGAAGGTTCACAATCACTTCCCATCTAACATTTTAGTACTACTAACTGGTAGTACTAAGTATTTACTACCAGTTGATGATTCAATGAACACATTTTATTACACTACATTGTCTCATTACTTATATCAGTAGTCCTTTAAAAGCACTTAATTTGTGTGTCTGTGTGTATCTTGTTTCATGTTGTAGTTTCCTGTCAACTAAGCAGTAAACAATTTGTTGCAGCCAACATGTTTTATATTCCTCTTGTACTCACCAACATTTAGCACACATGTAACTTTACTATTAAGTATAGAGTAGGTATTCAACATATATGTACACTTGAATTCTGGATCACCTGGTTTTCAGCCTCTGGCAAGATATTCATGAATATTTTTGTGCAATAGGTTATTTGACAAGATTCCAGACTTTTAAAAATATTTAATGTTGATAAATCCTTATGTTCACAGGTAAGCTGAAATGTTTCATTTGCTCAAAAGAAAAACTGGATAAGACAAGTCTTTAGATATTAGAAACAAACATAAAAGACTAATATCATATGGGTATTTGTGTGTGGACATAAATGTGTATTTTTCAGTCAACTTTTGAGCAAAGAATTATATGTGAACTTAAGCAAATTCTATCACTTAAAGTGCATTAGCACAAACTTCCTACAAAATCAACTAATTGTTGAATCAAATTTATGTGTATTGGTAATGCATTGCATTAGCTTAGAATGAGGCCTCTATATTTACATCTTAGTACATTGAAAACCACATCTCCGTCACTTCTCTATTAGCAACACATATTCAAATACGATCTTCTTCCTGCAAGGAGTCAGGAAGTACAAAAATGTAAATTTAGGTTGGTGGGCTTATGTCTTCCTCCTTCCAGAAAAGAAAGATATTGTTGCTATTTTTATCATGGAAATTAGTAGGAATACCACACACACACACACACACATACACTCACTCAGTCACAGAAAGACTGAGTTAAACTACAAGTAAGTCAAACATTAAACAGAGTTCTTAATCTCTTCATTCTGGTAGGAGAAAGCTGCTGATGCTATGTGAGACTGCATAACAACAATGTCTAAATTCTTTAAATGAAGTTCCAAAGATGCAGATAAATAATACCTAAGTATTCTACATCCGGGCTGTTCTCAGCACTTAATGGGTGTTAGCTTGTTTAGTCCTCACAATTATGCAATGAGGTAGATACTATCATTTTGAGGAAACAGACACACAGAGGTTAAGTGACTTGCTCAACATCACAAACAGTAATGGTGGAACTAATTTTAGACTCAAGCAGACTGGCTGTGAAGGCTGTGATCTTCACCACTTCATCCTACTGCTTCAGCATAATACTTTGACAGTTAACACTAAGACTGAGTGATCGAAGAATAACACTGAATGGCTAAAAGAAAAAAAAAAGAACCCCTTTCACATGATGGTTAATAAGCTATCTTGATCTATCCCAAGAGTGTAAAGACAGAAGGAGCTTTGCAAAAATGTTGAGTTAAAATGATACCATTTTCCCACATTATATTTTATAGATTAAAAATGATACATTTCTTAGAATCATATACATTCTTACATTTCATACCATTTTTATTCTAAAATAAAATGTACCTTAAAAATTTACGTTATCTTCCCATTGCTGCCAGCAAGTTGTAAGGCAGTTACAATTACCTCATACTTTCTAGTAAGCTCAGGAAAGAACCAGTATCAGAACTTACAGGATGGTAGTAGAAGCTTAGAAGAAAACCCCAGAGACAAGTGTGTCTTTTTTTTTTTTTTTTTTAAGAAAGCTATGGCTGGGTGTGGTGGCTTACACCTGTAATCCCAGCACTTTGGGAGGCCAAGGTGGGTGGATCACGAGGCCAAATATCAAGACCATCCTGGCCAGCATGGCAAAACCCCATCTCTATTAAAAATACAAAAATTAACTGGGCATGGTGGTGTACACCTACAGTCCCAGCTACTCGGGAGGCTGAGGCAGGAGAATTGCTTGAACCTGGGAGGCAGAGGTTGCAGTGAGCAGAGATCATGCCACTGCACACCAGCCTGGTAACAGAGTGAGACTCCATCTCAAATAAAAACAAAAAAGAAAGAAAGAAAAGAAATGCTACATCACCGATACTCTTAATGGTACAGAGGACTTGGTTACCTTGAGTTGAAAGTTATTTCAGGGAGTAGTCAGAATTCCAATTGTAGGAACTTTCAGAAACATTTTAATCAATCTAGTTCCACTGCATGTCATTTGGCTGATTACACAGTCTACATCTAAGTGAAATCCCCCAGCAGATAGAAGATGTAAATCCCCAGTGATAAAAACGCATTGTGTCCTGGATCAAAGGCAGCATTTTTTTCTTTCTTAGTGTTACATAAAATCGTGGTATGAGCAATTGGAATCAATGGAATAAGGCATATCATGCTTAAAAGATCTACACTTATGTACTATTAGCAATACATTTCTCTTCATTTTCCATTATTGGGAGTTAGCCAGACACTCACTGTCCTCCACCCTCAATGAGCTGCCCTTTCTGGGACAAGTGGCAGCCACTGAGTGCAGATGGCCAGGAGTACATGTATTTGCTCAGTGAGAAATTAAAGTAGATTAAACCTGTGACCTAATTGGTTGCAACCATGGCCGTATTTTGACAGCAGTAACAAGTGTATGTCTATTGCTATCTCTGAGACTGTTTATTTCACAGTAAATAGATATATTCAAATCAAAACCATTTTTTCAAAACCGTGTTTTTAGCATTTGTATCAATATGTACACTTTCATATTTTGACTCCCATAGAAATATAACATACACAGACAACCTTCTGAATGTTACCTTCTGTAACACCCTCTAAATTTTTTCTGTGATTCTTTTGAACCTTTCAGGCTACAATCCACTGTAGAAACAGATAATTTTACATTGAGTACTTATTTATTTATGAAATTTATATTCATGGCAGCAAATACATTTCAACTTAAGATGCACTTTGATGCCTGCTGACAATACAATTAAAACTTCTCATCTAAGTTGGATGTCCCCAAAACCTTGACAAGAAAACCAATAAAAGTGTCCTGCATCCTGTGTCCTATTTCTTTGGAGAATAAAAGGAATGCAAATTAAGTCAATGAGAAACCATGGGCAAAATATTTTAATTGATCGTCATCAAAGAAAACATAAAATCCTCTGTTCTTCAAATACCTACTACTGGTTTTTTTTTTTTTCTTTTCTATTTTTAATCTTGCAAGAATCAGTGACTGGAGAACTGGCTCCGCTATTTTATACAGGCTTTTGTGCTCAGACAAATGTGACAGCCCTCAAAGAAACTGAAAAACATAATTTAACCCCAGATGGTTCTTTTAACCTTTACTATATTATCAAAGCGCTATATGCTTTAAATTTTGAAAAGTCAATTTATCCTGCCACCTATTCACTTCCTTCTCCCCTGTCCTCATTTGCCTTTTCCAAACTGAATTCGGAGGTCAATTTTGATATTCACCTGGTCGCTCACATCCACTAATTCCTTGCCTTTCACTTGCTTCTTTGTGCCTCTTCTGCAAACCCCCAGTTCTGGTCAGATCCAGCTCTCTGCAAATACAGCTTGACTACTTTTTCCGATCTCCTTGACAGTTGGCTGAAGCCCTGGGACTGATTTCTGGTCAATGAAATGTCGGCAGAAATGGTGGAAACTGTCCCCAGGCTTGACTCCTGAACATCTGTGAAATTGTCTGGTTATTTATCTTATGATCATGAAGGAATTTTGGTGGACGTTGAAGTTGGGAGTAGGGTGTGGAGGGGATGTATTTACAGACACTTGATGTAGACACTTGACTATTGGAAGAGCGACAGTTACCCCTAAAGCGCTTTGGAATGGGACAACAGAGGGGAAAACAAAAGTCTTCCCTTTATTATGTCTCTGATATTTGGGAGCTGTTTGTTAGCTTCATTTTCTTACCCTAATCAATGGAATTAACACCCACAATGGGTCTTTAAAAAGCTACAAGACAACCATGCTACATTTCCCAAGCCTGCTCACACTTCTAGTCTCCTAAGTGATTTTATCACACCCTTTTTGTTCCTTTCCTCACCCTCTTGCTTCTTATTTAGCTGAAAAACTGGAAGTAATCAAAGGAGAATGTCTATAAGCTCCACACAATCACATCTCCCTACTCATCCAGCATCTGCCTGTATCTGCCCTGCCTTCCCTGGTGTCAGTGGTCCTAAGATGACTTTGTAGGTGTGTACTGGTAAACGTTGCTTCCAGATCTTTATGTCAGACTCTCAGTTAATCTTCCCTGTATTTGGACAATGGAAAACCTGGTGACCTGTAGGAGATTCTCTACAGATGCAAATTTTCCCCCACAAAAGAAAGCCTTGCAAGGCAACTTCCATCTGCTGGCCATGTGATAGCTATCTCAAGATATGTCAAAGAAATCCACTTGGGCACAAAGTATTTTGATTTTCTTTTATTTTTCCTGAGGATAGGATCTTGCTCTGTTACCCACGCTGGAGTGCAGTAGTGCCATCATGGCTTATTGCAGCCTTGACCTCCTAGGCTCAAGTGATTCTCTCACCTCAGTCTCCCAAGTAGCTGGGACCACAGCCATGTGCCAGCACACCCAGATAAGTTTTTTATTATTTGTAGAGACAACATCTCCCTATGTTGCCTAGCTGCTCTCAAACTTCTGGGCGCTAGTGATCCTCCCACCTTAGCTACCCAAAGTGCAGGGATTATAGGCATAAGCCACCATACCCCACCTTGATTTTCTTCACCAGGATGTTCAACATCTCGTGTATAATAAATTGGTGTGGAAGAAATATTTTAACATGCAATACTCTAAGCCAGGGGTTCTCAAGCTACAAAGGGCATCAGAATCACCTGACCTATTAAAACATGGATTTCTGGGCCCCACCCCCAACATTTCTGATTCAATAGTTCTGGGGTGGGACCTGAAAACTTACATTTCCCCCAAGTTTCCAGGTGATGCTTCTGCTGCTGGTCTGAGAACACACTATGAACAGGTGATGCTTCCGCTGCTGGTCCAAGGACATATGAGAACCACTGTTAAAGGCTGGCTACTAAAAGAATGATCCCTGGACCAGCAACGTAGACATTATCTGGTCATGTGTAAAAAAATTCAGAATCTCTGTCTTTATCGGAGAACTACTTAATTGGAATTCGCATTTTAACCAGGAGGTTTAACAAGGTGTATTCTCCAGGTCATTTGTATGCATATTAGAGTTTGAAAAGCATTAGGGTTTTAAAAAAATAGGAGGGATATAGGACTGAATGTTTTCCCTAAGGCAAGGAGAAGTCTGGCATTGCCAAGTGTAAAGACAGCCAGATGTTGAGAACTGTTAAGTAATACAGTTACAGTAGTTCTTATCGGTCATTGCACTTGGTATGGTGTCAGTTACCCTGGGTCACTGAAAATAGGGAAGTACAGTACAGTCAGATATTTTGAGAGTGAGAAACCACATTCACATAACTTTTATTACAACACATTGTTATTATTATTCTGTTTTATGATTGTTATTGTTAATCTCTTACTGTGCCAATTTATAAATTAGACTTTCTCACAGGTATGTATGTATAGGAAAAACAACATATATAGGATTAGGTACAATCTACAGCTCAGGCATCTACGGGGGGGTCTTGGAATGTGTCCACCTCGAATAGGTATAACAGCGAAGCAGGTAAGAACTAACGTAACTAACTTCATTTTGTTTAAGGGACCTTTACCTATTCCTGCATATAGGCAAGGATAATTACAGAGCACTGAGATAATATATAAAAACAGCAGTCATGCAGTTTTCAAAAAGAACTCTGAGTTTAAAGAAGTATGTCAGCAACTATGTTTTGTTAAAGATTTATGGGAAAAGTGTGACCTGAAAAGGGAAAAGAAGGTCCCAGCACCCTCACACCCTCACTGGTGCCCAGATGTCTGCAGTCCTCAGTTACCTCTTGCCCTGAGCCCTCCATCTTCTTCCTGCCCTTAACGTAAAAAGAGACAAAAATTTAGAATGACCTAAGATGGTACTTGAGCAGGACAGTCTGCCATCATCTTGGTTTGCTGGCTTTCTGAGTAAACCAGCTTTCCTCCCACCAACGCTCGTCCCTTCAGTTTTGCCTTTCAAGCAGGAGGCAGAGAAACTTCGGTTTAGTTACTGGGGGACTACTGTATATATATACATAATAGCTATAATTATATCTTAATTATATGTGTGTATGTGTATAATTTGTAGTCTATAAAAACATGTTATCTTTTTAAAAACAAACAAAAAGACAATTTGTGTAGGTTGAGGATTTTCAGAATCCCTTAATGTACAGTTAGCAGCAACCCAGGTGACAAAGAACTCAGAATGAGGCAGAATTTCTTGGGCAGCAGCAGGCCAAAGCTAACACTGACTGACACCTGAGCCTAGAAATGGTTGAAAATGGAGAAGCCATTGGGCAAGCTCCCAGTTACATCTCTGGCACTCTTACTGCTGGGAAATATCAAAGACTTACACTTGGGCTGCTTCTGTCTTCCTTGTTCTTAGCTTCATGTAAGAAGTAATAACGGCAGGTCTGAGAGCAGGAAAAGACATTTAGTAAGATAATAATTCTGGACAGACTCATTAAAAGGCTAGGAGCAGAACTGGCCAATAAGAGGTATATATTGAAAGAACTTTTCTAATCCCTTAAGCTTTCTTTGTCCAATATCAGAAACTCTCACTGATAGTAATAAAATGCAAAGGAATATCAAGAAAGGGTCACGTAAATAAATGTATCATTTTATCCCTTAATGCTTTCAACATGGCAGTTTTTTCTAAACAATTATATTCTTTTTATGTTTATTAAAAGTTAGTCATAAAATAATAATGAACCAATATTTGAAACAAAAAATCTGTGGAATGTTCTTAAGTTTCTTTTTTGTTGTTGCTGTTGTTGTTAAGTTTCTTAAAAAACATAGTATACCAGGTAAAAGAAGTTTGCTTAAAAATCGTAGGTAATTTTTACTCAAATCTTTTCTAATACTGGTCAAAAAATAAAGCTTCCCTAATCTCTGCAATAAAATGATACAGGTTAGTATTTTAATAATATGTTCAAAAGCTAGTACATGTAGGATGCTTTAAAATTCTAGTATAAACTTTTAAAAAAATAATTTTACTTTCATTTTAGATTAAATAGGTATATGTGCAGGTATGTTACATGGTTATATCACGTGATGCAGAGGTTTGAGCTGCAAATGCTCTATCCCCCAGATACAGAACATAGTACCCAAAGTTTAGGTTTGCAGCCCTTGCTTTCCTTCCTCCATCTGCATTGTTAGTCCCCACTGTCTATTGTTGCCATATTTATGTTCATGAGTTCTCAATGTTTAGCTCCCACTTATAAGTGAGAACACACAGTATTTGTTTTTCTGTTCCTGTGTTAATTTGCTTGGGATAATGGCCTCCAGCTGCATCCACTTGCTGCAAAGGACATAATTTTGTTCATTTGTGTGGCGTGTAATAGTCCAATGTGTACATGTACCACATTGTCCTTATCCAATCCACCATGGATGGGCACCCAGGTTGATTATGGTGCTATTGTAAACAGCACTGTTATGAGCATATAAGGATAGGTCTCTTTGGTAGAATCATTTATTTTCTTTTGGATATATGCTCAGTAGTGGGATTTCTGGGTCAAATGTTACTTCTATTTTAGGTTCTTTGAGACATTAAAGGTTTTAATTTCTTTTCTTTCCCCATCAATTTACATTCCCATCAACAGTGTATAAGCATTCCCTTCTCTCCACAACCTTGTTTTTTGTTGTTGTTTTTTTGATTTTTTGGAGTTTTGTTGTTGTTTGACTTTTTAATATGGTCTTAGAGGATCACGACATAATGGGGGCATTTTTAGACAAGCCAAAGATGGAAAAGCATAATGCCCAGGGGCAGGGTAATGGGTTGCGATACGGGCTAAGTGGCATGCAAGGTTGGCATATTGAAATGGAGGATGCACAAAGCTGTGATCGCTTTGTCAAGTGGCCTTGAGAACATCCCCAGCCTCCCACCAGGGGTTGATTGGCAAACAAGCAGAATGTTATTGAAGCCATTTATGAAAGACTGAATCCTTATAAAAATGATGACACCAACTCCACATCAACTGATGCTGTGTGTTGAAAGTGCTCATCTAGCCATGGAGTTTACCTTCACCTCCGAAGTGAGGATAGCTCAACTTTGTTGAACGTTTTAACATCCATCCTCAATTTTAAGGAAGGGGATATGACATGGGTGAGATTATACCAGAGAACTTCAGCAGTACAACTTCTAGCCCAGAACTAATTTTTTTTTTGTAAATTTAAGACTTACATAAACATGATTTCAAACCATAATTCAAATCTACCTTGATCCTTTAGATAGTACCAGCTAGTACTAGGTACTAATTCTACTGAAACTATTCCCAAAAAATCAAGGAGTAGGGACTCCTCCCTAACTAATTCTATGAAGACAGCTTCACCCTGACACAAAAACCTCACAAAACATAAAAACTACAGACCAATGTCCACGGTGAACATAGATGCAAAAATACTAGCAAACTGAATCCAGTAACATGTCAGAAAGTTGATTCACCATAGCCTTCATTCCTGGGATGCAAAGTTGGTTCAACATATACAAATCAATAAATTCATCACATAAACAGAACTGAAAACAAAAATCACATACTCATCTCAATAGACACAGAAAAGGCTTTTGACAAAATCAAACAGCTCTTCATGATAAAAAAAAAAAATCCACCAACTAGGCATCAAAGGAACATATGTCAAAATAATAAGATCCATGTATGACAAACCCATAGCCAACATCATACAAAACAGGCAAAACCTGAATGCATTTCCCTAAAAACTACCGCAAGACAAGGATGCCCACTCTCATCACTCCTATTCAACATAGTACTGGAAGTCTTTGCCAGAGCAATCAGGCAGAGTAACGCCATCTTGTATAGGAGCTGGGTAAAATGAGGTTGAGACCTACTGGGCTGCATTCCCAGATGCTTGAGGCACTCTAAGTCACAGGAAAAGATAGGAGGTTGGCACAAAATACAGGTCACAAAGACCTTGCTGATAAAACAGTTTGCAGTAAAGGAGCCGGCGCAAACCCACCAAAACCAAGATGGTAATGAGAGTACCCTGTGGTCATCCTCACTGCTACATTCCCACCGGCACCACGACAGTTTACAAATGCCATGGCAACATCAGGAAGTTACTGTACATGGTCTAAAAAGTAGAGTCCTGGAGGGCAGTGGCATGATATCTGCTCATTGCTGCCTCAACAGTCCAGGCTCAAGGGATCCTCCCACCTCAGACCCACAAGTAGCTGGAACTATAGGCATGAGCCACCACACCCAGCTAATTTTTGTATTTTTTGTAAGTATGAGTTTTCGCTATGTTGCCCAGGCTGGTCTCAAACTCCTGGGCTCAAGCGCTCTGCACACCTTGGCATCCCAAAGTGCTGGTACTACAGGCGTGAGCCTAAGAGAAAATGTCATCTACGATGTTGTCAAGTGGTGGTGTCAGAAGAAAGCTACAAAGAGCTAATTTGCCATGAGTGTTTTATGTTTCTCTGAGTTTTGTGAGTGTGGTACTATTGCCCTGTGTTCTGGACTGTCTATTCAAGGAGCAGCTATAGATACAGAGGTAGTATCTCCTCTGCAGCAAAGGATAAGTTTGCTCACAGCGTTGGAAGACAGAGGAGTATGTCTCCTTGGACACGCTTGCTGCCCAATATAAAAAATTGGGGTTCCCAGAGCTCTAGGGTCCTCTCCTGTAGTGCAACCAACTGAATGTGCAGGGGACATGTGACCCTCTTTGTGTTGCCCTGTGGGACACAGAGTTCAGGAAACTGGCACAAACATGCACGTGTTCTGGCTGCTGCTGTTGTTCCATGAATTGTCTTTCATCTATGGCCTGGGGTCTTATGATGTCTGTCAACATCCATGAAACTGGGGCAGGATCACTTGTTAGCTTGCCACTAGAGTAAGGTTTCACATCTGTTACAATACCTGACAGTTCTGGCAGTAAGAGTGGGATGCTGAAAAAGGCATGTGTTTTTCTAGAGGAATGAGGACCTTATGGGCTGATAAACAACATTTAAGAAAAGTTCATGGGAATTGGTAGTAAATATGTTGACCAAATTGTGTGGTTAACTGGACAATAAATAGGACTTCACCACTGCCCACTGTTGAGGAGAAACTCAGAAGGTGGTCACAGCTGGCAATACGAGGAAGCAGGTTCAAAACGTCTAATACTATGTCATTGTTGTCAACTCTCCTCAGGCAGAGGAACTTCCTTGAGAAACTGATGGTTAATTAGGTGCACTGAATTATAACAACTTGTACTAAGAATCATCCTAGACCAGCAAAAATTTCCACCCCAACAACAACAGTTGCAGAGCTGTATGTCTACACTGAGTGTGAAGGAAGGAACATTTGCGACCGTTATTGGCAGAACTAGGCTAATTGTTATTGTGCTGGCTGGTTCCCTTGAGACATTTGCTAAGGAAGAATGGTAACAGCTGGACCATCTTACAATTCAATCCCTCCTGCAGTCAGTCTATCAGGCCAATTGTGGATCTGCTCAAGACAACTGTACACGGACTTACAGGTGGTGAAGTTTTGTTCTGGTTTAGTTGTTGTTTCTTTGTTTTGCAGTGGATCCTGGCTGCTCTGAAGGAGCATTAGCCTTGTCAAGGAAATGTCCTGATATAGTTAAACCATAGAAGAGACATTGACTAGTATTCTGGCTCTTACTGCCCCTGATAGGATTTACAGTGTGATAAAGGAGACCCACTGGAGAATGAGAAATTGACCCAATGAAATCTGTATAAATTCCTGTGGGCAGCCCCACCACCATGGAAAATGTCCCTAGTCTTTATATTGAAACAAGGCAAGATTTTAAGTGATATTAGCATGGAAATAGAGGTGCAGGTGCCCCACATTAAAGTGAACACCTTTAAAAGGTTGTCCCAGCAGAAACCAGTCAAGCCTTAGTTGGCTGGAGGATGCAAACCTAGTGGTCCCAGCTAGAAAGCAATGTGACTGCTGCTAAGTTAAGGGGTTCCGATGGCGTAAACAAGAGGAACCGTGCACCCAGGAGAGTACTCACTGGGATGAACATATTTCAAGTTCTTTCAGTTGAACCAAAGCTGCTGCCACGCTGCTCAAAACTGAAGGTAAATATGAAGCCGCTTGCACCGAGATTCCCTGTTTCACTATCCTTTGCTCTTTCTCTGCGCCAATCTCAGCCACTTTAAGGAGACAAAATATTAGAGGTAGAGATGAGGTCTCTTTGTCCCTGGAATATGTCTGGGAATTTTGAAAAGGGGAAGGACTCAAACTTTTATGGCTTTTTGGATATGGCCGCCTAGGGAACTATCCGGTGCAGCCCCATGAAAGAAAATAGGTCTAGATTCAGCTAATGAGGTTGGGGAAGGATTCACAGTGGGGAAAGAAGGTTAACGTGACCTTGTGGGCCTATTCAGTGTTCTGTTGTTGATGCTTCTACCTATGAATGTAGACAAAGATGTATTACATGATTGTACTTCGTTGTCCCATATGGCCAGAGGCAATTTTTTTGACTGAGGAGAGCCACACGTAGAGAACTGCTAGTTGGACATAGAAATAGCTCTGCATTTTATACTTCTGTTCTCTCGTAGGTGTTCAATCAGAAATAGTATAACATCTTAGGGAAAGGAAGATCACAGCCTTGTTGAAGGACTTAAAACTAGAAAGAATAGTAAGAGATGCTGTAGCCCAATACAATAGCCTTACACAGTCAGTGGAAAAAAAAAAAACCTAACAGTACTGGAGATTCACAGCGGTTATCAACTTGAATTCAGCTATTGCTCCCAATGCCTCCGCAGTTGCAGACATTGTAAAGGTGATTATATTCATTACACAGATCAATAGCACTTGACGTTATGTCTTTAGACACTGCCGAAACCTATTTTGCCATGGGCCCGGCATCAGGGGATCCAGATCAGTTCTCATTCACGTGGTAAAGTCTCCAATGTGTGGTTGCTATACTTCCCCAGTGTTTCCTACACTTCTTTGCCATTTGCTACTGAGGAGTAGATCGGGATTTAGCATAAGTGCTTCTGTTCTTTAATTTCCAGAGTTTTTCCTGTATATATAATGTTGCCAAGTCAGAATACTCATCCTCACTGGCCCTGACTGTGGTATTATTACACTTCCTCCAGTGGGAGTAACTGATAAATCCTGAAAAAATGCAAAAGAACTGCTTGCCAAGTAAAGTTTTTTATGGAACAATGTGGGTAGATTCACAATGTTAAGTCCCTCTGGCAGTCAAGGAAGACTACTGTCTCTTCAGACCACAAAGCCAAAAAAATAAAAGAAATGCCACATTGTTGGGTTCTTTAGGAATTGGAGACAGAATGTACCTTGCTTGGGCATTCTACCTGTTCTTTATATTGGCTTATCCAAAATTCATATTTTGAATAGGGCCCAAACCAACATTCTCCACTGAAAGGTGTTCAGCAAACTGAAATATGCTTTCCATTTTGGGAACCCACATCCTTAACATCCATCTTGAGTGACCAGTGATTTTCTACTTTGAGTCTCTGATAAAGAGAAGCTGCCTCCATTCAGCAGTGCCGTTTAGGGTCTGGACTTGTCCTCTCTTTGAGACAATGCAGTGCAATCAGGGAGAGGACAAGTCCTGACCCCACTGGGCACACAGAATGGAGACAGCTTCTCTACCAGAGGCTCAAGGTAGCAAATTATAACGCCCTTTATAAAGAAGCTTCTGGCTCTTGTTGACATAAAATACATAACCCACAGGGGTCTTGTGACTTGCTTGTCTGATATTCTCATCTGGCAGTGGGTGGGCCAATTCAGAATCAGTGACAAGTTGTGAAGGGCCCAACAAGCCTTGGCTGTCAAAGGGAAACAGCATATTTACAAATGCAGCCAGCCTGGCTTCAGCAGCATCTTAACATCCTGGCAGCAGTTTTACATAAAACATTAAGGTAACAATCCTTTTGGTAGAAACTTTATCTCCCTTTCTGTCACCTGAGGCTAAGCTGCTACCTGAATTGGAGCCTTCAATCCACAGTAGTCTTCTAAATGCCTATGCCTGGTTCACTGGTTTGGCTGAGATGAATTACAACCATATCAGCAAGGCTGCTGGGCCGTTCAGTCTGAGTGGCAGCTATGCAGAATATGAATGTGGTTCTCTAGTAAGTGGCCACAGTTCAAGTCCATTCTTACTGATCTGGCTAGTATAGTCCTTGGTGAACTTTGTTACAGTTTTACTGACTCTTAGGCTATTCCCAGTGACCTGTTTGGCATGCTACTTTGAAAACCACAGACAGATTCAATATGTCCTCTTTGGGATCAATAACTATGAAAATAATTCACAGCTGCTAAACAAAACATCTGGATCACTCATAGATATACCACGTGAATCTGTTTTCTGATAAGACCAGCTAGAAGTAAGCAGCCAGATGAGCCCGCACCACCCAGATCGTCACCCTGGCTGCCTGAATCCATCATTGTATCAGGCATGCTAACACATCCACTGACATAGACTGAGAACGAAGGAAAGGACTCTGTATTTCGGATGCAGAGGCCGCCATGCAAGCCAGACCTGGGACTCCTGCCAGAAGCCGAACAGCTTGCCTCCAGGTGAAGCCACATTGTTTGGCGTATTGTGCAGACCCAGTCTTGGAAGACTACACTAAGCAGTCGGGTGGTGGTGGTGGTGATGGTGCTTCACCACTCTTGATTCATTTTAGGTTACGCTGTGGCTGTTTGAGTTTGATCATCTGACCCTGTGGCATTCTGTGGGGTAGACAAATGCCCCCACAAACATAAAGGACAGATTGGACTGGCTGACCTCATGCAGCCCTCCAAAATAAGAATTGACTGCATTATTCAAAATGATCGGGAAGTGATAGGGCTCACCATTTGTTTGGGCAGCCACACTAAAGGCCCTGAGACTTTGCCCAGAAATTGATGTGGGTACTACTTGGGCACTCCAACAAATGTAAACAACGCCTCTTTTGAGGGACCCTCCCAAGAACTGTGCTTCTTGTGTGAAGACAAGCATTTCTTAGCTCTCCTTGAAAGCATGGTAACTCATACCTTAGGGTGGTCATAAGAAAGCTCTCAGATGACCTCAAAGATCCCTCCAAGATGAGGCTGTCCTTGGTTTATCCAAAGAGCTTCCTGGAGGGGTAACTGACATACTTTTTTTATGTGCAACCTGCGGGCAGTTATCTGTGCATTGGAAGCCCTCCAATTAGAAATGGTGATACAAAATGTGTCCCTGATTTTAGCTGAAGTGATCAGTGGTGCCAACTTTGCCCTGGAAGACAATCAAATCAGTTTCAGCTCAATGGCCAGTGTTGTTATGGATGCTGCAATTGTCCTATATTTTCTGCTTGCAAGCCAAGACAGTGTCTGTGCAAATGCTAATACATCCTGCTATACTTGGATTAATGCCTTGGTCCAAGTGAAAAGGTCAATACAAAAACTGATGGTTTATGGGATTTGTTTAGCTGGTTAGGCGTGGGATCCCAGGAGCCATGGTTGAGGTCACTACTGCTGTTGGGAGTCTTGTTAGTAACAGCCTCAATTAAATACTACATAAGACAAATAGAAAGGATGCGTTCCAACCTCTGTCAGATTAATTCCTTGAATATGCCCACTCTAATAACTACTAATTAGTTATTAGAGTGGAAATACTCAAAATAATCAGTAGTTATTAGAGTGGCATATTCAAGGACAATTCTTCAGAATCCAGGATGGTAGAGAAACCAGGGGTAGATGCTGGGAGATAGTCCATCACAGGATTCTCACATTTGTCCTTATCTTGTGACTTTCTTTGGTTTGCATTGTCTTTCAAAGGACGTTTTTTCCAGACAGCAGCCATGGAAGATAGTTTGTCTCTCTAGAGCAAAGGGCAGGCATGTTTGCTGTCTGGTATAATAAAGGGAATTTTTTCCCTTCTGGAGCAAAGGGTAAACATGCTTACCGTCAATGATAAAAAATTTGGGTTCTCAAAGCTTAGGCTTCCTCTCCTATAATGCAACACACTCACAGGCAGGTATCATCTGACCCTCCTTGTGTTGCCTGAGAATTGGCATTTATGAAACCAGAAAAAAAAAACTATAATTTTTTCCTCTGGTAATGCTATTGCTTTGAGTAATAAAGCATCCTTTATCTCTAACAAGGAATCTATTGCCTTCTACCCACTTCCATAAAGGGGTGGCCAGCTAAGTTGTCAGATTGCAAGCAGGAGAGAATCTCAAACCATTTATAGTTCTTGACCATAAGTTCCTGTGCATTCAAAATACATTAGACTTATCCCTCTATTTGGGAGGAATCATCAGTTTTGTATGGAAAAATGCAGTCTTATTTTCCAGTTAGAAAGATGCAAGGCCCTACAGTCACGCCTCTAGGGTAAAGCTTACTAGAGAAAATTAGAGTGGCTGTGTTTTGTGGGAAGACTTATCCTCAAAAAACGCTGGATCCTCAAAAAAATGGGATGATCCAGAGAGAGACAAAAAAAAAAAAAGCCACGAGGAGATGTTTTTCAAAGGCCCAAATCATGCTGTGGTCCTGAGCAGATTCCCTAAGTATAATTCTGTACTGTAGTATGTAGTAGAAGGTATCATGTTTCAGCAGTGCTGCAACTGAAACATGCAGTTCATTCGATAATGAAAAATGGGAGGCCCCATTCAGCAGAGGGAGGAAAGCATCAGGATACAGCAGGCAACACTCGGAGATGAGGAAAGATGGTTGTCAGCTGACTCTTTGTTACTTAGGGGCAGAACCTTGGACCACTTTTCTCTTTTCCCAGTTTGCTCCAGCCATGACTTTTGGTTTCCTCAAACACACTAAACGTTTCCCTTTTATTGGGATATTTTATGAGCTATTACATCTGCCTGAAATGTTCCTTCCCATGATTCTAACAAGACTAGCTATGTCTTGCACACATTCAGTTCATTCAACAGTTAGTGAGACCCTATACGTGCCAGATTTTGTTATATGTTTTGAGGATAAAGCAGTAATAATAAAAAACAAAAACCCCAAAAGAAACTATGCATTAATACAAAATCCTGCCTTCATGGAAGTTATATTCTAGTAGAGTGTGGGAGCACAGACTATACATTATGTAAATAAACCAAGTGGGGTTTCAAATAATGGCAAATGCTGCAGAGAAAAATAAGCTGGCGAGAGAGAGAGTGAATGGCAGAGTAAGAGTGGGGGTTTTATGTAGGGTGTAGGGAACATCTCACAGGCAAAATGAGAACAAAAAACAGGAGTGGTTAAGGGGTGAGTTTTATAGATACCTGGGGGAATATGGGTCAGAGCAGAAGAAATAAGATGTGCAAAGGCCCCGAAGTGGAAGTGTGCTATGCTGTGCTGAAGGAACAGCAGAGGCCAGCATGGCTGGAGTACAGGGGAAAAAGGGTGAACAAGGAGGAGGAGCTGAGGTCATGCAAGTGCTGAGGCTGAATCATGGCGAGTCTTGTAGACATTGCAGGGACTTGGCGGCTGCTGTGTATGAGAAAGAGCAGCTTCCATAGTCAGGTGTGCTGAAATGATGGATGACTGAATTGACTGAGGAGAGAAGGAACTATCTGAGAGACAGGAGAGCATATCTCAGGGTAAGTCAGAGAGCAAATCATCTAGTGCAGAAGTGGAAAGAGGGGCCTTACATAGAAGCACGGGAAGTTCTTCCTCCAGATCCACAGGAGAAGGCAGCAAAAATGGGTAGGACTGGTTGTTGGGAGCTTAGAAAACATTTCTCTCATTGCTTCTATTCTTGTTTTCCCCCAGAGAAATAGGAGGCAGGTGCCTTAACAGAGGGTAAGAAAGGAGATACTGGAGCTTTGCAGAAATAGTAGATGACCAGCATGGTGACTCATACCTGTAATCCCATCATACTGGGGGGCTGAGGCAGGCAGATCTCTTGAGACCAGCAGTTCGAGACTAGCTTAGGCAACATGGCAAAACCCCGTCTCTACTAAAAACACAAAAATTAGCTGTATGTGGTGGTGCACACCTGTAATCACAGCTACTCAGGAGGCGGAGGCACGAGAATCACTTGAACCCAGGAGGCAGACGTTGCAGTGAGTTGAGATTGCACCAATGCACTGCAGCCTGAGTGATAGAGCAAGGCTCTGTCTCAAAAAAACGTAGGTATACAATGGACTAGAAAAATGCAGTATGACTGTCAGCAGTGTCAAGTGTCCTCGAGAGGTCCCCGATCATGAATTTCAAATGAGACTTGTCATCATGGCTGTGTGTTTTACTCTAGGCTAAATTCAACTGTTAGTACAGGTGAGAAGTAAGCTAGACACTGTTTGTATCTCAGAAATGATCTCTTCAGATAAATCTCATTCCCACTCTGAAGTGGCCCCTCAGTGACATCAGTGTGATTTAATCCTTTGCTTTGCACACGTTGTCTTGATGTTACCTGTTCCTTACATGGAAATATGAAAGCCAACATATTTCTACCTCACTCACTGTTAAGTTTTAAAACATTGCTTGGTTTATATATACATTAGGTGTTCAGAAATATTAAATAAGAGATCACTTTGTCACTTCCATTAAAGGTAGGTAGATTGTGTGTGTGTTTGTGTGTATGTATGTGTGTGTGAGAGGTTGGCTTAATCAGAGATTCACTTGTTTTCCAAATCATAAATCCAAGCTGGCAAATAGACATCCAACCCATGAACCACAACATGCTCCTATGCATCTATGTCTTTTTTTTTAATGCTAGAAATAAAAAGTAATGTCTTAGAGGCTCCTTTAAATACTAACAAAAAGTTCTGTAGTTTCTTTGTCACTGGTTGAGTTTTCACACTGTAAGAGAGGACATGGTGCAGGTTGGCCTCATGGATGACCTGAAAGATGACCACTTGTTTGAAGCCCAGTTGATGAGCTGGAAAGGTGAATGAGCATGCACTTACCTTACGAAGATACAAAAACATAATCAGCAGATCTATAACCTTACCAATAGTTAAAAGCAGTAAATCTTTAACAGTGTAAAAGGCAGAGCTTAAATGAAGTTTCTTAATTTCTTACCTTCAATTATTTTTTCCTACATGTCATTAGATGACTTCTAATCCAGTTTACAATTAAATCCAAACCAGGCATTCAGATGAGCAGACCTACACATATAATTTAATATACTGTGAAAACAACTCATAGGGGCTCTACTAATTTTGTTCATAATGATAGGATCACTACTCTTTATCACTATGCATAATCATATTTCACGATACCTACAGGTGTGTGTTGGGGGGCTAACAAAAGGCTAGTTACCCAGTTTGCATGTTATCTTTGCCTTTTCTTCTTTTTCATCATTACATGAGCAACTGTACTAGCAAATAGGTAAAGAATAGAGCAGACAAATGGACAAATGGATAAATGCAGCTGGTAACTCCCATAAACTATTTGGGCAGAGGAATATCGTGAAATTTTTTCTAAAATAAAATCTCAATTCTCTCCATCCCCATTTCCATTACCCTGGTTTTTGTTCATTCACTTTTGGCCTTAACTATTGCAGTCTCTTCTGTACCTGCTTTCATCCAGTCCATTCCCCATATGGTAATCCAAGTGCTATTCTTGAAATGCAAATTGAACCACATTTCTCCCCTGCTTAAAAACCCTCAGTGGCTTATGGATGGGCTCAGTGTCTACTCAAGTTTTAGGGTCCTTCAGGATATGAACCGGTCACCTCTGTGGCCCCCCTCTCCTCACTTGTGACATCTCAGCCACGTCAAACTAATTCCATATCCTCAAATATATCTTGATTTTCAAGTTTGAGTTTTTACCAGTTCTCCCATCACTTGTGTGCTTTTCCTGGTAAACGGCTACCACCCTCCAGCTATCAGAAAACATTGCACCAGTACCTCTACTCTTCTAGATAGAGGTTGTAAGGTAGGAGACAGGCAGGATTTATTTCCTAGGCCAGACAGGATGGAGTGAAGAAACTGGCCAGAAGCAATAGGTAGCATTAAAGGCAACCTCTAGTTACCCTCACTGCCCGCTAGTATAAGACACTCCCACCATCACCGTGACAGTTTACAAATGCCATGGCAACAACCTGTTCCCACTCCTTATTCATGGCAACAGCCCCTAGGTTACTACCTCCCCCGCTTTTTTAAAGAGATTTCTGAATAACCCACCCCTTAACTTGCATATAATTAAAAGTGGGCATCAATACAGCTGCCAACAGCCCATATGCTTCCAGCTCTGGGTGCACTGCGTAAGCATTAGCCCTGGTTTGCAGTGAGCAGCTCTGGCTCATTCAATGTTGCTGTCTAATACCACCAGCTTTTAATTCTCTCCTGGGCAGAATCAAGAACCTTGACAGGCTAAACCCCAATTTGGGGGCGTGCCCGTCCTGCATCAGTTAGGTTTCTTCTTTCTGTAGTTTTTCATTGTCATCCACTTTTCTTTTTCTTTATTTTTAAGGTCATTGAGAGCAGGGACTGTGTCTGTCTTGTTTCTTATTGCAGCCCCAATGCATTTCACAACGCTCAGCTCCTGGTAAATGTTCGGTAGATCTTTTACATTTTGCTTACTGTAACAGATTTAGAATTGTATTTTAATTATGTATATCTGCATATACAAATATATAATTGACACATATAGTCACAGGTTATTTTGTTTATTTTTGTTAGGATGATTTCAGTGTTTAGAGCACTTTTAATTCATAACATTTCATGGCTTCGTTATGTTAATAGACTTAATTAGGCATCTGTATGAGATCCTCAGTCATATTTGAGCGGTCTCTTAAGACTGGCTGATAAATGAACCTACAATTAAAAAAACAAACATAATGTTACCAAAGTCGACTGGCTGAGACAATATGAAACACCATTCTTGAAAATGCTATTTTCTATGATTTCATTGTGTACAGACTGGAGGCTTGGCTGCTCTTGATCGTGTGATGACGTAGGTCCTCAGATCCATATTACGGTACACTGAACATTGCAAACAACTGCTGAGATACACTCGCTTTCCTCCTCTGAGTCAGTAACATGAGCTGCTTCGGTGGAATGCACTGTGGCAGGTTATGGGCGACACACAAAAAACAGAACGGTTTTTCCCTAACACTCTGGGAAAATGTGGATAATGCTATTTGTTCATAGTCATGGGCATGCTTGAATGATGACACAGATTGTGTTACCTTGAAATGGCAAGAGCTTTTAAACAAGCATATGTGAAGCTAAGCCTGAGGGCAAGAATTCCTGGCAGCTGAGGAAAGGGGAGGCAGAGCTTGCCAGTGCCATCTGCTTAATTTTCCTAATAATCTAACACCTGCCAGTGAGACTCATCTTGTATCCCAAAATGGCTGAGAATTGTAGAAACACCAACAAAAACTTCTTCTGAGCCTCTCACCCTCGTTACTAAGAGAGTGGCATTCCAACTTACCTACTTAGTCTAAAATGATGAGGATGTTAGCATCTCTGAGTGCCATCATCACTGCCATTAAGCCATGTTTCCTGAGAACCTATGGCATTCTTGGCACACTCTGTTTGAAATAAGAGACTGATTAAATAAAAGGCTGCAGAGAGAAATCAACCTTTCACCTGATAGTACTCTTCCTTGACGTTTCCATCAGCTTCCAGGTAGGCAGTCAGATAAGGATCTGATTTCTTTGTTTTGTTGTAACCAGCTTTAAAATTTAACTCTTTTTTTTTTTTAGATAGAGTCTCACTCTGTCGCCCAGGCTGGAGTGCAGTGGCGTGACCTTGACTCACTACAGCCTCTGCCTCCTGGGTTCAAGCTATTCTCTTGCCTCAGTCTCGCAAATAGCGGGGACCATAGGTGCCTGCTAATTTGTGTATTTTAATTTGTGTATTTTTATCATGCCCAGCTAATTCGTGTATTTTTAGTAGAGTCCATTTTGGCCAGGATGGTGTCAAACTCCTGACCACAAGTGATCCTCCTTTCTCGACCTCTTGAAGTGCCGGGATTGCAGGTAAAATTTAACTCTTGAGTAAGTACTTACCTCACCCAGAAGAAAGGAAGAATGCTTGTATTCTAATACAAAACAACCAGAATTTAGTTTAATTAGTGATCAAGGTCTAAACATGTATTTTAAATCAGAATTATCTCTCAAATATTCTTATCTAGTTTTCAAAATATCTCACAGCTGTTAAAGTCTGTTAAAGTCTTCATCACCCCATGAAAGGAAGGACTCCAGAGGGATAGGGGGCTGGTGTGGCTATTCAGGGAGTTGAAAAATGCTCCCCTGAAAGTGATATACTTCTTCAGAATAGTCCTTTATAAATGAGAATGCGGATATTTGATGAATAATAATTTACCTGTTATGACTACGTAACCTCATTCATCTCTCCAAGTAGTAAATGATGATATTTCTTAAAATACTGGGGCTTGTGACTAAAGTTCAACCTGGCACATGTTAATTCTTTGAAGGATGAGAAAAAATTATGTGAATGGTCTTAATATCGCCTCTGGGAAGCAGCTTCTATTTTCATGGACACTTCCAATCTAGAATAAAGAGAAATAAGTTGTCTAACAGTAGATATCCTGTGGTCAGATTGATTTTTGTTGTGTCTTAAGATCTGATGTAGGAAACAGCTCCTGTCAGGTGAAAGCATCAAATTCTCATCTTTGGAACCACATATCATAGGAATAGGAAGTGATTGGTTGTTGTGAGAATACATACAGAAGTCACTGGTATTGGTCTTATTATTCTAAGGTTGTCATTAACATCATACAGTCTCTGAAATAATGTATTTTCCTGACAGATTTTTTAATAGACTGACATACACATTCCAGGAAATGTAATAATCAACAATAAATATATAATCTGTGGACAGGATCTCACACAGACCAATCATCATGTACTTTGGATGTTCATTGCATTTTATATTCCATGCCTAGTTTTATTGTCCAGGATTGATTAGAATCCATCATTAATCAGCACATTAATATTTTCATTATTCTTTAGTGTATTGGATGCTGATTATAAAGAGAGTTTACTTGTAAGAATTATTTTTGAGCTTGATAGGCGGTGCCAAGATGGCCGAGAGGAGGCAACACTGGGATGCAGCTCCCAGCAAATGAGACGCAGAGGGCCAGAGGACTTTACCATTCCAAATGAGGTGCTGGGTTCATTTAAAGGGGACTGGAGGGACTCTGAAAAGAGCCCAGGGAAGGAGTCAAAGCAGGGCAAGAGCTGCCCAGGGAGAATGAACCAAGACAGGGTGGGGCACGTCCCCACCTGGAATGTGCAGCCAGCTCAGGGGGTCAGGGGACTTCACCTGCTCAGTGCTGCGATTCGGATCCTGTGCTTACCTCATCCCTCCTGCAACCCACAGTCCATGAGAGCCCTGCCAGACTGAGGGGTGCTGTGGGTTGTTGATGCAAATCTGAGCGAGGGCTCCCACCTGGTGGCGGGACCTGGGTGGAAGTTTGGACTAATGCTAGTGAGATGGAACAGCCCATCCCACAGAAAGAGGCAGAGATGAAAGCAGGAAAACAGGTCATAAGGCCTGGCAGGCCCCACCCTCCACAAAACTGAAACTGAATCCTGCGTGCCAGAGAGCTTGGCAGCTAATACACCAGTTTGACCCCGACCAGGAATATTGAGCTCAGGGAAGGAGAGATGCCATTGGGAAGGTGAAGCTAATTTCACCTGCAAACAAACCCCAGGGGAAAACCACCCACTTAGCAATCTGACTGAATCTGAGGCAACCCAGCAGTGCCGCTACAGGCCAAAAAAGATATCACTCCAACCACAACAGAAAGGATGTCCACTCAGAGATTTCTCCAGAAATCACCACTTCAAAGATAAAAGGGAGATAAGTCCACGAAGATGGGGAAAACCCAGCACAAAAAGGGTGAAACCATCAAAGACCAGGACACCTCTTCCCCTCCCAGGGATCACAACTCCTCACCATCAAGGGAACAAAGTAAGACAGAAAATGAGTTTGATGAATTGACAGAAGCAGGTTTCAGAAGGTGGACAATAACAAACTTCTCTGAATTAAAAGACCATGTTCTAACCCAATGCAAAGAAACTAAGAACCTTGAAAGAAGGTTAGACGAAATGCTAACTAGAATAACCGGCTTAGAGAAGAACATAAACAACTTGATGGAGCTGAAAAACACAGCAGAAGAATTTTATGAGGCATGCACAAGTTTCAACAGCCGAATCCATCAAGTAGAAGAAAGTATATCAGAGATAGAATATGAAATTAATGAAATAAAATGAGAAGGCAAGATTGGAGAAAAAAGATTGAAAAGAAATGAACAAAGCCTCCAAGAACTATGGAATTACGTGAAAAGACCTAATCGACACTTGATCAGCATACCTGAATGTGATGGGGAGAATGAATCCAAGTTGGAAAACTGTATTCAGGATGTTATCCAAGAGAACTTCCCCAACCTAACAAGGCAGGCCAACATTAACATCCAGGAAACACGGAGAACACCACAAAGATATTCATCAAGCAGAGCAACCCCAAGGCACATAATCATCAGATTCACCAGGGTTGAAATGAAGGAAAAAACCCTAAGGACAGCCAGAGAGAAAGGTCGAGTCACCCACAAAGGAAAGACCATCAGACTCACAGTGGATCTCTCGGCAGAAACTCTACAAGCTAGAAGGGAGTGGGGGCCAATATTCAACATCCTTAAAGAAGAGAACTTTCAACCCAGAATTTCATATCCAGCCAAACCAGGCTTCATAAATGAAGGAGAAACAAAATCCTTTATGGACAAGCAATTGCTGAGAGATTTCATTGCTACAAGATGTGCCTTACAAGAACTCCTGAAGGAAGTACTGAAAATGGAAAGGAACAACTAATACCAGCCACTGCAAAAACATACCAAATCGTAAAGAACAATAGTGCAACGAGGAAACCATGTCAACTAACGGGCAAAAGAACCAGCCAGTAACAAAATGGCAGGATCAAATTCAAACATAACAATATTAACCTTGAATGTAAATGGGTTAAATGCCCGAATTAAAAGACACAGACTGGCAAACTGGATAAAAAGTTAAAACCCAATGGTGTGCTGTATTCAGGAGACCCATCTCACATGCAAAGACTCACATAGACTCAAAATAAAGGGATGGAAGATCTACCAAGCAAACGGAGAGCAAAATAAAAAATCGGGGTAGCAAACCTAGTCTCTCATAAAACAGACTTTAAACCAACAAAGATCTAAAGAGACAAAGAAGGGCATTACATAATGGTAAAAGGATCAATGCAACAAGAAGAGCTAACGATCCTAAATATATATGCATCCAATGCAGAAGCACCAAGATACATAAAGCAAGTTCTTAATGACCTACAAAGAGACTTAGACTCCTGCACAATAATAGTGGGAGACTTTAACACTTCACTGACAATGCTGGACAGATCAGTGAGACAGAAAGTCAACAAGGATATCCAGGATTTGAACGCAGCTCTGGATCAAGCAGACCTAATAGACGTTTACAGAACACTCCACCCCAAATCCACAGAATACACATTCTTCTCAGCACTACATTACACTTACTCTAAAACAGACCACATAATTGCAAGTAAATCACTCCTCAGCAAATGCAAAAGAACAGAAATCATAATGGTCTCTCAGACCACAGTGCAATCAGATTAGAACTCAGGATTAAGAAAAGCACTCAAAACCGCACAGTCACATGGAAACCAAGCAGCTTGCTCCTGAATAACGAATGGATAAACAATGAAGTGAAGGCAGAAATAAAAATCTTCCTCAAAACCAATGAGAATGAAAACACAACATACCAGAATCTATGGGACACATTTAAAGCAGTGGCTAGAGGAAAATTTACAGCAATAAATGCCCACATGAGAAGCAAGGGAAGATCTAAAATGGACACCCTATCATCAAAATTGAAAGACCTAAAGGAGCAAGATAAAAAAAAAAAAAACTCAAAAGCTAGCAGAAGATAAGAAATAACTAAGATCAGAGCAGAACTGAAGGAGATAGACAACCCTCCAAAAAATCAATAAATCCAGGAGCTGGTTTTTTGAAAAGATCAACAAAATAGACTGCTAGCTAGACTAATAAAAACGAAAAAAAGAATCAAATAGATGCAATAAAAAATGATAAAAGGGAGATCAGCACCAATTCCTCGGAAATACAAACTACCATCAGAGATTACTACAAACAGCTCTATGCACAGAAACCAGTAAATCTGGAAGAAATGGATAAATTCCTGGACACTTGCACCCTCCCAAGACTAAGCCTGGAAGAAGTAGAAACCCTGAATAGACCAATAACAAGGTCTGAAGTCGAGTCAGCAATTAGCCTACCAACCAAAAAAGTCCACATCCAGACGGGTTCATAGCCAAATTCTACCAGATGTACAAAGAGAAGCTGGTACCATTCTTGTTGAAACTATCCAAAACAATACAAAAAGAAGGCATCCTCCCTAACTCTTTCTATGAGACCAATAGCATCCTGATACCAAAACCTGGCAGAGATACAACTAAAAAAGAAAACTACAGGCCAATATCCATGATGAATATTGATGCAAAAATCCTCAATAAAATCCTGGCAAACCGAATCCAACAGCACATCAAAAAGCTTATCCACCATCATCAAGTAGGCTTCATCCTGGGGATGCAAGGCTGGTTCAACTTATGCAAATCTGTAAACGTAATCCACCACATAAACAGAACCAAAGATAAAAACCACATGATGATCTTAATAGATGCAGAGAAGGCCTTCAAAAATATTCAACAGCCATTTATGTTAAAAACTCTCAATAAACTAGATATCGATCAAATGTATCTCAAAATAATAAAAGCTATTTATGACAAACCCACATACTAAACAGGTAAAAACTAGAAGCATTCCCTTTAAAAACTGGCACTAGACAAGGATGTACTCTCTCACCACTCCTATTCAATATAGTGTTCGAAGTTCTTGCCAGAGTAATTAGGCAAGAAAAAGAAATAAAGGGCATTCACTTAGGAAAAGAAGAAGTCAAATTGTCCCTATTTGCAGGCGACATGATCATATATTTTGAAGACCCCATCGTCTCAGCCCGAAACCTCCTTAAGCTGATAAGCAACTTTGGCAAAGTCTCAGGATACAAAATCAATGTTCAGAAATCACAATGTTCAGAAATCACAAATTCCTATACACCAACAACAGACAAACAGAGAGCCAAATCATGAGCAAACTCCCATTTAAAGTTGCTACAAAGAGAATAAAATACCTAGGAATACAACTAACAAAGGATGTCAAAGATCTCTTCGAGGAGAACTACAAACCACTGCTCAAGGAAATAAGAGAGAACACAAACAGATGGAAAAACATTCCATGCTCATGGTTAGGAAGAATCAATATAGTGAAAATGGCCATACTGTCCAAAGTAATGTATAGATTCAATGCTATCCCCATGAAGCTACCATTGACCTTCTTCACAGAACTGGAAAAAACCACCTTAAACTTCACGTGGAACCAAAAGAGAGCCTGCATAGCCAAGACAATCCTAAGCAAAAAGAACAAAGCTGGAGGCATCATGCTATCTGACTTCAAACTATACTACAAGGCTACAGCAATCAAACAGCATGGTACTCATACCAAAACAGAGATAAAAACCAATGGAACAGAACAGAGGCCTCAGAAACAATGCCACACATCTACAACCACCTGATCTTTGACAAACCTGACAAAAGCAATGGGGAAAGGATTCCCTGTTTAATAAATAGTGTTGGGAAAACTGGCTAGCCACATGCAGGAAGCTGAATCTAGACCCCTTCCTTACACCTTGTACAAAAATTAAGTTCAGATGGATTAGAGATTTAAACATAAGAACCAATACTGTAAAAACCCTAGAAGAAAACACAGGCTACACCATCCAGGACATAGGCACAGGCAAGGACTTCATGACTAAAACACCAAAAGCAATGGCAACAAAAGCTAAAATAGACAAATGGGATTTAATTAAACTTAAGAGCTTCTGCACAGCAAAAGAAACAATCATTAGAGTGAACCAGCAACCAACAAAATGGGAAAAAATTTTTACAAGCTACCCATCTGATAAGGGGCTAATATCCAGAATCTACAAAGAACTGAAGCAGATTTACAAGAAAACAAACAAACCCATTCAAAAGTGGCAAAGGATATGAACAGACACTTTTCAAAAGAAGACACATATGCAGCCAACAAACATATGAAAAAATGCTCATCATCACTGGTCATTAGAGAAATGGAAATCAAAACCACATTCAGATACCATGTCATGCAGGTTAGAATGGCGATCATTAAAAAATCTGGAGACAACAGATGCTGGAGAGGATATGAAGAAAAATGAACACTTTTACACAGTTGGTGGGAGTGTAAATTAGTTCAACCATTAAGAAAGACAGTGTGGCAATTCCTCAAGGACATAGAAATAGAAATTCCATTTGACCCAGCAATCCCATTACTGGGTATATACCCAAAGGATTATAAATTGCTCTATTATAAAGACACATGCACACGTATGTTAGTTGCGGCACTGTTTATGATAGCTAAGACCTGGAACTAACCCAAATGCCTGTCAATGATAGACTGGACAAAGAAAATGTGGCACATATACATGATGGAATACTATGCAGCCATAAAAAATGACGAGTTCCTGTCCTTTGTAGAAGCATGGATGAATCTGGAAACCATCATTCTCAGCAAATTGACACAAGAACAGAAAACCAAACACTGCATGTTTTCACTCATAGGCAGGTGATGAACAATGAGAACACATGGGCACAGGGAAGAGAACAACGTTCACTGGACTACGTGAGGGGGTGGAGTGAAGGGGAGGGAAGGTACAGCGGGGGCGGGGGGTGGGGAGGATGGGGAGGGATAACACCAGGAGAAATGCCTGATGTAGGCCAAGGGAAGGAGGCGCAGGGGGATGGAGACAGCAAACCACCATGGCATGTATGTACCTATGCAACAATCCTGCAGGATGCAGGATGTGCACATGTACACCAGAGCCCAATATACAATAAAAAAAAAATTTTTTTGAAACCATTAAAAGAAATATCAGTATTTAACACTCTATACAAAACAATGTAATGGAATGATATTTTCCTGAAAAAGGTATAATTGATAGCCTGATTTTACCCAGAGGAAAGTTATAAATTAACTCTCAGAAGGATGAAATGAAAATACAGTTACCTGCATTATTTGACATCCTGGAGAATGTCAAAGTTCTAAATCTTGAGATGCAGTGTCGTAGCATGGGTAAATTTTAAAAAGACATAAGAAGTGTTGAGAATAGCAAACCACAGATCAAAAGTCAGTAAGTTCATGACTTCCCAACTACCTTGAGATCCCATCTTATTCCATCCTAGTCTATCTTTAATGGCTTTTCTGTATGTTTCAGGTGTGTCTACCTGCATGTGTGTGTTTGTGTGAAAACTAAGGGAACTAGAAATGCACCAGGCAGTTTTTTTCTCTATTGTACATGCTTGATCAGTTCTAGATTAAAAGGGAAGAAATGGTTGCTGTTGAGAATCCTTGTGAAAAACAAGAATTTCCAGTTTTCTTATTATCCTTTGAGTATCTGTCGCCTTTTTAGCTTCTACATTATTTTATCTTTCATTTTAAAGACAGATTAAAATATTTTCCACTTAAAAGTAGTCTATACTGGCACAGACTGTACCTTTTAGATAAATGTTTTCAATTCATATAAATTTTCAGGATAGTATTTAGTAACTCACTACTTCATTGAGATAGTGTCATAAAGTTTTCAGCTTTTTTTTTTCTTTTTCTTTTTTTCTTGAGACCGAGTCTCGCTCTGTTGCCAGGCTGGAGTGCAATAGTGCAATCTCGGCTCACTGCAGCCTCCACCTCCTAGGTTCCAGCAATTCTCCTGCCTCGGCCTCCCGAGCAGCTGAGGGAGTCGCTGAGGTTACAGGTGCCTGCCACCATGCCTCACTGGTTTTTCTATTTATAATAGAGATGTGTTTTCACCATGTTGGCTAGGCTGTTGTCAAACTCCTGACCTCAGGTGATCCACCTGCCTTGGCCTCCCAAAGTGCTGGGATTACAGGTGTGAGTCACAGTGCCAGGCCTGTTTTCAACTTTTATCAGGGACAAGCCTGTATGTAATGAAGTTGCAGTGGTCTCTTGAGAGGTATGAGAAACATTTGTTCTTAGTCTGCCATCTTAAACTGGAGTATAGTACAGATTTAAAAGTCTTTCAAATTTAAAATGTTTAAATTTAATCATTTTATTGTATACAAAAATTATTAGATATGGCCAGTGTAACTATAAAAACAACACATAAAAATAATTTTTAAAACATATCAAGAATGTGTAAAGAATTAGCATTCAATTGCTATTTAAGTTAAATTGCTTTTCATGTAATACATTTAAATATTTTCATGAATAGTATTGGAAATTCTTTTGTTTTCAAGCAAACAGTTGGATCATGCAGCATAGCCCTTCTGAAATGACTCCATCCAAGAGGATAAGTTAGATGATCAGGACTGAATTTGGATCTCTTCATTTTCTGGCATGTGAACTCATTATGGTAACTAGAATGCTTGGTGACATGTTAGGCATCTATTCTGTACTAACAGGAGTTCTAGACTGCAAAGCTCCACCTGAGGCCCATTAATAACCTTATTGTCCATATCTTTAAATAATCTGTGTGTGTGCAGGAGGCAGGGGCAGGGTTGGAGGTGGCGGAATGGAGAGGTGTTGCAATGCTCAGATTGGCCAGTTTTCAGTTTACATTTCTTTGAAATAAACAATAAGCCCCCCTAGACCATATGTCCTGAGAGTCTCAGAGGGTTTTTTACCAAAGAAAATCAGGATGGTAGTTCAAGAAAGGTTAAAAGGTGGCTAATAGGGGAAAAAAAATGAAAAAATAGTGTCCACCATAGTTAATGTATTTTTAATATGATCATGCATATATTTTAAAGATATCTAGGCTAAGACCTAAAAGCAAAGGAACGTTATTGTTTCAATCTTGACTTAGCAATGTATTGGTTGTACCAATATGTAGGTGAGTTACAAAAAATGAATTTTATTAGGCCCTTAATCTATAGTTTCCCTCTTTCTATATGGATAATTGATCTTCTTTTAAAATTTCAATAGTTTTGGGCGTACAGTTTGTACTGGTTACATGGATAAGTTCTTTAATGGTGACTTCTGAGATTTTACTGCACCCATCACTGAAGCAGTGTACACTGTACCCAATATGTTAGAAATTCATTATTTAGTGGATTAACACATTATCCTTTTTTTCCAGTTTAAAAAGTGTATTTTTAATTGACAAATAATTGTATATATATATTAAGTATAATGTTATGTTTCTATACATGTATATGTTGTGGCATGATCAAATTTGGCTAACATATACATCATGTCACAGTTGCTTTTACATGATAAGAATATTTAAAATCCACACTTTTAGCAAATTTTAAAAATATACAGTACATTGTTATTAACTGTAGTTGTTGTGCAACAGGCAACCGGAACTTACTTCTCCTAACCAAAACTTTGCACCTTTGACTATCATCTTTCCTTTCTCTCTCCTCTCCTTAGCCTCTGGTAACCATCACTCCATTCACTATTTCTAGGAGTTTGACTCTTGTGTAGTTCACATGTAAGTGAGATCATCAGTATTTGTCTTTCTCTGCCTGGCTAATTTCACTTAGTATATGTCTTCTAGATTAATGTGCGTTGTTGCAAATGATACAATTTCCTACTTTTTTAAGGCTAAATAGTATTCCATGGTGAGTGTGTGTGCATATGTATGTACATATACACACACCTAGTATTTTTTTGAATCCGTTCACTCATCATGGGCACTGAATTTTGCCATAGCTTGGCTATTGTGAATAATGCTGCAGTAAACATGGGAGTGCAGTCATCTCTTCAATGAACAGTTTCAAATCTGTTGGACATACTGTTTTTCCACATTTTATTTTGAACCCTACAAGTACGACTGCTGGATCATCTATTTTTAGTGTAACCTCCACATTGTTTTCTAAAATGGCTGTACTGATCTACATTCTCAGCAAAGACTGTATAAGAGTTCCCTTTCCTCCACATCCTCACCATCATTTAAATTTTCATTGTTTAAAAATCATGGGCATTCTAATGGTTGTGAGGTAGTATTTCATGGTTTTAATTTGTATGTCCCTGATTAGTGTTGTTGAGCATTTTTTCATATATCTATTGGCCTTTTATATGTCTTCTTTTGAGAAATGTCTATTCATGTCCATTGGCCGTTTCTTAAATAGGGTTATTGTTATTGAGTGGTTTGAGTATTTATATATTTTGGCTATTAGCCCTTTTCCTGATGTATAATTTGCAAACATTTCCCCCCCATCTGCGTGTTCTCTTCACTCTATTGCTTCTTCTGCTATGTGGAAGATTTTTAGTTTCACATAATCCCATTTGTAGATTTTTGCTTTTGTTGTCTGTTCTGTTGGAGTTATATCCAAGAAATTACTGCTTAGACCAATGTCATGAAGCTTTTCTCCTTTATTTTCTTCTTGTAGTTCTACAGCTTCTGGTCTTCTGTTTAGTCCATTTTGAGTTGATTTTTGCATAAGGAATGAGATAAAAGTACAAATTTATTCCTCTATGGTTTCTTCAGAACCATTTATTAAAAAGATTGTCCTTTCTCCATTGTGGGTTCTCAGCACCTTTGTCAAAAATTAATTGACCACAAATAACTTAGGTTTATTTCTGAAGTCTGCATCCTATTCCACTGGTCAGTGTGTCTGCTTTTTATGCCAGTACCTTGGTGTTTTGAGTACTTTAGCTTTGTAATATATTTTGAAATGTTGTAGTGTGATGCTTCCGGCTTAGTTCTTTTTGCTCAAGATTGCTTCAGCTATTTAGGATTTTCTGTGTTTTCATATATATTTTATGATTCCTTTTTCTATTTCTGTGAAAAATGGCATTGTGGTAGGGATTGCATTGAATCTGTTAGGCAACACATTTAAAAATGTCCATACTTTGGATAGTATCAATATTTTAACAATATTCTTCCAATCCATGAACATGGAATACATTTCTATTTATTTGTGCCACCTTAATTTTTTTCATCAATATTATATAGTTTTCAGTAGACAGATCTTTCACTTCATTGGTTAAATCTACTCCTAAGTATTGTACTTTATATATGCTATTGCAAGTGGAATTGTTTTCTTAATTTTTTTTCAGATAAGTTCATTGTTAGTGTATAGAAATGCTACTGATTTTTGTATATTGATATGTATCCTACAACTTCACAAAATTTATTAGCTCTAATGGTTTTATGGTGTAGTCTTTAGGGTTTTTTTTTTTTTTTTAATTACATCGTGTTATCAGGGACACAATATACTCTTCTTTTTCCATTTGAATGCCTTCTGTGTTTTTTTTTTTTTTTTTTTTTTTAAGCATTGCTTTGGCTAGGACTTCCAGGACTATGTTGAATAGAAGTGGTGAGTAGACATTTTCGTGTTGTGCCTTTTCTTAGGGAAAAAGCTTTCAACTTTTCACCATTCAGATAATAGCTTTTGGCTTGTTATACATGGCTTTTATTTGGTTGAGGAACATTCTTTCTATACCTAAATTGATGAGAGTTTTTATCATAACAGAATGTTGAATTCTGTCAAATGGTTTTTCTACATCTGTTGAGATTAATGAAATTATTTTGTTTGCCCTGTTAATACGGTGAATTATATTTATTGCTTTGTGCATGTTGTTGAGCCACCTTTGCATCCCAGAAATAAATCCCACTTGATGGTGAATAATGTTTAACGTGTTAGTGTATTCAGTTTGCTAGTGTTTTTCTTTCTTTCTTTTTTTTTTTTTTTTTGAGACAGTGGCTCCATCTGTCACCGAGGTTGGAGTGCAGTGGTGTATTTATAGCTCACTGCAGCCTCAAATTCCCGAGCCCAAATGATTCTTCTGCCTCACCCTTATAAGTAACTACAACTATAGGCACATGACACTATGCCTGGCTAGTTTTTTATTTTTATTTTTGTAGAGATGGAGTCATGCTATATGTTAACCAGGCTGATCTTGAACTCCCAGGCTCAATCAATTCTCCGGCTGTGGCATCCCAAAGTGCTGGGACTCCAGGGCCAGTTTCCTCATATTATTTTGAGGACTTTTGAATCTATGTTTATCTGGGATATTGGCCGGTAGTTTTCTTTCCTTTTTCTTTCTTTTTTTTTTTTTTTTTTTTTGAGATAGAGTCTTGCTCTCTCACTGAGGCTGGAGTGCAGTGGTGCAATCTGAGCTCATTGTAATCTCCCCCTCCTCAGTTCAAGCAGTCCTCCTGCCTCAGCCTCCCAAGTAGCTGGGATTACAGGCACCTGCCACCACACCCAGCTAATTATTGTATTTTTTAAAGTAGAGACTGGGTTTCACCATGTTGGCCAGGAACTCCTGAGCTCAGGTGATCCACCTGCCTCAGCCTCCCAAAGTGTTGAGTTTACAAGCATGAGCCACCATGCCTGGCCAGTTCTCTTTTCTTACAGTAGCTTTGTTTGCTTTGGTATCAGAGTGATTCTGGCCTCATAAGATGAATTTGGAAGCATTCCTTCCTCTTCAGTTTTTCTGGAAGAGTTTAGAAATTTTGGTATTCATTCTTTGAATGTTTCATGGAATTCACCAGTTAAGCTATCTGGTATTGGGGTT
Source organism: Sapajus apella (assembly GCF_009761245.1). Lineage (NCBI taxonomy): Eukaryota > Metazoa > Chordata > Mammalia > Primates > Cebidae > Sapajus > Sapajus apella. The sequence continues at coordinate 18,514,781 of NW_022436961.1, read as the reverse complement.
TTCTCTGATGGAAGACTTTTTATTAATACTTCAGTCTCTTTACTCATTATTGCACTATTCTGATTCCATTTTCTTTTTTTCTTTCTGAAATTTGAATCATCCCACTCCCCTCTGGGTTGCAAGGTTTCTGTTGAAAAAGCCGCTAATGGTCTTATTGACTGTCTCTTGTATGTAAGTAACAAGTTGCTTTCCCTTGCTGCTTTCAAAATTCCCTCTTTATCTTTTGACAATTTGATGATGGTATGTCTCAGCATGGGTATCTTCATTGTTTGTCCGAACTGTTTTAGGTGGGCCCCAGAAGATTAGGATGTGCCATATACTCTCAGTATAATGAAACAAGTAAGGTAGGAGCCAGACCTACTGGATGCAGTTGGAAAGGCTGGGGGTTCATTTCCTGGTATCTCCATGATGAAGCTGAAAGTGAGCATTTATTTCCATTCTCTCTGCACTAAGCTTGGGAGAGGAACTGTGGCAAATGCCTGCATTTGTGCTCAGACTGCACCCTTTCTTCCAGGAAAAATGGGCAGACCTGGATCTATATCGCTGGGGCAACCTGGGAAAGAGCAGTCAGGAAGTGCTAAACTCCTGCTCAGGCTGCAGAAGGGCTTCTGTTTTCCTGTCCCTTTAACTCTCTGATACTAGTGAGTTAGAAGCCAGGCCATTAAGTAGCCATAGGAAGATTGTGCTGTAAAAACCTGCGGGGTTAAAACAAAGAGCTTTGCTTTGTAGCCTCTTCTCTATACCATTACCAAAGATACAGCCTTCAGAAATGGTTACATACCCCGCAAACCATCTCTTCACTTTGTCACTTAGGGAGATTTGCATATTCTTAGTTGCCCCTGCTCCCAGAGCTGCATTTAGAATGCAGCTAGTCCCTCAGATGGTAACTGTAAAAAGCTGGGATGTTCAATGCCAGGACAAACTTTTTTTTAGGAGGAAATAGTAGACCTGAGGTTATTGCTGGAGTGAGCTGGGGAGAAGGCTCAGAAAGTGCCCAGGTCCTACTCAGGCTGCTGGAAGTTGGTCCCGTTAGCTGTCTGATGCAGACTAGTTAGAAGCTCAACAGTCAGCAGCGACAGGTGGCAGGGCATGCTTACAAATGCCTTCCAGAGAAACTGGTATCTTTTGTGTTTTATTCCATTCTCTGCCCCTTTTCCACAAATGAAGCCCCTCCACGTGTTTGTGTGTCCATACAAAACTGCCCTTTTTTTTATTTTCCTGTGGTCAAGACAGACTTGTGTATGCCTAGTCAGCTTTGCTCCAACTTGGTGAATCAAGAGCCAAACAATGGGGAACCTTCAAGTTAGGGCACTAAATGTGTGGTTCAAACTCTCCTTCCCTCAGGGAAAAGCTATGTGTTAGGAATTCCTTTCCAACTGTACTGTGTAGTACCTGGGGTAGGTCCATGCCCAAGTGTGCCTCAGCTTTTCCTACTCATTTGATGTTGTATTTTCTTAGTTGCCCAGTTCATAGGAATCTTTCAATTCCTTTCTGATTTTCTATAAAAGGGAACTGACCCATGAACATGTTTAGTTGGTGCATCTGTGTGTGAGTGAAGAGTCAGGAGCCTCCTATTCTGCCATGTTGGTGATATCACCATATATTATTCATTTTCTGAATGGCATAGCACATTGCTAGTTTGGCATAAGGCAAGAGGATGAAGAAAACAGAATTCAAGTTATGTTTCCCTTTGCAGAATCTCCGGTGCATTGAATATACATGGTGAGAAAGACCACTTGTTTTGTTTCTGATCTTAGCAGAAAAGCAAGCAATTAAGGCTTTCACCATTAAGTGTGACATGAGTTGCAGTGTTTCCGCAGTTGCCCGTTATTAGTTCCCTTCTGCCTACTTTGGTGAGAGTTTGGTCAGAGGTAGATGTTGATTTTTCTCTAGGAATTTGGGTTTACTGATTATGGTAAAACATATAATGATGACTTTTATGCTTTTCACAAGTAGCTGATCTTTTAAAAATATGCTGTTAAAAAGACTAATTTTTGATACTATTTTTATCAAATCCTAGGAATATCACATTTTTACTCTTCCTCTTTTCAGTAATTATCAATGTAAATTGTAAGACCATATTAATATGGTAATTACTAACGTTTTTTAAGTGCTTACTGAAATTTTAAAGTATGTTGCCTTAATTACCAGGGTCACAACGTTTAGAAAACTTCCATATTACGGTGGTCTTGATACTCACGGAGCTCTTGTGCCTTTTTGTTTCCTGAGTTCTCTTGTTTGATTAAATCACATGGTTGGTTAAAGGGTAATTTTGGATAATTTTTATTTTTCATAAAAAGTGCCTATGTGGGCTGGGTACAGTGGCTCATGTTTGTAATATCAGCACTTTGGGAAGCCCAGTTGGGAGGACTGCTTGAAGGAAGGAGTTCAAGATGAGCCTGGGCAAAAAAGTGAGACCCTGTCTCTACCAAAAAAAAAAAAAAAAAAAAAAAGGAAAGTGCATTAAGTGATGCATTTTTGAGTGAACAGAGAAATCAAAGCTGCCATACATTAGATAGATAAAGGATTTTAGGATCACTATATTTTCCTTAAAACTCTACAGTGACACCATTTCAATGTTTTCAGTTAAAAGTTAGCTGTAGAGATGTTTCATACATCTCATTTCTCCTCATTTTTGACTTAGTTTTTCTTTCTGGGTTTTCTTTTTCCATTTAGTCTTGAAATTTGTGATTTCTTAAGGATATACCTTGAGATTAATTTCATATATTAATCTGTAACATGCTGAGCCATTTTATTCTACATACTCAGACTGTTTATTATGGGGAAGCTTCCTTTTATGTTTATTTTGATTGTTTTCATTTCTGTTTTTGATAGTCTTCAAGAATATTAATTTTTTTATTAAATATTCCTGTTAATATTAGTTGTCATTGTTTGAGACAAAGTCTCGCTCTGTCATCCAGGCTGGAGTTAAGTGGTGCCATCTCTCTTCACTGCAACCTCTGCCTCTTAGGTTCAAGCGATCCTCCCATCTTAGCCTCCCAAGTAGCTGGTACTACAGGTGTGAGTCACTACACCTATTTTTTGTAGAGATGGGGTTTCCCCATGTGGCCCAGGCTAATCTCCAACTCCTGAGCTTAAGCCATCCGCCCACCTAAGTTTCCCAAAGTGCTGGGATTATAGGTGTGAGCCACTGTGCCCAGCCTGTCTTTGCTGTTTTTAGGTCTTTGTTTTCCCTTAGGAATTCTTACGCATAAGTTTTTCTCTACAACAGTGATTTAATTTCCTGCATTTTAATCATTAATCACTGTAATTCACTTAATAATCCCATTTTGATTTTCTTTCTGGATTGCCTCACCACCACCATCTCCCTGTAATCCTATCCCCCATCTTAATAATGTCTCCTTTCATCTTACTTTATACTGCTTTTGCATGATTTTGTGGTATACATTTTATTGGACACAAAGCAGATTACATTTCCAATTTTTACTCTTCACTTAACCAGTGAGTCTGCTGGACAACACAGCATCACAATTCACTTAGTACATTCACAAATACTAAGCTAAGATTTGGGGAGTTTCTGCAGTTCTTATGACAAATTCCTTGAGTATGTTAAGGTTTCCAAAAATGGCACAGAATGATCTCGAACATCATGGACTTTTATTACCAATCCCCAATTCCAGAATAACCACTTATCTGTCACAGCAATGATGGAGTCCCTCTTCAAGAATCTGCATCACTACTTCGACCGTTTATACCCCAATGTCTCTGTCCCACAATCTTTCCTCTAAGGGATGCTGGGATTCCAGGTTCAGAGTGGCTTAAATTTATGGATAAAGAAAGAAGAGTGGGAAAAGCCCAAGATGGATGGAAACATGTGTAAGCTATAGGCGGCACTTCAATCTCTTGAAACTTCTCAAGAAAGTTCCCCAGCCAACACATAAGATAAACTCTTGGACCTGCAGATACTATGAACTCAAAAGCATGGTAGTTATTCATTCAATGCTTGGGCTCAGATCAAGTATAAATAGGGCTAAGAGACAAAATTAGTCAATTATTTTTAAAAGCTGGAAAGTAAATTTTATTAAGGAAGACTGAGACCCTTTCACCTGGATAAGAAAAGGCTGAAAGGGAATGTAATAACTAGACAGAAGTGATCTATTCTTCCTAGCCATTGCAACAATGGTAGAATAAACTGGCTTAGAGAACGAGACACTTTGTTGACACACATTATGCCATATTTTCTGATGTTGTGGTTTTGTTATAATTTCTACATATATGAGACAATCCTGTGAATGTCTTTTAAAAATAGGTAACAGCTGCATGTATGTGAAATTACTTGTCTAAAGATTAATAAATTGACCTTATATATACTACTACTCCCAACATTCTAATATTTTTCACCTTTTTTTTTTTTGGTGATAAATGTACTATGTAATGGTTGTTTTCTAAAATTTGGTATAAAACATTTCTTTTGTAACAAAAGCTGTTCATAGGCTCCATAATATTTTCTTAATTATTAAATATTATTAAATAAAAGAAACCAAGGTTATGTACTGACAGAATACATTTTCTAAATCAGGGTTGCTCTAGGATTGCTACTCAGCTTTCCATCCTTTTCATAACCCAATCATATAGTTTCTATTCAAGGTCATGGTTTCCCTTGTTAGAGATACATGGGGTTCCCCCCGATACGACTGACCACAGTATTTCTCTCTGGATAACCTAAAGTGTTATACAGTTACTCTTTTACTAGAAGTAATGTGACAAAAAAAAAATTTGTGGGTGGCTTGGTCCTAGTACTTTCCCAGGATCTATGCAAACATAACTGAAATAGATGATTCCAACTCCAGTCCTAGTGCTGAGGATTAAAGTAAAGCTTATGTAGAGGTGATATTATTGTGAACTAAGCAGCCTCTTGGGTTTCATATTCAAATATAATCAATGTATACTCAGAAGGACAGAAAACTTTAAGTGCCTCATCTGTATTCATTGTTCTGTATCTAACTCAAGTCTGAATGATTTGCATAAAGAGCTTCTTGCTAAAGTTTCATTCCCAGATAGTCACAGTAGGCAATTTCTTTTGTGGCCAGTTATAGGGCCCTTCCTCTAAGGAAAAGGTATATTTTGGGAAAAGCAGATTGGGAAATTTACACTTTCCCTATGTGGCATAAAATCTAGGTATATAGGATTCTAACTGATGCATAAGGAATCATGAATTAGGGCCCTGTCTTCTTGGACCAGAAGGGGGGAAGTCAAGTTATTGTGTTACCTAATATTACTTCTAGCTCCTTTTATATGGTGTTGAGCATGGTGATGATGAATGTCGGAAGCAGGTAAAAGAGGAAAGATGGTTATATTTAAAGAAATCATTAATAGTTTTCTTCTGTGAGTCAGGCTTGAATTTAGACCCCTTGCATAGCAGATGCTGATTAGTCAATAACTTCTAATATTAGAGCCCAGAGATTTCTGCTTTGTCTCCTTGTCTGTTTTTCTAGGACCCTAAAAGTAGACTGTAATTAGGAAAATGTTTTCCAGTACTGGTAACCCTCTCATCTCATCAGGTCAGATTACCTCAGTATAAATTATAATTTTCAGACTAAGTGTAGTAAAGCAGGTCTTTATGGAAATCAGGTGGGAGAGGCATCCTTGGTACTTAAGAAGCAATTCCTAATTAGTTTAGGAAACAGGGGTGGTATTAGCCAGTGGGGTTTTTTTTGTGTTTGTTTGTTTTTGGCCTTAAAATGTGGGCTCTGAGTCTGATGTCACTCAGATTGAAAACTGTCTCAGATTGAAAGCACAATCCTACTACGATTGATAGAAGGCAAGGAGAGGCATACATAGGGATGTGTACATTTTACCCAGTCATTTTTTAGCTTTGGTACCAAGGTACGATAAAATTAAATCTAAAATATTTGGATCAGGACTTCAACTTAACCTTTTTTGAGAAGACAAAATTTCACCCATAAACTCTATTAAGATTTTCTTTTGGCTACTGATTTGTAAGAATTACATATTTTGGATACTAGATTCTCGTCAGATATACGACTTGCAAATGTTTTATTACCGTGGGTTGTCTTTTCACTCTCCATAGTGCTTTTGAGGAACAGAAGTTTTTAATTTTGAAGTCTAATTTATATTTTTCTTCTGTTGCTTGTGCCTTTGGTGCCATATCCAAAAAACTATTGCCAAATCCTAGGTCAAAAAGGTTCACACCCATGTTTCTAAAAGTTTTATAGTTTTAGCTCTTACATTTACATCTTGGATCCATTTAGAGTTGCTATTATGTATAAGGTGCAAGGTAAGGGTCCAACTTTCTCCTGCTTTTGCATGTGGAAATCCAGCTGTCCCAGCATCATTTTTTGAAGAGACTATTCTTTTCCCATTGAATGGTTTTGGCACTCTTATTGAAAATCAACAAAGATTATGGGTATATTTTTGGATTCTCAATTCTGTTCTATTAATCTATGTTTATCCTTATACTGGTAACTATGTTTGGTACCTGACAGTTGTATTTCTATTAAGGTTGGATTGTACTAAATTTTTAAAGTGTGAGTCTTTGAACTTTGTTCTTTTTCAGTATTGCTTTGGCTATTCAGGACCCCATACATTTCCATATAAATCAGCTTTCTTACTTTTGCAAAAAGGCCATTGAATTTTAATAGGCAATTGAATTCATAGATCATTTTGACAATATTATGTTTTTCAATGTAGGAACTTGATGTATTTCTATTTGTTTAGGTCTTCTTTACTTTCAGCAATATTTTGTATTTTTAATTCCTTGGTTAAATTTATCCCGAAGTATTTTATTACTTGATTCTATTATACATTGAGATTCTTTTTAGTTTTCTTTTTCAGACTGTCCATTGCTAGTATATAGAAGTACAAGTGGTTTTTGCATGTTAACCACATATCCTGCAACTCTAGTGGATTTATTTCTAATCCTTTAAAAATTTCTTTGTTTTACTTTATATATATCATCTGTGAATGGAAATAAGTATTAAGTCCTCCTTTCCAATTTGGTTGTCTATGTCCTTATCTAATTGTATTGCCAAGAACACATAGTATAATGTTGAAGAGAGGTGGTGAAAGTGGGCATTCTTGCCATGTTCCTGATTTGAGGAGGAAAGTTTTATGTTTTTAACCATTGAATATTGTTAGCTGCTGGTTGTTCACAAATACTAAAGCTGATAATCTTGAGAAAGACATCTTTTTATTCCTATTTTGTTCAGTGTTTGTTTTCATTTGTAAATGATGGATGAGTATTGAATTTGGTTAAATGCCTTTTCTGCATTAACTATATCATTATATAGCTGTCTTTCTTCATTCTATTAATGTGGTGTGTTATTCTGATTTTCTTTTTCATATGTTGAACCACTTTTGCACTTCTGGAATAATTCCCACTTGGTCATGCACACTTCTAATATCCTGTTGGATTGTTAGCTAGCATTTTGTTGGATTTTTACATACACTCATAAGAGATACTTAATTAGCTAAGAGATAATTTTCTTAGTGTATTTGGTGTCAGGGTAATACTGGCCTCAGAATTAGGAATTGTTACATTTTCTTTTTTTTTTTTTTTTTGAAATAAGAATAATTCTGTTCATTTTAAAAATATTTGGTATAACCCACCAGTGAAGTCATCTGGTCTTAGGTTTTCCTTTATTGGGAGGCTTTTGACAACTAATTCAATTTCTTGTTAAGAAGCCTGTCCAGATTTTCTATTTTTGTTGAGTCAATTCTTGTAGTTTGGTTGTTTCTAGAAATATGTCCATATCATCTAGGTTATTTAATTTTTGATATGCAATTATTCTCTTATAATCCTCTTTATTTCTGCAAGGTGGGTATTAATGTTCCCACTTCCACTTCTGATATTAGTAATTTGTATCTTCTTAGCACAGCTAAAGGCTGGCCAATTTTGATGACCTTTTCAAAGAACTAACTTTTGGCTTCATTGACTTTACTGTTTTTCTTTTCTCTATTTTGTTTATCTCTGCTCTAATATTGATGTCTATTCCTCTGCTAGTTTTGGATGTGTTTTTCTTTTTCCAGTTCTTTAAGGTAAGTTAGGATATTTATTTAAGATCTTTCCTCTTTTTCAATACAGTCATTTCCAGCTACAAACCCCGTCTGAACACTGCTTTTTCTGTATCTCAAATTTTGGAATGTAGTATATTTGTTTTCATTAGTCTTAGAGTGTTTTCTAATTTCCCTTGTGACTTCTTCTGTGACCCATTAGTTGTTTATATTATTTTCCACATACTTGTTTTCCAATTTATTATAGATTTTAATTTATAAATTCATAAGATTTACAATCAGTGTATTATGCATTCATCTTTTAAATTTTATGAGACGTTACAAAAAATAAAATAATGCTGTATTTTATATTTAATCTATGCAGTCCTTTACTAATATTTTTCATTTCTTTGAATGGCTCTGAGTTACTATCTAGTGCCCCTTCAGCTCGAAGGACTCTCTTTAGCATGTTTTATATGGTAGGTCTGTAAAGAACAGAATCTTTTATCTGGAGAGGTACTACTTTATCCTTCATTGTAAGAGGATAACTTTGCCAGGTACAGAATTCTTGGCCTTCTTTCCACATTCTAAAATACCTTTCTGCCTCCGTGGCCTCTAATGAGCAAGTGGCTGTTAATCTTACTGATAATTTCTTCTACATGTTGTCATGTCTCTCTTGCTTTCAGGATTCTTGATCTTTTGACAGTTTGATTTTAATGTGTGCTGGTATGGATCTCTTTGAGTTTATATACTACTTGGAATTTGTTGAACTTCTTGGTTATTGGATTCATGTCTTTTTTCAGATTTGTTAAGTTTCAACATTATTTCTTCAAATACTCTTTTCTGTCGTCTTTTCTCTCTTCCAGGACTCCTGTTATTCACATTTGATATCTTTCATGGTATCTAACAGGTATTTTAGTCTCCGTTCATTTTTCTCCTCCTCAGACTGGATCATTTCAGCAACTGACCTAGCTTCAACCTCACTGATTGTTTCTTCTGCCTATTCTGCTGTCAAGCCTCTCTAGTGACTTTTCCAATTACTACTATATTATTGATTATTGTAATTTCAATTGATTCATTTTAAAATTACTACTGATCATATTATTCAACATCAGATTTTATATTTGACGCCTTTTTATAATTTTTATCTCTTTATATTCTTTATTTAATGATATGTCATTCTCTGTGTTTCCTTTAGTTCTTTGCCCATGGTTTCTGTTAGCTCTTTGAGTACGTTGAAGACATTAATGTCCTTGTTCAGCAAGTCCGATGCCTGTGTTTCCTCAAGGACAGTTTCTTTTACATCTCTGTGAATAAGACTTTCTTGTCGCTTTTTTTGCCTCACTTTTTTAACTGTTATAAACTGGATATCCTAAATATTATAATATGGCAACTCTGGAAACTAGATTCTGCCCCAAGTTTTGTTATCATGACTTGTTGTGTAGTAGTGGTTTAGTGACTTTTCTAAATTGTTTATCACGTGTGGTCTGTGTAACATTTAATCCATTAGATTAGCGGTCACTCAGTAGTTTGAAAGAACTTTCCTCAAATGCCTGGAGAAAAAAAAAAGAAAGAGAAAATACTCTCCCTAAAATAGACTCTGTTTTATTCTTCACTTCCTGTTTGGTCTGGGTATAAATATGACTATCAGCAAGCGGTGAAAGCTTAGAATCTTCTCAGGACTTTTCTGAACATGGATCGTGCTCTGGGTATGTATATAACCTTATAGAGTCCCTGGAATATGTGGGATCCTTTCCGAGTCCTTATTCTCCAAGTTATCTCACTCTCAGCTTTCCCTTCCAGGCTTTCATTGTGTCTATTTGTCCCAACTGCAATCTTTCTCCAGACAGCAGAGGCTTGTTCATTTATTTTCAATGCTTTCAAGAAATCATTCTCCGCACAGCCACTTTTTCACCTGGAGAGACTTCTGAATTACATGAACCATAGGCAAGCTCCTAGATAGGTCAAAACGAATACCATTTCTTAAGAAGTAGGTCTATTCTGTTCCCTCCAAAGCTAGGAACCCACACAAGGAATGCAGGCTGCAGTCTTTGAAGACCATTCCTGACTTGGGAGCAAAGAGAGAGAATTAAGTTAAAATGCCATTAAGCTATCCAACTGAGTTTCAGTTGCCTTTTTAATTTAAGCATTGTCTTGGTTTAAGCTTTTGTGTGGAAAACCTTTTTTTTTTAACCAGATTTCTGATAAACTGGACTCTGACAGGCTCTTTTCCCCAGTTTTCCTAAGGATGGGTATGTCCCTGGAGTTTCTTACTCTGTCATTTTACTAACATATATGCATAATTTTTAATGGAAATAGACATATTAACATTTTGGTAAATGTGACATGATTTTCCTATTATGGCCTCAAGGTGAGATGCTTTGTTAAAACTTTGTATAATACATGGACCCTTGGTATATGACATAAATATATGCATATATTTCATACATAAGGAATATGGAAAATTCATAAATGATAGATGCTCATGAATTATATCAAGGAATTTAGGAGCTAATGAATGCATATTTGTACCATTTTGAATGTGACCAGCTACAATGCTCATCCTTTTCCTATTATTATAGAAAACATTATTACATATATCACTAGCCTGATCCAATACAGCATATTGCTGGAGTATGAAGAGGACCCTGTTTTACTATTTTAAACTTAATGAGCACTGTGGACTCTAATAATATTTAGTCTTCAAGGCTCAATTCAAATATTTCATTCCTAGATGTTCTGGCTAATGTGTTTACCCCCAAGACCAGTCCTTTTTAAAACACAATGTTTAACATCATTGGTTGAAAAATAACAGTATATCATGCCTTATTTAGAATAACCACTCCCTTCACATACCCTTAGGGAGGTTTCTCATGATAGCAAGAAAGGGAATACTTGTCAAACTCCATGGTTACAGCAACATCTAATCTCCCCAAATCACTGTGTCTGCTGAATTGTAACTGACAAGGGATATTACTTCAGGTGTAAAAGAAAATTATGGTAAGCACAAAATGCTACTGGGCTTACTCATGTGAATATCTTATGCCAGGGACAGTATGTTGAGCAAAATGCAACAAGTTATCAATCAGACGTTATTAAAAATGGAACTCTTTTAGATGGAATTTTATAAGGATTTTTTTCTCCACTGTAGTAGAAAAATAATTGTTAATCATACAATCACATTTTTTGACAGTTTTGAACAGAGTGAATCTGGTTAAAAAGTGAAACTGGAGGATATAACATATCAGATACAAATCAATTATTCAATTCTCACAGTTTAGGAAAGGTAAATGTATCATATATTATGTATGTAATTTTCCTCATGCTACATTCTGTAAGGAAACTATGTTTGAGCCATCTTTGCAATTTTGCATATAGCATTTTGCAGTCAGTAATGACTTACCTTGAGGCAGCCTATTTTGCCCTAGAATCACTTCCCTAATCCAACAGTTGTCTATAAAGAAGCCACAGGTTTTTAAACCATGAAATTCTGAAAAAAATACTGTTTTATCATTGGACTTATTTTAAATGCTCAGAGGAAATTACAACATATGGGCTAGAAAACCATCACTAATATGGTATAGGAAAGTACTCCTTAATTATAGTGTCTGAGAATGACCTGACTTTGATATGACTAAAAGCTTTACAGTGAGATTAGAGATAATTTGTAATATCATTTCATCAGCTGCATATTAACAGATAATTTTGAGATTTAAGGATTCAAGTAAAAGTAATTATAATTAAATTTTTACTACTTGTAAAATTTGACCTGAGATTCTCTGTGTAATCCCTGAAGTTTTGAGTAAAATGTAAAAAGTCTGCAATGGATTAAGAATTACAAGTCAGGTTCTGCCTAGGGTTAGGCAGTGAACAAATGATTATCTTCATCTATTGCTTTTCCATAAATGTCATTCCATAACTGAATTTATTCATCTAAGTACACAAACTAGGAAAATTAATGTTATTTTTAGTAACAGATTTGGGAGTATGATTAAAACTTAAAAGTATTATGTAATTTTCACTGAATATTATGTTTTGAAAAGATAGCATTCATCCTGCTAGCACACACATTGCCCTGGGATACAACTTGATAAACCTGCCTCAGGAGGTTTTTATATTTCCCATTCTTCATTGAAATGCATAGATTTAAAAAAGTAAACTCAGTGGATGTATACCTGTTTCCTGTTTGAGGCTATATAGCTGGAACTCCCAATGAAATCAATTCTCCATGGTCTATTATTCAAATCTTAATGATAATTAGATAATAAAACTTAGAAAAAACACCTACTGAGCCGACAGAAGAACTGCTTTTCTAAACCCATAATTTGTAACTCCGCAGAATATAAAACTCCATGTTTGAGAATTTGAAAGCCTTGTTATAAACTTTTATTTATGTTTGGCTTTCAGCTTCCATTATTTCTCTAAGTCAGATAAAATTTACACTCTAATTTACAAGGTTGTTGTGAGGAAGAAGTACCATGATGTATATGAAAGTGCCTTTTATAAACTAAAACAGGCTACAAAACATAATAGTAAATTACACTCTGTATTTGTTACCAAGAAAGCTTCCTTGAATCATTCACTAATCCTAGGATAACCTATTATCTGGATTCAAGTAATGAGGCTTTGATGGGAAGCTGGTTCCATAAAACACAAAAGGAAAATGGATATAGTGGGTTATGTTTGCTGTTATTCATAAATCAGGATTCCCGGATGACATCTAAAGTTTCAGGAATAACTCCTAGTTGTGGTATGTTTCTTTCACTGTCTGATGCCTTTGAAGCACATTGATTTAGTGCATGTTTACTTTAGATTTAGATCTCAAAAAGAAGCTGTATTCCTTGGTTAGGCATCCAAATTGTAGGTACCATTCATCCAGTTCCCTGTCCTATACACCTTTATCTAGTTACGATGAATAAGAACAAAACACTATTCGTAACAGTGCAAGTACTTTATAACTGAAGCTGCAGTAAGTTTAATTTTCAGTACATGACATATTTTCATGCATTTGCTTTATCCCTGTACAATACTAAGAATCTTTAACATACATTTTGTAGCTTTTCTTTACTAACATTGTATTCCTTTACTAATGAGTAAACAGTTCTAAAACATGAATTCATAATTACAATGTCATTTATTTCAATCCTGTGGCACATACTATGATAGGCTTGAAAAAAAAAAAACACTTTGATATTTCCTCTGTAGGTTACTACATGTTACCATTCATTTCTATAAATTAAATTTACTAGGAAAACCCACAGTTTAAAAAACATACACAAGAATAAGCTAGTGATCACAATCAACAAATGAATGAATTCAAAATAGTATAAAGTCAGGAACAGTTTATCTTCATGGTAAACATTCACTTTATGCAAATCCCACTTGGCTTCATTTAATTAAAAAGCTGAAAAAGAAAGAAAATTATTATGTGCTGAACATTAAAAAAAATATGCTTTTTATTCCAAATTAGTACATGTAAATATAACATTAAAATGTCATAATTGTATTAATTCAACTAATTGTAATTGTTACATCAGGGCAATTTTTCTAAAGTAGTACCTTTAACCAGATCAGGCTTAGGGTGGGAATAGAGTCAGGGGTGAGAGAAGATGCTGAAAACTTGAATTTGTGGTTTCAATTTACATAAACATTCCTCTCACTGCTGCCTAGAGCAATAGTTAAATCAGCATTTAAAATGGTAATGTAGGGGAAATAGAAGGGAATGGACTGAAACAAATGTGTGAAGTGGGTCATTTGACTGTCCTAAACATATTTTTTCTCATTAAATGTAAAATTTACTTACATAAAATAATTATTAATCACTTGGTCTTTGTTAATGTAATTTACAATCTCATTATATCAAACAACCAAAAAGAGTATACATAAATAATAAAACTTCTGATGAAACATCAGCAGAGATAATTGAAAATAAAAAAAAGATAGCTATTAGTTTTTTAAACTTCCCTAAGCAAAGCTTTAATTTATGAAACAAAATTTAATTTTGTAAGATGGTGAATCAATTTAAATAACATTTATGAAACTTTTGTTTATATCTGTACCTTTCTGCTGACACGTGTCATGTTCTTTTTGAGTCTTGACAACACAAGACAACTTTGCAAGGCAACCAGAGACAAACCAATTTCATTTTAAAAAGTTACAATATAAATATAATGCAAAAATGCAATTAATAGTTCCTGTAGTGTTTAAAAAAAAAAACAAAAGAAAACATGTAGCTGGAAAAATGTCCAAACTAGGTAAGTTTTATATCTGGATGTTTAAATTATAATATCCTAGGCATAAATTGTTTTGTCTTTCTGAACCTCGGTTTCCTCATTAGTGAAAAGAACGTTTGTTTTGGATGACTCCCAAGTTCTTTTCAGTGCTAATATTTTATGATTCTGGTGATACTATGTGCAAGAATAAATATATATTTTAAAATATAACATATTTTATAAAATATAAAATATTTATATATAATATATATTTAAATTATATAATATACAGTGTATATTATATAACATCAATTAAAATGTACAGGAAGTCACAGTACAGTACAGAATAATTACTCTTGTTATTCGATTTCTGAGAAATTGTTAAAGAAGAAGATAAAAATTATGTGATGATATCAGGATGCAATCAGACATTGCTTTTACTTAAAAAAAAAAAAAGTAATGAATAAAGTGTACTATAAGGATGACCATCTCCATGAAGAAGAATGTCAGCAATAAACCTCATCAGGGCATTAAACTGTAGTTGTGGTTCCATCTACGATCATTAAAAACACTGCTGGCAAAGCAGATGTGTCAGTTGTAGATAAACTTGCTCTGAAGATGAAGCTAACTGAAGAATGAGGGTTAATACAAAAAGAAATCTAATCATAAACTGAAACTTAAAACTAGGGATTTGTAGCTTTTTGTTGTTTTGTTTTTAATGGACTGATCTGCAAATTTTAAGTTACGGAGCACTAATCTTTATTATTGTTAAAAATAATACCCCTCTAAAAGCAAAAGTACTAATTTGATGCATAATGGTGATTGTGTATCTTCTAACTTTTTAGGAGTTCTATATTTAGGTACATTAAGAGTAAAAGGATCTTTGTGAGTACGTTCTTAATCTGTAGTTATTATGGTACTGTTTTTCTCTTTTTATGGTTTTCAAAACTGAAATAGTAATTTTCTTGAAAGCTGTTATAACAATCACTTGTCTGTCATGAAATGACAAATACATATTTAATCTGAAACTAATTGTCCAACAATAAAGGATACATCTAACAGGCAGAACAATTCCTATGCTTTTATTTTCAAAACTGTCATTTTCATTTTAAAAAGCTACAAATTTTTTTATTTGTTCAAGACACTAGAAACACTTGAAGCACAAAAATATTTTGCTGGTTAAAATGTTTCTGAGAAAAGTACGAACTGTTATTCTCTATTCAATCAGTATTTCAGATTTCACTTTTACTTTCATTATATAAATAGTAAATGTCCAAGGTACGTTCTAGTATGTTTTGTATTGATATTTTCACTCAAGGAATTAAGTCTCTTATTTCTAATGAATAGGATCTTACATGCAGTTTTTCCCTTTTCACATTGATCTAATAATTTGGATGTATAATCTAATAGTATAACAGTTCTTATAGATTAATGGTTCAATAGTGCTTATTGGTTTTTTCTAATAATGCTTATAACAAAAATGTGTAATTGCCTTTGTATCATACAAAGAAAACTGTCAAGAATACTGAAAACTGAATTTGCTCCCCTTAATTGTGCTTTGCAGTTATGTGGTCTGCTTCCACAATGAGTAAGAAGCAGCCTTGGGTACCATCTTCAGCTTCTGTGTGGACTCTGCTCCACTCTGCCATAAATGAATTGCACTGTAGTTACTAATAGTGATGGTATGCATATGCAAAGCACTGATTGCTGTGACTGGCTTATTCTGAAGTGAATATATGCATGGTCAAGTGTAAGTCAGGTAGTAATACAAGATGGAAGCTAATTGGCAACAGTAGCAAATTGTACAAGGGGATAAGATAGAAGGCTAGGACTAGCACAAATGTGCCCCGAGACCTCCCACTTCCTCTAACCTAAGGGAAATAGCCATTCCCTTCTAGTCCATGTCACTTTATTGTTGCTTAAAGTCCATCAGGGATGCAGAGGGACTCTACACAAAAAAATCATGATTTAGAGTAAAATGCTGTCTTTGATTTTCTGAGGAGAAATAATCCATAGGTTCGTTAGCAAGTTTATTATTTGAAATTCAGAATGTTTTACTAGAGAAACATGAATCAAAGTGTTAGCTATTTTCTCAAACTAAAGGCCCCCAAACATCTGTTTCAATCACCATTTAACAACTATTGTGTACTAGAATAGAAGCATGTTGCAAAAAACGGAATGAATGAAAGTCATGGTCGTTATGTTTCTTTTAGCTAAAGGAGAGAAAGACCTGGGTATGATTAAGCACAATATAGTGACAGATCTGATATGATGACAAGTTCCTGGCGTTAGGAGAATTGAAAAACAAACAAGATGAAGGGACCGCAGCCTAGAATAAAGTTGGATGAAGAAAGGTATCCAAGTATGAGAACACATTTAGTGCTGTATTCAGCATGGCTAAACCAGGCATTAGCACATTTTCTGTAAAAAGCCAGAAGGTAAATATTTTAAACTTTGTGGGCCATGGGTCTTTGTTGAAAACATTCAACTGAACTGTTGTAGTGCAAAAGCAGTCATAGACAACACATAAAAACAAGCCTGGCTGCGTTTAAATGAAACGTTATTCATAGGCACTGAAATTTGAATTTCATAATTTTCATTTCACAAGATATTCTTTGTTGACTTCCCACCCCTCAGTGATTTACAACTGTAAAAGCCATTCTCAGTTTGGAGGATACACTTAAACAGGCAGCAGTTACTGAGTTTTGTATTAAACCATAGGGTATACTGAAGGCTGTACCATAAAAAGCTAGATGGCACAAAACTTAAAATAGTTGTGGCAATTCATACAATGATATTCCTATATAGCTAATAAAATCATATATGTTGTAGAATGTAGTTAATTGCATTGAAATATGCTGATGAGGTATAAAACAAAAACAAGCAGCTTATAAAATATGTATTGCATCATTCCCGAGGTTCAAATTATATACAGGCTAAACTGATGACATTTGATGACCTGGATGTTGGGCTTTATTAATATATTTTATTTTCTTCATTTTGCTAATCTGTATCTTCTAGAAGGAACATGTATTAACTTTCCCCTCCCTTTTTATTAGATATTAGTGGATTTTAATGAAGAAGCAACATAATCAGTACCTATCTTAAAATAATTCTGACATTACTTTACAATAAGTGATGAATTATGGGGTATAATGGCTAGATATTGGGAGATAATTTAAGAGGCTAGTTAATAGTCAGAAAAAGACACAATGTAATTAAGACAGCAATTGCGGGAAGAGAAAAGTAATGTAGACCAAATAACAAAAGAGGATGAACATGTGGGATGAGGACAAAATGACTCCAAGATTTTCATCTTGTATGACTATGAGAATGACAGTGTCTTAGGGAAAATGGGGAAAAGGAGTGGAGAAAGATTCAAAGGCAGATGATACTGATTTTGAATGTATTGAGGTGAACTGCTAATGTGGTATTCAGATCTGGTTCTGGATCTCAGGAGAAGGGTCAGGACTTGTTATGTATATTTGAGACTGAGAAATCATCTAAAAGAAAAAAGGAGGGTGTAAGAATGCCATATTACAAAATCCGGGGTATAAAGTTTCCAGCAGGGGCTTGTCAAATAAAGCGCTAGAAGGGTCACCTGAAGAAAACTTTGGATTTGGTCACTGGTTGTTACTGGAGACAGAGGATATATCAAAAGCTTGTTTGTTCCTTTTCCCTTCCTGTGAAATAACTGAACAGGTACCAAATAATGGCTTGCTGTTTGCTTTGGTTTTTTGTTTATCTTGAATTAACGACTCCATCTGTTTCTCATATTTGGAAAAACCAGAATGTACATAGTGTTCCTGAACAAATGTATTCTGTCCAACTGGGAGTTTGGTTAACTTCTCTGAGATCCTCGGCTCGATAGACTTCTTGTGCACTGCTCTTCCTGTTCTCAAACTGGGGAGGAAGTCAGGGAGACCCAGTGGCTACATAATGGCATCTGTCTTGGGGAAATCACTTAGGTGGCTAAGGGGCCAGCTCCTCAGATTTCATCTGGCATCCAAAAAAGGTGCAGAAGGGAAAAAAGGCCTGGGTTGTTCAGTAAGCAGATAGGCCAGTGGCTGAATGTTCATTCCTGTTCCATTGACCTTGCGTATAGTACAACTCACTGAGTCATTCTTTTTAATCCTTACTCTACGTTCACACATGTTCTATGGGAATGCTAGAGAGAAGTACATTGTGGCCCTTAGCCAGACCATTTTCGCAAAAGTCCTGGGGCTCTCTTCTCTGTAATAGAAGATTACTAAACCCAGAAACGTCTGAGTCTGAAACAAGTGGTCTTCCAGAAAGGCCTGAAGAAATCTAGGCCTGTATTGACAGGAGGAAAATATCTTTCGGAACGGAAGCTTTCTTTATCTGTCATTTCATGGGGCAATCGCTGTCCGATCTCCTAGTGCTGAGGCCAGTTCTCTACACAGCCTGCACAGAGAGACCTAATCATAGTATTAACCACATGTAACAATTAGGAATCACCAGAAGCACGGATAGTCAGTGGGCGGGGGGGGGGGGTGCGGAAAGAACAACAAAACTAGAATGTAGGGGATAAGCAACAGGTGAAGAGCAACTTCAGAACTCGGCTGGAACACAGGAGCTTCCCACTCCTTCCCTACTTTCAGTGGGGTGCTGAATGGTGTGGAGTTTCTGCCAGAGTTAAGAAAGTTGTCTTGTCTCTAGGGCTGCTTTTGAGGTGTGTGTTAGCCTAGACCCTGTGGTCTCTGGGCTTGAAGGGGTGGAATGTGCAATGCAGAATCAAAAAACTGAATTGTGAATTTTCTGCAAAAACATATAGAAGTACGTACTATTTCTGAATTTAACAAATGCTGATTTTTAAAAAAATTTTCAGTAAGTTAAGTGTTTGGCAGACTTGTACTTTTTATTAACTTTGAATATTAAGGCTTATATTATTTGTTAATGGGGAAAAAAGGTTTGGCTATACTCTTCCTAAGCAGAACTAAATACACTTGTTGACTGCTTTTTTTCCCTAAGTGATAATAAACAGAAGTTAAGAAAATATATTTTGTTTGGGGTGGAAGGATGGCATCTGTCAAACGATTAACTCCACGTGTCAGTCTTTTGGTAGAAATTTAAGTCTGAGGACTTTTCCCTGTAGCAGATAAATATAATAATGTAGAACTGGAATACAGAATCCCACAGTTAAGTTATGTTACATTTGTAAAACAGTAATTTACTATAACTTGTCTTACTCATGAGATAAATGTTATAGTCTTTATATTTGAAAAAATGAGGAAAACTGAGGCTCAGAGAAGATTAAAAGACTTGCCTGAGGTTATAGAGTTTTTAAGTGCCATGGTCCAAATCACATCTTCTCACTCAAAGTCCAGATCACTTTCCAATACACCACAATGAAATACAACAATATGGAAAAAATAATCCTTAAGATTGAATTTCCATTTGTACAATATTATTACAAGATTTAGCACTACATTCTTTATCTAGATTAGATAGGGGATAGACAATGGTGCCTTTACAGAAAGTCAGGTTTTCTCTGAATCATCTCTAAATCCTTTGACCTTTTATAAGTCATTCTACAAAGCTAGGACTCAGCATGAGAAAGGTTAATGCCAGTGAAATTCTCATCAATGATATGTACTATGGGCTGATCATCACACCATTTACATAATATTTTTCTATTTGTACAGCTGAAGGTTAAGATGTACAAATGAATGCAATATTGCTATACGCTCTACATGCTGGAATTTTTGCCTTGCTGTGCTTGTTCACCATAATACTTACCTCAAAATTGATATGAATGCCTTTCATTTTTAGCTGTTATTCTGTATGTTTCCTTATTGAATATCCTTCCATTTTTGTTGTTCGTCTCAAGATACCCAAGGACGGTAGGAAGTATCAGTTTCTTTTTAAGATAATGGAAGACACGTTGTGTCCACTATAAGCCTAATTTATATATTGTTTTTCACTCGATATCACACAGCTCAGAATTGGGACTGCAATACCTCTTTTTTAAAAACAATTTTTTTTTTAGAGACAGGGTCTTACTCTCCTGCACAGGCTGGAGTGCAGTGGCACAATCATAGCTCACTTTCAGCCTTGAACTCCTGAGTTCAAGTGATCTTTCTGCCACAGCTTCCCCAGTACCTGGAACTACAGGTGTGTGCCACCATGACAGGCTACGTTTTTAAATTATTTGTAGAAACATCATCTTGCTATGTTACTCAGACTGGTCTCAAATTATTGGCCTCTAGCAATCCTCCTGCCTCAGCCTCCCAAAATGCTAGGTATGAGGCCTGAGGTACTATGCCTAGCCACAATAGTTATCTTTCTTTAGTGCTCAAGTTTGAAAAATAACTTTTTCCACAGATCTTCAGTTGTGAAGAACAATCTGACAACTCCAGGGGGTGTCATTCACTATGAACTGCATCTTCTGGAGCTGTGGCAAGCCAGTCATCTTCATCCTATTTCTATTTTAATGGTTCCATTTGCATTTAATGGAAGTAGACAAGGAATAGTTTTGAAGTAAACAGATTCAACTAACAAGTATATGATGAGCACCTACTATGTGCATAGCACTTTGGAGACATATAAAAGGTATTTATCAAAGACACAAATACCTTGTAATAGTCTAGAAGAAAAAAAGACATATGAAACAACTGCACATGAGTAATTAATGAAAAACATAATGCAGTAAAGTACTACTGAATAATCAATTGCTAAAGTGGCTAGTCTAGGTGAAGAGAGAGGTAAAAGTGAGTACTTTACTGAGAACCTACTATATTTCAGGGGCTACAAATTGATTATAACTTATCTTCATAAAATTCTGAGGTATGTTTTATCATATCAAGTTTTCAAATTAAGAAACATGCTTAACCAAGTTAAATATATTGGCAAAAGATAAGAGAAGTAACTAGAGTTGTGGAAAAACGAGACTTAGAAGTAATTAACTTTAAGCCGCAAAGTTAGTTGAGAAGAACCAAGATGCTAACCTAGGTTTGTTTAAATGCAGAGCTAGAACTCTAGCGAATACACAGAATTAACCCCCAAACTTGAACTCGGGTCTTCTCCTAATTACTGTTATTTTTTCATTATATCATACTACTTGCCGAAGACACAGTCTAATGAACTTCAGTTAGGAAGCAAAGTGATAGAATTACTAGAAATGTCTGTTGTTATTTTCCTACAAAAGCTGAGACTTGATGTGCCTTAGATGTTTTTATACACATCTTCTAAAGAAAACTTTTGTGAGTAGAGTGGCAGTGAAAAACACTGATAAGGTAGTTACCCATAGAGGAAGAATATCATGTTCCTGCTAGCACTTTCCTCTCCTTAGAAAATGGCGCTAGCGGCGAGGCGCGGTGGCTCACGCCTGTAATCCCAGCACTTTGGGAGGTGGAGGCGGGGGGATCACAAGGTCAAGAGATCGAGACCATCCTGGCCAATATGGTGAAACCCCGTCTCTAATTAAAAATACAAAATAAATTAGCTGGGCGTGGTGGCGCACACCTGTAGTTCCAGCTACTCAGGAGGCTGAGGCAGCAGAATTGCTTGAATCCGGGAAGCGGTGGTTGCAGTGAGCCGAGGTCGCACTACTGCACTCCAGCCTGGCACCTGGTGACAGAGTGAGACTCTGTCTCAGGGGGGAAAAAAAAAAAAAAAACGGGGCTAGCACTAAAGTTAATGTTTATGTAATATATAAATTCAGTGCTACTACTGAAATAATATTTCCTCTTTTCTGAACTATGGCTCAGATGGTAATTAGATCAAATTCATAATAACCCTGCTATTTCACTGACTATTTCAAGAGACTCAGGAGCCCCATTAAACTCAACAAAAGGATCAGGGAAAATCTTTTTTCATTCAACTGAATCATGCAAATATAAGATAAAGCTACTTAATCTTTAGCACAAAGAAAAACTTTGTAGCAAAACAAAATAAAAAAATAAAAATAAAATTCTGATATAAATATTTAATGAATTTAAATATTTATATCAGAATTAATGATAATTAGCATCAAACATTTACTGCAATGTAATAAGTGATTTATAAGCATTCTCTCATGTAATCTTTGTAACAGTTGAATGACATATGAAAAATCATCTCCATTTATAAATGAGAAAACTTAGGTTTTCAAAAGTTGAGTAACTTGCCCAAGGTCACACAGGTAGTTACAAGCAGACTGTGCATTCCAGTAAGGGAAGTCTGCTTATTAAATTTAAAAGACAATATGAGATAATTTAGTAATGGCATGAAACAGATTCATACTGTATATTATTAACAGTCAACCTTATAGAAGATTTAAGAATACTGGAAAAATACTTAAAGTCAATGTTTATACCTTTAGCAAGTACATATATCAATAAAGAAAATAAAAATTTTGAAAACAAGATGAAGTTCTGAAAATATATGACAAAGGGCATAGATGTTCAAGGTTTTGTGAGGTTTAAGATTAAAAATGAATAAACACAACAGGATCACTTGATGTAGAAGAAATTAAGGGTTGTATTTTAAATAAAATTCAAAATTGTGAGGAGAGAATGTAAAAAAATTAAACATAATTATCGATACAGTCCTGTGTATCAGTGGTACAACAGTTTATAATTCACAAAAATTCAAAATGAAGACATCGAGGGCCAAAAGGTGGTGGCATAACACCCAAGCAAGTCTGCTGGCACTGAAGCCTAAAGCCCATTAGTAAAGGTGATCTTCTTACAAAATAAAATGGTAGAAGGTGTTATGTTCAATGTGCATTTTCACTAAAGGATAACTCAAGAGTCTTATCCCAAGTACAGATATGATCTAAAGTAGAAGTGGGAAGCTTCCCAAGAGCTATGTACTGAAGAATGTACATCTGTACTTGCAGCTGATCTCTGCAACATGTATTCATGTTAAGATTGGGAAAGTCAAGGATACGGTCTTGGTTGAGAAACAATTTTTTTCCTCTTGTCAGCCTACTTCAGTGCATTTCTGTCTTACATGGCTGAAGTAGTTCAGCTCTTGGTCCTTAGAGTTTATGACTGACTATTGTACAGCCTTATGTTCTTAGAAAATGGATATCTACAGATGTCTTAGCAGAAGTACTCAAGGTCAGGAAATACCTTCTAGAATATGTTTTGGGGTTTTCCTCCTCCTAGAATGATTCTTTCCTGCATCTCATTCTTTCATTTTCTAGACACTGCCTGTAGGTGATGTGAGCAGTTTTTAAAACATGTCATATAATGCTGGTTCCACAGGTAAATGGTTCCAGGAATACAAAAGTATTCTTTAACAATGCGGTGCTATGTTCATCACAGGATAACTCTTCTTCATCAGCATCTCACCTGTCAACTAGTCTCAGAATTATTTCTTCTTCTCCTTCATTTGTTTCCTCTTTGACACTTGCTTTTGCCATCACTGTTGGTCTTTCTTTAACTAATTGAATATATACGTATATTTGCTTTTTCTGTACTGTTAGGTTTTGGGAATTTAGCTCAGGATGTGTCCAAATCTCTGGTATATACTCTCTGCAGTCTTTTAGGAACACTTGCTCTTGATATTTCTCAGACAATTATCCTAATCATTCACAAGTGAGTTGTTAAAATAACTGAGAAGACAACAAAACTTACTTAAAAGGAAAATAATGCAATGGAATTTAAAAAAACCCAAAGTAAAATATATTATTACTAACTTAACTTTAGCATATATATAGGTCCTAGACTAACAAAAGGGATTAAAACTTTTTGTTATTGTTGTTCATAAACCTCCCCTTTAAACTGTATTTTATTGGTTTAGAAGGATACTGTAGATATCATGAAGGGAACAATTACACTATATAAACTTGACGGAGCGAAAGAATTCAAGTGGGTTATGCATGCCATAAGGATTTATGAAAGCCTGCTTTACAATTTACCAGCATATCCATAGAATGTAGAAAAATGGATAAATGACAGTTCTCAAAAGGGCTGAAGGGACATATTAGAAAGCTTTAATGTGATATGGGAAGATATAATTAGAGGGATTATTTAAATTGGACAGAATAGCTGGATAATTAAGTCATGAAATTAAGAAAGAACAAATCTGAGAAATGATCTGAGGATAGATGAAGAGCAGATTATAAAAATATTAGAAAAAATATAAAAAGGGAATCACATCTATGTAAACTACAGCAGCTTTCATTAGTAAAGAATAATAAATATTTAAATTTTTATGTAATAAGTAGATTTTGTCACTGTCCGTTTTCTGTGGATTTCCTTTTGTTTCATGGCATATATTTGTACCAAGTTCAAGAGAAAGGAAGCTATTATTTTGGTGCTGAACATCTAATTAGTCAACATTTTTCTTAGAGGCTTCGGCTATCAGATTTTTGAAGTGACTGTACATTTGACTTTGTGTTGTTTTCAACTTTGATTCTGGGATAATTTTCTACTTCTGAGAATACACGAATCAGATTATGCAAAATATGGCACAGGAGAGACAAGTGAGCTAAGAGTCTGATTTTTCTGCTTCTGTCTTTAAATAGATATACTCTTTACGTCTCATCTGTAAAATGAATTTCAATGATATGATCTCCATGATCCTTTCCAGGACTAAAATTACTAAACACTATGATGTTTTGAAAAAAAAAATCCCAAAATCTCATCTGGAAAAATAATTACTAGTTTTGCAAATGTCTAGAATTTGAATTAGAGAATTGTCCTAAAATTCACCCAAACTGGTTAAGAATACTTCCTTTTCAGTGTATATCTTTCTTTTCATAATTAATTATACAGAAAGTGTATTTATGAATATTTAATGGATTTTAAGCCAGAAACATGTTCATTATTGACTAGTACATATTAAGGCTATCACACCATAGCAGCATACTCAGAATCCTCAAAAGATGCCATGAACACATTTCTCTCTCCAGTTCTCTGTACACATATTATTACTTTCTTTCCATGAAATACCCTCCTCAGCCCTTCTTTTCTCCTTTGTCTAAATGCTTTGTCAAATTCTAGCCTAATTCAAGCCTTCTTCTGGAGTCGTTCTTTCTCACTCAAACCCACAGTGATCTTTCCCACCTGTGAAATATCTCCATAAAACAGATCTGCCATTTAGCTTTTGATACTTTACGTTGTTATTCAAAAGTACTTCACAGCAAGCATCACGGCATGTCTATAAAGCATATGTTTAATAACTCAAATTGAAAACTGAGGCAATTATGAAATCCTTTATCACTTCCCTAAGACTGACTCATAAAACGATTATATCAAAATGTACCTGGGTAACTATTCACCTGATTTTAAAACCCACACTCAGAGATTCTGATTGAGTTGCATATGATGTAGGACTTAGAAGCCACAGAGTTGCTGAAAACCATCTCTTATAATCAACGATCTACTGGCCGTGCATGGGGGTTTGCACTTGTAATCTCAGCTACTCAGGAGGCTGACGCAGGAAAATTGTGTGAACCTGGGAGATAGAGGCTGGGATGAGCAGAGATCATGCCACTGCACTCCAGCCCGGGTGAGAAAGCGAGACTCCCTCAAAAAAAAAAAAAAAAAAAAAACTGGCACATCTTTTATTCCAAACACATGAGCCGAATTAAATACTACTCTGTTCACATATTTGCTGGTTTTATATTTTATAGGTGTTTGTCATTGTATTTGACTTCTTTTGGATGTGCCTAAGAAACAGGTAATTAATTTACATTCAGTGGGCTCTTTGAATAGCTCCAACACAAGGTGGTGAAGGAGATACCTTCAAGGACTCCAGAGGGTGGACTGGCCTGGCAGTTCTAAAATCAGACACCCCATCCTGGGGAGTAAAAAACCTAGCCAATCATTCTCTTCCTCTTAGACAAGAAAATTCACAAAATCATGTTGAGAGAGTGAGACCAGTAGCATGGGTAGAAGCCAAAGGGACAGAGAAGGGTCCAATTAGCTGAAGAGAACAGTACAAGGAAATTATTCAGTGATAATAGTGGAAGAACTGTAGCAAGGG
Organism: Sapajus apella; assembly: GCF_009761245.1. NCBI lineage: Eukaryota > Metazoa > Chordata > Mammalia > Primates > Cebidae > Sapajus > Sapajus apella. Next base: position 18,488,655 of record NW_022436961.1, on the reverse strand, counting down.
ATTAATCATTGAGTTATCTCTGAAACAATGGATTTCTGTTGCTGAATGACCTATTTTCTGAACTTTTCCAACATCTGTGAGATCTAGCTGCGTGGCAACTAGGTTTTTAATTGTCTTCCTTGCTTCTCCATATATCTTTCCTATCAACCTCCTATTATCTAAAATAGCCTGATTGCCTTTTGGCTACTTGAATCTAAAATTGCCTAAAAGGGCAGCCAAACTCTGTTTAGCTTCTTTAGGTCAATCTGGTAAACCCACACAATAGCACAGCAAATGACAGAGCACTCTGAAGAGCTGTTACAGCAGCCAGAGGCCTGCCTGCCATTTCTCTACACTGCATGCCACACTGTTTAGCACACCTGGTTTCCCAAGCTGCTTTGAGAGGCTCTCTTCTGATTCTATTTCTTGGCAACTCCTTCTTACTGGTTTTCATCTTAACTATGTCAAATTTAATATTCACAAACCACTCTAAGGCATAATTTACATCTCTGACTTCTTACAAGAGTTTCATCTATATTTCTAGCCTTATGAGGTCTGCTAAAGGCAAATCTATCTCATGTTAGGCTGGTGGGGAGTTGACAGGAGTGTGGGACTGGTTACATAATAAGAGTGCTCAAATGCCACATTCACACAGAAATAAAATTAGAGGCAGGTACTCTGGTTCAGATGCATTTACTATTCACATCTATGCGACCAAGGATATGTATTTTGAAATACGTATCCTTGGTGGCATAGATCTGAATAGTAATTCTTCCCAGGTAATTTCTATGTCCAACCTTGGTTAAAAACAATAAAAACCCAGAGCATTGGAGACTTATTATACTAAATGACTGTTACTTGGAAAAAAAAGTACAAACTTGAAAACTCTTCATATTGTAACAAAAAATAGTGCTGTCAAATGTAACATTATAAAAAACTAGTAAAACTTACTTTTTTCCACTTTTCCTAGTCATTATATTGCTGAGTCAGATAGGGAATGATATTCTGGTATCATTACATGCTCTGATATACAAGAAAAGTTAGAATTTGCCTTTTACCCCTGTCAACTAAAAAGAACTTAAGAATCTCACAATATAACTTACTATACAGTTTACCATTTTATAAAAAGAGATACAACATTTCCTTTAATATTTTAAGTGCTATAGATAGAAATGTTTTAATTTTTAAGTGTTTTCACATCCTAGATAATTTTTATTTTTCTTAATTTACAGCTTCCAGTATATAACATATGTTAAACTGAGTATCAATCATACAGAACCACAATTCTCCTTCCTAGAGCAGGGCAAAATTTAAAAAAAAAAAAAAAAAAAAAAAAAAACACTTCATCTTTATGGGGCATTATTTATTCTTGGATTTGATTCATTTATTTCACATCATCCAAACGAAAACTGGCCAGCTAACTAATGTCAAGAATAAAATGAAAAAACTGAAGACTCTGCTTGCCTCTCTCACAACTCTTGCTACCGTCAGAACTGATACTTTTAAAAATTTACACTGCAGGCAGGGTGTCAGGTGATGTTCCTACAAGCTGAATCTGATACCCACAATTCTTCCATTCCTTTAGTATATTTATTTGTAATGGGTGTGGAAAGAAGAGAATTGGAAATGTGGCCATATATGAAAATAGAGAGATGGGATTGAAGAGTCTTATTCTTCTATTATCCCATAGTTAAATCTCACTTCTATGGGATTAGTTTTGTCCCTGATTAAGCTATATATTGTTGCTATGATCGGTGTAGAAGCGTTCTAAAAATGTCCACTGTTTATAGGTGGAAGAAATGCATGCTATAGGGAGCTTTTATTTTCTATCAACATAGCACTGGTTATACTACCTAAGCACAATCCTCAAAATCTCTGAAAAAGGAAATACACAGCTTCTGCTCATTAGAGAAAGATGAGCTAAGCTAAAAGAAGGACTCCCAAGAGAAAACGAAGCAGTTATTTAAGAAAACTTAAGGGAGGAAAAAGCACACGAATGAATATAGGCCTAATTCATAAACTGTACAACTGTAATCTGGCACATCTAATGTAGTGTGCTTTAGTGAAAGTATGGTTTGAATTTTCAGTATCTTTTCATCTCCAATTATGACAATTTACTCGTTACAGTGATTTTAGTGACCAGAGATTATTCTATCATTTAATTTTTCCCTTTCATGTTGGCTCTTATTTTGCAAAGTGAAAATGTTGTAGAATTTAAAATGCAAAGTTTATCAGACAACGAACACTGGATTATATGACAAAACAATCTTGCAAATAAAGTCAAAATCATAATTATACAAACTAAGAAAAAATTTTGAAGTCCTCAAAATGAGCTTAAACTTCATTTGTTATATGTACGTATGAAAATATGAGTGTCTAAAAAGAAACTGTACCTGTTGGGGAACAAGAACTATACCTTATATCTCCATGTTGTAGTTTACCATGCTGAACACATGGCAGGTGCTCAAAAACTTAATGGAATTTAAAAATCACACAGCAAGTAAGCTACTTGACATTAATCCTTAATTATATATTAACCACTAAAATTCTGTTCTATTAGGTTAAGAATAAAAACATTCATGTTAGTATAAAGATATTACCTATAAGGATAGCCGTGGTACTTGGAACGAAATATTGAAAGTAGAAAACTGAAGAAGAAGACCACCAGGCCCAATCCCACTAGGCAAATTACTAGAAACAGACAGAAAATACCATTAGTGTCTAAAAATATGCAAATGAAACCCCAATTGTTTATAGTTTTAAATGCATTCAGTTATAGTATACTTACATTTAATACTTCATGCCACATACAGGTACAACAAACCAGATTATCCACAATACAATGTGTTCATTCTTCTCAATGAAAATGTACTATTTGGGGTATGAAAACAACAAAATTGACTGATCTAAGTCTTATGGAGGTTTTCTTCTCTTATAGAGTTCCTACAGGTACTAACATGCCCCAGAGTGATCAAAACAAAACACGTTATAAACCACACACAAGATTATTGGCCCTTGCATTATGAAGCATTGGGTATATTAGCAGGAACATTTGCATTATTAGAATGGTTAATATAATTTTAATCTTTTCAAATGCTATGCAGTAATTTTAGGTTTTCAGTTAGTATTGCCTTAGTAAGAGCATGTTATAGAAAGAGTTCATCCTAATGTACAAAAGGCTAGGAATAAAAACTTGCAGGGAGAAAACCCCCTCAATAGCAAAATGTTGTTAGTCTTAAAATAGTGGCAAAATGTTGTTAGTCTTAAAAAGAAACAGGGAGCATATGTTACAGTCCAATTTTCAATATTTCTGTCGCAGGAAAGCTGACAATAGGAAAAGTACTTTTTTATTTCCTCATTTCCTCTTTATTATGATTAAGAAGATTTTACTCTAAAGTAGATGAGTAATAAAATGTTCCTTTTGCATATATATTTTGGATATGTCATTAAATAATTCAAGTCAATTATTAGTAAAATAAACCTAAACATGTAAAATTGAAATGCTTAAATATTTGAGCCAATTAAAGTACATTTAGAGTAAAAGAAGGCAACTATATTTAATGTCTTATGAAATATCTAAACATCTTTTAAGAACATATAATTTGCACAATATACCTTTTATTCATTTCAGAGAATTCTACACAATTTGAATAATATTTGAAATTATTTGTGAAAGAAAAAAGATTAAAAACACTAACAGCAGAAGAAAATAAGGAAAATCAAACACATCTATATGATTCCGTAATACGATTTTTAAAAATTTTTGCCAACATACAAATGAAACCAAGTTTAACTGCAGTTCTGGAAATCATGGAGTAAGTACGTAAGGAATGGCTTTGTCAAAATATGGTCTGCAAATGTGTCAGTCAGTTTTTATGCAACTTCGCAGGAATATCATCTTTCAGGTTTTTAATATAAATTGTGAAACATGACGAGCATTTAATAGCATCCAAGTGTAGCCTCTAACATTTCATTTCAGACAACACTCACACAGCTAAACTTCAAATGAATATTGGCAGAAAATAAAGCAAAAAATGAGTTTGTGAATATTACTTTGAAAATTATAGAATATCCCCATATGACAGACACCAGGACCTAGATACAACGTATTAACAACTTTGCTTATGACAATCTTATTAAACCTATAATTAATTACAAAATGATTTTTACCTCCCCAAATCTGGCATTTTATCTAACATTCCTTTTTTTTCCATATATCTCCTTTTTTTATTTTTCAGAAGAATGGAGCACTCTTTTCATTCCCTTTGTTCCTTTTTAGTAGCCCCCACTGGGTTGTGCTTTATGGAAAATGAGGCTCCAAATATGGGATCAAGTAAGACGGAAGATATTTACTTGATCCTATGCAGTGGGACAAAATAATGCTACTCAAGTACTTGCTTATGGGAAAGGAGAACTGAACGTAGTGAGGGGTTAGTAATTATTAAAGGAACCATGGCAGCCATATGAGATACTACACCTGTGAAAAGAAAACGCCATGATGAAATGGAAGCATCCTAAACCTGGGAAACACTAATCATAGTAGTTGTGCCTCATCAAAACCAAAATCACATCAGAAAGGAATACTTAAAAAATTTTTAAATATACTTTCCAGCTTGCTCTCATACACACACATAACATGAATAAACAATTTGGGGGTGGTTGGGAGCTGGAGTTAGAGAAACATCTACAAAGAGGGAAGTTGGAAATAGTAATTTAATTCAGTATCATATTATCATAATAAATGTAAGATTTTAAAATGTCTACACGTTTCTTACTATTATGTACTTTTATAAGACAGGACATACAATAAACAAAGTTAAGACTATGTCCTCCACATAGACCAGTGGAACAGAATAGAGAACCCAGTAATAAAGCTGCACACCCACAATCATCTGATCGTCAACCACACAGACAAAAGCAATGGGGAAAGGATTCCCTATTCCATAAATGCTGCTGGGACAACAGGCTAGCCATATGCATGAGAATGAAACTTGGCCCCTACCATTTACCATATATAAAAATTAAGATGCATTAAAGACTTAAATAAAAGGCCTAAAACTTTAAAAATTCTAGAACATAGGAAATACCTTTTTCAACACTGACCTTGGCAAACAATTTTTTTAATTAAGTTTCCAAAAGCAATTGCAAACACAAATCGGCAGATGGGACTGATTAATGCGCCTCTGTACAACAAAATAACTAGACAGAGTACATAACCTACAGAATGAGAGAAAATTTTTGCTAGCTATGTGTATCTGACAAACATCTAGCATCCAAAATCTACAGGTAACATAAATCCACAAGCAAAAAAGCAACCCCAATAAAAAGTGGAAAAAACGTATGAACAGGTATTTCTTTTTTTTTTTTTTTTTGACGGAGTTTCGCTCTTGTTACCCAGGCTGGAGTGCAATGGCGCGATCTCAGCTCACCGCAACCTCCACCTCCCGGTTCAGGCAATTCTCCTGCCCCAGCCTCCTGAGTTGCTGGGATTACAGGCATGCGCCACCATGCCCAGCTAATTTTTTGTATTTTTAGTAGAGACGGGGTTTCACCATGTTGACCAGGATGGTCTCGATCTCATGACCTCGTGATCCACCCGCCTCGGCCTCCCACAGTGCTGGGATTACAGGCTTGAGCCACCGCGCCCAGCCATGAACAGGTATTTCTTAAAAGGAGACATACAAGTGGCCAATAAACATGAAAAAATGTTCATTATCACTACTCAGCAGAGAAATGCAAATCAAAACCAAATGAGATACTATCTCACACCAGTCGGAATGTCTATGATTAAAGAGTCAAACAGCAGATACTAGTGAGGAAGGGGAGAACAAGGGATACTTACACACTGTTGGCGGGAATGTAAATTAGAGCAGCTACTGCAGAAAGCAGTTTCAGGATTCCTCAAAAAACTTAAGACAGAGCTATCTTCGACCCAGGAATCCTCTTACTGATTGTAAACCCAAAGAAAAATAAATAATTCTACTATAAAGACATACGCACGCTATGTTCACTGCAGTCCTATGCACAACAGCAAATACATGCAATCAACCTGAGCTGATTCCACAGTACATATATACCACATCAATGATGGATTAGATAAAGAAAATGTGGTATATATACACCATGGAATACTATGCAGCCATAAAAAAAACAACAATATTGTGTCCTTTACAATCAACATGAATGCAGCTGGAGACCATTATCCTAAGTAAAGTAACACAAACAGAAAACCCAATACCACATGTTGTCACTTGTAAGTGGGAGCTAAACATTACATACATGTGAACATAAAGATGAGAACAGACATGACTAGAGTGGGGATCGAGGTAGTCTCTCAGTGTACAACACGTATTGGGTACTATGGTCACTACTTGGGTGATGGGATCCATACCCAAACCTCAGCATCATCCAACATACCCATGTAACAAACATATACATGTACCCCCAAATCTAAAATAAAAGTTGAAATTAAGAGTATGTTCTCATAGGCATACTTTGTCAATCCCCAAAATATCATAATGTTAATTCAAAAGATAAAAAAAATAAAATTCAACATCAATAAAGTAATGTGCTCATTTCTTTTGTCACTTCTTTAAAACAATGTATAGACAATACCATAAGAAAAGAGGGCAATCTAAACTGCGTATTACATCAAAAACATTTCAACCCTTAAGACTTCTAAGTATTCAGAGAGCACTATGATTTGTTTACATACATGTTGCACTAGCTAAAAACCCATAAACTAAGTCTGACTTTTATTTTAAATATCTTAATCAATAGTCTTTTTCAGACACCTATGTTGGTCATACATAAATTGTGAATTTTAAAGAGTTCAGACATGCAAAGGACAGAAAATTATAGGTTTGTGGACATATCAAATCATACAGGGACTTGATATTAATTATAAAAGGGTTTCTGACAGGAAACATCGACTGTCCTTTTTTAACCTACGCTCCCCAGAGCATATTTTCCCTATGTATTCTTTTCTTCTTGCTAGCAAAATCTTTACTTCTCAAAAACTACATGTTTTTCCACAACTCTGAGAGGAACAGTCCCATCAAAGAAAAACAACACAATTAACTTGCTTAAAAACATAATGCTAGAGAACTTGATAGAGGCATAAATCTTGGTTTATCAGTGGAAAGGCAAAGAGCCTGGAAAAGATTATATCAATAGATGTCCTTTTAAAAATGTAAAAGGAGGCTCTGGAACGAGTGGTAAGGTACTATCTCAGCGTAGAAAACCTATGCAAAAGCTTCTCCATCAGAGTCAGGCTTTGAGTGCATACCCTATTCTTGTGGCAGAGGTAATGTTATATGCCAATAAAATCTCTGAATATTCTGCCCACAAAATTTTCCATCTCTCTATCCGGGATGGAATTACAACAAACACTATGGCTTCAGCATGGATGGATTAGAGCACCCCAGAAAAGGGTGAAGGACAGCTCCACTTTCTATGCCATTCCACAGAAAATCACCCAGTCCTCTTTTGGAAGACATATTTTCAAGTATATGAACACATCCCAGAAATAGAAACAAGTTAAAAATCTGAACTTCTGCAAACCAGAACTTTTCTTTAAAAGTTTATGTTTACAAAGGGCTTTGATGTATTTCCCATTTGACTTAAATGAATCTTAAGACTGAAACGAAATTACAAAAATGTCAACACAGAGACTTACTCCGTCTTTTTCCAACATCTCCTTTGGAAGTTGCTGCTTCATTTAGAAGAACCATCCCCATGGTGATAGCAGCATCTGCAGTAGTTGTCAAGGAAGCCGTAGAAATAGATGAGTAAAATCTATTAATTTTTCTGGGTCTGAACACAATGCTCCAAAATGGTTAAATTACAAATGCACACAAAGGTAAATACAATGAATTATCTTTATATAACATAAAATCACCATTTGGATAAGCACATATGCCTTAATTTTTAAAATTTATAAACTGAAACTTCAATTTGCGAGATACTGAGAGGCTAAATCTAACGGCTCTTAAATTCCAGGATTTTCACAGAACATATAAACTATAAGGACTCTCAAAACCGGTTACAACATTTCACATTATACATAAAGATATGCACTGCTTACAGACATGGTGACACATTTCATTTTCGTAGTGTGTGTGTGTGTACATAGCTTTTTTCTAAATGCGTTTTTTCATCAGTTTTGTTTAGTTGAAATCTTTATGAAGGTCAGGTATGTCACTGGAAAATCTGGGGGTATACAATTAAAAGTCTTACCAACGCAAACAAGCTTATTTTAATAAAATAATTTAATGAATCTAGCAGAACCCTGAGCTAGTCAGCTAACTGATACTTTAAGAATGAGATCACAAAATTACTTTTGTATTTTATACCTGCTTGCAATACGATGGCTGTATTCATGTTAGGCTGAATAATGCTAGAATTAAGAGAATGATGGGAAATTTTCATCTTCATAAAAAATTCTTTGCCATGTTTTATAATATTTTTGACATTGTCTACTCTTAAGACTTAGAACTCAATTCTGAAAATATATTATGTGTTTTGCCCAAAGATTCACAGATTAAAAATTGAAGAGAAAAATAAAACAATTCTAGGCCAGAACTCTACAATTTGCTTAATTTCATTATGATTCCCTTGTATTCATTTCTACTGCTATTTGTGTATAAACAGCATCAGTAAATCTCCTGTGCAGGATGATACCACTAACAAAAGCTCAAAGGATAACATTGGGCAATGTCTATACGATCAAGTGGAGGAGGTCAGAGAAAATTTTGCAGAGAACATTACCTCTCTGAGTCATGTTTTTAGACCCAAATGATTGAAATTCTGATTAATAAATTGTAATGTTCATATTCAAGTCTGTCTTCGTGACCATATTATCCAACTTCTGAATAATAATACATGCCTGGCTTCTCTCGTTAGGCATTTATGCTTCCATGACCTCTATATACAAATGTTTTTCAAATTATTTGTTTTACCATTGGAACCCTTTCTGGAAAAAAAATCATGAACAACCTATATTTGGAAGCCTAATGTATACAAGAGAAAAAGCCCCTGCCACCCTGCACAATGTCAACCCTCACCACCATACACATACATACCATATACTAGCACTAAACTTTTAGAGATTTGTGCTATACAGCTTAAAAAACACTGAAATTTTTATGAAATTCCTGGGTTTCAATCTTGTAGCAGTGGCCTGAAAAGAATATTGTTAAGAGAATGACTGTTTGGTATTACCAGTATGATAGTCTATAGGCTGTAAATTAGATTCATCATTCTTAACGTGTTTTGGACTGTCTACTTGTATACATTACCGCAAATCCATAAACACTGGACATTGATAATAACACATTTAATTAAAAACTTGTTTCACTAAAACGGTTCATGTGTAGATTTCTACTGCTTAAAACTCAGTTTTCTGGAACAGACAGATGTGACTGATTTGGATCCTTAACAAGGAGTTACTAAAAGTTTCCCCTTTAATAATTTTTTCTGCAGTACCTTTTATATTCATGTAAAAATTTTTATCTACACGTTTAAATATACATATTTAATCTGCTGACAATTCAAACAGAATTGCAGATTATTTTACTATGACTTTTTTATTTTTATTTTTTGAGAGAGTTTCACTTTGTAGCCCAGGCTGCAGAGCAGTGGTATGATCTTGACTCACTGCAACCTCTGCCTACTGGGTTAAAGCGATTCTCATTGCTCAGTGTCCTAAGTGGCTGGAATTACAGGGGCACACCACCATACCCAGACAATTTCTGTATTTTAGTAGAGATGGGGTTGCAGCATGTTGGCCAGGCTGGTCTTGAACTCCTGGTCTCAAGTGATCTGCCAGCCTTGGTCTCCCAAAGCGCTGGGATTACAGTTGTGAGACACCACGCCTGGCTACTATGACACTTAAATATTCCAAACATAAATGGCATTTAAGATGAAATTTTGTAGATATTAAAAGTAAAACATATATTCATTTAATGATTCCATCTGCTGAGCAGCTTCTTCAGTTCCATTAATGAATCATGGGGGAAATGGCAGTATTTCTATTAACTGGGGAAAATAAAGCTTACAAAATAAAATGTATGACAGTTTTAATAGTAGTAAAGCCATATTTTAATATGTTCTTAGGGTCAAATTTTATACACAAGTGCACATGTACACAAATACATATATATCTGTTTGTAAAACACAAAGACTTTTGTGTTTAACGAAACAAAATTGTTATTAGAAAAGCGAAAAGTATATTTTATTGGGCACTACATTTGGTCACCAAAGTGTAACATATCCCTATAAATGTATCTTCATATCATTTTTACTACTCTCCTTCTGTATTGCTACAATGTTGAAAACTATGAGTAACCTGCTTCTCATTTCAACTGCTTAAATTCAAACAATGTAGTAACAGAAAATTATGTAAATAATTTTTGTAAGAGTATATCATATTTTATTGCTTTATCTTATTGATAACATTTGTTTCCAAATGCTTGCTACTAGAAATATTCCTGCAAAGAATATATTTTTACAGGTTTCCTAGAGTATATGTGCAATATTTTCTCTATGGTTTATAACCAGAAGTGGAATTTTTGAGAGGTTCAGTAAGTGTATTTTCAAAGTTGTTAGGTACAATCATACTGTTCTCTCAAATGAGCAATGTAAGTTTCCATTTTTCTTAATTTCACTAACGCAATACTGCCAAATTATTTTTATCAAACTGGTAAGGAAAAAAATTGTATCAATAGCAACCCACTTGGTTCTAAGCATCTTTTGATATGTTAATTCTGCTTTATTTGGTTTAATCTTCAGTACACTACCCCCTTCCCCCCCCCCACCTTGTTACAAAAGCACAGTTGCTTAATTTTATCAGCTTCGAAACATTTTTTTTTTTTTTTTGGTAGATATGAATTGCCTAAAGTACTGTATACCGACTCTCCTACTTTATAGTTTGTGTTTTAAATTGTTTTGTCATATAGAAAGCTCTAATTTTAATGTGGCCAAATTTATTCATCTTTCCCATTATGAGTTTTAGTGGTTGTTTCTTAAACCCTCCTTCTAGGTCTTAAAAAGGTTCTCTGGCCTTTTCTTTTAATACCTTCAAAGCAATTTGGGTAATAAGGAAATCTGTGAACTTGTTATTCCCACTGCCTGAAGTACTTTTTCCTGGGGTGCTCATGTAATTTACTCCCTCACTTCTACTAGGTCTCTTTTCAAATGCAATCTTGTCAGAGAAGCCTACTCTCATCTTTATTCTGATTTTTTTTTTCTATAACATGGTTTTTTTAAAGAAATTGCAGATCGTATACATTTTTTAATTTACTTATTGTCTTTCTTCTGGCACTACAATTTTAGCTCCAAAAGGGCAAGAAGTTTGTTTTGTTCACAATCTTACTCAGTCCCAACAACTCTTTGATGTACATATTATCACCTGTTTACAAATAAGGAAACTGAAGCCCAGAGAAGTTTAAACAACTAGCTCAAAGCCACAGAACTACAGAATGAAAGATGCAAAATAAAAAAGCACAAAAGTAATGAGGTAAAATATTAGGCTTAGATAAAAATGATAACCAAGTGTTGGGCAAAGAACATAACTGGTAGCCCGATTTCAGCATGAAATATCTTTATGCTAAGCATAAAAATCTTTTTTTAGAAAGTATAGAACATTCAAATATCTTTTACTTCTCCATAAACATATTCCAGTTTTTACAAATAAGTTTGCAAATCACTCACAAAATTGCCATATCAAACATGTCTACCTGGATTGTGATTTTACCTTTACATCACTTACGTTTCTGCTTTAAATCACATTGTTATAATTTACTATTTTTGTTGGGAGCAAATGCAGTAACAGTGTAGCATTTTTCAAATTATATGATTTAAAAAATATGCAAACTCCCAATTATAAGGCAGAAAGAGAATAGAAACCCCAAGTCTAACAAAAGTTTTAAGGTTTCAGCATGTCAAAAACCTCAGCAAATCATCAATTATCATGAATTGCATGTGCCAGAAGTATGCCATCAACTCCACTCCTCTAAAGCTATTCCCAAATAAGGAAAAATATAAAATACTAAAAAAATTTTACATACATACAAAAATCTAATTTAGAATACTTTTATATAGTGAAAAATTAAAATGTAAATGTCCAACTATAACATATGGGACATTTTTGTGATAGGTTAAGTAGCCATATAAAATGAAGTTGACAAAAATTCTTAATAACAAAAACAAGATATATTAATTTCCTGACCATACCAAATGAAAAGATGTATACGTATGTATAAAAGTATGTACAAAACCTCAACTCCTTTAAAATAAATGCAGAGAAATGACTGCAGGGAATAAAAGGTAAAAACAGTAACTGGGCTGGGTGTGGTGGCTCATGCCCATAATCTCAACATTTTGGGAGGGTGAGATGAGGGGATCATGAGGTCAGGAGTTCAAGGCCAGCCTGGCCAAGATGCTGCAACCCTGTCTCTACTAAAAATACAAAAATTAGCCAGGCATGGCAGCATGCACATGTAATCTCAGCTACTTGGGAGGCTGAGACAGAAGAATCACTTGAACCCTGGAGGGGGAGGTTGCAGTGAGCTGAGATCACACCACTGCACTCCAGCCTGAAAGAATCAGCAAGACTCCAACTCAAAAACAAAACAAAACAAAAAAGTAACTGTTCATGAGTGGGTTAATAAAACTGTGAACTTTTGTTTTCTTCATTGACCACAGCCTACAGAGCAGAAATTGGCTAAGTTTTTCAGTAAAGGGTTACAAAGTAAATATTTTCAGCTATGCGAGTCATATGGTGTCTGTTGCTATTACTCAGCTCTGTTGTCGTAGTACAAAAGTAGTCACAGAAATACATAAATGAATAGGTTTCTCCCTGATCCAATAAAACTTTATTTAAAACTTTATTTCCAAAAACAGCAGACAGGTTGGATTGGGCCTGCACTAGTCCTAGTTTGCCAACCCCTGCTGTAAAGGTTCTAAGGTGGTATCATAAAACTGTGTACTATTATGTCTGACTGGAATTTAGCTTCATTCTTACTTGAATTTCTTTTTTAATGCAAGAATTTAGTGAATATTTCTGCACACAACCTTAAAGTAGGAATTTTAAAACAAAGAGATTAATAGACCTTGGTTATATACATCCTCAAGGTAAAATGTTTTTGTTAGAAATCAGCAGGGTCAGTAAATAAGTATGATCTCTTCCTCAGAATGTTTCTTACAAAAGTCAGTTTTCTAAGCTTTAAAAAGAAATGAGTAGTGAGCCTTTTTAAAATCTGATGGCTGTAATTAAGACATGTGAATTACACTAAAATGGCTTTAAGCTAGCTAACCGTCCCTATTATTTAAAGATAGATTTTTTTTTAAACTAAAGACCTTTAAGAGTTGAGAATCATTTAGCTTAAATTTCATTGTATTAAATAAAACATTTTTGACTGAAAAAGGACTATATAATACTTATTTGAGGAAAATCACATTTGTAACATAAAAATCTTAATTTTTATACAGAGGAAGACACTAGATGATCATCTCTCAGTGTTCTTATGTGGCATTTCTTTCATTAGGTGGAAGGCTGAATGAATGATTAATGAAAGACCCTACAAATCTAAGAAGATCTACTTCTGACTAAAAAGATTCTTTTTGGTCATTAAATTGATGGGTGTAGCCATCTAGCTGTGCCTTATTGAAGTGTCCCAACATTAAAAGAAAAAAACAGATGGACCTCTATCCTTTATCCTATCCTACACACATACTTTGACCTAGTTTATGTGTTACTTTGCACATTTTTATTAATATCATAGCAATATATATTTCAGCTACTTTGCATGCTCCAGTTTCTTTGCTGATCCTGTTGATCATTTTCCTACTGCTTAGAAAGTCAAAATACTGACATGATCCCACATATAAAAGCTGCTATTTGTGTAATTTACATAAAATACCCAGAGGCACTAAGCATTCTACGGAAATAGTAACAAATATATTTATATTACATTATAATCCCTTCTCAAGTGCACATGATAAGTTTACCTTTGCTCCTAGGAATAAAATCAAGATGTTTTCAATTTTAAGATAAACAGATGTTGAAAAAAATGTTAGCATGTTATAGAAGACTTAAATGAATCTAAATCTAAACTTTTCATCTTGCATCCATTATTAATTTTTTTCTATTGTATGTTTCTCCTTGGATATAACACATTAAAATAAATGTTTGCTCTCTATAACAGACTAGAAACAAATGCAGAATAAAATCATATTTTCACAATAAATGAGAAAAAAGTTTTGCTCATAGAAAAAGCAATATGATCTTTATTTAAAAAAATTTTTAAAGTGCTAATATAACCTTTACTTTTATACAAATAATTTTACTTCCAACTAATATTTATTTCATGTCATTTTCTTGAGATTCCCTAACTAAAAAAACGTGGAGAATTAAGAGACAGTGCAATGTCAGAGATTATAGTTGATAGTAAATCTCATTCTAGAACTTCCGTGTTCTGTATCCACTGGCACCCAGGGATCATATCTTGGTGAATTCAGTGGAAACACTGCTCTATTACCAAAGGAAACGAATTTGATCTGGTTGAAGTTTTAAATAAATTTTTAAATGGCATTTATTCTGCCCTCATGAACTACCTACTGGTAGAAAAAAAGGCAATTAGTTAGGATAGTAAAATTATATTTTTCTGCAAACATTTCTCTAAATGTATAATGGAGGGTGCTTTATTTAAAAAAAATCACTACTTGTAATTACATGTCTGTTTTATTGTGCCATACTTATAAGTGTATTTAGTAAGAAAAGCAGATTTCAGGTTATCCCTTTAAAATCATATATGAGGTTTAGAATTTTAGAAACATTCTATAATCAAAAACATATCTTACCTTGATTTTATCATTTGATCACTACAGTTCAAATTTTCTACTCTGGGAAATTACATAAACAGTTTAAACATAATTTCATATATTATTTCAAATACATATTATTCATATATATACTAATTCTTCCAATTATAGTTTCAAAAAGTGGATATTTGCATGTGATGATATTCCAGTTCAGATCCATGTGCCTCGAGCCTGAGTCTTACTGAATTTTGGACATTTGAAAACCTTTTTAAGAACATAATTGTAACTGGACAATTATTTACACAATAATTTGTTGTGTGTCTTCCTCTCCCTTTAGACTGTAAATGCTGCGCCATCAGACATATTGTCAGGTTTGGTGACTTTAGTACCTAAGCAAATAGCACATAACCCTGCATGTATGTGTGTATTTATATTTATGAATCTCTCACATGTTTGTTTTTATACTGATAGTGGATGTGGTGTTCTGTACAAATATATGATAGAATAACTAAAGAATTATCAACATATCCACTATATCTTTATTAAAATGACCTTTTCAGATTTATATAACAAATATACACAATATATAATTTGGTGAGAATATTACTGGCTATTCACCACAGAGATTTTGATTTATTGGGAAAACATTACTAAGTAGAAAAACAATGGGTTAATAGTTTCAAGCTCTTGACTCTTCAACTGATTGGCTTTATGATCTTAAGCAATTTAAGCAAACTAATCCCTTTCTCATCAACCAATTATGAGGTCTAATCAATCGTAGAAACTTTTTTAAGCTAAACATTCCTCTCCAAACCTTGTTTTCCTCCATATTTCTATCCCACAACCCACAAGAGAACTTCTGAATCATCTCTGATTCCTGTTCTTGAACCTTACTTGTGATATTTATCATCGATTTTGAGTCTTCTTCCTCTCAAATAGCAGCTGAATCACTCATCCATTACCTGACTTAGGTTCATCCTAGAGAATGAACCATTGCCAGTGACTCCTGCTTCCTTTGCTCTCTCTTCTCTATCCTATCCTTAATATTGTTCCTGGAGAAAACCTCCATTGGCTTTCTGTTGCCTAAACAGTCATGAGATACACATGCCACTACTTCCCTTTCCACAGACAAATTTATCAGGAAGACATTAGGGGCTGAATCTCAAAACACTTCAGAAAGAATCCATAAGTTACCCAATGCCAAATATGTAAAACTAACATATCAACTGTACTGCATCTACTACCTGTACGTAAAATTCAAATTTCTTAGGAAGGTTTTCATTATCCAGCCTAACCAAACTTTCACCAGTCTTCTCACAATTTGTATTCCAGCCTTAATGAATTTCCTGTCTTCCTGCAGTAAAGAGTACTATCTCTCATTTTATGATTGTGTATCTGTTGTATCTTCTACTGACATAACCTCCTCACTCATTTCTCTGTCTCTGAAACTCCTTTTTAGACTTCAAAATCCATCTGAAAAGTCAGTTCCACTTCTCTAGATAGGGAGTTAGCTCCTCTCTTGCTATTTCCTTTGCATATATTGGTCTCACTGTATTGTAAGTATTTTTCTGTCATCCTACCTTTCTGTAAACAGCAAATACCTCGTTCACATTTGCATTAGGTGTTCAAAACATTAAAAAAGGAAAACTAAATGAAATAAAAGTAAAATTTTAAACATGCAAGAATATAAAGCCCTATGTAGGTTATTGTTGGATGGTTCACATATATTCTGTATTAAAATATTATTTCTTACTGTTTCATATAGTTTTCTCTCAAAGACTATTAAGGGTTATTCTTTTTTTTCTTAAATAAGGTACCAAAAATGTAACAGTACTGATAAGGAGACAATTTTATTCTTAGTAAATAAAAATCTATAACCCATGATACAAAATGAGTCCACCTGTTTTCTCTTAGGTTTTTTTCCAACAAAACTTTGTATATAGCAACTGCATCTAACAATCTAAATTACTAAATTAGGATGCGACATCCAAAAGATAGAAATGTTCTCCCTACAGATACAAGTAATCATCTGGTATTTGTAATTTTTTGCATAAAGAAAAAAATACACACAAAAATTACAAAGAAAATGTGGACTGTTCACAAAGTAGTAGTAGCCTGTTAAATGAAACTAGAATCAGAAATTATGGAAAAATAACTTCAATTTTTTTTTTTTTTTTTGAGAGTGTCTCACTCACTCTGTTGCCCAGATTGGGGTGTAGTGTGTGATCAATCACAGCTCACTGTAGCCTTGACCTCCCAGGGTCAAGTGATCCTCCTGCGTCAGCCTCCCAAGTAGCTAGAACCAGAGGTGTATGCCATCATTCACATCTGGCTACTTTTAAAATTTTTTGTAGAGACAGGGTTCTCCCTACTGTTGCCCAGGCTCGTCTCAAACTCCTGGGTTCAAGTGATCCTCTTGCCTCAGCTTGCCAAAGTGCTGGGATACAGGCATGAACCTCTCTGCCTGGACTTCTTTTAAAGTTCTACTGATAATATTAATGAGTCCACCATTTTAAAAGAATTTTTCTCTTTCTTTGTAACAGATATGTCTAAAATAAAAACACAGGAGAAACAAGCAACAAATAATGACTACTGGCATAAAAAGAATAGGAATTTTTAATTCTTTTATGTATCACTGCTAAGATCTATATGAAAAAAATCATACTTCTTGTAAAATTTCTTTGAATCCTAAATCTCGGCTTGATGTCAATGAAACCTTGGAGAATTCCTGCCATACAATAAAATGATGATCTCAACACAGCTTTTCATCCTTATGCTCGGTATTCCTGATGTGTTTCAATAAACTCATCACTTTAGATAAAGTATACTGCTAAAAGTATAATGCTACACCAGGGATTGAAACAAGTTAGGAAAAAAACCAAGAGTTAAAAACTTATCTTAACAAATGCTTTAGGTTTCTATCCATTTGCTTTAATGTTAACATATTTTGCTTCCTGAATATCTTTAATAAGTTGAGAGTAAATACAACTTTACTCTTGTTAATACGGAGTAGATATGCCTATAAACATTCACAAATACTTCATTTTCTCACCAAAGACCCCTCTCATATGCAGAAAGCATTAATCTTTTACCATATTAAAGCTGGAGGGCAAAAACTGATTTGTGGAAAAATATAACAAAATTTGAGAATGTTTACTCAAATACAGGTGTTTCCAATTCCAATCTATGAGACAACCTAGAGCAAGGGAAGTACTTCTCACAGTAGTTTCTTAATTTTGAAATCACAAAGCATACAGGCAACTAAATAAATGTAAGCAAGAAATGGGCTGCAGATATGCCCAATCTCATGTATGTATCCAAGTATGTGTAATCAAGGGTAGAAGAAATAAAAATGTTGAGAAATGGAAGAAGACAGTCAATGTTATTCAATGAGTTTCAGAAAGGTATTTTTTAGTTGTCCTGCTATATAAATGAGATTTATAATCTTTTTCTTTTCAACTTCATTTCCTTCATTTTCATGAAACTTTGAAAAACACTGCCTTTCTATTTTAAGTTTTACAATTTAATGTGTTTAAAAAATTAACTTTAGAAAAATTAAGTCTTTTCAATGTTAACACTTCAAGTTTTAGAATTCTGATAAATTTCATTAGGAGATTTTTTTTCATGGTCATCTACACCTTTGTCAAAAACTAGGTGTATTAGTTCTCAGACTGCTAATAATAAAGACATACATGACCCTGGGTAATTTATAAGGAAAAAAAGGTTTAATGGACTCACAGTTCCACATGGCTGGGGAGGCCTCATAATCATGGCAGAAGGCAAAAGGCACAATTTACAGGGCAGCAGGCAAGAGAGAGCATGTGCAGAGGAATGCCCTTTTATAATACCATCAGATCTCGTGAGACTTACTATCATGAGAACAGCATAGGAAGAACCCACACCCATAATTCAATTACCCCCACTAGGTCTCTCCCATGACACGTGGGGATTATTACAATTCGAGGTAAGATTTGGGTGGGGACACAGAGCCAAACCGTATCACTAAGGAATCATCCAATATATATGTATTTATGCATGTTACCTGTGGCCACCAAACTCCTGAAGAAGAAAGAAGGGAAATACAGAGAGGAATAAACCAACTAGCCTTTTGTGATTACTGGATGCTTAATGTGTGCTATCTCATTTTCTTCAAAAAGAAATGTCATGTGGTTAGTATTGCTAATCCTGATTTTACAAAACAGGAAGTCTTTGAGCTTCTCGAGAATTCCAAGTGCTTTAAACATTTCCCATCCCTTTTCCCTACCATACAGTAATCTGTATACACCACCACTTGATGCAGTGCTTAAAACACAGTAAGCAAATAAAACAGGATGCCTAAATAAACCGAAGTTGTCTTTGCTGGCAGATTTTTTAAAAAGCACTGTTATGACACAACAAAGTAATAAAATCCAAAACTTCAATGTTGTTAAAAATATAGTATTTTTCATCTAGATTGGAAAGAATAGCCATGACTAACATTCATTCATCAAATATGTCACAGACCATAATCAAGTATTGTACATAAAACTTATGTACTTGCATAATCAATAGACCATGAGAAAGAAAACTGAATTCTAATTCTAGCTCAAGTGGGCTTCCCTAACATAGGCTCTAGTTTTCCTGTATATAAAATGAAGTTTGGCCTAGAGGAATTTTAAGATACTTAAAGGTCTACAGCTTTGGTTATATACTGTACTGGAGAATTTGGTTTAGACTCCTTCATTTGCATATGAATCTTAGTAACCAGGATACTAATCAAATTTTATAAAGATTACTAGAGGCATACTTTGAACTCTTATGACTCACTATGTTCAAGCACCACTATGAACTTAAATTTCAAACATTTTCATAAGACTCACACAAACATCTATATTTGCCCAAAATAGCGCATCCAAACTAATTTTATCTCATTCTAAGAACATTCAGATTAGATGCTTGAACCTTACCTTTTTCTTATCCTGTTACATTCTTGATCCTTCTAACTTCAAATCATAAATTATATTGTATGATCTGATTCACAAAACTTATTCTGATTTAGTCTGTTATGTTCCAAAAACGCATGTCGAACCACCCTAAATCTCCTCCGTCTGACATATCATTACTTACGGGGACCAATATGATGATAATCCCTTAATATTAAGTTGCTATTAATACCATAAGGCACTTTTTCTTCCCATTAAGATGCTGTAGGGGAAATATATAACTTTCACAAAAAAATCTAGTCAGAGATCATCAATGTAGAGTAAAACTAAGACTCTGAAATTCAACAGTAAAAAAGTAAATTATGATCTGTTAATGATACTTAATAGCAACAAATTATACTGTAATAGGAAATAATTAGCATAAAAGTAAAAAATAGTCATATAGTACAGCTTAAAATTTAATGTCTTTTAAAAGTCTTGATATTTACTGCCAGGAACAAATGTCAATTTAATAACATGTAGCTTTGTCTTGCCCTTTTCAATTCATCAGTATTTTAAAAAGGATACTCAGTACCAGAATAATGTGTGACTCTGCCACAAACTGAGCCTGGCTGCTTCCATGAATGTAGCTCTATTAAGAAAGACAAAAAAAAAAAAAAAAAAAAAAAAAAACCAAAAATTACAATTTGAGAAAGCCACATAATTGTTTTCAAGTTTTATGTCATGAAGATAAACAATGGAAAAATCTAATTAGATTTCTACTACTTCAATTTTTATTACTTTCTACTAATTAAGTCCCTATTAACAAT
The DNA here is from genome assembly GCF_009761245.1 of Sapajus apella. Taxonomy (NCBI): domain Eukaryota; kingdom Metazoa; phylum Chordata; class Mammalia; order Primates; family Cebidae; genus Sapajus; species Sapajus apella. The sequence goes on along the minus strand of NW_022436961.1, from coordinate 18,468,122 downwards.
TATTTTAAATAATTAGTTAAATGCAAATAGATGGCAATGTTGGTTGACGATACTGTAAACTGTAGGCGGCAACTTAGTTATCAAAAATAAATTTAAGTTGTTAAAGGATTTATCACAAACATTCACACATAAAATATAATGATCCCTATAGAGTTATTGCAAAACTACAATTAAAAGCATAACATATAAATTAGAACAAAACATTTTTATGATTTTTCATCCTTTAAAATAAGTTAGAAATGATCAAATATCTAATCCCTACTTTCTACATTATCAAAGTTTTTAAACTAAGGAGTCAGCTTTATAAATGTACACATTTCACTACAGCATTTAAATTTTTTCAAAACATAATTTTTAAAATTGTTTTTACCCTATTAAGTATATAGTTCATACCAGCTGATTATAGAAAATCTAACATAAATCTCCATTTAGATTATTTTGCTTCTAAATTGATTCCCATGACTATTTCTGCTGTTAATCTCTCTTATGAATATCAGTTGCTATGCAATCGTTTGAAATAAATGTCCTTGCCTTGGTTTTCTGTTTATAAACAAAATACTGGAGAAAAAAATCTAACACCTTATTAAATCAGTGCCTCAACTTTTACATCATTTATGATGCATAACTGTATCATACAATTCAGATAGTTTTCTCAAGGTATCTTTTTTTTTCTTCCATCTTGTTCAGAGGGTACATGTGCAGATTTGTTACATGGGTAAATTGCATGTTGCTAAGGTTTGGTGTACAAATGATTTTGTCACCCAGGTAGTGTGAGCAAAGTACCTGACAGGTAGTTCTCCAATCCTCACTTTCATCCCACCCTTCATCCTCAAGTAAGCCCCAGGGTCTACTGTTCCCCTCACTGTCTATGTGTACTCAATGTTTAGCTCCCACTTACAAGTGAGAAGATGGGGTATTTGGTTTTCTGTTACTGCATTAATCAGCTTAGCATCATGCCCTCCAGCTGCACCCATGTTGCTACAAAGGACAGGATTTCATTTTTATGGCTGTGTAGTAATCCATGGTGAATATGTACCACATTTTCTTTATCCAGTCCACTGTTGATTAACAATCACATAAAGTAGTTATTACCTGTCATCTTCCAAATGAGGAAACTGAGACAGAAATTTAACTAACTTGTTCAAGATTGTATAACTAGTAATTGGTGAAGTTTGGACTGAAACCTAGGAATGTTCATATAGGTATGCATGCCCTTTCCACCATATAAAAACAACTTAGCAAAACACAGGAGGAACCTCAAGTAAAACTGTAAAAACTTTACTTGGCAATCAGATAATTAAATGTTAACAATTAAAGTAATAAAAATCAACATTATGTAACTAACATATCCGAATTTAATCGTACAGGAATAATATGCCCAAATTTACATAACAACTGCAAGATAGTTTGTCTCCAAGAGAATCACAAATTTAGAGAATAACATCAGACATCTTCTAGGTAAGTGGTTTATAACCTTTTCTGTTTGCTTTCAGTAACAGAATCCTCTCTGATCAATCTTTTCTCAAGGTCATCAATGGAATTCCCCATTACCAAATTCTATGGTCATATCTCAATTTTATTGGATTTAACCTGCCTGAAAAATCTGCTGCATCTGACCACTCTCTTTTTGTAATGTTTGCTTCACTTGACTTGCAGGATCCCAATCTTGAGGATGATCCTACCTCATTAGGTCTTCCCCCTCAGAATGGAGGAGGCTGTTTCCTTACTACCTTCTAGACTCTGGAGCATGTCAGCGCTCCACAGGCTTAGGCCTATTCCCTCTACTCAGCCTTCCCAGGTGTTCTCATCCAATCTCATGGCTTTAATATCATGTCTGTATCTAGTCTGATATATTGGAAATCTAAAAACGGCTAAAATGAAACTCCTGATATGCCTCCATTTCTATCCCAGAATCTGCTTCTCTCCCATTCTCCCCTAACTCAGGAGAAGGTAATGAAATTTTTCCAGTTGTTTACGCAAAAATCCTGGAATTACCTTTGTGTCTCTGCCCTTAATTTTCTTTCGCCCTTTTCCTCGCCTTTATTCTCTCCTTCCTCCCTCCCTCCCTCTCCACAAAGACAATCATTAGAAAATCTGTTGGCTCTACTTTCAAAATTCATTCCAAATTCAACTGCTTTTCACCATTCCCAGGAAGAACTAGCAAAGGAACCTAAAAAATAAGGTCCAAAGATTTCTGGTCCAAGCAGTCATCATCTCTTGCCTAGACTACTGCAATAGCCTCCCTTTATTCTCCGCACCTCTACCCTAGAGCTGGTTTGTCATTCAGATAAGTACTGTCAAAACTATCCCATCATTACCTTGCTCAGAACCCTTCGATGCTTTCTCAAATGTGTGAAAAACACTGTATCATGCAATGCCTTTTGTGTTTCCAGGCACAGTAACAAGAAACCTACATACTTCATTTTTAAAATACAGCTAAGTTAAAAAAAAAAAAATCACACTTTGTCCTTAGAGACTTATTTCATGAAACTGATCTGTAACACTTGTACCATATTTCTTGTATATATAAGGCAGGAAAGAGGAAAGGCTTTGGACACAGTCCTGAACTTGCCACCTACTAGCTATATTATTCTAAACAAAGTACTTAACCTCATTTAACTTTAAAATAGGATTAGGAGGATATTCCTCAAGATATTTTCCTAAAAATCAAATAAGACAGTATGATACACAATAGTGTAATGATCAAAAGTAATCAAACATAAATCATTTTATAGTCTCCACTTCAACAAACTTTATCTTGTTCAACAAAAGGCTGAGAAGCTGTTTTTATCTTCTAAACAAATAGCATTCAGGAATTCTTTCTTTTTTATAAATGAATTTAGTGTGTTGAACTGATATTTTAAAAGATAATATTCACGAATGTATACTAACATTTGACTTTTGTACATCTTTTTTTTTTTTCCTTCAAAATCACATCAAGACCAGGTACTCTAAGAGCCTTCAGGATTTAATAAGCTTGAATTTGTTTGCAATTTTTAATTGATCAATTAGTATGTATCAGGCACCAACTCAAGCAACAGAAATCCAGCAGTTATAGGAAAAAATATCTATGTTCTCAAGGAGCTTACATACACAAACTACATGAAGACATTTTGTCTACTAATGTGAAACAAAGAGATTATTAGCACACATCAGAAGCTGTTAAGAGTAAGCACAAGAATAAGAATGAATAAGTATTGCAGAGATCTTAAGCACTGACCTTAGATAGTTAGCTTTCAATTATGGGGCCCTTAAAGCAATAACCTAATTCACTTAAGGTCTGCAATTTTAAGCTGATCTTAAAATTTTTTATGTAACAGAAGCATATACTTTCAAAATCCTTTGAAAAAGGGAATATTGAGTAATGAATTCCCTTAAAGCTAAATCATGATGTTCATTTATTTTCCTGATTTTTAACTAATTCTCATGAGTGAGGGAAATATCAGCAACTCAGGATAATTTATTCCAAAATATGTATTTAACTTGTATTTATAAAAGCATTGCATTTTCGGATCAGATGAATAGTCAAGAAAAAAATGTGTGCAGTCTTAAGGATACAAATCAATTCTTTCACAGGAAATGTTTTGACAAGCCATTAATATAAGTGTTTTTTAACTTGTCCATTGAATATTTCTTTTTTTGATGCAGATTTTCACTCTTGTTGCCCAGGCTGGATAGCAGTGGCCATGATCTCTGCGTATTAAAACCTCCATCTCGCAGGTTCAAGCCATTCTCCTGCCTCAGCCTCCTGAGTGGCTGGGATTACACGTGTGCATCACCATATCCAGCTAATTTTTGTATTCTTAGTATTGATGGGGTTTCCACTTGTTAGCCAGGTTGATCTCAAACTCCTCACCTTAGGTGATGCTCACTTCGGCCTCCCAAATTACTGGGATTACAGGCGTGAGCCACCACGCGCAGCCCCACTAAGTATTTCATAGAACATATGTGAACCAACATAAAATAAAAAGAATGGTTCATAAAAATACGTTCATAAGACATTTACCATGACCCGTGACTTAAAGCCCAATTTTATGTAGAAGAAATATTAGATGAAGTTTGCATATCATAATATGAAAAAATAATATATATGAATGATACTATATTCTTAATTTCAAGTAACATACTTGAAAAATATTTTGTTTGATATAGTAGTTCTATAACTCTTATGTAGCAATATCAAGGATGAATGAAAATAAAATGGAAACAAAGCTAAATATACTGTATATCTGCATGTGAAATAAACCTGATTCCACTTAAGTTATTCCTAAATTCTTGGGAAGATGACACCAGTCAGTATGTTCTGCTTTTTCAATGTTATTTTAAAATTGTGCTAGTAGTAAATACTCCTTAAAGAGTCCTTTTAAACACTTGCTGTTCTGAAAATAAGAATGGCTAGAGTGTACCAACAGGTTGTTACTTGAGAAGGTAGCTGTGGTAACAAAAACAAACAGAACTTAGAAGTCAGTTTCCAGTGCTAATAATGGCCATTCAATTTAAAAAAAATAGGTGTTACTTCATCATTTAGTAATTTGGGCCTCAGTTGCCTTATCCGCAAATTGGAAATTGACTGCATAAAGGTAACAGTGTAGTATTATAAGTTTATAAAATGGATTTTAGTCAAATTCCCTTAAGTAATTTCTCTATCCTAGGTTTGCCACAACTGAGACCTCAAACAAATTATTCTAAACTTCAGATTGTTAAGCTCTTTGATCGAAATAATAAAATGTGAGAAGTCAATTGATAATACATGTAAAATAGCCTAATGCCTGAAACACACTAGTAAGTCAACAAATGTAATCTATCATCGTCATCATTAATCATCTAAGATTCAAACAAGATTCCAAATTTTAATGTCTTAAGTCATGTGACTCATAGACAGTAAAATTAATGTCACTGGTTATGCCCACTGTTAATTCAGTCATAGTAAACTATATCTGAGTTAAATTCTCTTGCCAGTAAGTTGTTTTTGGAAAGTTATGCAAGTCCCTTCTATACCAACCTGATATTATCAGCCTTGAGAGTAAAAGATATCAACAACCAGCCTGTTTGATTAATCCTAACAAAGACTACGTTAGTTAAGTGAGCTTTGGATCAAAACCAAATTCTAAAGTAAGAAGAGTGCAAAAAGTTGTTCAGTAATACAAATATGCCAGAAAATAGCCATTTTGAAGACAATAAAACATAGGGTTCAAATTAATTATTCCTCTTTTATTCACTGTTAAAGCAGTGCTGGCATTTATTTGCTTCAGCATATAATCCTTAGTTAAAAAAAAAAGATAAAAAATAGAAAAGCTTAAATCAATCCCAAGACGTTTTTGAATTTTGATCCATTTTTAAACTGTAACATTTTTAAAAGGACCAATTACAACATTAAGTAAATGGCAAATGAAACTAAGATCTGACAGTGTTGGAAGATACCCAAATGATGATTTGTCTCAATTCAGGTCAAAGCTACACAACGCTTTTTGGTCCCTTCTTTTATTTTAAAATACATGATTGCAAAATAAACCAAGAGCTTGTACACAGCTAGAGGAAACACTGCTGATTATCTTTCACTAACTACATGAATTCTTTCAGTCCAATTTTGTCATGCAGTTTTACTCCAATCAGTATGAAATGACATGCAAATTTTTTCCATCTATTTTCTTTAACCCTCCTTGAAAACATCATGAAAAAGTATTAAGGTGGATCCTTTCAGCCCGTTTCAGTCCTTTATTCACTACCTGCTAGAACAAAGGCAATGGACACGCGAAATCTAACAAAATCTTTTAAGTGATAACCTCTCAATTGTTTAGCATCTGATTCAATATTCTTTATAATACAGAAATTATTGCAATAGCAAAAAAAGAAAAGAAAATACAATAATTTACTGTCAACCTAGAAATAAACCATAGGGAAAAAATCTTGTATTTTCTTTGACAACACTTCTAAGTCAAAAGGGTTGCCTTACTGTTTTTAAATGAATTTAACTATCTCTGAAATTCATCTAGACTACTTAAGATTTTCCAGTAGAAGGGCTCTAGTTTTCCTGATCAAAGTCTACAAAAAATGGGAGATCTGCTTTTCTGTGCATGATAGAATCAATTTATTTTTACTAAGTGTGTTAGTCTGCTTGGTTGCCATAGCAAAATACCACAGACAGCATGGCTTAAACAAGGGAAATTATTTTGTCATAGTTCAAGAGATTCAAAGTCCAAGATGTAGATGCCAATGGGATTGGTGTCTGGGCAGAAGACAGCCACCTTCTCATTGTGTGCTCACATGATGTCTTCTTTGTGAGCAGACAGGGATAGGTAGGTGTCTCTGTACTTTCCTCTACTTATAAGGCCACCAGTCCAATTAGATTAGGGACCTTCTCTTATGACCTGATTTAACCTTAACTGCCTCCTAAAGACCCTATGTCCAAACAGTCACATTGAGAGTCAAGGCTTCAACATCTGAATTTTAGAGGGACAGAATTCAGTTCATACCTCTAAGTAATTCTGAGTAAGAGAGCCTTTCAAAACCTATCAGCTAGTAGGAATGTAGTAATGACAGCAGTTCAGAGTTTCCTTTGTGTGTTAAAATACTAACAATTATTTTCTTTTCAGTTTCTTTTTTAGAATACTAATGTCCAGAAAGTGATACTTCTGAACTCTTAAGATAGGAAGTATCTTGGGTCATCACTATCACTGCACAAAATAAGCTTAAATCCCACTCTAACATTCTAATAGGAGAGTCCTCTGTTTCTTACTAGTTACATGTTTCAAGTCCTATCCTTGGGGTCTTCTTCGAGGCAGCATTATTTTTACTAGGCTATCTACACCAAATGGCAGATGTGATACAGATAATAAAATACTCAGGCCAAGTCCTTCTGTATTTGCCTGAAAGAAGAGATAAAAATAGGTATTATCTACATCCAGGTGACAAAGAATGCCACTTGTTTGATTTCCCCAGAGGCTGCACATATCTTGTACTTGAAATTCCTAAGCACTTCATTAGATATTTGGCTTAAACTAAAAAATGATTACAACAGAGAAATAAAACAGTTCTTTATGAAAACAGTGATACATCTTGATTACTTGCCACTGAAAGTATATTGTTTCTGTGAGGTGTTAGCAGCAAGTCACCATTCTCTTTTCAACTGAAGTTGTAGGACATTATTTAGCCAAGTCTCAGTTGAACTTATTGCTTGACCTGTATAGAGTATAAAATCCTTACCTGGCCCAGTCACACTTCAAAAAGTCATCTTGGAATTTTATTTTCCTATGTGAGGATCAAAAAGGTTGATCACTTAACCTAAGTCTGTGGTTATCAAAAGAATTTCAAAATGATGTGTGCATGAAACTGACTAGAGATACTTGTTTAACAAACAGATTTTCAGGCTCTATATGTGGAAATTCCAATACAACATGTCTGTGGTAGGACCAGCAATTTGCAATCCTGATGAGCTATAAGCCATGACTGAATAACTACGATGTTTTTCAGGAGGCTGTATGGGAAGAAGCAATGTGTAATACTGTAAAAGCTTTCAGGAAGGCTATATATTCAGGGAAAACTCACTAGTAAGAAGTTTGTTTTAAAACAGTTTTTTTAAAATAATAAATGAATTGCTACACATTCAGAGAAAATATCTTACTAGTTTAAGATTTGTTTTTTAATAAAACATTTCCAGTGGAACAGTGGGAGTTCAGAGCTCTACAGATATAAGCCATATGGAGAGCTTGTGGCAAGTTGAGCCCAAGCAACAGAAGATTCTATATACATGAAGTTAATCAGGCAGATCAAGAAACACCATATAACAAGCAGCATATTTTTGAAAATTCAGATAGCAATCATCCTGTCTAGTATTCTGAGACAGTCTCTAGAACACTGTACAAGGCATAGTAAATATTATAAGAAGAGAGAAACTGAGCATTCTGGAGATAGAAGAATCAAATGGTGGGCCAGTAGCTCCTAACCAGAAACTAGATAAGTGCACATATTTTTGGTTAACTGTGGCCCCAATGCTTGGTCTTATTCAGTACCTTCTTCATAAAAAGTTACCTGTCCTGATAGTAAAATGAAAAAATAGGTCTCCTTATGAACTTTCCCTTTACTGCAGTGTCAATAAGACTGGCAGTCTAGGTGTTGTAAGTAGAAGAAAAAAGAAAAAAAGAACAAAACAAAACCCATCAATACTAAGGAATCCTAAGCAGAATATGCTGCAATAGTTCATGAAAACTGCCTCTCTGTAGAAACTCAGCCAACAAAAACATAGACTGCAGGTATAGAAAACTCCTAGGATAAGGTAAAACAACCTTAAGCCCCAGATACTAGTGAGACAGCTACTGAGAATCAAGCTATGTTTCAGGAAACACTTTTTACTTTTCGATCAGAACTGTTAATACGACCAGTTAGAGAGCTTCTCATGCTACTGTATTTTCCAAATAAATGTTGAAAGAACAAAAATATGACAACACAATAATATGTAGTGTCTTCTAAATACAAAGAAAAACTTCAAAGTCTGTCCTATGACTGAACTGCTAAGTAATTTTAGTAATTTGTGTTTTGTTGATAACAATATATTTCTAGACTTATAGATTCCATTTTGTTCAGTAACAAAAGAAAAACTGAAATGTACAATTACTTTCATAGAATTTTCTTGTGCAACTAAATGCAATTAAAGGTTCAAAATGAAAAAGTATTATATCCTTCAGCATTTTAAAATTCAGCTGAATAGCTTTTTTTTTTTTTTTTTTTTTTTTAGATGGAAGTTTCACTCTTGTTGCCCAGGCTGGAGTGTAATGGTGTGATTTTGGCTCACTGCAACCTCTGCCTCCCCAGTTCAAGCGATTCTCCTGCCTCAGCCTCCCAAGTAGCTGGAATTACGTGCATGTGCCACCACGCGCAGCTAATTTTGTATTTTTAGTAGAGACAGGGTTTCTCCACGTTGGTCAGCCTGGTCTCGAACTCCCGACCTCAGGTGATCCACCCGCTTTGGCCTCCCAAAGTGCGGGGATTACAGGCGTGAGTCAACCACACCCAGCCCTGAATAGTTTTTAATGTGAGATACAGAAAACATGTAAATCTACGCTGCAAATGCTTTCGTAGCTGTCACATCAGGTATATTAGTTAAGTATAATATAATCCATGTATGTGTGTTTTACTTTTTATCCTGAGGGAAAAAAAGCAACTATTATCAAGGAACATTAATATTTTCATATCAGTATTATAAATGTAAATCCAAAATACAAGACCAAAAAAAAAACTTATATAGCTTAATATTACATAATTCTGCATTAAGGATGAAGTTACTCATTTCGTATCACCAAATATTTTGCACTCTTGATTGTCTAAGAAATGAATTAGGAACAGGTTCTCTGTGCCCTAATCTAGCTTTGCCAATAAATTGAATGATTTTCCCCAGGAAAGCTATGTAACCACTCTGTAATTCATTTTCTAAGTACAGATCATTTTTTCTTACTTATGGGGTGATTAGGAGATAAAAAGATGTTATTATCAAACAAAGTCTATAAAATGAGTTTAAACAAAAAATAAGAATCGTTGTCCTTTTTCAAGCATAGTCTCTTATATTTTCTTTTTTTTGATATATCTGTGAATATGAATGTCCTCAATACTCTCAGTATTCACATGAAAATACTGTGATAATTCTATAAAAGCACATTAACATGGATGATAAGAACCCTGGGTGGCCAGGGAATTATTCTTAATAATGAATCTTTTAACACATCTGTTATATTGCCCTTTGAGCATTATCTGGATTTATATTTAATTGTGGTCAATACCCTCAACTGGAATAAAATAGCTCTCTTAGTGCCATTATATCATGTTAGACTACTATGTCCAGTACTTCAGACAGCTTTAATTTACATTCTTGAAACTTCCCTTATATGATCTCAAGAATGACATTTCCCCTAAAGTTCACCTAATGCCAGTAGCTTTAGAAATCTAATGTCATCCATTTGTTCTATATGTCCAAGACCACTGCATTCTGATGAGCAAATCTGGAAAGTCACTGCTTCTAAATCTTTGACATCAGAGACTTTATCTTGACATTTGATATGAAATATGGTACAACAATATGATAAATGAAACCTGTCCAAGAAATACAAATGGCACTGATAAGGACTCAGATGTTAGGCCTATATAACATGGTTGACAGTACCATGGCTTTGTTTTGCAGGCCTTCAGACTGGGTTTAACTAATAATGGTTGTTAACGGTTGAGGCTGCCAAATGAGGCTTAAATTTTGGTACAATTTTCTATTTCTTTAAGCTTGCTATTTGAAGATTACAAATCAACAAGATTCATCTTTATATTTAATCAGTAAACAGTGTGAATCAAGTATATGAGAAATGTTCTGCATATACATACATACATATATATATATATACACACACACATATACCATATTTAACAATGATATATAACTTCTGCTTCTACTATACATACATGACTACACTCAGCCTGGGCAACACTGTGAGACTCTGTCCCTATAAAAAATAATTAGCGTGGTGACAAGTGCCTCTAGTCCCAGCTACTCAGGATGCTAAGGCAGGAAAATCACTTCAGCCCAGGAGTTTGAGGTTATAGTGAGCTATGATCATAACACTGTATAACAGCTTGGGCAATAGAGTAAGAACTTGTCTCTACAAAATTTTATAGCACCAAACACAATAATGATGTTTAACAGAAATCCCATTCTCTAATGGTTTGGATATCTGGTTCCAAACCAGGCTGCTAGATTTGGATTCTGTGTGGAATTGAGCATTTTATTTAGCCAACCCACCATTCCATTTCCTGGCATGTGCAATGGGGATAAATGGATCTCTACTTTACTAAGGTAGAGTAAGTTCAAGTTTTCACAAAAGTGTGAAGTAAACCTTCAGTGTTAGCTGCTGTTGTTTGTTGTTATGTTTATTTATTCCACATATATTTACCGAGTGTCTAATACATGGCAATGTACATTCCTAGGCATATGAGATAAAATAGTGAACAAAGAAAATATCTCTGGCCTCATGGGGCTCTGTGTGTGTGTGATGACAGACAAAATAACAGTGACTATATAAATATGTATATGTGTATAACACAAAATGAACTATATACTGTAAGTGCAAAGTGCTATAAAAAAAGAAAAAGCAGAAAAAAGTAAGGGAGTCAGAAGTATAGACAATGGGGAGTGGCTTGCAATTTAAATGGAAAGAGGGTCAGGATAAACACCAGAGACCGTCCTTGGCATTTGAGCACAGTTGTGAACAAGGGAAGGTGGTTAGTCATATGGATTCTGGAGGAAGCATGTAAAAGAGAGATGGAATAATGGCCAGGACAAAGGCCTTAAGACAGAAACATGTTCAAGAAACAGGAAGAGGGTCAATGTGTTGGTGAAGACTTAGATGTTATTCTGAATTATATGGTGAGTCACAAAAGGAAGACTGTGAGCAGAAGAGTGACATAAAGTATGTCAAGAACAGACTATAATGGAGTAAGCTAGATGCAAGGAGACCAGAGAAAGTTTACTACAGTAATCCAGACAAACAATGCTGAGGATGTAAAGCAGTTTGATAGGAGGTAGTAGGACGTGATCTGATCCTGGATTTTCAAGGAAAAAATACATTCATATACGTATGTATTTGAAGGAAGAACAACAAGATTTCTTGTTTCCTATGTGCTTTTATACAAAAGGTGACAACACTGACAGAACGTATAGTAAAAAATTTAGTTGTTTTAATGACCAAATTCACAATAAACACATACTTGAGTATTTGTAGTAATACAAATATGGACTGTTTAATATTTAAGTTCAATTGAGAATACATGAATGACAAATAAAATCAACATATTCAGTTACATATCTAAGTTTATGAGAATTGAAGAGGTCACCAAATTGATAAATTGTACTTTAATTATAAGAGAGATATTACATTATTTATCCATGAAGTTCTATTCTCTTTCAATATTCCTCTCCTTTGGAAGATGCGTACCCTTAAATTCAACAGCTCTTTCACATGACAGACCCCGTCCCAGGCAAGTCTGTATTTTCACATCTTATGAAGCAATTACTGATTGACAATTTTGCCTTGAATATCCCACTTGAATGTCCTAACACTCTAAAATCAAAACTTTACAAATAAATGTCAATATTCTCCATACAAACAAATTTATCTTTCCAGCACTCCATGCATCTATCAATATTACAACCATTCTTTCAATGACCTAAACTTCAAGTTCGACATCTCTGCCTTACAATCAATCATTAAGCCAGTGAGCGTTTCCTGTTCTCTACTGCCATTTTTCTATTACTTTGACCCAACTGATTCTGTCTGAATGTTTATCATATCATGCTTGGATTATGGGGTCACTAATCTTTACCTGCCAATTCCTCACTTCTAGCTATCTTCCCAAATCACTACCTTCATCATCTATTACTCACAAACCTTTGGGAACTTAAAATTGCTAGAGGTAATTCAGACCCCTTGGCAACCTATGTCGAACACCTTTGAATCAATTAATCAATTATCTATTCAGTATTTAGAGATACCATTTCATAAAATGTAAAAAACAAGTAAATATAAAACACAGTGTCTTGGCTCAAAAGGAAACATGTATATATACATAAAAATGTCTAATCATGCAAGGCAAAATAGAATCTTCTTCTAAGTGTTTTGTTTAACACTAAAAATTTAGAACGCATGGACACAGGGAGGGGAGCACTACACACTGGGGTCAGTAGGGGGGAGATAGGGGAGGGACGGTGGGGGTGGGGAGCTGGGGAGAGATAGCAAGGGGAAAGATGCCAGATGTAGGTGATGGGGAGGAAGGCAACAAATCACACTGCCACGTGTGTACCTATGCAACAATCTTGCATGTCCTTCACATGTACCCCAAAACCTAAAATGCAATAAAATAAATGGGAAAAAATAAAAATAAAATAAAATTTAAAAAAATTTAGTAGAAGAAGGTGTGACTCTGTGCTTCAGTTACCTCTTTTGTAAATGGGGAAAATAATAGTATCTTTCTTCTTGAGAGCTGCTACAGGATTCAGCAGACCATAGATTAATAAAATTGTCAATTAAGTTGCATGGTATAAAATGAAGACTAGAATTCTGGGGGTCACTTAAGCTGTATGTCCGAATAAGTGCTAAAGAAATATGAAAGGTGAAATTACAGTAAGCTGACATGGAAAGACTCTAGATCTGGCTAACTATAAACAGAATATTTTAATGTAGATTATATTGAGATAGGTAAGGAATATTATGACAGGATTACAAACAGGTAGAATGTGACAAGGAAATTAATAGATGATAGAAAGCAAAATTGTTTATCTGATCTTAGAAGGGGTTTAGAAGTAGACATGATTGTGATACCAGGTTATGTACAATTTTCCTCACATTTTTATAAACAAAATTACATATTTCAGTAAAAGCAGTCTCTTCATTTTTCTTAAACAATCCTATCCTCATTTTTATCTCTATACAGGTTCTTAAGGCTGTTCCATCTCTTTTCCTGACTCATCTCAAAAAATGATGTTTCTCATTTTAAGTACATTAATGTTGATGTTTCTCATTTTTGGTTCACCTTGATTTTAAGGCCAATTCAAATTCCACCTCCTTTAATAATGTTTTTCCTGAAATTCTGCCACAGGATAATATTTATTGCTATTAAACTATTCCAATACTTAGTATCTATAACATTTGACCTGCATTTTAAACATATATGGATTTATAATGCCATGGTGGTGTTTTCCAGTCATAAGTCCAGAACCCTGTCTATTGCAGGGCAAATGGTATTATTTATAGGAGACAAGAAAAGACAACAGTCTTCGAATACATGCTTCCATATATTTTAAAACAATTAAATATACAATACATTTGAACCCTAAAATATTCAAGGATTTTTTTTTTCTTTTAATTCAGAATATCTAATTATAATTCCCTTTTTTAAAATTTATCAAATAAAGCTAATATTAAAGGTAAAGTCCTCAAAATGGTATGAAGAACAGTTAAACTCAAAAAATTGTATAAAAAGAGAAAAACAGTGATTATTTATTTAAATAATTTACATAGTAAATGTTCTTTAAAATTAATAATACCAGAGTTACTCATTTCATATTTATGCTGAGCTCATTAAATAATGATTTTCTTTTGTGGTAAGCAGTGTTTTGTCAATGAAGTTTCTTAAATAAATATTGATATTTGGTAATTATTATATAATATTAGCATATAATTAAAATTATATTGCTCCAGAGATTTTGACATATATTTCATCATTAGTAATCAATGTATCTCAAGCATGTTAATGTATCGGTGTATTTATTACAAGGGCGCACTTATATACACTTTACTGAATTTTTTACCCATAAATTGGTTTTATCAAATATACTTCCATTTTTGGAACACTTTTTCTATATAGATTTCAAAAATATTACAGACTTGCAAATACCAAAATCATTACTACTTATAAGAGTATATGACACTGTAAATATGCCTAATTTAAAAATGACAAGCAACTTCAAACTGGCTTTTTTTTTTTAATTAATCTGGCTAATTCATATGAAATCTCTCAGTTTTGTCCTTAATCAGAAATACGTATTAATTTTAAAAAAAAGAGCATTCACAAAATTTCCATGAGAAGGTTTTTTTTTTTCTTTTGGAGACAGAGTCTCCGCTCTGTCACTCAGGTTGGAGTGCAGTGGCGTGATCTTGGCTCACTGCAGCCTCCACCTCCTGGCTGAAGTGATCCTTCCGCCTCAGCCTCCCGAGTAACTGGGACTACAGACGTGTGCCATCATGCTGAGCTACTTTATGTATTTTTAGTATACACGGGGTTTCACCATGTTGGCCAGGCTGGTCTTGAACTCCTGAACTCATGTGATCTGCCTGCCTTGGCCTCCCAAAGTGCTGGCATTACAGGCATGTGCCACCACACCCAGCCCTTTCATTAGAATATTTAAGCACAGTCAACACTCATCTTAAATTGAATATTTAAGATCTTTGCATTTTTTTGAATATAAATCATCTCCCCAATACGAAAAAAAGATATGTTTTCAAAGAAATATTATGTGGAAAAAAATTAGGAGAAACAAATGAGAATCGTTCCATCACATCCATTAAAAAAATGCCCATGCGTATAATCTGGAAGCATTTTTTTTTTTTTTCTAAAACAGAGACTACCAGTAGAAAAATGTAAAATTTTTCTTTTTTTTTTCTGTTTTAAATCAGGCAATGTACAGTAGTCCCATCTTACTTTGGTTTTACTTTCTGTGGTATCAGCTACCTGCTGTCAACTGCAGTCCAAAAATATTCACTGGAAAATTCCTGAAGTAAACAGTTCATATGTTTTCAATTGCAGGCTGGTCTGAGTAGTTTGATGAAATCTCATGCCATCCTGCTCTGTCCTCCCTGGGGTGTGAATCATCCCTTTGTACAGCATATCGACAATGTACATGCTACCCTTCCATTAGTCACCTAGGGGGTCGCTCAGTTATCAGATCAACAGATTATAGGAAAAAGAAATATGAGTATAATATGATAAGGTATTTTAAAGGAGAGACAGAGTCCACAGACCACATTCATATAACATAATTTATTACAGAATATCGTTATAATTTTTCTACTTCACTATTAGTTATTGCCGTTCATCTCTTACTGTGCCTAATTTATAAATTAAACTTTATCCTGGCATGCATGTTAAAAAAACACACAGCATATAGAGTTTGGTACTATCTGAGATTTCAAGCATTCACTGACAGTCTTGGATTAGGGTGGACTGTATGAAGATGATTTAATTATCAAAACAGAAAAAAGAAACCTTGAGATGTACATATTCTTCCATTTTACAGAAAAGGTAAGTTGCTCAGTCAAAAAATGTCAAGGGACACTTGCATTCAAATTCAGAGTTGTATAATATGCTGTTCCATGCTCTTATCATTGTATCATAGTTTCCAAAAAAATAATGAAAAATTAAATTATAAAGAGGTAGAAAGAGGAAGAAATCCTACCATGAGGTAGGATTTATTATTATTTTATAATAATAAAATCCAAAATTCAGTTCTGAGCATCTGAAAATATAAAACTAATATATACCAGAATTGGTTATGTAGCTCTTACTTTAGACATTTTCTGGGTTTAATATACATCTTTCTTTTGAACATTCAAGTTCTCAATTAAGTTTACTGATTCTTTATCAAAATGAACATATTGAACAAAAAACTTAAACTAGCAGACAGAGGATAAGAAATTGTATATTTATCATTCCTACTAAGAAAGAAGTGTAACCTTGGAAATTTAGTACTGAAATATCTGCATTAATGCCAGCAGTTTTAGGATAGGTCACAATTCTTCATTAGTACAATTATTTCAGAACCATGTTGGTATCACCTCTAAAGTTTCTCTTTCATAACGGCTTGCAGCAGTTACAAATTACTAAATATAACTACTATATAAACTGTAGTGCCTGTATTGTAATGTAGAAATTTATGCTAATTAAATCACTTTATGGTTGGAAATAGCTAAGAGAAGTCATTTTTTTCAATCCTCTATCTTTAGATGATGGTGTAATCACTTCAATAAAATTGGGGTTCAAAAATCAAAATTTCAAAACAAAATAATATATATACTGCTCAACTTGTTATTTACCCAGATTTACTTTATGGGTTAATCATTCAAATCATTTATAAGTGTGTTTGAGGTAAAGGATTACACAATTTTATCCTCATATTCCAGTAATAGAGCATTTTAAATAATATCACCTAGAATGTGAATACTTTAACCTGTACAATGCACTTTATACACACTGTCTTCAAAATGCTTTGTAACACCAATAACATATCTCACGCTGAATAAATGAGGTACACGTTACTAAAAGTTGTTCTTAATTGTGTAAGACGGCTGTAGCTTCAATGAAGAGGTAATATCCTTTCACTAAATTTAATCAGTAAGGCATTAACATGCGATTTGTATTTGCTTAAGTACTTTACAAATGAGAGCAACAGTGTGAATAAGTGACCGACGATTTTCATGACAAATATGTTTAACAAATGTCAATTGAATATTAATGCTCTGTTAGAGGCTGAATTGAGTCCCTCCCCAAAATTTGTAAGTCCTAAACCGCCAATACCTCAGGATATAACTATTTAGTGAGTGAGTCTTTAAAGAAGTCATTACATAAAGTCACTACGACGCGCCCTCAACCAATATCTGGTACCTTTATAGAGAGATCAGGACATAGACATGCACTGAGTAAAGGCCATGAGAAGAAACAGGGAGGAGAAGACAGTCATCTACATCCCAAGAAGACAGACCACAGAACAAACTCACCCTGCTGACACTTGGGTCTTGGACATGTAGGCTTCATAATCCTGAGCAAATACATTTTCTGTTGTTGGAAACATCCAGTCTGTGGTACTTTGTTATGGCAGCCCTAGCAAACTAATACATATATTACAACTGACAAAAATTATTGCTAAAATCTTTTATGATGCCACCAACAACATATAATTATTGTTAGCATTCTTTTGAATAATAGCAACAATATGCTTAGATTTTACTTTTAAAAATGTAATTTTAGTTTGAAATACTTACAAGCATGTAAATTAAACACATGCACTATATATATGTGCAAGTGGAGATATGTGTGGAAAAGCATAGAAGAGAAATTAGAAGAGTCCACATAAAACTGTCAACCACTGTTACCTTTGGAATGAATATGATAAATTATGAAGAGAATAATGAAAGGGAGGCTTTTATGTTTTCTTTTACATAGTTATGTATTTGAATTTTTTATGACTTTTACAAAAAAGTATTGGTGGATTATTTGGGATCAATACGTTCTTTAAAGAAAAGCGAAAATATTTACTGTTGCCATCAAGTTTACAATATTCTAGAAAAATAAGAATTACTTGTAAATGCTGTGGACAGCCATCTAATTTAACAACATGGAAATACCTGGTGACCTTAGACATTGCAATTATCAATAGAGCTATGCATAAAGGAGCCAGACTGAAGTGTACTGAGGAGTAACAAGAAATGAGGGAACATAAGGGACATTATGTTAACACTTCTAGTAGTTAATACAGGAAATAAGGTCATCTAAAGTGACCTTTACTGTGACCTGTGACTCAGCAGAGGAAGGTGTGCAGTTGAGAAACGTTAGCAACAAACATGGTGGGATATATTAAATCAAAACCTTACTTCTGACTTTCTACAGTATTTTACAAGTAGCAGAAAAGCAGACAGTAAATCTTAAAAGGACTGGGGATTGGCAAGGAAGATACGGTCGAAAGAAAGAGGATTGAGATTCTGGAGAAAGAAATCTTAGTGTCCTTTGGAGAAAATGTAAATCCTTTTACAAGGGATGATGGGAATAGGAACATAAAAGAGATCTAAGAAAATGACTAAGGAATGAAGAACAAAATAAGCAGGAATAAAAGAAGGGAAAAAAAACTGAAGTTCAGTTCAATAATGTGAATTTCAAGTTTTGAAGATCTTGGTTTTGGAATTGTTATATGTTTTTATGAGGTTTCAAATAGTTCTGAAACGAGCAGGTTAAGCCAAGTGAACAGGCAGTGACAGAATTTTAAGTGAAAAATGAAAATATGAAGATAGCATGCTAAATCAACAGCACAGGTGCTCTGAACAAAAGCATTAAAAAAAAAAAAAGGAAATTTTTATCATGTCTGAAGACAGAAAAATAAATTAGATTAAAAATCCTGTAAGAGCCTCTAAACTTATTTTTCAAATAAACTATTACTTATTTGAAATATTTGTAAAATAGATTGCGCTTTCTAAAAATAGTATTAATAAAATATAATATTCAATCCTAAAAAATAAAAATCATGTAAACAAACTGTGCACAGAAATTTAGTACTTTTTCTTCCTGGAAGGAAAATACTAAAACTATAGTTCTGAACAAATCACAACAATAATATTCAAGAAGTTCATAAAGTTAGTTTCTTGTATGATTTCCTTTCAGTTCCTAAAACTATAGTAAAAACCTGAGTATCAAACTGGAGGTGGCAGGGAGGAAGAAGCTATATATTTTTAAATATATTCCGAAACTGCAGAATAACTCCAACTGTCAATTAAAATTCTCAAATGGAAAGCTTAAATATACATGTAAAATATATTGGCAATTTGCATTATCTTTATGGATATAAACAACCAAGATACTATTGTTCACAAAAAGTTATTTTCTTGATCAAATCAACAAAACTTACACAAAACCATTTATATCCTTAATTTGCTTAGTAAACCATGTCTACACAGTGCAATGGTAAATTCTCTAAAGATGATGCGAAACTATCAGAAATTCCAAAGTTAAGAATCTTAATGCCATTTAAACAAATATATACATACATATATTAAAAATGCACACATATGTATGTATATATGTATGTACCTTTTTGTTTTTCTAAAACCTAGTAACCTCTTTTCCGAGGTTTTTGGTTTAGAAAAAGTAAAATAGATTACCAATGGCAAAGATCCTTTGAAATTCTGTTTATCCTTTCAATCTTCTAAACAATATTTGAGAAAACAGCACAATCTTCTATGCCTAATGAATAAATTCTAGGAATCCTACAGGAGAAGGGAGAGAACCCTTAAAATATTGCCTCAGCTTAAGGAAGTCAACATTGAGGAGAAACTTACAGAAATTTTTCAGAAGAAATGTTTCATTACTTTCACTGCCAAGGAAAATGCTAGTAGTGAAGAGGAGAGTAGAAAAAAAAAATGTAAGGTTAAAAACAGGCTGTAGTTAAGTCCACCAGGAGGGAAGAGGCTGTCACTAAATTTGGAGGGACCCTGGAATAGGACAGAAATAACTAATTTTGTAAGGATACGGAAGTGATGGAAGACTTTTGAACAGAAAGGAGATGTGATTGTAGGTCATTTCAGGAAGCTGAATCTTAGTGCCATAATTTAATGGCTTACAAAAAGGAAAAGATGTAGGTGAGCCAGTATGCTGTATTAAAGTGCTCAGGAATCTAGACTATGCAGTTAGATAGGTCTAGTTGCAGTAAAACCCTATTTAAATCAAGCTGCTTAACCTCTCTAAGCCATAATTTCCTTACCTAATTGGGGGATAACAGTGGCAATTTCATATAAGGATGCTATAAAAACTGAAGGATATAACACATAAAGCTCCTAACACATTAGCGGTAATTTATTATCATCTTCATCATCATCATCCAGATTTTCATATCACTCAGGCTTTCCCTGGCTATTAGATATGGAGTACATAAATGGCTCAATGGGAGTTTGTCTACAGCTAAATTCTGGCCAGAAATAACGAGTAAGTCAGAGGAGAAAATATGAAGAAGGCATAAAATACATGTAAGAATATGGATAAACTAGGGCTAGTTAGAGGAAATAAGTAAAATGGCCAAAATATAAAAAATCGAATTTCTCTAACAGTACTTATCATCTCATACTTGGGGTGGGATAAAAGCTTTCAGATTGGCATTCCTCCAATTTTTTTTAAATTTTCTTTTCGAGATGGAGTCTCGCTCTGTAGCCCAGGCCAGAGTGCAGTGGTGTGGTCTCGACTCTCTGCAACCTCTGCCTCCAGGTCCCAGTTCAAGCAATTCTCCTGTCTCAGCCTCCCAAGTAGCTGGGATTACAGGCACGAGCCACCATGCCCAGCTAATTTTTGTAATTTTTAGTAGAGATGGGATTTCACCATGTTGGCCTGTCTGGTCTTCAACTCCTGACTTAATGATCCACCCGCCTCAGCCTCCCAAAGTGCTGGGATTACAGGCGTAAGCCACCATGCCTCTTTCTTTATTTTCTAAAAAATAAGAGAACTACACTTATTGTTGAGCTAATATTACTAACAAAAAACTTTTTTTCCAATAGTAACCAGTTAGCTGTGCACTGAATACAAATTTACCTACCTGATCTTCCAGGACAGATTATGTTGGATGCAATATACCTTCCCAAACACAATACAGTCTAACATTTGGCTATCATCTCTCTCCTAGGTCAGGCTATCTTTCCTGTATAAAAATATCATTTTTATTTCTGCCTTCTGGTCTTAATGATAAACTACTAGTTGGAGTTCCAGCTTCTTTTGAACCAATGCAAGTATTACTTATCAAATCTAGATTAAGTATTACTTTGTCAATTTAGATTAGAAGTTGTTAATTTACAATACATAAGACTCAGGAAACCCTAATTATAGCACCTAACTCCACACAGATCTTTTTCTAATCTGAAATTCTAATGTATTTGTAAGTCAGAATCAATTTGGATTGTTTTCTGTTTCACTTTTATCAGTATGACTCCAAGTATCTTGTAAAGTTCCTGAAATAGAAGCCATTATTATAATCTCCAAAGTATCTAGACTAATGCTAGACAGAAAGCATTATTAAGTAAATGTTGACTTTTCAACCAAATTCTCTATTTAAAAATTTAATGTATCATTCTTCCTCACCAAAATTCTTAGTTAAGGCATATATTATCAACCTGCTTCCCAAAGCATTCTCAAAATCATTTCAACCTTCTCTTAACACTGCTCATTTAACTGCATATGAAGCTTAATAATCAATCGCTACCACACTTTTGTTCAGGAACCCATCATATGTTACTTCCATCTTCCAGCTAGTCTTTTAAGTCTTTCACTCTTGTCTGTCGCTTTTCTAAAATACAAATCTGCTCATGCACCTCAAAGGTTTACAGGCTTCTGGTACCCAAATGCCTACAGTAGAATCTAAATGTCTCCCTATGACACACAGGGATTTTCCTCATCTATTCCCAATCAACTTTCTCAGTATTACTTCAGTAGCACTCCATTTATTCCATTTCCTCTAAATTTATTACGCTGAATGTACCAGTAACTTTACATGCCTCTAGGCCTTTGAGTATTTTCTTTACTTTTTAGAGCTACTCTGCCTAGTGTAGTGGGGTTGAATGATGTCCTCCTCCAAAAATGAACTCAGAGTGTGACCTTATTTGTAAATAGATTTAATTAGTTAAGGATTTAGGTGGACCCGAAATCCATTGAAATTATCTTTGTAAGAGACAGAAAAGGACACACAGAGCAGTACAGAAGAAGGGGATGTGAAGATGGAGGCAGGGTCTAGAATGCAGCATCTATTAATACAAGCCAAGGAATGCTAGCGGTTGCCAGCAACTACCAGAAGCCCAGAGAGGGTCATGGAATGGTTCCTCCCTCAGAAACTCCAAAGAACCCAAACCTGCTAATCTCCTGATTTTGTACTTCCAGCTTCCTGAACTGTGAAAGAACAAATTTCTGTTAAGTTACCCGGTTTGTGGCATTTTGTTGTGACAGCCCTAGAAAATTCACACACCAGTTACGCACATGTCCAAATTCCCTCTTAAATGTAAACCTCTGGGCTTTCCCATTTCCCTTTACACATCTGCCATCGATTCATATAGGCAATAAGCTGCTGTTCCATCTTTGCTCACACAGAAATACATTCAATGTTATATTTAATTGTCACCAAGCTGCATGGTTATGGTCTATTAACATGTCCTTTCCCCTACAGGCCTGGGAGAATGCCAAGAGAAAAAAATGACTTGTGCCTTTGATTGCCAGTATTAAGTGGTGTTTGCCACAACAGATGATCAAAAATGACTTGTTAGAATATAAAAAATATAGGTTTAGAAAACATAAGCCACAAAACTTAGACATTCTTATCTTGTATTCAATCACTGGAAAGACAGACTATATGATGGGACTCTCATTACAATGCTCATTGTAGAAGTTCAGGATAGGAAACAAAGTCCAACATAACCAAATTCCAGACTTTTTAAATGTAAATTTTAAAATTTATTGAAAATAGCTTGGCATAAGCATTTTTAGCCATATATCCTTTTACATTAACCTGTTGTCCAGTTCAATTACTTTATGTAGGCATTAAGAAAGTGGCTGAATCTCAAAATAATATCTGATATAAAATTAGGTTAGTTTCACAAACTTTTAATATACTACTAATCAATGGTGCTAAAGCTTTGACAGACATAGTAACTCAAAAAAAGTCAGTACTCAAAAAAAAAAAATGGAATCCAAAATCCATAAAACATACTCCATTTATAGCAACAAACGATGACTTATAATATGACTCAATGATCAAAAGTAGCATTTTTCTAGTTATCAGTTTTTTATGTTGCTCTGGATGGTTGAATCAACTTCGTGAGTTCCACTACAACTTAACTTCTCAAATTTGAAAGCACAAAATAGTAAAAGAATAAAGTTGACAGCTGAAATACATACTTCTCTAAAAGTACTTTAATTTTCTAAAATGTCATTGTACAATGGAATAGTGCTTAGAAAATGCTCATGATTGTATCGGCACAATCAAGAGTTTAGTGTAGTTTTATGTTTCATCCATACAGAGGGTGTTATTTTATTTCCAAGTTATGAAATACGTATTAGTATATTAACATCTTGTATTAAAATCCACATTTCAGTATTAGCAACATGAAATTGATAATACTGTTATCTTTTCTCCACTCCTGCAAACAATTTGAGAGTGGAAGTTTCTTCTATTAACATTTCAAACCCTTTTTAAGTATTCATATTATGACTCGGACATCTGTTTGAATGATAACAGTAAAATCAAGAAAAAAGTTTGAAGGGTACTTTCTTAATTAGCTTACTTAAAACCGGTATTTTAATACCTAACTGGATGTTCTTGTTAGATTATGATAAATCTTTCTTTTATTTCCTGAGGAAAGCAAAATTTAAAATTACACTTTATTTTCCTTCGCTTCCTTAATTGACTATGGACAACATAAATACAAAGAATTAACACTATGAGGCTCTAAAATGAAAACAGACAACAAACACACAAAAATGTACCATATATAAGCAACAGTAATTTATTATCTTCTGAAAATTTAGGGAAACATTATGCAGTACTATACTATATCAGAAGTACTGAGACAATAGGAACACCCCTGTCTCTAGATTACAATCTTGTTTAATTAGGTACAAAGAGTAATTATTTTTGTTAAACTCATTACTAAAATTTCAGAGATCCAACCATGTATAATATGAGTATCTTTAAAAAGTATATTTAATTGGAATCTAACATCCAACGTTACAAAATATAAGAAAACAAACCATGGAAAATGGATGCCTCTGTTACGTCACAGCACAGAGATTAAAGGTATACTAGCAGGAAACAGGGCATAGTTTTACCTAATTACATATAAGTCGTAAAGCATGAAGGAGGGGATGAGAAGTGAAGAGAAACTGTTTCTGTAATACCTAAAAACTATGATGGACTGAAGATGACCTATCTGCCATCATCATTAGGATGAAGCAGTGCTACATAGGAGAGATGCATGAAGACCTCTAAATAGAAGAGATAAAAAGGTGCACAAAGACCTTGTTTTTTCCAATCTATAACATATAGCCATCCTCAAAGATATTTGAATTCAACCTTCTGAGAAACTTGTATCCAGAGCAAGCTATCAACACTTTGGGGAAGAATCATTTTAAAGGTAAGTCTGGTAGCTCTGGCAAATTACCCACAAAAACTGGTTACATATTAGAAGATATTTTATTCAGAGTTTATACAAATTTTTATTTATATACACTACACATTAATGTTAGGTGATGAATCTAATTTAGTGGAATATTATATTCATTCTGATTTCTACAAATGATTTCATTAAAATGAATAGATTCTGGATTGGTTTTCCATAACAAATAATTTAAGCAATCCTCTTGTTTAAATAGTTTTTGTTCAAAATAAACCTTTTTTATTTTAAACAAATATACCACTGTGATACTCCATTCATCATAAGAGACTAAGAAACCATTCCAGCAATGCTTCCTTTCATCATCAAAACAATGTCTCTGCAGTGTTTCCTTAGAGTAATTGTTTTGGTAACTATGGCTCTAATTACTATTTTTAAGAAGGTCCCAGAGGAAAAAAATCATGCATACAAGGCATTTTCAATTATTTTTGAAGAAACGGGTCATGAAAACACAAAGATGTAAATAATAATACACTAATAAAATAAAGTTATAAAATATGAGATGCCACAGAGAAAAACCTAGGAAGTTATATAATAAGTGATCCAAATAATAAGGACTATTAAAAAAAAAAAAAAAAAGACTATAGGATTAACAAACAAGCTAGCCTGGATTCTGACTGCTTTGTAACTAACTTTTACGTGGCTTTATGTGGCTTTGGGCAAATGACTTAACCCTTTTGATTCCCAGTTTATCTGAAAATACAAACGTAAGAAGTAACGATCCTTCCTATTCCAAAATTCTCTTATACCAAAGTTAGGTAAACACAGGAGCAAACAATGTTCATTCTTTCTACATCCCAAGCATTATAAATCTGCTGCTAAAAGAAAAAAGAAGGGTTAGATGTACAGACAGGCATGGGTGTGCTGGGTTAGGAAAGAAAAGAAAAGCAAAAAAAGAGTTTCCTTTAATTGGTATTTATGTGTTCTGTGGAGAACCAGCATTACAGTCTAGTTTAGGAGTTGCCATAAACTGAATGAAAACAAAGAACTAACAAAGCAATATAGCTATCTTTCTCAAAAATATGTGATTTTTAAAAATGTCAGATTATCTCATTCCTTGGCTTGATATCCTTCAAGTGGCTTCCACATCATTTAGATTAAAATTCAACGTCCCTAACAGTTTCCAAGGCCTTACATAGTACACATGCAACCTATGCTCTTGCCCCCTGCCCCACAGCACAGCACCCTGTCGCTCTAATCACATCTACCACTCTCTTTTTCACTCTCATTACTAAGTCATATTGGCTTCCTTGCTATTCAAAAAAAAAAAAAAAGAATGTTTCCACTTTGTACTTGCTGTTCCATTTTCCGGATATTACATATATCCCTCTCTCGTTTCCTGCATGTCTCTGCTTAAACAACTTCTTTTCAGATAGGCCTTCTCAGAACATTGTATAAAAAAGCAGTTTCCCCAACCTTCTATCACTCTGCTTTATTTTTCTCAAAGTATTTACTACCACCTGACATATTTGCTTTTTACTTTCTGTGTCCCCTGGCTAAAATAAAAGTTTTTTGGGGTTATAAGCCGTATCTATTTGCTGGTCACTTATTTTGCAGTGCCAACCCAGATTGCTTAAGACAAGCACACAGCAGATACTCTGTAAACTTTTGCTGAGCGAATGAGCTAATGAATACAGTGCCATGGTTTGTATGTTTGTC
This sequence comes from Sapajus apella, assembly GCF_009761245.1. Classification (NCBI taxonomy): domain Eukaryota; kingdom Metazoa; phylum Chordata; class Mammalia; order Primates; family Cebidae; genus Sapajus; species Sapajus apella. The sequence goes on along the minus strand of NW_022436961.1, from coordinate 18,441,975 downwards.
CCCTCCACATCTCATGTTGAAATTTGATCCCCTTGTTGGAAGTGGGGCCTGATAAGGAGGTGTATGGGGGTCTTAGTGCCATCCTTCCAGTAATTACAGCCTGCAAAATGATGAGCCAAATAAAACTCTTTTCTTTATAAATCACCTAGTCTCTGGTATTCCTTTATAGTAACCCAAATGGTCAAAGACAAGATTGCCCAAAGCTGTTATTTTCAGTATCACTAATAAGTATTTTTTAAAATGTTAAAAAAAAACACAAACTCCAAATTCTCCAACTCAATTGCAACCCAAAGTACATTACATTTGAAGAAGAAATTCCCACTTAGAAGGGTTCAGAAAAGGAAAGTATAAGTATAAAGTAGTTGGAATATGTTATTTGTTTTACCTCTATTTCCATAATATTATAATCTATAATTAATTAGGCTCAAGTCACATATCTCTTTAAAGTTTATAGCTATACTAGTGTCCCCTGATACTTCCACTACAACATTCCTCAATTCATAAAGAGTTTAGAAAGATACTTTCTTCCCTAATAATGGCAAGCTATGCAACTAAAATAAGATTCTGTAATCATTTGGGGAATCAACATAGAAGAATCTCAGCAGTTCTTCCCTATACTAGGGTCTAAGTTAAACAAACAAACAATAAGATAGCCTCACTGCTGCCTCCATTGCACAGCTGGGTTTTTTTGCTGTTGTGTTTTTGTTTTTATTTTTAAAAAAAGACCTAGCAGAGTCAAAGGTGTTACACCACTCCTTGCCTAACAGTTAATTACCAAAGGACAGAGGATGGTTTTAGTAAATAAGGAATCCAAAAGCTATCTATTCATTTGGGCTTCTGCTGACAATATTTTCTAAACTTTTTTGAAACTACTAATTCTTTGAGGGGAGATTACTACAGAAATACAACTAGATTTTTTCTTTTAACTTGCATGGTTTTGACTTAAAGTTGTTACAAATACTTTCTTACACCATTCACTTTTAGACAGTAAAGAATTCTAAATTAGTAAACAGGGACAGTATTTTCTTGGCATCATGCATGTAAACAATTTCAGCTCATCTCTCTGAAACTCTGTACAATCACTGTCAACTACGCCTAGCAATGCTGAAACCAAGTGAACCATCAGTTTCCAGTCTTAGAAGGGTTAGAGAAACTATTAGAAAGGCTAAAGAGAAGTTAGTTGTGTTTTAATTGTTGTTGTTGCTCGTTTCAATGTGTTATTTTAAGTAATGTAAGTCTGATACACAGAAAGGTAATACTACCACTCCTCCCTGTTCAGAATGCATCTGGAGAACAGTATTCAACTTGAACACTGTAGTTATTAATGGTGGCACTGACAAACTAGAGAGCAAAGCAGAGAACAGAAACCAGGATAGTGAGACACTACAAATCTGTGCATAATGATAGCTGAAAGAGCTGGAAAGACGATGCCTAGAAAGAGAGTCCAGTGTGAACACCTACCTCAAATATTTGATCAGCAGATCTAAGAAACCTGAAAGGTATTTATACCATGAGATTCCAAAGGGAGGAAAAAAGCACTATTAAGCATTTCAAAGAAACCCATTTTCAGCTCCATATATGAAATATTTTCTCAACAAATAAAGCTTTCTAAAGCTAAAACTGGTGTCTCATGAGAAAGCAAGTTTTCCTATCATCTAAATTGTGTAAGAAGTTAAATGACTATTATTTAATACGGATGTTTACCAAAGAGTTTCTTACTCAAACAGAGGATTCTGCCTTTGATAACATTAGAGACTTTTTCATCTGAAATATCTATAAAAAGTCCTTTAAGAGTAAATGCCAGAGTAAACAAAGAAAAGTCTACAAAAGTAAGACCCATCAGGCCTAGAAAACACGCTCTCTTTATTTTTTTCCCCACACACCCGTGATTGGTCCCTTACATAACGGCTCTTCCATTCTCATCACATTTCCATTACCTTGGTAGTGGCCTTAAAAACCTCAAATTCATCAACAACCTCTTATCTCTGAGAACTGAGATCATCTGTGTCAATATGAGTTAGTAGTTCGTTCAAGGAAATCTTTGCCTGGCAAAGATAAGACTATAAACCAAAAAAATTACCTACTATTTGCTTCAAGACATTTTCACAGATCAATTTATCAGAGACAATCGTCCAAACACCTGGATAAATAGCTTACTTTAAGACTCTTGCCTCAGTGTCAACAAACCTCAACTGTTCCATCACAGAATTTGCCTAATCCACATAAGCTGCCTGTCTTAAAAAGCCCATCTTAAACCATTTAAGCCCATATCCCAAAGCCCTATTAATATCCTTCTTCTACTTCTTCCTTCTGAAACACTGCGAAGTTTTTCATACTGTAGTTAAATTCTAATACATTTTTTGGCTTTGCTTTACTAACAGATTGATGACATTGTGGGGAATTCACCATCTCCATGCACCTACTTCTATACTGAACCACCAAAAAACCCCCAAACCCAAAAGAGCTACTGTATCGACTACAACATTAACTTCCTTCCTGAAACACTACTCGTTATTTTTTTGTACTTTAGGTTCTGGGGTACATGTGCAGATCATGCAGGGTTGTAGTATAGGTACACACATGCCAAGGTGGTGTGCTGCCTCTGTCCCCCATCCCCTATACCTGGCATTTCTCCCCACATTACCCCTCCCAACCTCCTTACCCCACAATGTCCCTCCCCTAGGCCCCCACTAACAGACCCCAGTGTGTGATGCTTCCATCCCTGTGTCCACATGTTCTCATTGTTCAACACCTGCCTGTGAGAACATGCGGTGTTTGATTTTCTGTTCTTGTGTCAGTTTGCTGAGAATGATGGTTTCCAGGTTCATCCATGTCCCTATAAACGACACGAGCTTTTTTTTATGGCAGCATAGTATTCCACAGTGTATATGTGCCACATTTTCTTTGTCCAGTCTATCACTGATGGGCATTTGGGTTGGTTCCAGGTCTTTGCTATTGTAAACAGTGCCGCGATGAACATACGTGTGCATCAAAACACTATTCTTATTATTCTATGGCTTAAAAATTTTTAAACTAAAAAGTAAACACACACAGTATTTTACAAATCATCTTCAATTTCAAAAACATGTTTCTTAAGTAAAACTATCCAGACACATACTATGTGATTCTTTTTATGGGAACTTCAAGCATAGGCGAGGTAATCTGCAGTGATAAAAATTATTAACAGTGGCTTCCTATGAGGAATGGTGGATGTACAAGCAAGGGGCCCTGAAGAAATTTTGTAGGGGAATAAAGAGGTTTTATATTGATTATTACAGGGAAATATACACTTATTAAAATATGCATTTATGATCTGTGTATTACATAATTTACACATTTCACTTCTAAAACATTTTTTAAAAGTCCATTTAAGATTTCTAATTCCAGACAAGTTGGATGTACCTGTATCTGCCCCTCTGATTAAATACTGCCAAATACCCTGGACATTACACATAAAACAAACATAAGAAGATTCAGAAAGGTAGAGAGAAAAAAGCATACAAAACAGGGACTTCAGGACTAACACAACAATGATTTTCACTTCATATATCCCAGACTGGATGATAGTGGAGAAGCCGGCAGCCAGAAACACCAACAGACAAAGCTCCCCGACCCCAAAAGAAGCTCCAGCCATTCTCTCTTGCCAAAGGACTAGAAAAGGGGACAACATTCTCTTTCAGACAAACACTGAAATAGACATTTGTCTCTGTTATACAAACAACTTCTTAGGTAACTACCCAAAACCATTCTTACTTAAATCATTCCATGATTTCCTACTGCTCAAATGATTAGGAGCAAATTATCACAAAGCTTTCAAGGTCCTTCATAATCTAGCAACAAATTGTCTTTCCAGTCTCACTTCTCAAGTCTTGCAGGCACTAACCACATCAAATTACACTCTGTTACCTGAACGAGGCATATGGCCTTTGTCCATTCTGTCCTATCTTTCCAATTGCCCATTAACTGAAGAAATTTAATTTTTTTCTTACAATATCCAGCCTAAGGAAAAGCCTCTTTCACTCCTACTGTGTTCACACAGCACTTTGCTTATATTATGATTATAGCTAGTCTCAAAACTCTATCAAAAATTAACTGTATAATCACCGGCAGCCCTTGAATACATTGTGAACTTTACAAATACAGGAACTGAGCCCAAAATACTGTTATATCCCGAGAGCTACACAGAGAGAAGAGCACACAGTAGTTATTCATTGAATTGAATTAAATAAATGACTTGAAGTGTAAGTGTATCTGGTGGAAAAGTGTGATAAACTTCACTTTTTTTCTGAGTCAGTGCCACTGGCTTCCTGGACTCAGAGCTTATTTGGAGTTGAAATGTATTTGGACTGTTAGAATTTCATACCCTAAGCTGCTGCTTTCACTGTAATCTTGTCCTGTTTTCAATCTAAGGAACACACAAAGTACAAGGTATTTAATCTCCACAACTAATAATAGAGTCTATTCAAAAGTAGATAATAAAGATTTTAAAAGGGTTCTAATACTGCAATATTGGAATGCCCTTTCTGCTGACTCAAGTCCTGTTTATAAAATAATGGGCTAGCAAGACATTACATAGAGGATTTAGTTGATGCTTATATAATTTTTGCTTCTATAGCACTTGTTGAAAGGACAATCACTTGGTCAAAAAAAAATCTATTTTAAAAGTTCTATTTAACCTCTAAGTGCTTTATAAAACACTCAATTAGATTTTTCCCATACTCTGCCTAAATAAAGTCTATACTCTTTGTAAACTGCAATAAGTCTAACTAGCAACAAAGTATTCCAATGGCTTTTCACTCTGTTATACAACTTCCTCATCTTTCCAGCTCATATTAGAGGGAAAATGCCATGTGCTATCAGGATCTAAAGTTGATTAGAAAATACAACTATTAATTAATAAGGAAATAAATTTCTGCATGTAATCTTATTCTTGGAGCAAACAGCATTTTTAAAAGTCACATCAATTATATCAGGCCATATTATCATTGTTGATGCTAGGTTTTGAATACTGACAGCTGGACACTTAAAAAAAAAAATCCAAGAAGTCTGTTTTACTACCATCAATGAATGGTACAGAGAGAGCAAGAAAGACTGATGAAAGTGAGAGAGGGACAAGTCTAAAATCTGAAAGTTTCTAGAACTATGGTGAAAGAAAGTGCTAGGAGAAAATGAAAACCACTTTTTCTAAAATGAGAATTCCTTTAATAATGACTTAATAACCAGCAATGAAGTATACATTACAATTCACTGAAGAGTTGTTACAGTTAAATGACTGCTAGTTATATTTACAGTGTATTTTAATAAAAACTGTTAATTTAAAAGAGGCTGAAGGTGGCTGCACATGGTTGGCTCACCCCTGTAATCCCACCACTATGGCAGGCCAATGTGGGAGTATCCCTTGAGGCCAGGAGTTCAAGGCCAGCCTAGCTGACGTAGCAAGACCCTGTCTCTACAAAAAAATTTTAAAATTAGTTGGATGAGGTGGCAAGCACCTGTGGTCCCAGCTACTAAGGAGGCAGAGGTGGGAGGATGGCTTAAGCCTAAGATTCTGAAGTTAAAGTGAGCTGTGACCACACCACTGGACTCTAGCCTGTGCCACACAAGGAGACCCTGTCCCAAAAAAAAGAGGGTGATCCATGCTTTCAGATCTTAATCTGTTAACTGCTAAGCAAACTGTAGTAAATAATGGTTTCTATTTATAAGCAATAGAAGAGCATAATGAAGATGTATCACAGTCAAACATATAAAAACATTTTCACCTAGTAATGAGAGAATGGCATAGGAAAAAAAATCTTAAATATCTAATATTGTGAGATACTATAATTACCTAATAGCAAATATTCTGAGATGTAACAGTATAAGAAATTTAGGTGGTGTATATGTAATAGTATAAACAATTTAGGTGGTGTAGATGTAATATATAAACAATTTAGGTGGTGTAAATAAGAGAGTACCTTGATAACATAACGAAAACATTTCTACTCCACAAATGAGGTTTGAGACAGTCTCATATAATAAGGGAAAAGCATTCCTGAAGTGTAAGTTGAGTTTATATTTTGAACCTTAAACTATAACTTAAGGATTTAGTAAGCACATAAACTGAAAATCAAGTCTCAGATACAATATATGATTACTATTTATTTCATAATTAACTGTTTTCATTCTTTTAGTGAAATAAATTGTAAAGTCACCCAACTTACAGAGCTTTCAACAGATTTTTGCAGAATTTTATGTACCACACAATAATTGTGTTTCTTGGCAAAATAAAATGTTGCTTTTCACAGTAATTGCTTCTCTGGGAGAGAATTACAGCATTTTTGCATTATTAACACAGCAGCTTTGCTAGACATCTATTATATAATTCATTTTAGGAAAAAGCTTACTTTGAATATTATAAACTTCAATATTATGATTTTTCATCTTAAGGGATAAAAGAGTACAAGTTATAGTAAAGAAAAACAATATTTTAAATTGTTTTAAAATTTTTATGGTATATATTAACTTGCATTTCAACACACAGTTTGGAGTAAACCAAATTAAATATATTTCGGATAAATACAAAACTTTTCAAAGATATTAAGTTCTAGTATAACCTGCATAAAGTAATTTATTAACTAGACTAAATACTGATACCAATAGCTAGAAATAATTTCATAAATAATAACCTTTGTATTGTATATAGTAAAGTCTCCTAGTTACTATGTAAATCAAAATCAATGTGAAACAATTTCTCAGGTTACTCCAAAAACAGGCTTTACATTTTATAAATACCTAGGAAAACATAAGCAGCATTATGACCTAATCAGATAACAAAATGTACATAACCTATTAGGTCTGGTCATTTTACATGCACTTTCTTTGGCTCATTCATTCATTCAACAAGTTTGTGCAGCCTTACAGAGAGGATTATAAAGATGAGTAAAATTCTGATTCTGTGGTCAAGATATCTGCATTTGAGAAAGCTGTCGTGAGACAGCCAACTAGACTCCCCAGCATTGGCCCTTTCATAAAGACAGCCAAAACCTACCAAAACCTCTGGTATAGAGCGAAGGTGGTGCTAGGAGTAAAGTCCACAGCCCTAAACGCCTGTATCAAAAAGTCAGAAAGAACACAACACATCACCTAAGGTAACACCTCAAGGAACTAGAGAAACAAGAACAAATCAAACACAAATTCAGCAGAAGAAAGGAAATGACCAAGATCACAGCAGAACTAAATGAAATTGAAACAAGCAAAAAAAAAAAAAAAAAAAAAGATAAATGAACCAAAAAGCTGATTCTTTGAAAATATAAATAAAACTGATAGACTATTAGCAAGATTAACCAAGAAAAATAAAGAAAAAATACAAACAAGCTCAGTAAGAAATGAAATGGGAGATATTACAACTTAGACCACTGAAATACAAAAGATCATTTAAGGCTACTGTGAACACCTTTAGGTGCCTAAATTAGAATACCTAGAAGAGATGGATAAATTCCTGGAAAGATGCAACCCCTCTAGCTTATTTGATAGCCTCAACAGACCACTAACAAGCAGCAAGACTGAAATGGTAATTTAAAAATTACAAACAAAAAAAAGCTCAGGACCAGAATGATTCACAGCAGAATGCTACCAGACATTCAAAGAAGAATTGGTACCAATCCTACTGACAGTATTCCACAAGATGCAGAAAGAGAGAACGCTCCCTAAATCATTCTATGAAGCCAGTATCACCCTAATACCAAAACCAAGAAAGGACATAACCTAAAAAGATACTGCTAATGAACATATATGCAAAAATCCTTAACAAGATACTGAACCCAACAATGTATCAAACAGATAATCCACCTGAACAGATGATCAAGTGGGTTTCATACCAGGGATGCTGGGATCCAGGCACACAGTGCAAGTTATCAGTGGATCCACCACTCTGGGGTCTCAAGGATGGTGGCCTTCTTTTCACAGCTCCACTAGGCAGTTCCCCAGTAGGGACTCTGTGTGAGGGGTTCGACCCCACATTTCCCTTCCGCACTGCCCTAACAGAAGCTCTTAATGAGCACCCCGCCCCTGCACCAAACTTCTGCCTCGACATCCAGGTGTTTCCATATATCCTCTTAAATGTAGGCAGAGGTTCTCAAACCTCAATTCTTGACTGCTGTCCACCTGCAAGCTCAACACCACACGGAGACTGCTAAGGCTTGGAACTTGCACCCTTGGAAGCCACATCCCAAGCTGCACCTTGGCCCCTATCAGTCACAGCTGGAGCAACTAGGACACAAGGCACCCAGTCCCTAGGCTGCACACAGCACGAGGACCCTGAACCTGGTTTTCCTAGGAGGAAAACCATTTTTTCCCCCTAGGCCTCTGGGCTTGTGATGGGAGGGACTGCCATGAAGACCTTTGACATGCCCTGGAGACATTTTCCCCATTGTCTTGGAGATTAACATTAAGCTCCTTGTAACTTATGCAAATTTTTGCAGCTGGCTTGAATTTCTCCTTAGAAAATGGGTTTTTCTTTTCTAACTAGTTGTCAGGCTGCAAATTTCTTAACTATTATGCTCTGCTTCCCTTATAAAATTGAATGCTTTTAATAGCACCCACATCACTTCTTGAATGCTTTGCTGCTTAGAAATTTCTTCTATCAGACGCCCTAAATCATCTCTCTCAAGTTCAAAGGTCCACAAATCCCTAGGGCAGGGGCAAAATACCACCAGTCTCTGCTAAATATAACAAGAGTCACCTTTGCTCCAGTTCCCAACATGTTCCTCATCTCCATTTGAGACTGCCTCACCCTGCATTTCATTTTCCGTATCATTATCAGCATTTTGGTCAAAGCCATTCAACAAGTCTCCAGGGAGTTCCAAACTTTTCCACATTTTCCTGTGTTCTTCTCAGCCCCCCAAACTTTTCCAACCTCTGCCTGTTACCTAGTTCCAAAGTCACTTCTGCATGTTAGGATAGATTTTCAGCAGCAACCCATTCTACCAGTACCCATTTACTGTATTAATCCATTTTAACACTGCTGATAAAAGAAATACCCACAACTGGGAAGAAAAACAGGTTACTGGACTTAAACAGTTCCATGTGGCTGGAGAGGCCTCAAAACCATGGCAGAAGGCAAGGAGGAGAAAGTAGTATCTTACATGGATGGTGGCAAGAAAGAGTTAATTCAGGGGAACTCCTCTTTATAAAACCATCAGGTCTCATGAGACTTATTAACTATTATAAGAATAGCATGACAAAGACTTGCCCCCATGATTCAATTACCTCTCACTGGGTCTCTCCCATGGCATCTGGAAACTGTGAGGGTTAAAATTCAAGATGAGATTTCAGTGGGGACACAGCCAAACTATATCAGAGAGCGCTGTGTGCTCTCCAGTGCCCAGTCTTCCCAATGACACCACCGCTGCACTCACACTAGTGGCCTCACCCCCAACACTGCACTGCCACTGCTGCCAGTGTGAAAGGAAGGCACCAGTGCCACGCCCAAAAGATGTCTGCCCTTCTATGACACTATCAATGGTACAAACACATGCTTGGATGCCTGTACACCTGCACACCAGTGCCTCAGCCTGGCCAGTGGGCATACATTGTGCCAGGATGCTGATGCTGCTGGCATGAGTGAACCAGCACAAACACCACTGCCACCTTCCCATGAAGCACTTTCGCTACCACCACCCATGGGAGTGTTGTGACCAGCAATCTGGGAACAACTCAGCCCCTCCAGTAACCAGGAGGGACAAGAGAACAAATCTAGGTCCTGAAACCAGCCCCCCAGCGTTAGGGCATGCAGCTCAGGAGTGCTGAGCTAAGCCATGGCCCTCCAAACCTTCCAGAAACAAAGCCAGTCAACCAAACCCACTTTCTACCATAATCAAGGCCCCAAGGACATCAAAGAGGATAAAAGAACAAAAAACTCATACAAACGATGGCAACTTCAAAGACTGAAGGAACATCAGCCCACAAAGATAAGAACAAACCAGCACAAGAATTCTGGCAATTCAAAAAGCCGGAGTGTCTTCTTACCTCCAAATGATCACACTAGTTGCCCAACAATAGTGATTTTTGTCTTTTGAGATGGAGTTTCCCTCTTGTTGCCCAGGCTGGAGTGCAACAGCATGATCTTGGCTCACTGCAACCTCCGTCTCCCAGGTTCTAGTGATTCTCCTGCCTCTGCCACCCGAGTGGCTGGGGTTACAGATGCATGCCACCATGCCTGGCTAATTTTATATTTTTAGTAGAGACAGGATTTCACTATGTTGGCCAGGCTGATCTCAAACTCCTGACCTCAGGTGATCTGCCCACCTCAGCTTCCCAAAGTGCTAGGATTACAGGCATGAACCACCGTGCCTGGCCAACATGGTTCTTAACCAGGCTGAAATGACAGAAATACAATTAAGAATATGGAAAGAAATGAAGATCATCAAGATTCATCATGGTGATCAATGAAGATCATCAAGACAAAGTTGAAACCCAGTCCAAGGATACTAAGGAATACAATAAAATGATACAGGAGATGAAAGACAAAATGGCAGACAAAATGGCCATTTTAACAAAGAATCAAACTGAGCTGATAGAGATGAAAAACTCAAAAGAATTTCAGAATACAACTGCCAGTATTAACAGCAGAATTGAGCAAGGTAAGGAAAGAACCTCAAAGATCAAAGACTGGCTATGTGAAATAACTCAGTCAGACAGAAATAAAGAAAAAAAAATAAAGAAGAATGAACAGAATCTCTGTAAAATATGGGATTATAGAAAGGGACCAAATCTACGACTCATTGGTGTCCCTGAAAGGGGGAGAAAACAAACAACATGGGAAGTGTATTTCAGGATATCATCCATGAAAATTTCATCAAACTTGCTAGAGAGGTCAACATTCAGAGTCAGGAAATGCAGAGAACCCCTGTGAAATGCTACACAAGATGACCATCCCAAGAAACACAATCATGAGATTCTCTAAGGTCAAAATGAAAGGAAAAAATGTTAAGGCATGTAAAGAGAAGAAGATCACCTATTAAGGGAACCCCTATAACACTTAAAACAGTAGAAACCCTACAAGCCAGTAGAGACTGGGGACCTATATTCAGCAGTCTTAAAAAAATAAAATAAAAGAATTTCCAACCAAGAGTTTTATATCCAGCCAAATTAATCTTCATTAGCAAAGTAGTAAGATCCTTTCCAGAAAGTAAGTGCTAAGGAAATTTGTGACCATCAAAACCACCTTAAAAGAGGTTCTGAAGGGAGTGTGGTAAATGTGGAAAGAACAGACCATTACTGGCCACTACAAAAATATACTTAAATACATACACCAGTGACACTATAAAGTAACCACACAAACAAGTCTGCATAATAACCAGATGACAGATTAAGTAGGATGACAGGATCAAATCCACACATATCAATATCAACCCTGAATGTAAACAGGCTGAATGCCACAATTAAAAGGCACAGAGTGGCAAGTTGAATGAAGAATCAAGAGCCAATGGTATCCTGTCTTCAACAGATCCATCTCACATGCAATGTTATCTATAGGCTTAGTGTGAAGAGATGGAAGGAAATCTACCAAGAAAATGGAAAACAGAAGAAAGCAGGGGTTAGTATTCTAATTTCAGACAAAACAGTCTTTAAAGCAACAAAGACCAAAAAAGACAAGTCCTTTAAATAGGGGTAAAGAGCTCAATTCAATGAGAGGACCTAAGTATCTTAAATATATACACACCAACACAGGAACACACAGATGCATAAAACATGTTCATAGAGACCTACAAAGAGACTTACATAACCACACAATCTAATAGTGGAAAACAAATAAGTTAGACTGACCGCTAGCTGGACTATTAAAGAAAGAGAAAATATCCAAATAAACTCAGAAATGACAAAGGGGATGTTACCACTGACTCTATGGAGAAAAAAAAAAAAACCCTCAGAAACTACTACAAACAACTCTATGCACACAAGCTAGAAAATCTAGAAGACATAAGTTCCTAGAAACATACAACCTCCCATGAATGAACCAGGAAGAAATTGAATCCCTGAACTGACCAGTAGTGAGTTCTGAAATTGAATAATAAAAAGTCTAACAATAAGAAAAAGCCTAGGACCAGAAAGATTCAAAGCCAATTCTACTAGATGTATAAAGAAAAGCTGGTAACATACCCACTGAAACTACTGCAAAAAAAAAGAAAAAAAAAAAAAAAAAAAAAAAGAGGAGGGGTCTCCTTCTGAACCCATTCTATGAGGCCAGCATCATCCTGATACCAAAATCTGACAGAGAAACAACGAAACAAGAAAACTTCAGGCCAATATCTTTTATGAACATGGATGCAAAAATCCTCAACAAAATACTAGCAAACTAAATCCAGCAGGACATCAAAAAGTTAATCCACCATGATCAAGTAGCCTTCATCCCTGAGATGCAACACTGGTTCAACATACACAAATCAATAAATGTGATGTATAACATAAGCAAAACTAATAAAACAAACCGTATGTCCCAGGCATGGTGACTCATGCCTGTAATCCCAGTACTTTGGAAAGCCGTGGCTGGTGGATCACTTGAGGCCAAGATTTCAAGACCAGCCTGCTCAACATGGTGAAACTCTGTCTCTACTAAAAATACAAAAATTAGCTGGGCACGGTGGTGAGCACCTGTAATCACAGCTACTTGGGAGGCTGTGGCATGAGAATCATTTGAAACCAGGAGGCAGAGGTTGCAGTGAGCCAAGATCACACCATTGCACTACAGCCTGGGCAACAGAGCGAGACTGTGTCTCCAAAACAAACAAACAAACACGTGATCATCTTAATATATACAGGAAAGGCTTTCAATAAAATTCAATATTCTTTCATATTAAAAACCCTCAACAAATCAGACACTGAAGGAACTTATTTCAAAAAAAAATACAGCCCTCTATGAAAAACCCACAGCCAACATCATAGTGAATAGGCAAAGGCTGGAAGCATTCCCCTTGAAAGCTGGAACAAGATGATGCCTTCTCTCACTACTCCAATGCAACATAGTACTGTAAGTCCTAGCCAGAGAAAAATCAGGCAAAAGTATGAAATAAAAAGCACTCAAATAAAAAGAGAGGAAGTCAAACTATCTACGTTTGCTACCAATATGACTCTATACCTAGAAAACCCCACGGTCTCTGTCCAAAAGCTCCGTGATCTGATAAACAACTTCAGCGAAGTTTCAGGATAGTAAATTAATGTACAAAAATCGACAGCACTCCTATACATCAACAATATCCAAGCTGAAAGCAAAATTAAGAATGTAATCCCATTGACAATTGCTACAAAAAGAATAAAATATTTAAGAACACAGATAATCAGGGAGGTGAAAGAACTCTAAAATCTTTCACAATTCTAAAACCCTGTTCAAAGAAAGCAGAGATGATACAAACAAATGGAAGAACATTCTGTATTCATAATTATGAAGAATCACTATAGTTAAAATGGCCATACTGCCCAAAAGCAATCTAGAAATTCAATGCCATTCCTATGAAACTACCAAGGACATTCTTTAAAGAATTAGGAAGAGACAATTTTAAAATTCATATGATGAAACCAAAAAATAGCCAAGACAATCCTAAGCAAAATGGGCAAAGCTGGAAGCATTTGGCATTACCAGACTTCAAACTATACTGCAATGCTACAGTAACCATAACAGCATTGTACTGGTACAAATATATACACACACACCCCATGGAACAGAACAAAGAGCCCAGAAGTAATGCTGCACACCTACAACTATCTGATCTTTGATAAACCTGACAAAAACAAATAATGTGGAAAGGATTCCCTATTCCGTAAATGGTGCTGGGATAACTGGCTAGCCATATGCAGAAAATTGAAACTGGACCCCTTCCTTATACCATACATAGAAATCAACTAAAGATGAATGAAAGACTTAAATGTAAAACCACAACTATAAAAACCCCAGAAGATAACCCAAGAAATACCATTCTCAAGATAGGACCTGGCAATTACTTTATGACGAAGACACTCAAAGCAAGTCCAAGAAAAAGAAAAGTTGACAAATGGGACATAATTAAAGAGTTTCTGCACACCAAAAGCACTTATGAGCAGCATAAACGAACAGCCTACAAAATAGGATAAAGTGTTTGCAAATTATGCATCTGACAAAAGTCTAATATCCAGAATTTGCAAGAAACTTAAATAAGCAAAAAAACAACTCCCTTTAAAAGTGGGCAAAAGACACAAACAGACACTTTTCAAAAGAAGACATACACATGGCCCAAAAGCCTAAGAATAAATGCTCTACACTGTTAATCATTACAGAAACGCAAATCAAAACCACAAAGAGATGTTACCTCACACCAATCAGAATGGCTACTAAAAAGACAAAATTGTAGATTTTGGCGAAGTTGTGGAGAAGAGGAAAGCTTATACACTGCTGGTGGGAGTGTACATTAGTCCTGCCAATGTGGAAGGCAGTTTGGCGATTTCTCAAAGAACTTAAAACAGAATTAATTACCATTTGACCCTCAATACCATTATCGTGTATACACCCCCCAAAATATAAATTGCTCTACCATAAAGACACATAACATTTATGTGTATCACAGCACTATTCACAGGAGCAAAGAAATGGAATTAACCTAAATGTCCATCAATGGTAGACCAGATAAAGAAAATGTGGCATATGTATAACATGGACTATTGAGCAGCCATAAAAAAGAATGAGATCATTTGCTTTGCAGAAACATGAATGAAGCTGGATGCCATTATCCTAAGCAAACTAACACAGGAACAGAAAACCAAATACAGCATGCTCTCATAAGTGGATAGTAAACACTGAGTAAACATAGACACAAAGAAGGGAACATCATCTCCCAGTTGCCACCACAGCCATGATTGCCAGGCATGCATCGGTGGGTTGATTAATTTGTCTCTTACCATTGGTGTCTGTGCCATTAAATTTCCCACCATGGCTGATGCCGCCATGGAGTAAGATCCATTTGGCATTCCTGCTGGCACCCCTGGGGATCCTGTGCTGGGAATAGAGTGGCTGGCGCCAATGAAGAAGACCCAGCTATGGCCTTCTTGGCACAGCATGAGAGCCAGACTATGGGTATCAAGAACAACAAGGCCTTTAACATCCTGGATGGTGATGCCCCTCGGCCCTAGCCACAAGGTAAACACCTGGGAGTCCAGATGATGTTGACAGAGTGACGATGGTGACTACCACCAGGAAAGTAATGGTCCAAGAGACAATTATGCAACTATTTCACAAGTGGATCGACTGCAATCACAGCCTGAAAATATTCGCAAATGGAAAGAAGAGAAAATGGAACATTTGGAAGCCCTTGCTTGTCAGAAGCAATAAGCAGAGTAGAAAGAAAAAGGGATAAAGGAGCTAGACGAGTGGTGGGCAAGAGATAATGAGCAACTACAGAAAACAAAAGCAAAAAACAGGGCAGAAGACTTTGTAAATGACATTGACGGGTTGTCCCCTGGCACTGCCGTGTGACTGTAAACCCAGGTCCAGCCAGCAGGCCAAAGAGGTCTGCTGCATGCACTCAGTCCTCAACTCCCTCAGGCGGGCACCCCTGGTGCAATCAAACCGCCCTTGGAAACACTACATCTGTATCTTAATACTACTCAGTGAAGTTCTACAAAGTAACTGGATTAATTATGTTGAATTCTTTTGGACCAAACTATTTTGTGTTTACAGCTGATCTTTTTTTGTGGTTGCATGTTTCCTTCATCTGTGTCCTCCCTGTCATATACAGAGGAAGGGAAGGAGGGAAAGGAAGAGAGGGAGCCTCCTAACAGTAGTCTCAACCTGTGCTTTTGTGGATTATTCTGAGAATAAATTTCTATTTCAAACAAAAACAAAAAAACAAAAAACAAAAGAAACAAACAACAGATACTAGGGCCTACTTGAGGGTGAGGATCGTAAAACTACCCACTGGCTGCTATGCGGATTACCTGTGCAATGAAATAATCTGTAGGCTAAACCCCTGTGACACACAGTTTAGCTATCTAACAGATCTGCACATGTACCCTTGAACCTAAAAGTTAAAAAAAAATACTGAAGTGTTAGTTTTTGGATGTTTATTTCATCTAAGCCTATGAAAAATTTATTAAAATCATTGACTAGCATTATATGGAATCAAAACCTAATAACGCTAATGATAAACATGCACTGAAAAGAATTTTTCTGAGTTATTGAAATGTACATGGTCTTATTTTGAAATTGTAGAGATACAAATGAAAAATGCTTTTTTGCAGTCCTGAATGTATACAATCATAAATTATCTTTAATATAATTGTACTCAACTTTACTGATACAATGAAAATAATTTCTTTCTTTTTTTAAGACCATAAGACTCTTTCCAATGTCCTACACAATTTTCCATAATTGGAAAAAATTTAAAGAATGTGAAAAAGTTAACAAGTAGTTTATCCCTTTCTCTGTGGGAGGACTGATTCTTCTCTTTTTGTTCTTAGGCTTTCTCCTCTGATGTAGTATTTCTTCTTGATACTCAGAGAATAATTAGCTGTATTAGATGAAGTTTGACATATTAAAATACATTCTCATTTTGTGGTTCTATAATCCCTCTGTGCATGTGGTTTTAATTACAAAGTACAAACAAGCATTAGCAGGGAAAACAATTTTTTCCTGATATAGTTAACATTTTGAAAGGCTGAAGATATAATTTGAGTTCCTATTTGCAAAGGAAGACTTCTTTATCTGTGCAGTATCATTTATTTAGTATCTATTATGTGTGAAGTAAGGGTACAAATCACATGGTCCTTCATTGTAATTAACTGCCAGGATCACAGGTAGGTAGAAATAGTTGAAAGTAAGTGTAAGAGCAGTCTAGGTTGTCAATTAAGATTCAGTCAGATGTTAAGATCAAGAATGCATATAATTAAAACGATGACGCTGAAAATTAAAACCAAGTGGAAAGAAAGAATGAAGCAGCAACAGCAGATGCTAGAGATGAAGGCATGGAATTCTACCAAAGCCAACTAGACAGTCACAAATATGAAAAAATAAAAAGTAATATAAAAATAAGGCAGAGTTTGAAAGAGGTCAGATGCAGTGTCATAGCCATAAAATGACCATGGTGCTGAGGCAAAATTCTAAAGCAATTCCAGCCTCTAATATCATGCAACTCAATAAGAAGCCAGGCTCTGAAGACTGAGACTTTAGGCTAACCTACATCATATTATACAACCCCACTAGACTATGAGCTCCATGATATATTCGTACTACTAGTGCAAACAGATACCTAACAAATATGTTAATTGGATAGAAAAATAAAGGCATGAATAAATAAGAGGGAAGAATCTCAGTTCCAAATATGACCACCAAGATTTCTGTATATCCTTAATGTGTGCCAATTGCTCTTGTCTTGCTGGGTTTTTTTCGTTTAAAATTTTCAGTACAATGTTAACATTCTTTTGGCTGATGGTATGAAGACTATAATAAAACTACTGAATGCCCTTTGTAAATATTTCTGCCGGGCGTGGTAGCTCACGCCTGTAATCCCAGCACTTTGGGAGGCCGATGTGGGAGGATCATATGGTCAAGAGATCAAGACCATCCTGGCCAACATGGTGAAACCCCGTCTCTACTAAAAATACAAAAGTTAGCTGGGCGTGGTGGCATGTGCCTCAAGTCCCAGCTACTCAGGAGGCTGAGGCAGAAGAATAGCTTGAACCCAGGAGGCGGAGGTTGCAGTGAGCCGAGATCGCACCACTGCACTCCAGCCTGGTGACACAGCAAGACTGTCTCAACAACAACAACAAAAAAAAAACCAAACAAACAAACAACAACAGAGAAAAACAGAAAACAAAATAATTACGTTTAATCTAAATCAGTCTATATGATTTTTAACTTCTGACTAAATGAGATAGCATCCTTCCTATCTCTCAAAGACCTAGCATGTGCAAAATCTCCGAGGCATGAAAGTATATAAAGTTGGATAACGTATAATATGGCTGCGTAAGACATAGAAAAAAGTGTCTCAATGATAAATTTTAGACAAAATCAGTAGGTCATTTTACAAGAAAATGTTCTGCTTGTACATGTAGAAGATAACACTTAGTTTTACTCACAAATGAATTATAATGCAGTGATAATTTTTGGACTATATCTGGCAAACCCACAGCAATCCTTGGGCAATAGCTAAAATCCAAATCTTGAAAGTAAAGTAACATATTTGGTCATGGTGGGAGTTACAACCTACACATAAGCTTTATTTCATTAAACGCATTTTGTTACAGATGATTGCTTTTTTAACAACAGAAATTGTTTTTATGTCCTGTATAACCACACATGTGTATAGTTTCCCTTTAGCTACACAATAATGACTGCTTTTGTGTTGACTTTCATGCTGTTAAGTGGACCATTAGTACTTGACTTGTCCCGTTACATAACATCTTAATAGTGACAAACAAACAAACTTGCAAATCAGCAAAGCATCACACTGCCTGTACTATTAATTTTCTTTATATTCTCCATATTCATTTACATTTAAGTTCAATGAAGAAACACTTCATCAGTATCTTCAGGTTTTCCCAGATGTTTGATCTCACAATTAATATACGAAAATGTAAGCAAAGTCACTAACCTTACAAATACCACCAACCAATTTTCCAAAAAAAACTAAGAACTAAATGAAGACCCCAAAAAATACTCCTGTCTTTCATTAAGCTTCGCAGGCCCAATTTGCTTCAGTGCAGTTGGAAGATTAAGTTATTAATGACAGAATAATTTCAGAGTTGATACAGGTCTGTTATTTATTGATTCTGTTGATTGTCACATACTATGTGCCATTCTAAGCAGTGTTTCCCCAAAGTATATGCTGTGGATGTTAAGGTCAATGTGAAGTAGAAATAAATGGCTCAGAGGACTGCAGTGAACACTACTTCTGAAAAATATAATTCAAAACACAGTCCTGTTGACAGAGCATTAATAATAAGCTTTCTGTTAAGAGAACAAATGATCTGTCCATCTGTTTAAGAATTTTTAAAATCTTCAAGATGTCTAACTAGAAACAGCTGGTAACTATCTATTCCACAAGAGGAACCAAAATATCAAATGAACCACCACATTCTGAATAAATATTTTTTGAGAAAGCACTGAAATTCAGTTGAGAGGAGATGTAGAGTGAAAGAGGGAGGAAGCTAGGAAGCCCCTCAGAGTCGCTGGGCACCAGGACTGGCCCCATCCCAAACCAGACCTAAAGAAGCAGTGAGTGAAGGAACTTTGGCACCACACTCCACCACATACCTCTGGGATCCTAGCTGCAGGCTTCCCAAGACTCCCAAAGACATTTGAACTGGCAGGGGAGCCCCCAGAGAATAGGCAGAAGCACAGTTCAAACTTACATGCATCTCAAAATGTTCCACTATGCAGCGCAGGTGCAGTGAACTGTGACCACAGGTGCCCATGCCCCAAGGCTTGCCCTACTGTACTGAGTGGCTGTAGCTCCTGCTGTCTGCTAGGCTGAAAGACAGCAGGGCCACCACTGCTATGGGACTGGGGTACATCTGATCCATTTAACCCTGTGCCCCTCCTAAGACTGTGTGCCTGAGCACTCTTGCAGAAGTGTGCCCACAGCACAGCCTCCATTGCCCCATCTGAGTGTTTTGCTGGAGGCCTAGAAGCAGTCTGCCCTCCTGCAGCATAGCTGATGCTTGACAGCGACAGGCTAGTATCCCTGGAACTGGTCCCAACTCCCTAGGACTTGAGCACACCACCCAGGGATACTAAGCTGAGATCTGTAGCTTTAGCTTGAGTGGGGAAGCAGCCCTCACTCTCAGAATACAGAGAAGACTATGGCATGGGCTCATGTGCTGACATCAGAGCGGGACATCCCTCCTTTCATAAGACCAGTCCGGGACAAGTGCTGCCCTGACAGCCAGCTGCACCTTCTTCCCCAGGGAGCCCCAAGGCATCAAATGCCTAGAACGGTGATCTGGGTGCAGAATGCATAGGACAAGCTTAGCTGGTTGGGTCTGCTCCTAGTGCAGACAGTGGAGGGAAACCTGCCAGGTAAGGAGAACACAAGTTTGTCAGGCTGCCAGGCCGAAAATATACCGGTTATACACGTGGTACCACTGTCCTGGTCGGTATTCTCTGCCCTTCACCTACTGCATCAGTAGACTACCAGTGAACATACTCCACAACTCACTCTGACTCTGGGAAGTACAGAGGAACAATGGGTTCCCAAGGAGTCTCCTGGACTGCTTCTAAGGGAGGGAGGAGCACAACCCATTAAAGCCTGCTTCCCACCAACCCCCAGGGCAAGGAAAACACTGGAAAGGCACCAGTAGTTAAAAGGGTTACCACCCAGGCTCAGAAACCAGAGAGGCAGTCATATCTCGCCCAGTGCCTTCCCTCCCCAGAGCATTATTGTGGATGCAGTGAAATAAAAAAGCAGAGCGTGCAACTAAGGTCCTATTTGCAGGTCCGTATCTTGTAAGTATCATCTACTGGACTGCACTCTGAATTACACCACCAAACAAAACTACACTGCTTCAACACTGAAAGCCTGTGAAACCCACCTCAGGAACCTATTTACAACCAAGGAAACTGTACAGAGTCTTGGCCATATGAAAGATTCAGAAAAAAAGCCAATTGACGATACATACCATATACCACAGTCAAACTTTCAAGAAAAAAATGTAAAGAAACTCCAACCAAACAATAGCAAATTAAAAACAAAACAAAACAAAACAAAACAAAACAACACAACACAACACAACAACAAACATGAAGTTTCTGTTCCTTCCGAGAAGGAATCTGTGCAAGAAGTACAAGAATTGAGAAAGTCAGTGTTTTGTTACATCCAAAGGATTGCACTAGCTCCCTAACAATCAATCCTAACCAGGCTGAAATGTGTGAAATTAAAGATATAAATTCAGAATCTGGATGGCGAAGAAGCTCAAGAGAAAGTTGAAATCTAATCCAAGACAAAAAAGCAATCCAAACCTTCAAAAGACAACAAAGATATATTAAGAAACAAACTAAAGTTCTGGAATTGAAAAATTCACTATAGGAATTTCAAATTACAGTTGGAAGTCTTAACAATAGACAAGATCAAACAGAAGAAACAATTTCAGATCCTGAAGATCACACCTTCAAATCAACATAGTCACATAAAAATAAAGAAAAAAGATTTTTAAAAATGAACAAAGCCTCTGAGAAATAAGAGATTATGTAAAACAACCAAACCTATGAGTCATTTTGCTTTAAGAGAAGAGAAAGCAAACAACATGAAAAGCATATTTGAGGATATAACCTACAAAAATTTCCCCAATCTTGTTAGAGAAATGAATGTGCAAATACAAGAAATGCAGAGATTCCCTGCAAGAAACTAAACAAGATGACCGTCCCCACGGCAGTCATCAGTCTTTCAAATGTCAATGCGAAAGAAAAATCTTAAAGGCAGCAAGAGAAAAGGGTCATACCACCTATGAAGGGAACCCTATCAGGCTAACAGAGGACTTCCTGTCAGAAAACATAGAAGCCTAAAGAGACTGGGGCCTACTTTTATAATTCTTAAACAAAACTCCAACCAAAAATTTCAACTCATGCTATACTAACCTGGTAAGTGAAGAAATAAAATACTTCTCAGAGAAGCAATCACTAAGAGAATTCATTACCACAAGACTAGCCTTACAAGAGCTGCTTAAGAAAGTTGTAAACATGAAAATGAAACAACAATAACTGCTACCACAGAAAACACGTAAGCACATAGACCACAGACCCCACAGGGCAACTACACAATCAAGACTAAAAGGCAACGAGCTAACAACAGGAAGACAGGAAGAAAACTTCACATATCAATATTAACGTTGAATGTAAACAATCTAAATGCTCCACTTAATAGACAGTGTAGAAAAATTCCATTAAAATATGTTCTTCTGTCTCCAATAGATCCATCTCACATGTAACAATACTCATAGGCTCAAAGTAAAGTAATGGAAAAATATCTAACCCTCACATGAAAAAACAGAGCAGAGGTTGTACTTATATCAGATAAAACTGACTTTAAATCAACAACAGTTAAAAAAGGACAAAGAAGATAATTATATAATGATGAAGAGTTCAATTCATCAAGAAGACTTAAGTCTCTTAAACATATATGCATCCAAAATTGGAGCACCCAAATTCATAAAATATTCATTAAAAATTTCTAAATATACAAAAAGACTTGGACAGACACATAGTAATAGTGGGGCAATGTCAAGACCCCACTCACAGCATTAGACAGATAGTTGAGGCAGAAAACTAACCAAGGAATTCCTAACTTAAATTCAGTGCAATGCACCTAACTGACACCTACAGAATATTCCGCACAACAACCACAGAATTAACACTCTTCTCATGTGAATGTGAAAACATACTTGAAGAAGATCAGTCATATCCTTGGTCACAAACTAAATCTTAAAAAATTCAAAACAATCAAAATCATACCAAGCATATTCTCAGATCACAGTGGAATAAAAAGAAATTAATATCAAGAGGAAATCTCAAAAACACAAAATTACACAGTAACTAAACAACTTGCTCCTGAATGATTTTTGGGTAAATAACAAAATTAAGACAGAAAACAAAAAATTCTTCGAAATCAATTAACAAAGATACAACATACCAGAATCTTTAGGATATAGTAAAAGCAATGTTAAATGTTTTTAGTGCTAAATACCTACATCAAGAAGGCAGAAAAATGTCAATTAACAGTCTAACATCACATCTAGAGAAACTAGTAAAACAAGAAAAAAACTAACCCAAAAGGTAGCAGACAAAAATAAATAACTAAAATCGGAGCATAACTGAATGAAATTGAAGCCGAGAAATCCATATAAAGAATCAATGAAACCAAAAGTTGGTTCTTTGAAAAGATAAACAAGATCAATAGACTACTGTCTAGATTACCAAAGTGATGGTGGTGGTGGCAGGGAAGAGAAATGATCCAAATGAGTAAGCACAGTCAGAAATAACAGATGACATTACAACTGATGCCACAGAAATAAAAAGATACTCAGACACTATATTAACACTTCTTTGCACAAAAACTAGAAAATCTAGAGAAAACAGATAAATTCCTAGAAACACACACTCTTCCAAGTCTAAATCAGGAGGAAACAGAAACCCTGAACAGGCAAATATTGACTTCAGAAAATGAATCAGTGACAAAAAACCTACTAACCAAAAAAAGCCCTGGACCAGATGTATTCAGATGAATTACATAAGATGAATAAAGAAGAGCTGGTACCAATCCTACTGAAACTACTCCAATAAAAAAAAAAAAAATCAAGGAGGGGATCCTCAGATGAATTCTACAAGATGGATAATAAAGAAGAGCTAATGTCAATTTTACTGAAACTATTTTTAAAAAAAATCAAGGAGAAAAGAATCCTTCCTAACACATTCTATCCAGCCAGCAACACTGATACCAAAACTGGGCAAAGAAAATTATATACCAATATCACTGATGAATACAGATGTAAAAAT
Source organism: Sapajus apella (assembly GCF_009761245.1). Classification (NCBI taxonomy): domain Eukaryota; kingdom Metazoa; phylum Chordata; class Mammalia; order Primates; family Cebidae; genus Sapajus; species Sapajus apella. Next base: position 18,418,487 of record NW_022436961.1, on the reverse strand, counting down.
CCTCAACAAAATACTGTTATAGCAAACTAAATCCAACAGCACATTCAAAAATTAATCCACTACGATCAAGTAGGTTTCATTTCTGGGATGCCAAGTTGGTTCAACATACACAAATCAATAAATGTAATACACCACATATACATAATTAAAAACAAAAACCGTATGATCATCACAATAGGCACAGAAAATGTTTTCAATAATGTCCAGCATCTATTCATGAAAAAAATCCTCAACAAACCACACATCAAAGGAATAAACTTCAAAATAATTAGAGCCATCTCTGACAAAGCCACAGGCAACATCATTCTGAACAGGAGACAAAAGCTGGAACCATTCTCCGTGAGAACTGACACAAGACAAGAATGTCCACTCTCTACTGCTATTCAACATACTATTAGAAGTCTTCACAAGAGCAATAAGGCAACAAAAAGAAAGAAAAGGCATCCCAATGGGAAAAGAATAAGTCAAAGTGTCTCTCTTTGCAGACCAAATGATTCTGCATCTAGAAAACACTAAAGACTCTGCCAAAAGACCTGATAAACAATTTCAGTATGGTTTCAGAATACAAAAATCAATGTACAAATATTAGTATCATTTCTATAAGCCAGTAACAGTCAAGCAGAGACTCAAATCAAGAACACATTCTTATTCACAACTGCCACACACGCACACAGAGAATTACCTAGGAATACATGTAACCAAAGAAGTGAAAGACCTCTACAAGGGAAACTACAAAAACACTGCTGAAAGAAATCACAGATGACACAATAAATGGAAAAACATCCCATGCTCATGGATTGGAAGGCTCACTATCATTAAAATGGCCATTCTGCCCAAAGCAATCTACAGGTTCAGTACTATTCCTCTCAATTTACCTTGATTTTTCATAGAATTAGAAAAAAAAATTAAAAAGCTATTCTAAAATTTATGTGTAATCCAAGCAGAGCTCAAATAGCCATGGTAATCCTAAGCAAAGTAACAAAGCCGGAGAGATCAGATTACTCAACATCAAACTATACTACAAAGCTACAGTAACCAAAACAGCATGGTATTGGTATAAAAATAGACATGCAGACCAATGGAACAAAATAGATGACCCAGAAGTAAAGTTACACATCTACAATCACCTGATCTTTGGCAAAGTCTATACAAATAAACAATGGGGAATAAACACCTATTCAATAAATAGTGCTGGGGTAACTGGCTAGCCATATTCAAAAGAATGAAACTCGACCCCTACCTCTCCATATATACAAAATCAACTTAAGATGGATTAAAGACTTAAAAATAAGACCTAAAACTAAAAATCCTAGATGAAAACCTAAGAAATATTCTTTTGGACACTGGCCTAGGCAAATATTTTCTATGACTAAGTCTTCAAAAGCAGTTGCAAATAACAAAAGTTGACAAGCGTAACCTAAGTAAACCTAAGCTTCTATACAGCAAAAGAAACTATCAACAGAGTAAACCGACAACCTATACAACAGAAGAAAATACAAACTATGCATCTGATAAACGACTCATGTCCAGAATTTACAATAAACTCAAAAAACTTAACAAGCAAAAAATAAAGAACGCCCATTAAAAAGTGGACAAAGGATATGAACTGACACTCTCAAAAGAAAACCTACAAGTGGCCAAAAAATGTGAAAAAATGCTTATCAACTGTAAGCATCAGAGAAATGCAAATCAAAAATACAATGAGACACCATTTCACACTAGTCAGAATGGCTGTTACAGAAAGTCAAAAAACATATGCTTACAAGGCTACAGAGAAAAGGAAAAGCGTATACACCACTAGTGGGAATGTAAATTAGTTCAGCCACTGTGGAAAGCAGTTTGGAGATTTTTCAAGGAACTAAAATTAGAACTGCCACTCTACCTAGCAATCTCATTACTGGGTATATATAAAGGAAAATAAATAGTTCTACCAGATAAACACATGTACTCGTATGTTCACTGTAGCGTTATTCACAATAGCAAAGACATGGAATCAATCTAGGTGCTCATCCACAGTGGATTAAATTAAAAAAATGTGGTACATATACACCAGAGACTAATATGCAGCCATTACAAACAACAAAATCACGTCCTATGAATCAACATGAATGTAGCTGGAGGCATAATTTCATGCAGAAAAGGAAAACCAAATATTTTATGTTCTCACAAGTGGAAGCTAAACCTTGGGTGCATACAGACATATACATTAGAACAACAGATGCTAGGGCTCCAAAAAGAGGGAGGAAGGGAAGGAGAGAGGCCAAAAGCTAAAAAACTTCCTATCTGGGTGATGGGCTAATAATGCCCAATCCTCAGCATCACACAATATACTCTTGTAATAACCTACACATGTATTAACTGAATCTAAAATTTTTAAAAAGACTTGTTAAGATGTGAACATTTAAGACCTAACACCATAAAAACCCTAGAAGAAAACATAGGCAAAACCATCAAGGACATAGACGCAGGCAAGGACTTCATGACTAAAACACAAAAGCAATGGCAACAAAAGCCAAAATAGACAAAGAGGATCTAATTAAACTCCAGAGCTTCAGTACAGCAAAAGAAACAATCATTAGAGTGAACTGGCAACCAACAGAACGGGAAAAAATTTTTGCAATCTACCCATCTGACAAAGGGCTAATATCCAGAATCTATAAAGAACTACAACAGATTTACAAGAAAAAAACAAGCAAATACATTCAAAAGTAAGCAAAGAATATGAACAGACACCTTCCCAAAGAAGACATATATGAAGCCAATAAACATGAAAAAATGCGCATCATAACTGGTCATTAGAGAAATGCAAATCAAAACCACATTGAGATACCAGCTCACACCATTTAGAATGGTGATCATTAAAAAATCTGGAGACAACAGGCGCTGAAGAGTATGTGGTGAAATAGGAACACTTTTACACTGTTGGTGGGAGTGTAAATTAGTTCAACCATTGTGTAAGACAGTGTGGCGATTCCTCAAGGATCTAGAAACAGAAATTCCATTTGACCCAGCAATCCCATTACTGGGTATATACCCAAAGGACTATAAATCATTCTATTATAATGACACATGCACACATATGTTCACTGCCACGCTGTTTACAATAGCAGAGACCTGGAACCAACCCAAATGCCCATCAATGATAGACAGGACAAAGAAAATCTGGCACACATACAACCATGGAATACTTTGCAGCCATAAAAATGAAGAGTTCATGTCCTTTGTAGGGACATGGATCAGTGTGGAAATCATTATTCTCAGCAAACTGACACAAGAACAGAAAATCAAATACTGCATGTTCTTACTCGTAGGCATGTGTTGAACAATGAGAACATATGGACACAGGGAGGGAAGCATCACACACTGGGGTCTGTTAGTGGGGGCCTCAGGGAGGGACAGTGGGGAGTGAGGAGGATAGGGACGGGTAATGTGAGAAGAAATGCCAGATATAGGTGACAGGGGGATGGAGGCAACAAACCACCTTGCCATGTATGTATCTAGGCAACAATCCTGCATGATCTGCACATGTACCCCAGAACCTAAACTACAATAAAAATAATGTGAAATAAAGATAAAATTTCTTATAGAGATAGATGTTCTTAAATATGCATACATTTTTATACTTTTCTCTGAAGAATTGTTTACAAGACATACGATACTGACTTAAAAATAAAACTATATTTAATTGATGAGACTTTATTTGTGGCTTTTTTTCCCAGAGCATATCTTGAAATAAAACCAATACCAAATGTGTTGTTTTCATTTTTTCCCTCTCAGTTGGAATCTACTAAAAAAGAAGAAACTGACATATTATTATAAGTTGTAGTAAATACAGTCTATGAGTAGTACACTGCCCATATTTCTTTGTCATAATGCCTCAGTGTGTTCCAGCCTGACTTCCACCACCAGCACCTACATTTCTTTGACTGGCTGGCTTTCTTTGACAAATTAAGTCCACCAGTGCTGGAGAAGTACTTCCTTTGCCAAGAGAATAGTACCCAGCAAATGGCTGATGGGATCTGGCATATAAATACCTCAGCTCCCCCACCACTTTAGTAGGAAGGTTGACATATGTGTTCTACACAGGCTCCCAGAGATCCCACAGCAGCATTAAGCTTGAGTGGCTCATAACACTGACTGTATAAATACATCTTTTTTGGCTGCTTTCTTCCTAGACTGTTTGCCACTCCCCTCCCATGTTTCCTTAACTTCCAGTATGAACTTCTTTCACTTCAATCACTGTCTTTGGATCTGTTCTGAAAGAAACTCAAAATAAGGCAAGTGTATTTTCAACTTTTACAAGTGCTTACGCAGACCAGGCCTCTCAGACCAGTGGCTGTCTCTGTCTTTCTCTTTCTCTTCCTCCCACCTATGGCACCCTTCTTGGTGCCTCCAGCTTCTCTGCCTATCTTACCCCTGACCTTTCTTGCCCCTGCACTGAGCCTAATGCTGGCTTGACCCTGGTAGCTGCATGTCATAGGACCTGACTCTGTCTGACACCGCCTTCCCTCTTTGCTTTATGGGATTGCTATCTACCAAGTCTGTGCTGATACGGGTACAGACACAGCCATTCTCAGCCCTGTAAAAAATATATACATTTATTATCAGATTTTATCTACCAAAAAAATACAAAGTAAGAACAGCAGAATTCAACTCATTTTACAGAACAACAACAGAGAGAAAAAGTAACTTCCCCAAAATGACAGGCCTGGTAAGAGGTAGAGTTTGGAGAAGAGCTCTGCCCTGTTTTCTTTTTGTTTCTATTTGCCTGCACACTTCAGGACAGAGGCATAAAAACGTCTCTATGGGCCACAGTCTTCACTTTCTCTTATCAATGTCAATTTTTAAGCATATAAAATGCCATAGATTAAATCATATTTGCTAAGACATAGTAAAGAAAATCCACTTACAGATGGGCACAGTGGCTCAGGACTATAATCCCAGAACTTTGGGAGGGCAAGGCAGGAGAACTGCTTGAGTCCAGGAGTTCAAGACCACCCTAGGCAACACAGCAAGACCCTGTCTCTTGGGGAAAAAAAAGACCCGGCACAGTGTCATGCACCTGGAATCTCAGGTACTTGGGACACTGAGGCAGGAGGATCACTTGAGCCAGGAGTTCAAGGCTGTGGTGAGCTATGATAGCACCTCTGCCAAGGTGACCAAGTGAGACTCTAACTCTATAAAACAAAATTAAAATTTTAAAAACTTTAAAAATAAGCACGCATTTACAGACCAATCATATTTGCTGATGACGTTCAATATATACAACCATCCTAAACATTAAATAGAGGTCCGCATGACCCTAAGCTCTGGCTATCTCAGTTTTCCAAACTTTTTTTTTTTTTTTAAGAAAAAAGAAAATCACTCGTTGTGATTATATGCTAGATGGGTTAGTTTTCTTGGGTGCAAAGATTCTAGGAAGACAAAATTATATTTAAGGTTACCTAGGCTTCTCACTTTCAATACTCTGATATTTGGGGCCAGACTATTTATTGGGTGTAGGAGGCTGTCCTTTGTATTTTAGGTGTTTAGCAGCATTCCTGGCCTCTATCACTAACTGCCAGAAGTGGATAGTTGCCCTGAAAATTGAGACAATCTAAAACGTATCCAGACACTACCAAACGTCACTACCAAAAACCCAGCTTGGGAAAGCATTTATGGAGATCTCAAAAGCAATCTAAACAAAATAAAATATTGACAAATGGGACCTAATTAAACTAAAAAGCTTTGGCAGAGAAAAAAAAAACAAAAAAAGCTATCAACAGAGTAAACAGACGCCCTACAGAATGGGAGAAAACATTCGCAAACTATGTACCTGACAAAGGTCTATTATCCAGAATCTATAAGCAACTTAAACAAATCAACAATCAGAAAATAACCCCATTAAAAAGTAGGCAAGTACATGAACAGACACTTCTCAAAAGAAGACAGACAGTGGGTAACAAATATATGGAAAGAAGCTCCACACATCACTAATCATCAGAGAAATGCAAATTAAATCCACAATGGGATACCATCTCACACCAGTCAGAATGGCTATTTTTTTAAAGTCAAAACATAATAGATGCTGGCAAGGCTGTGAAGAAAAGGGAACACGTACACTACTGGTGGGAATGTAAATCAGTACAGCTATTATGGAAAACGGTATGGAGATGTCTCAAAGAACTAAAATAGAACCACCATTTGACCTAGCAATCCCATCGCTGGGCATATACCCAAAGGAAAATAAATTGTTCTACCAAAATGACACATGCATTTGTATGTTCATTGCAGCACTATTCTCAATAGCAAAGACATGGAATCAAACGAGGTGTCTATCACAGTGTGGATAAAGAAAATGTGGTACATACACAACAACAAGAAATACTACATAGCCATAAAAAGAATGAACTCATGTCTTCTGTAGCAATATGGATGCAGGTGGAGGCCACTATCCAAAGCAAATTAACAGAAACAGAAAATCAAGTAATGCACGTTCTTACTTAAAAGTAGGAGCTAAACACTGGATACACATGGACATAAAGATGTGAACAATAGACACTGCAGGCTATTAGAGGGAGAAGGAGGAAAAGGCTGAAAAACTACCAATTTGGTTCTATACTCAGTACTTGGGTGATGAGATCATTCACACTCCAAACCTTTATCATGCAACGTACCAAAGTAACAAACCTGCACAGGTATCCGCTAACCTAATATAAAAGCTCTACCAAACAAACAAAAAAAAGTCTGATACCCTCCCAAAAAGCATTACAATATGTTAAAACATTCTGTAAGAAAGTTGAACAATTTTTTATATACTTTAACAAACCATAAAAAATAATGAAAAACAATGCCTTAATATGTTTTATACCTAAGGAATACTCTAAGAAGAATATTAAAAGGTAGTATCAAAAAATTTATGAGATTTCCTAAATTTACAATGTTAACTATCATTAACGCAACAGTGATCAAATATCTGCATCAGGCCCTTCTTTATGTAACAGAAGTGTATCAGTGACAAAAATGGATAAAATCCATTCTTTCAGATGCTTATGTATTACTGGGTCATGGCAAAAAACAGATTGAAAAAATAACATAAGTAAATTATGTAGCATATAGTAAGGGGACAAGTACTATGGAGAAAAAATAAAACAGGAGAGGGAGAAACAGTATGGGCACTGGGGAGGAGGAAGAGAAAAAAGGGCTAATTTTAAATAGCGTGGTGAGGAAAGGTCTTGTTGAGAGGCCACTGTTTGTGTGAAAATTAAAGGTAAGGGAATAATTTATTGCTCTAAAATTATTTCAAATTATTTTTCTTTGTATAACTGAATTTTGAATATTGAAAACTTTCTGAAACTACCGTTCTTTCTAAATAATGCCATATTTCAAAAACATATACATGTTGTAAAAACTATGTCTAACTTATTATGGCAACCAATTATTCAAAGAGGCTAGCTCTGACTTCATATCCTTGTCCTCCATCTACAGGAGAAATCTGAAAATGTTCCCAAAAATATGAGACCAACTTGATTATTATACAGTAATAATAGTAATTATTTTATTATTAGCAGGTGGAAAAAACAGGAGAGAACAGATGAAACAAATATTCTCTCAAAATATGTACCTTTAAAAAAATATATAAGAACTGAAAAATTCTAGTGATGGGTACAAGAAGGCATGCCATTTATACTATTCTCTCAAAATATGTATCTTTAAAAAAAACAGAAAGAATTAGAGAAAAAAATTAAAAACTGCTAATTTTTACCACCCTAATATTGTCTCAAAGAGAGTATGTTTCTATGCTGATTTATCACAGTATTTCCTACTCACCAAATGTAAAAAGGAGGCAACAAACTCAGTTATATGAATTCAGTGGCAGTTACTAACATGAACTCTGCTACTAATGTATCAATTTCACTTTTAATTCTGTGGCAAAGAGTTCCTAACACTCTAATACAATGACTGCCAGAGCTGTTAACAATGTCTTAATCCCTTCTGAAGGAAATTAAATTTACCATGGATGGGAAGGACACTGGATATCAACTGTTCCAATTTCCTCTAGTGGGGATACATAGTATTGCCATAGCAATAGGTAAACATGAAAAAACAGTGTATGCATGTAACTTGAAATGGTAGATACTAATTTTTTTCATCAACACTAAAGTAGCGCTCATCCTAAAAAAAATTAATATTGTGTGTGTGTGTGTGTGTGCGCGCGCGCACGTGGACGCATATATGTGTACAGAGGTAGTGATAAAGAATATATATTTTGATTGACAATCTTTTCCTACTAAACACTAAACATAATTTCTCATTCCTATATTAAGCTGTATTAAACTTCCGAATATTGATGCTTACAAAGTACACTTACCACTTGTCCATTGTGTGGGTTCTTATGAGCATATGGAGGTCCACGGATATGGTTCCACATCTGGCCAGAAGTCATAGCAAAGACTATACACTGAAAAACAGGGTACAATGTTTCGATACATAAACCAGAGAATACCAGAATAATGCATTTCTAAAACACAGTGGTCATGATGAAACTAACTCGTAAAAATCATTTATCACCTTACCCATTTAAAAAAATTTCACTTACTAACTACAGGACCTTGAGTAAGTTACTTATTCTCCCTGCATCAGATTCCATATCTACAAAATTGGGAGGCCAGCTCTGTTAAAGAAGTGTGTTAATGATTACATTGGATAACATATGTGAGGCATCTGGCATGCTGACAATCTGATATTACGTGCTCATCTGAGCCAGTCAAAAGCACAGATGAGACACTTGATGTTTTAGAGATATTTTAAAGGACATGATAATCATCTTCTATATCCTCTAAACATCATTCTTCTATTAGTCTGGATAACCAAAAGCCTACACTCTTGGATTACAGTACTTAGATCCCCATAAGTACCTAAACACTTTCCACAAAATGTATGACACAGTAACTTCAGAAGATGTTTAGAGATGGAAGAAATCACAAAAAGACACAGCCAGGAATAACTCAGAGATTATATACCTGCTAGATATATCAGAAAAAGCTGTATTTGGAAAATGAATACTGAAGATCCAAGGCATTGCAGGAGGGTGGGAGAGAATATATAAACCAGAAGTCACACTTCAATCAGTGTAACTTAGGTGTCAGTATGTTTTTGTTTAAATCACAGAATATTTTTAAATTAATGAACCGGGACTCCTTTAGATTAAATGTGTTCTCTAGGTTGAAACAGTACCTATACTTCCTGCTTTCGTATATCTTGCCCAATCACTCTTTACTTCAGCTTCCTGGCTCTCAGAAGCATTTGTACCCCCCCCCCCCCCCCCCCCAAAAAAAAAACCAAAAACCAAAAAATAAACACCACCACCACCACCATCAACAAAGGCAAGAATGAGCCACACATGACTGGGGGTCTAAATATTCTAGGTTGGCATAATTTTTAAGGGAGGAAAAGGGATACAAAAGGGAAGAAGATGGGGCACATAAGCAACGATACCTAAATCTGGAAAATAAATTTAGATTCTGTTCTCTGCTTGAGAGCCAAAGTGTTTCAACAGATAATGATAAAACAGCTTTGGAGGAGTTAATCTGAATCCTTTTCTGACTTTCTTAAGAATAACTCTGAAATTAACTCAGACTTGTTTAAAGCCAGATTTGACTTACAGACTAAGCCTAGGTTGGACTATTTTCTGAGTAAAGATTTTACAAAATATTTTCAGTTAAACTTGGTAAAGACACTAGAATATTAGGCCTAGGCCGAGAGTGAGCATAGAGAGTGATTCACCATCTAAAAACATAAATTAAAAATTTGAAATTGTTAATTGACACAAGAACAGAAAGCCAAACGCTGCATGTTCTCACTCATAGGTAGGTGTTGAACAATGAGAACTTGAGAACTCAGGGAGAGGAGCATCAGACACTGAGGGCAGTTGGTGGGGGGCAGGGGAGAGAGAGTGGCGGGTGGGGAGGGTGGAGAGAGAGAACATCGGGAGAAATGCCAGATACAGTATGCACCTAAAGTAAAATTTTAAAAAAGGGTGGGGGGAAGCATAGTCAAAGAATTAAGTGGACAAATTCAGTAATCTAAAGTAATCTAGAAGTCTAAGAATAAAATTTGAAATAAGAAAAAAATTTGAAATTGTTATGTGAGAGAAATAAAGTCTATATTTAATTTATAGGAACATCATATCAGTGAATTTAAGAGTATATTAAAGTTGATTATTTATGTTATAGTGTTTTAGGCAGAGTGTATTTTAAAATCCAGAAAAAGGAGTTAGACACAGTAGCATGTCCCTATAGTCTCAGCTACTCAGAAGACTGAGATGGGAGGATCCTAGGATTTCAGAACCAGCCTGGGCAACATAATAAGACCTGGAGCCCTTTAAAAAAAAAAAAAAAAAAAAAAAAAAAACTGCAGGCCAGGGACAGTGGCTCATGCCTGTAATCTCAGTACTCTGAGAGGCTGAGGCAGGTGGATAGCTTGAGCTCAAGAGTTTGAGACCAGCCTGGGCAACATGGCAAAACCCCTTATCTACAAAAATTACAAAAATTAGCCAGGCATGGTGGTGTGCATCTATAGTCTCAGCTACTGAGGAGGCTGAGGTGAGAGGATCGTTTGAGGTGGGAGGTCAAGGCTGCAGTGAGCCATGATCATGCCACTGGATTCCAGCTTGGGCATCAGAGCAAGACCCTGTCTTAAAAAATAATCCAGGAAAAGATACATCTTATGACCAAAAACATTTATAGTATAAACAAATTACCTTTTGTTTTTAATAAACGAGTGGTTATATACAGTTTTATCTTGTTACGCCCTAACCCTTGTCACTAAACCAGCAACGGAAACTATGGTATGTATCTCTGGTTTTGCCTTTACCTATGTTCATTCCTTCTTTGCCTCTTTTTACTGATTCCACGATATTCCAATATTGAATTACGAAAGCACATGGTCAAGTAGGTATCTCAGAAAGATGGCACTAATCACAGAAAGGAGAATAGACTGGAGAAATCAGTTTGGAGGCTGATGCCTAAATACTCATGAGAGACTACTATAGTCTATTTCATGGTACAGTTAAGAATTGAGAGAAGCAGACATATAAGGCAAATATTTAATAGGTGGAGTCCTTAAGTTTTGGTGATTGAGTAATGTGACAGAAAAAAAAGAGAATCAAAACTAACTCCACCTTTGTGATTTATGACTGGAGCAGCAGAGTATTATGGCCCAATGAGATACAGAATGACAGAGGCAAATAAGTGTGAAAGGGAAGCAGCTAACACAGATTTGGAGTTCATTTTCAAAAGGACTGACTCTAATGTGCTTACAAAACATTCACTTCGAAAAACTGTTGGATAGTGAGACTTCTACGAGACACTTACACATACTGTTTAATAACTGATATCTAAGAAAAAGCTATCAATTTGGGAATTGTGAGCACATAGTTGTTACTATAGTCATAGGAATGGATGAAATTGTTCTAGAACAGCAGGTAGGGTGAGAGAAGAAAAGAAAGCATAGGAAAGAATCCCATCAGCTGGTTCATGAACAGCTGCCCAGGACTCTGAGACACAGAAGTCAGGGACTTAGAAAGAAAATGAAGAAAGCAGGTATACTGGCTAAGCATGGTGGTTCACACCTGTAATTCCAGCACTATGGGAGGCTGAGGCAAGAGGATCACTTGAACCCAGGAGTTTGAGACCAGTCAGGCTAACATGGCAAAATGCCGCCTCCATAAAAAAATACAAAAAATAGTCGGGCATGGTGGCATGCACCTGTAGTCCGAGGATAAGGTAGGAGAACTACATGAGCCCAGGAGGTGAAGGCTGCAGTCAGCTAAAATCATGCCACTGCACTCCAGCGTGTACATCTTGTGAGGGTGGGCGGGGCGGGAGGACAGGAAGACAGAAAGAGAAGGAGACAGAGAGAGGTGAGGGGTGGGGAGAGGGTGGGGGAAGAGAGGAGAGTGACAGAAGAGAGGCAGAGAGCGGGGAGAGAGGAGTGGGGGGGGGAGTGGTAGATAGCAGGGAGAGAGAAAGAGGGAAAGAGACAGAAGAGAGAGAGACAATCTAAAAAGTCTCACTTGTTTTGGCTATGAAAATATTTAACCAACTAAGATATTCACAAACAGTAGTATTTACCCAAGAACGTTCCATGTTCTTAAGACAGATCACTAGTATGTTTAAAGTGCCTGGCCTAGAACTTGATCGTAACAGTTGAGAATGGAGGTTTGTAAATTTTAATACTCAAGTTGCAGGTGTATCTTCAGCACCTGTGCAACCTTGAGCAAGTTCATTGCTTTGGGTCTGTTTCCTATCTGTAACACTAGGATAATACTGATATCCATCTTTCTAAACTGCAGGGGTTTTAACTAGGTTAATTTATGTAGCACACTTAAATACTGCACACAATACACAACACAAGCTCAGTGAATATTATTATTCCGAAGCCCGCCACAATTTGCTCCCATACTCCTAAATGGCACCATGTCCCACCACTCCTTAACTGGCACTGCACCCTCCATTCAGATCACTCTTCTTGCTTCCCCCTACATCCATGATGGTAATGCCTGCATCTACGTCTCATTAATGCTGCATCAACCCAGTGAACCTTCTTCTAAACTAGGATTAACTCATGGCCCGTAAATGGTTCTCTAGGGAACCCCTCCAGTTTATTCACTTGACAATTAACTTACTTGAGCACTGCTGTACACCGGGTATGTTACCGGACACTAGAGATTTAAGAATGAATAAGATAAAGATGCTTCCCATCCTCAGCTGGAAATCCTGAATAAGTGACAGGTGCCCTGACATAAAAAATATTTCTCATTTATTCATTCAAGATTTATTCACCAAGAGCATGCTATGTATTTAAAAACTGATTTAGAAGCTGGGGATAAAGCAATGAACAAAAATATGAGGTAGAAATCTATCATTAAGGAGCTTACATTCTACAGGGAGGAAAAGAGATAAGAGCAGTAGCAATACTACTTATGGTATGTCACAAGTTTAAAAAACTCATCCTAATACATGATTTACTCAAGATTCCATGAAATGTTTTAATAAAACAAAAGCAGGTTCAAACCTAGAATAATATGCAGAATCATATGTAGTGACAGATGTATTTACTCATATAGCTCTGGCACTTTTCATAAGAAACAACAAAACACTGAGTAACATGTACTTCTAAAATGCAAAATGGCCTAGGTTTCAAGTTTATAAAAATTCTCATAACTAATGTATCCTTTTTTGGTTGTAACAACAGAAATGTCACCATTTCATTACTTTCAGCAATCTGGAAGTTTTAATTTTGCAATTAATTTGACTTTAATTTTTATTTAATTATATTCAAAGAAAAAGGGCATAATTCATAGTTATAGCTAGATTAATTTTCACAAAATAAACACATCCTTGCAACTACCATTGGAAATCAAGTAAATGAACACTATCAGAAAGACAGGAGCTCTCTTGTGTCTCTTCCTAATCATAATCTACATAACCTTCCCAAGGTAAGAAACATTTTCTTGAAAATTATATATCAAATAATATGTAAATACTCAGTTTTAGTAGATAGAACCAAACACATTTCTCAGGAGGTTGAACGAAATTTATATTCCAAATAGTAGTACATGATATATAGTTTTACCAGTAATTGGTAATAGCTTTTTTATATTTATATTCCAAAAAGCAGCTGAAATATACTTTTACTAATAAGTGGTATTAGCTGTGTGGCTGTGTGTGTTCATTTTAGATCTTCTGGTAAAAGTATCATAGTGTCATACTGTCGTTTTATTTTGCATTCCCTTGATTAATAAGGTTGAATAACTTTTCATATGGTTAGTGAAATTTGGACATTTCTGTAAAGTACCCAGCAAGTAATTTACCCCCTTAAAATTTGGTTGTCTTTTTCTTATTGTTTTGTCAAGGTTCTTTATATTTCTGGATAGAGGTTCTTTGTTAAATATATACATAGCAAATAGTCCTTACCAAACATGAGCCTTGTCTTTCTTTTCATCTCATTGATAGTGATTTTTGACAAACATAAGTTCTTCATTTTAATGTAGTTCAGTTTATCAATTATTTCTTCTATTATGGTTACCAGTTCTTAAGTTCTGTTTTAAGAAAGCCTTGCCTAACCATCAATCATGGAGATACATATTCATGCTCTCTTCTAAAAGTGCAAATGTTTACAGTTTACATTTAGATTCACAATTCCTCTTGAGTTAATTTTTTGTATATAGTGGGAGGTAAAAGTTGAAATTCACCTTTTTCCCATGTAGATAACCAGTTGGTCCAGCAATTATTTATCAAAAATGCCATACAGTACTTACTCCCTGCACTCCAGGGCCACTTTGCTTACAAATCAAGTGATTTTACAAGCCTGAGTATGCTTCTGGACTATAGATGCTGTTCCATATGTCTTTTTGTGAAATGAATACCATGAAGGCTCAAATATTAAAGATCTATAATAAATGTTAATATCTGTAAGTGTAAATTCTCCAGCATTATTCTTCTTTAATACTGTTTCAACTATTCTCTTCATTACCCTCTGCTAAAATCTCACTGTCAATTTCAACACAAAAAAATTATGCACAAATTTTGCTCAAGGTCAAGGTGGATATCTTTACAATGTTGAGTCTACCAATCTATGAACAGGTCAACTTGCCATTTAAAAGTTTTAAAAAAATTCATTTGAGGCTACGCAAGGTGGCTCACGCCTGTTAATCCAAGCACTTTGGAAGGCCGTGGCGGGTGGATCACCTGAAATTGGGATTTCAAGATCAACCTGACCAATAAGGAGAAACCCTGTCTCTACTTAAAAAAAGCAAAATTAGCCGAGTGTGGTGGTGCGCACCTGTAATCCCGGCTACTCGGGAGCCTGGGCAACTAGAGCAAAACTTTAAAAAAAAAAAAAAAAAAGATTATGTGAATAACATTTTCAGTTGTCAGTGTGCATGCCTTTTGAGATTGATTCAAGAATTTTTTTGATGCTGTGACAACAGACTTTTTAAACTTTTTTTTTTATGATTCATTCTGATATGAATCGTTACAATTTACTGTGTATTCATCAACCTTAGTGAATTTACCAATGAGGTCTAATTTTTTTTCTATCTACAAAATCAAATCACCTGCTAATGAGGGCAATTTTATTTTTACTGGTATGTGTGTAAGTTTTTTGTTTTGGTCTTAATGCCCTGCTCAGGATCCTAATAAAATATTCAAGAACAAGCATCTTGTATTATTCCTTACCTCAGGAATTTCAGTAAGTTGCAAAATACAATGTTTACTGTATATTTTTTAATCAGATTAAGGAAGTTCCCTTCTATTTTTTCTTTTTTTCTTATTCCCACATAAGCACTGAACCTATCAAATGCTTATATACACATATCAAAGATAATTTTTAAACTATTAGCATAGAAAATTACACTGATAACTCTCACATAGTAAACCATCCTTGTATTAGTGAAGTAACTTGACAATGTATTACTTTTTATTTCTTACTACCTCAAATTTCCAGTGTTTTCTTCAGAATAAATGCATCTATATCTATGAGAAAGACCGGCTTAACATTTTTCTATTTTTAAATGTCCCTGTCAGGTATTAGAATCAAAGTTATTCTTGCTTCAGAAAATAGAGGCATTTCCTTTTTTTATTCACAGAGAAGTTTACATAAGATTAGTACTATGTCTTCTCAAATGCTTAGAAGAGTTAGTCATCATGGAATGAAGATTTTAGCAATGGATTCAACTGCTTTAGCAATAGATTCAATCCATACTGGAGTATGCAGACTTGGTCCCTCTTCTTGCGTTGGTTTTGTTTGCTGGTTTAAAGTTGTTCAATTTACTTGATATTGTCAAGCTTGTCAACTTGATATTGTCAATAGTGATGTGTAATCACCCTAATCCAATTGGGGAATGCAGTGAGCCATGGCTGGATTATGGCCTTGGCAAAGCTCTGTCTGTATTTGATGCTAGCCACAGAAAATTTTCAAATAGGAGTCCAGTGCACCGCAAATTGTAATTTCTAATTCACAAGACTGCAAAATATTCTATTCTTCTTTTTAGAAGCTTTCCACTTGGACATTTTATACATTTACCATCAGCATACATCCCGAGACTTGAGATTTGTGAAGTTTCTACCGAAAGCTCTGCTTAATTTTTCTCCACAGAATCAGGTACTTGGGTGTCTAAAATTTCATATAGTATCAGAAATGGTTCATAAGTGACACTAGACAATAACCATGAAAAGAGCAAGACTAAAAAAGCTACTCAGATATTTGTTGCAGTTAATTCAAAGAACGCCTTCAATGGTAGTCCTTTGGGAAGTATTTGTTTTCTACATTTGTGTTTTCTTTGAGTCATAAACAATACCATGTTGGGACACCAAGATTTGAGACAGATGTTCATCAAAGCATTTGTATGCTACTGATATATCTATCTGATTTATCTTCCTCACTTTCCATGTAAGGTCCCTGAGGGCAGGGCTCATGTTCTAGTCTTTTTAACTTAACTTTGTATCTCCACATGGTTCTTCATAGATCTTGACACATGGTAGCTTTCAAATTCTTGTTGAATGGTCAATAAAGAATAAACGTGAACAAACATAGAAAAGGTAAATGCACTGAAACACAGAATCAGTATTCTAGGAATCATCAATATGTGAATATATGAGATTTCTAGAAAAAAAACGTACTAGTCCCAATCATAACCTACAATGCTATAAATAACAGTGAAAAAAAAAAAAAAACCCATGTTTTAAAATTCCCATAAACCTATTTATTCATGTAACTTTCGCTCATTCAACAAATACTTATTGAACACTTTCTACATGCCAGACACAATTCTAAATGCTATGGCTACAGGTACAAAGCAGATACCAATCCTTACACCTCACTGTAGTGGAAGAACACTTACCTTCCACATTTATTTAATAGGCAAGCATTCAATAAATATGAATGAACAAAATCACATGATACCTTTCTCAAATCTAGAGGTTATATCCTTGTGGTGAGCTGAGAACACCAATGGCCCAAGGCATCCTCTTCTAAGTGTCTATTTTCCTTGTTTTTCAAAACAAACTGCTTAGATCCTACAGTTTTCCAAAGGGTCAAGATGTTCACAACCATTTCAACTACAGCTACTTTGCTTTTAGCTATTCTACGCAACAAACTTTGATGAGAGATTTGATTTAGAAAATTTGGGAAAAAATTTCACATTGTATTTTAAAAAAGAAAAATAATCATTATGTGCTTCTTTGCGTTCATAATTATTTCACAGATGTCCACTATATAGTGGATATAGTTTTAAAAATCAAAAGTTTTAATTTTCTTCTGAAAAATATGAAATTTAAATAACACCACGAGTTAATTTGAAGGTATCTTAATCAGCTGAATATTAAAATAAGCTGTTACTGAAAGTGAAAATTTTAATGCTAACTACACAGAAAATATGTAATATGTGAAATACATTTTATACAATCTCTGTATATTCCATGTTTTTAAAATATTAAAATGTTATTAAGTTATAAGTAATTTAATGATATTACTTAATAAGCAGAGTAAGAACAGACATGCATGTCAGGGAATTTATAGTCTATACACTTCTTCTATTCACAAGTGAATGATTTATGGTCAATTTTTTAAAACTTGGTTTCAGTGCTATACAGAAATACTACCATGGCCAGGCGCGGTGGCTCATGCCTGTAATCCCAGCACTTTGGGAGGCCGAGGTGGGCAGATCACGAGGTCAAGAGATCGAGACCATTCTCGCCACGATGAAACCCTGTCTCTACTAAAAAATACAAAAATTAGCCGGGTGTGGTGGCACACGCCTGTAGTCCCAGCTACTCGGGAGGCTGAGAAGGAAGAATCGCTTGAACCCAGGAGGCAGAGGTTGCAGTGAGCCGAGATTGCACCACTGCACTCCAGCCTGGCGACAGAGCAAGACTCCGTCTCAAAAAAAAAAAAAAAAAAGAAATACTATCATTTTTTCTTCCATTTATGTTCAATCCATAATACTCCTTTTTTTAAAAAAAAAAAAAAAAAGGAAAGAAAGAAAAGATGAGAAGTATCTTTATGGTCATTTCAGCAACGACAACAAAAAAACCTTCCTAAGACAAAGTCTTCAATTCCATGGAAAGGAAATATGCGTTGAGGAAAACAATTTCAACAAGTATTTAAAACCACTATAGAGCTGGATTAAGAAGATTAGCCGTGCATGAAGTGTAGTAGATTCATGTATGGAAACTTCACAGTGAGGCTTACTTAATTGTGACTTTATAATAAGATAAGCAGAAACTCAGCCAACAACATTAAAATTTAAAAATCTATCCATATATGAATAGTTTAAAAATGTTCTTTGAGTTATTGAAGGTACTGCTTCCTCTTACTAGAGAAAATTAAGAATTAGATATATTAAGTATATTCTAAAAATTTACGAATTCATTTTAAAATTCTGTTTTCCTAACTCTTTACACAAATGGCTGCTCATAGAAATACCTGTTTGCAAAAACCATACCCAACTTCAAATGGCCAAATGGCATAGTTGCCTGATGAGCAAAACTGTCTGGGGTCATCCAAACACAAGTTACTTCATTGGAAAAAATATTATCAACAATTATTTCCTCCTCATTTTTAAAGAGAACAACATAAAGATTATTTGTATATATCAAAAGTTATATAAGTTCATTCAAATAAATTTGAAAGAAAAAAGACCCTTTTCTACCCCATATGAACTCAGAGCCATCGGTAGCTCTGGTCACAAGAAATAAATTTCTATTGATAAATCACAATGTGTCCATGCCAAAGCACCTTCCATGAATGTGAATATTGTATAGTAATGTATACGAATTTCCAATTTGAAGATTTGCAAAGAATTTAAATCATTAAAATGACAAAATATGGGGCAAAAGAAACAGGAGGGTATAGGAGTCATCAATACAGATAGTATTAGAAAGCAGAAAACAACTTTTATCCTATTGTGATTTACTGTGATTATAAGGTTGGGTTATTAGATGATTTTAATGATGCTTTATCTTTCATGCTTTTAAGTGCATAACCTTAGGATATTTTCCTTTGTGTTTGAAACGAATGTTGCTACTCATACTACTAATATTTTCTGGCTTGAAATGACAGTCACCTACGAATAGGTTGTTATGAACAGCTTCATTATGGGCTACAAAACACACTATTTTAACTCATTTTGTTTCCAAGTCAATATTGTTTTCTCAAGACCATAAACTACATATCTATGCTACACTCTGAAATTATGTACTAGTGTATTTCAATATTTTACTCAATCATTCTACTTTAAGTTCATCATAAAGCAAGTAATGTATATGCTTATTGTCCACCATCCTCCATATTTAGGGGGTGAGAGAAGGCAGAAGGGAGTGAAACCAGAACCAATCAATGATACATATTCTGTTCTATGAACAATCATCAGGATCTAGAAATAGTAGTTAACAAAAATTTTTCCGCCTTTAGGAAGCATGAGACCAGGAAGATTTACTTATGAATATCTTTAGCTCTTGAGAACCAAGAGGCTCTAACATATATGTATGTTTTAATATTTGCATGTATTACTTCCTCTGTGTCAAGAAATTGCAACCTGTCTCTATCCTACACCCTACAGCATATGATAACTTCCTCTCTCCCAGCATATACTTCATTCTTACCCTAACTTTAAGTCACATACAAAAAAATTAATACTACAGTAAAAAAAAGGAAAAAAAATACCAGCCTTAGAATACAGTCTACCCAGAACTAAGTGTTCATAACACTAAATAATTCTCCTTGGATGTACTTTTGTATAGGTTCAATGATAAAAAGACACAACTGCTAAATGCACCTAGAGTTGTTCTTTACTAAAAAGTCAGCCTGGGGCTAGAGATTCAGTACCAGATATTTCTCTCATTCATTTTCCTCCCTTTTGTACATATTCTTTTTGTTCTATGGAAGCCATCTACTCTTAAATGGTTCATTACTGTTTTATTTTAAGAGCTTTCCTTTTACTGTGCAATCAAAGGCTTTCATGAGAGTTTGCATAAGTCGGATGACAATATTTTGGCAAATTTAAAAATATATATTGTTTTCCTTACTTTCAAAGAAAAATGAGTTACAGTATTTGTTATTTTAAATAGACAAATGTTTGAGAATTTGAATGAATAGGTCAGCATTTTGAACACTCTCTTAACTTTCTAAGGAAATCTCATAATAGGATAAGAAAAATTTGATATGAACAAATTTAGCTTTTCAATTTATAAGCAACAATCAAGTGGCATCAGGAAGGCAACGGTAAAGACGACTCAAATTATATATTTAATCTGATTGTTTAAGTGATTTAAAGAGTTTCCAAAGGCCATGAAACAAAAGCATTTCTGTATTAATAAGAAAAACTGGAGGAGATGCTGAAAAGTATTACAAGAGTTGATTAATATTTTATTAATGTTTTATTATTTATATTAATATTTATAAAGTGTGGTGTTTTAAAATACATTGTTTGAAAATATGTCTCTTCTTTGTAGCCTGTTACTGACTTCTAAAAGGCTGTGATAGGGGAGCAGGCATATCTGCCAAGATATCTTAGAGTATCTTCTGCCATGCCAGGTTAATTCGCTTTCAAAGATTCAAAGTAAAACAGCAAAAAATAATAATAATAATAATAATAAATCTGTATAACATAGCAGAGGTTTTCAATAAAATTGATCAACTGAAGTATTTAACATCTATACATCATAGAAATGTTGTTCTATGAATTTATTTGCAGTCATGATAGCTCATCGTATCTACTGGGTTGAATATCCAACATATAAGATATGTGCCCAGGTTTAAAGAAGCCCAGCTTTGTGTAAATAATACACAGCTTGCAGTCAGACGAATGCGATCAAATCCCAGTTCAGGTACTTTCTAGCTATGTAAGCTTTTGCAAGTTGACCTTACTGAATCTTTGTTTCCATGCTTATCAAATGAGGACAATATAAGTTCCTTTGCACAGTTATGAAGCATACCCCAAAAGAAGAAAGAGATCAGTAAATAGTAATGCCAATTATCACTAGCTTACAATGCAGTAATTCCGGAGCTCTTCTTGAGGAATAAGAATAATGTAGGTTATTGTTATTTGAGTATAATTAAGAGATGAGACTATATTAATTTTTGATAGACTAAAATAGTGACAAGATATTAACTGTTAAATACCAAAGAAGTTTTAATTTTGCAGTGACACACTGAAAATGGCACATTTTTACCAAGAAACCTGGGCAGCTTTACCGAATGAAGCAACTTGAAAACTAGCATGGAAAAAAGCCAAAACACTTTTGAACTTAATGACTAAGGTAATTAAGATCACCCATAGTGTCCAATTACTTTAAATAGAGTACAATTAATTAATCCACTTTAACTTATTCATCAAAAGTGAAAAAACAATATTAAGAAACTTTCTTTAAAAAATCTTATCTCTCTTGCTCTTAAAAGACCAAATATTTAATTTATATTTTGACTATTTACTAGAAAGCCACAGAGGTTCTGTTTGAATTTCTGAGCTCTAAGTATTGTTGCAGAAAATGAAATTGCTTCAAGGTGACGCTTGCCTGGGCTGCTTCTCAGTCTGTCCTACCACTTCCAACTTAGTCATCAAGACCCCTAATTTTTTGGTGAAAACATGATGGAAAGGATGAAGGGCTATTGCAAGAAAGCAAAAGAAACAAACTGACAACTAGCTGTAAACAATGTATTATGTTATTATAGACATAATACATTGTAGTTGTAATATATTGTCATTGTATCTTTAATAACATTTTTATTTTTGTTTTTTGGAGACAGAGTCTCACTCTGTATTAAATTACAGACATAATACATATCTATAATAGATATACACTGATATATATTTATCTACATATATGTGTATGTATCTATTCTTAATTTCAAAATTCTATTTATAAATATTTCATACAATTTTTACTAGATTTATTTTTAAGTACCTTATATTTTTCCTTCCTATTGTGAAGGAGATTTTATTTTCAATTTTACCTAAATTGTTATGTGTATAAAAATCCAAATAATTTTTGGCTATTGGCTGTGAGTTGGGAACTGTTGAACTCTAGTGTCGTCTCTGGCCCCTTCTGCCTTGCCATCTATCATTGCTCCAGTCACACAGAACTATAGTTCTCTGAATATCCCAGGCTTCACTTATGTCAAATACTTGGCCTTACTGACTTTAGAATTTCATTTTGTTCTACAAAATTCAGCTCATGTCATAATCTGGGAAACCTGTCTTTCCTTTACTCTAGGTTAGGTGTCTTTCTATGTATTCCTGTAATACTCTGTTGCTTACTGCCATCATAGCACACATAAACTTATTCCATTTGTTGCTTCCTCTGTATCCCCACAAGGCATTTCTCACAGGCAGTCTATTTCTTAACTTTATATCCCCAGAATCTAACAAATATCAGTCACATAGAAGAGACACAAGAAACAGCTGTCAGGAAAGAAATAGCTGAATGAGAAATTCAGAAGTTGCTGAATTTCTAAGCCACCTGCAAATTACTCTGAGCTATTAATTCTGATCAAAACTTATCATATTTCTAGAAGTATTCAACATGTATTTATTTAGCACTTGTGCCAAGTACAGAGGAACATTACATTTTAGTAGTGAAAAGTAGAGAGAAGACAGCATAGTTTTGACTGACAGAAAACTTAAACTACATTATCCAAGTTCTAAACAGTTACTTCTCATTCAGACTTGAATTATAGTCTATTATAGTTATAATCTGGTTCATTTTGTTAATACTATACAACTTATACTATCATACAAAGAATAGGACAAAAAAAAAAAAAGCACAATGTATTAACATACCAGAGACACCATGGCCCAACCAGTCTTGTTATAGATGAACTCCAAGTTGTTCCTTCTCAAATAAAGCAAACCTCCAACAAGCGATACTAACAGGGCCAAAGCAATGGTACCAGAGTAGTTCGGTGGTCTGAAAACCCGAATCTGCAAAAATACAATGGAAATTTTAAAAGTGAAAGAAAAATAACAAAATTTTTCTCTTGATCATATTCTAGTCCTCCTAATTTTCAAAACAAAGAACTCGGAAACATGCCACCCAATGTGGCATTAACAATATTTTCATTCTCTTTATGAGTCAAAGATACATGCCTTAAAACATAATGGCTAGGTAAAACAACTCTGCACTTCCCTGATGACTAACAATGCTCAGCATCTTTTCATGTGCTTATTAGCTATTTCTATATTTTCCTTGCAGCAATGCCTATTCCGATCCTTTGCCCATTTTAAATTGGGCTTTCTCCTTTTATTATTAAGTTGCAAGAGTCCTATATACATATGTGTGTGTGTGTGTGTGTATGTGTGTATACAGACACACTAAGTATCTTGTAGAAAAATTGCAAATATTTTCCCCATTCTATGGGCTACTTTCTTGATGGTACCCTTTAAAGCATGAGGACTATTTTTAGAAATAGATCCAAATGGTCTGAACTCATGATTTCTAATATGTATACAGATCTTGGTTCCAATAACATTCCCTAATAAAAGAAACCAGGACTCCTAGAAGAGATGACTAATTGAGTGCTGGGCAGAATAGAAAGAGAGATACAAAGTGAACCTGGAATAAATTATTATGTCAAAAAATTAGAAAACAAAGAAAAATGATAGAAATGTCACAAAAACATAAGGGCCAGCATGAAGCGGTTATCATTAGTCAAATCTAGAACAATTTCAACACCAAAACAGTTAAAAACAGCAGTAAATTATAAACCACCTGAAGAAAAACCTGTCTTGTATTCTTTTACAAGAGACCAATCAGGTGCAGCCATGAGAGAAGACGTAAGAGATCAGATAAAAACAAGGTCTCCTAGAGACAAGAGGCATGCTATGCCATGCAGGGCCACATGGGAAACACACCAGGGTGATCAGGCAGCAGAAGATAAGAGTGAAGGGAAGTTAAGTCACTCCTTTTCTTTTTCTTATTGTACTTTAGGTTCTGGGGTACATGTGCAGATCATGCAGGATTGGTGCATAGGTACACACATGGCAAGGTGGTTTGCTACCTCCATCCCTCCGTCACCTATATCTGGCATTTCTCCCCATGTTATCCTTCCCCTACTCCCCTCAACAGACCCCAGTGTGTGATGCTCTCCTCCCTGTGTCCATGTGTTCTCATTGTTGAACACCCGCCTATGAGCGAGAACATGCAGTATATGATTTTCTGTTCTTGTGTCAGTTTGCCGAGAATGATGGTTTCCAGATTCATTCATGTCCCTACAAAGGCCACAAACTCCTGTTTTCTTTATCGCTGCATAGTATTGCACGGTGCATATGTGCCACATTTTCTTTGTCCAGTCTATCATTCATGGGCATTTGGGTTGGTTCCAGGTCTTTGCTATTGTAAACAGTGCCGCAATCAACATACATGTGCATGTGTCTTTATAATAGAACATATTTATAATCCTTTGAGTATATACCCAGTAATGGGATTGCTGGGTCTAATGAAATTTCTATTTCTAGATCCTCAAGGAATTGCCACACTGTCTTCCACAATGGTTGAACTAATTTATACTCCCACCAACAGTGTGAAAGTGTTCCTATTTCTCCACACCCTCTCCAGCATCTGTTGTCTCCAGATTTTTTAATGATCGCCATTCTAACTAGCTTAAGATGGTATCTCAATGTGGTTTTGATTTGCGTTTCTCTAATGACCAATGATGATGAGCACTTTTTCATGTTTGTTGGCCTCATATATGTCTTCTTTTGAAAAGTATCTGTTCATGTCCTTCGCCCACTTTTGAATGGGTCTGGTTTTTTCTTGTGAATCTGTTTTAGTTCTTTGTAGATTCTGAATATTAGCCCTTTGTCAGATGGGTAGATTGCAAAAATTTTTTCCCACTCTGTTGGTTGCCAGTTCACTTTAACGACTGTTTCTTCTGCTCTGGAGTTTAATTAGATACCATTTGTCTATTTTGGCTTTTGTTGCCAATGCTTTTGGTGTTTTAGTCATGAAGTCCTTGCCTATGCCTATGTCCTGAATGGTTTTGCCTAGGTTTTCTTCTAGGGTTTTTATAGTTTTAGGTCTTATGTTTAAGTCTTTAATCCATCTGGAGTTAATTTTAGTGTAAGGTATCAGGAATTTCCATGGGAAAGGCAAGGCAGGGCAGAGTAAACACTTTAGGATTGACTAGTTTAAATAATTTTGGTAGGCTTTGGGCTACAGGAGTGGTCTATAGCTGTCTGGTACTTGGCCCTGAGATGATTAAGGCAGAGGAATATTGTCTCCCAGGGTGTATGGACAAGAGAGAAGTAGTGTGGCTATGGACTGGTTAGCTGCATATCAAAGATTTGCTCCTGGTTGGGGGCTTGTTATCTTTAAGAACTGGCTATCCCCAAGAGAGGTATACTCTCCCCAGCCAGATTTTTTTTAGAATGTCAATATCCAAAATACACAGCAAATAATAAAAAACATATATAAAATTATTTATAATACAAATCACAATTCATAAGTTCATACCAATGACAGATAATTGGAGGATGGAGGAATGGATGGAAGGATGGATGGATCAATAGAGTGGGGCTCTTGCTTACAGGAGAATGCTGAGGGCCAACTACAAATATGAAAGAAAGAGCTACAAGTAGAAACATCATTTTGTATCAAAATGGTAAAACATGTGACAGTCAAGAATCATCAATGTATGCTAACTTTAAAAAAAAAAAAATTGAAGCAACAGGATATCTGCATAATCTTAAGGTATCTCCACATAGACAGCTTATTAATTATGAAGGACAAAAATAACAGTAATTATACAGTGAAAAAATGGGAAACATCTTGATCAGATATTTGAAATTCATACCACCAGTGAAGGACAGATGAACTTTACGTGCCTATTGAGGTGATGAAAACAGAACATGACCTATGTAGTATTATATTCAAGAATGCATAAGCAGAAGTCAATCATGAGCAAACATGAGGCAGATCAAACGAGGATCATAATGCATCAAAGGCCTATATTGTTCAAAGTGTCAATGTTTTTAAAGAAAAAAGACAGGTTATAGAAATATTCCAGATTAAAAGAAGCTTAAAAGATAGGACAATTAAATGAAATAGCTAACTCTAGACCAAATCTTGTACTGAAGGTGAAAAATGTAAAGGATATTAGGTCACTTGACAAAATTGTAATATGGTCAGTGGTAGCTCTAATAAAAGTATTATATAAATGTAAATTTGTGAAGTTGATAACTATGCTTTGCTTATTTCTTTCAATATGCAATTCACCCCAATTTTTTTTTCCATAAAAAAGAAAATTGTGCATATGTGTCTGTGTGTGTGGAGAAAGGCAAAGAGACATGGGTGTAGTGGGGAGAATGACAATCACAAAGCAAATGGCGTAAAATGTTAACAACAATTGAACCTGAATAAAGAGTATACATTGGCACTGTATTATTTTCATTTCTAAAAAATTTTAGAAATTCTTTCCACATACAGCTTTTTTTCCCCCAAAGTATATCTATCGACTAAATGCATCAGTTTGCTAAGGAGATAGGTTAGAATAATTTCTGATTAAAATTTAACATTTCTTAAAAGGAAACAACAGTACCCTTTCAGTATTACTCTTAAATGTCTAGCACCAATTAAATGATGCATTGCATAGCAAAATATTTGCCAAATCATTAAAAAATGCCAAGCATCAGGAAGTAAGTTTACTTACCAAAATGTCATTAAAACCAGTGATGTAACTTTACAACGACAGTAGCACCATATGGCAGATTACCACCTTGACTCAGAAATGTGTTTATATTTTATGGTAAAAATTAATGCTTCTGTATTACTGCCACCATGAACTTTTTTTTTTTTTTTAAATAACTGATCCCAATTGTTTACTGTTGAAAATAGTTGTGAGCAGAGAGAAAAAAATGGCCATAAAACCTCCAAGTAAGTATTAACTACCATCAACATTTTGGTTCACTTCTTCCCATAATAAACTGTCTATATCTATCTATACTCACAGTTACATTTTATAACAAACTAATAGATCTTACTATCAACTAATACTATTTTTAACCTACTTTTAAACTTTTTATACCTTGAGTTTCATTCTAGGTAAAATATTCTTGCAAATCATTTTTTGGCTATGATATAGTATATTTAATTATTCTCTTATTTTTAGACATTTGATTTATATTCAATTTTTTCCAGTATTATTTTCAAAATTTCTATGGATCAAAAATTAAATCATCCTTGATTGCATCCTTAGATTAAATTCCTAGAAGTGGAATTGTTAAGTTAAATTACATAAACACACGGCACATGCTATTAGTATGGTTATACCCAAAAGTAGTAAATATGAGTCGATATTTTTCCACATAGCTTTAAGGTGGGTATTAACCTTTTCTGTTTGCCCAAAAGATTGATAAAAATTATATATCTTGCTTTTTAATTAGAATTTCCTTGATTACTACCACTGAACCATTGAAAATATAGTTTTTAGCCTCTGAAATTACCTTGTGATAAATCCTGTGCTTTTTAATGGCTTTTAAAATATCAATGAACCATTATTTTAAAAACCGTCTGAATTTACCTAACAGTCAAAGTTCAATTTATTTGCAGTGACTGAATGTAGTTTTCTCTCTGCAAGGAGAAATAACCAGAGAGAAATTTAAAAATACTGTGGCCTTATTAAAATGCTCCAAAAAACCAAACTAACCAGCCTATCATTAAAACTGCAGAGAATAAAAACATACATGAACATCTGTTCTGTCAGCAATCCACTTTGCTAGTTGTTCAGCTGCAAATCCAATTCTTTGGAGGTCAAAAGTATCAGCTCTCTTAGGTCTGCCTTTTGGAGGAAAATGCATGAATGTAGGAGCAGAGTTCATGTTGAGCTGTAAAACATGAGTTAAAAATTACTAAATATAGTATCATTCCCACAATATTTATCATTAACCCAACATTTTACACTTTTCTCTGTAGAAATTTGGGGAAAACAGCATTTACTATGAAATCCAAGTGGTTTTCCAGAGGTAAATTTGTTTTTATTTATCTTAATGCACTACTGGATGAAAAAAAAACTTGTAAATTTGACTAAGTTCTCTTAATCCTCACATTTAACATACATCATTCATGTTATCCATTATATTCTCTATATTTTATTAGTCATTTCATTCTTTTTCTTTCTTGAATTCTACAGTTAGGGTAAAAAAAAAAAAAGACTGAAAGTGCAAAGCGGAAACAGCAATTTGGCAGTACAATAATTATTTCACTTCTTAGGCACTTATTTTTAAAA
The DNA here is from genome assembly GCF_009761245.1 of Sapajus apella. NCBI lineage: Eukaryota > Metazoa > Chordata > Mammalia > Primates > Cebidae > Sapajus > Sapajus apella. Next base: position 18,390,224 of record NW_022436961.1, on the reverse strand, counting down.
ATGCAGGAATTTGATTTAAAAAATAAACATATTATGGAATTAATTTCAAACAAGTTGTAAGTAGACTGAGTTCCCTATTAGAAATGTAAAGCCTTTACTTTTTTGTAATGATGATGACTATGAAAGAGAAACCAACATTTCTGCTCTACACAAGTTAAATTTACCAGACAATGCAGGAGAAATTCTCAATAATAGTCTTTTTCTGCTCAACTTCTCTATTAACTCAACTGTCTTAAATTGGCTATATTTCAAAAATATTCTCTATGAGTAATTTCTATTTGAAAAGTACACTAAACAGAACACTTCCCCAGTATAAATGATGTTTATTTAACAATATAGTATCTAAAAACATATATTAAGGTACCTTACAGTAAGGAATAAACTACAAATATATATATGGATCAAATTGCTGTTGCCTAGGAATTACAAAACACGTTTTAAAATGAAAGGCCAGGAGATTTTCAGCTCTTGACTTGCAACACAGTTCAGTGTTTTCTAATAATGAAAATGAAAATCAATATATAAGCATATATTAGATCACAGATGACATCAAGAAAATGATAGAGCAGTAAAAGATTAGTTCCCCATAACAACTAAGTTTAATAACCAAGTACACAGTCAAGACCAAAACAGTTCTTGCCCTACGAATGAATTCTGACTACAGCAGTCATATTTACAAGACAGCTCCAAATCATTTTATAGTGCTTCATATAACTTAGCACAAACAAGGTGACTACTCAAAAGAAATGACTCTATATCAAAAATGTCTCATTTTTAGTACTGCAAATGCAATCAAATTTCTATTATTTACCTCCATGTTATCTACATCAGTACTCTTCAAACACTACGGCTAAAGATTACGTCAGTCCTTGTTTGATACAGTTTGAGTGTCCCTGCCAAAACTCATGTTGAAATCTAACTGCCATTGTAGCAATATTAAAAGGTGGAAACTTTAAGAGGTGGTTAGACCATGAGAGCTCCATCCTCATGGGTGGGATCAGCACTATTATAAAAGTGCAAGTTGAGCCTCCTCTTGAATCTGTCACACTGTCACCTCCTGCCATGTGATGCAGCTGCAAGTGCCTCACAAGATGTTGGCAGATAAATACTGGACTTCCAGCCTCTAACGCTGTGGGAAATAAATTTCTGTTCATTATAATTATCCAGTCTCAGGTATTGTTATGGCAGTCCAAAATAGACTAAGACAAACAGTGGTCTCAGAGACACCAGGTGCTGCTGTAACAAATACCTGAAAAGGTGGTCCCAGACAAAGGTTATTTAACAGTTAAACTCTGCCATTTTTTCTTAGAGCGCATGCTTGAGCCTACTCTTTTGAGTCCTAAGATCTTATCAGGAAGTGGCTGATTACCATCTGCAGGTGTTTTCTATCTACTGGAAGCCCGCCTTTCCCTGCAGCTGCAATCAATTATTATTTTAGCGAGAAAGGTTAACCACTACCTGACCGTCACATGATGGTCACCTGCGGTGGGGACCCTCTCCTGCCCTGCTCATGTCTGCGTAGCTACTTACTCTAACATTATTATCTTATTTTAATCTTCCCAACAAGGATATCATAATACTTTCTGAACTCTATCTCCATTCAGTGAAAACTTACTTTTTTTGAGATGGAGTCTTGCTCTGTTGCCCAGGCTGGAGTGCAGTGGCATGATCTTGGCTCACTGCAACCTCTGCCTCCAGGGTCCTGGTTCAAGCAATTCTCCTACCTCAGTCTCCCAAGTAGTTAAGATTACACACATGTGCCACCACGCCAGGTTAATTTTTGTATTTTTAGTAGAGAAGGGGGTTTTACCATTTTCACCAGGCTTTTATGATTTTTTTTTCCATAAATCTTTTTTAATTAGTTCATTAGAAGACTGAATTGTAAGCACAAGCTTGTGCAATACGGTATAAACATCACACACATAACATATAGCATGTATATATAACATATATAAAAAAATGTCTCTAATGTATATAATCCGCGTTATATGGCGCTGTACATCAGGAGTCTGTCTTATTCCATTTCCCAGCAGTGGGCTTCCATGGAATGGATATTTAGAAATGTTCATTAAACTGAACAAGGCACACAATTACCAGTTTGTTCTTCCCTGTGCTTCTCCCACTCCATACTTTATTCATGTGTGTTTCTTTCATCGATATACAGACATCTAAAGCAACCATGTAAATACAAAATTATGAAGCTGAAAATCCCTATCTTCCTCACTCCCCACATGAAAACCATCAGAAAATCCATACTATGGCCTAACGTTCTAGAACTTTAGAGATTCTTAAAATCTCATATAATTCTAAGTCTTTTTTCTTAAAGTGCACAATTCCCCGGGGCGACCCACAACAGAGTACAACACAGACCTGTTTCCTAGCTGAGAGCTTCTTCTAACACATCATGTTCATCAACCCACTGGCTATCATCAGACATCTAGCCTCAGCCGCTCTTATGGAATCACGTATAATTGAAGTTACTTTCCCAGTAAGTCCTCAACAAATTACCAAATTTCTGTACTTGTTATTAATATTATCTTCAGACACCACATTACTGCTGACAGTGCTTTAAAACATCAATTCAGAGAAAGTACTTCAACAAAATATGATTTAATAGTCAGGTGGAAAAAAATAAGCATTAAAAATCTTTTAGTGTTTCTCAAGTGAAGCAAAGCATATACTTCTCCATTTTCGTAGATTAAAATTCCTCATAAAACTCATTAACTGCTATAACTTTTACACATTTCTGCCTTTTAAAATGGAAATTCCTGTTGCTAAGCCAAGGGCTAGGTTTTGGGAAACACAAAGCAGTTCTCTACCAGGATTCCTGCTGAATCAAAATTAACCTCAGGAAATGTTTCAATTAAAAACAACTGACTTCAACTGTTATACACCAAACTTTAGAATAATTTTATCTAAAGCATAGAAAAGAATTTAAAGATTATATATAACCATTTATTTATACGATTATATACCAGGAGCCTACATTCAGTACTCAACACAAAGACAGCAATATCCCATAAAGTTTTTTTTTTTAAAATATGAATTAACTGTCAACACTTTAAAGTGAGAAATTTCATATAAAATTTTGTATTTAGATCTTTTCTTGAGAGAGATCTAGCTACATGTGGCCTACATTTCTTCCACAGAGCTGATACTGAGCTGTGCCTCTCCCACTGAGGTCAAGCACGTCCTCTCTCCAATCTGCTACAGTCCCCACCCACACCATACTGCTTCCCCAACACTGACACCAAGGATCAGATCACGATGTTTTGGCAATTTTGTTTCTTACAGTAGTTATGAAATAAAAATACGTTTAAAAAGTGAAATATGAGTGTTTCTGTTAAGGATTTTTTAAAAAGACATACCAAGAAAGGCAGTGTTTTGATAAAAATAGGAGAAAGCCTATTTGTAAAAGTAAATATGATGTTTAATATGCTAAGTATGTACATAGTATATTAGGTATCATAACAAAACAAAGATAACATATTATCAACAAAAATGGCATAACAAAGATATAATGAAACTAAACTAACCCAGCTAACTTTCTTCATTTGGTTCACAGGTCTAGTCATGGTAGATATCTGGGCTGCAAGACCCTGCTCTAGCAGTCCTGCTGGACCTAGAAGACTGTTTACCAATATGATAGGGAGGATTCAAGTATACAACAAGGAGCACTTCTATCTGATGATCTCTAAGGCCAATTATCCTGAGGTTCCATAGAGATCTATAAGTGAAATATACATGAAATAATATTTGGTTCTTATAGTACAGTAATTTTCCTTGATTAATATTAGCTCCCTAATCTGTACGCTGCTTACACAAAAGAAGAATCTATGTTTTTCTTGCTAAATTTATTGCTCCTATAGAATAGGGAATATAGGAGCAAAATGGCAAACAGAAAAAAAATTATTTTATTCAACTAGAAACTCACAAGAAAGATAATATGGAAGCAAATAAGTAAAAATGTTCACTAATGGTGATTTACAATTAGTAGGCTAGATTCTTTACAGAGCTACGTGCTTTTTCATGACCCAGTAAGCATTATGCCAAACAGTATCACATGTGAGAAAAACTGAATAGTCCAAGATACCCAAAAGGATCAATTCCAAGACTGCAATAAGTTCTGCATTTTAAAGGGATTACTCGCATAGCAAAAACATTTTTTAAAAAAATTAACTCCAGGGTAATAGCATGATTAAGGGCTAGGGCTCTGGAAGCCAGACAGTTGAGTTTGAATTCTAGTTACACATTACATTAACTTTGTTACTTGGGACAAGCAATAATCTCTTCATTCCTTATTTCCTCATCTATGAAATGGAGCCAGTAACAACATTTTCCTCACTGTGAAGCTAGATGAAATAATACATATGAAGCCCTTACAACAGTGCCTGAACGTAAGCTCTTGATAGGATGTCAACAAAGATCATGGATACAACCATGACAACGTCGATGATAATTGAGCATTCCAATCTCAAGTGCAATACCTTGCTCCTTAGAGAAGATTGAGTAAATAAGTTTATTTGTTTGCTTGGGTTGTTGTAACAGAAAATTCCAGAGTAGGTGGCTTAAACAACAGAAATTTATTTTTCACAATTCTGAAGACTCAAAGTCCAAGATGAAGGTGCCAGCACAGTTGGTTTCAAGTGCGGCTTCTCTTTTGTCTTGTGGCCATCACCTTGCTGTGTTCTAACATGGCCCTTTTCTCTGTGCACATGCACTCCTGCTCTTGATTCCTCGTCTTATATGGCCATCAGTCCTTTCGAACTAGGGTTCCACCTTTAGGAGCTCATTTAACCTTAATTACTTCCCTCAAGGCCCTATCTTCAAATACAGTCACACTGGGAGCTATGGCTTCAACTTATGAATTTGGGGGGATATAATTCAGTCCATAACATAGAGAAAATACTTTTAAACAGACATTTAATCCTTTATATGTAAAATTATCTGTATCTGCCACATTGGAAAAAAATAACAGTTAAGTAAAACTTCCAATAGATTTTATATAAAATGTCACAAATCTTGCAAAATACTACCTATAATATAGTACTACCTATAATTGAATACCAAAATAAGACTGATGCATGTAAACTGCCACTGCATGCTGAAAAAACACATTGCCTGTATTATGCAATAGTTAAAATGGATTTAACATAACGGCGAAAACCTGTACAATGATAAAAATAAGTTTAGCCACAATTATGTTAATCACATTGACAAAATTTATTATAACTACTTACTGTATTTAACTTATTGAATGAATTAGGTATGGTGTGTGGTGGGTGGGTGGGTGGGTGTGGGGGGGTGTGTGTGTGGGGCAGGGTGTGTGTGTGTGTATGTGTGTGTCACAGAGTCTCGCTCTGTCCCCCAGACTGGAGTGCAGTGGCACAATCTCAGCTCACTGCAACCTCCGCCTCCCAGGGTCAGATGATGAGTGAGTTCTGTTTTTATGTGCCAAACAAAAATGTATTGCCCACTAACAAGTATGTTAATATATGAATAAGATGTAACTCTTTTACCTGTTGAAAAACATCCGTCCCTTCATCGTAGTCCACCATACTGAAGAAGAGCTTGTTACAGAAAGCAGATGAGTAGCGCCAGGAGTTTGCCAGTATTTGATATTCTTCATTAGCTTGCCTGATAAGAATAATGGGGCACAGTGAAACATCAGTATTGAAGCATCTATAAAGCAATTAATAAAACAGACAACTCTAGGGCAAACACTGGCCAATTACTGTATAGATTACAAGTGAAGTATACTTTTTAAAATATAGTTTTAACAGTTATAAAAAAAGTATTCTCTGGTGTGAAAATTCTATAAAATTCAAATTTTGATGTTCACAAATACAGCGTTATTGCAACACAGTCACATTTACTCATTTACATATTGCTTATGGTTGCTATTGTAATATAAGGGCAAAGCTGAGTAGTTGTAACAATAAAACAGCAACTACATGTATCACAAAGTCTAGCCCTTTAAATAAAAATTTTTGCCAACTCTTACTCTAGAGAATAAAAACATTTTGCAGCATTCCTATATACATAAATTAAATCTTCCAATAATGTTTAGAAAAATGCAAAGACCAATTTTTAATAATATTTGCAATTTAGCTTCACAGAAAAACAAAATTCATAAGAAGTTTTAAAATTGTAAATACAGTTATACTGCACTTTATATATTCATTCCATTTATCTAAAAATGCATTTACATTCAAACCAAAATAAGCAAAGATTTCTCTTCGTAGCTAAACCAGATGCCACAAACAAATCCTTCTCTAAGATGATATTTTTTCTACTTTGAACACATTTTTATTAGATATTTTGCTAATTTTCCAGATGATAAAACTTTATATTTAGATGTAGGAAGAGAGGAGAATCAGAAAAATGGCACTTATAGGAGGATGTTAAGCACAGTAATAGAAATAAGAAGCAACATGTTATTGCTAAGACACTTTTAAAAAATAAAATTGCTTCTTCCATCCGGTTGACTATTCTCTGGAGTTTATCTCTTCCCTGTTCCCAAAATGAAAGTAAAGAAACAAAAAGGTACAATCTAACAATAACAAAAGGACTTGGGTAGAGTCAGCAGCAGAAAGAATGATTTCCACAAACATCTGAAAAACAGCTGGTGAAAAGTTTTGATGGAGGAAGTTAGACTCTCAAAGGAGATTACAGTACAATAAGAATCTAGAAAAATATTAGCTACAGTAGCAGCAGAGTCTGGAGATTTAAAAAAAAAAAACCATGAAGCTAAAAATAGATGTCATAATTAAACTTCTTAATATTCAATAGCAGACGAAACTTCTGCCCCCTCCGCAACGAGTCCCAATGTTAGTGTTCACCAAAAAAAAAAAAAAAAAAAAAAAAGACTGATTTGAGGAGAATCTAATATGATTTCTTAAAAACTTCCCCAAACAGATGCTAAAAGAATTTTAAAAAATTAAAAGGAAAATGTAATTGTAACATACTTAGAAAAATTCAGAAAAGATATTCTATTTGTCAAGAATACAGTATTTGTACAAGGTCTGAGCTTTTACCATACATATAATATAAGCTAACAAGCCAGCCTGTTACTGTTTCCTGGGTCAGAGAAAAGGGACTCTATTACTTCATTTTCATTTGCGTCAGTTCCCTATGCCCCAAGTCTCACAGAGTAACAGAAAGGGTTCTTCATAGACTCCTGCACGAAACAGGTGACTGTGTTACAGAAGAGAAACACTAGGTTTCAATTACGGTTTTTACGGTAAGTAATAGTAAGATGATACTTTGTTCAGTGGGAGACATCTTACTCTTTAATGCTTGTCACTGCACACACAACCCTGAGAATCTACCCAGGTCTAGTCAGGCCTTTGTATTCTCGACAAACCTAGGGGGAGAATATAAACACTGCTTTGTTCAGTAGTATTCATAGAAGAAGAAAAGAAAAACAGCATCATATAAAAAAGGAACAAAGAAAGTAAAAGAGAGAGCACTTATATACATTTCAAATATGACTGCTCAAATAAAACACCAACATTAGAAGACAAAGTCACACAAAATTCACAGAACAAAATGGCATAGGTGGAATATATGAGGGAAGGAGAAGGACCTAGAGATATAATCTGGTAAGTCCTTTTTCAAACAGGTGTCACAGAAATAGAAGAGAGACAAAACAGAGAAAATCATATTTCTGGAAACAATACAATTAAAGGGGATTAAATCTTCAAATTAAGATCATTTCCCAGTTCTGAATAAGAGGAATGAGAAAAGAATAATCTAGAGAAATACTGTGATATAGCAGAACACTATAGATAAAAAGGAGATCCTGAAGGTTTTCAGAGAAAAAAGTTTCCTCAACAAGGACAAGCAATTAGATTGGGACTGGATTGCTCATTACCAACACTAGATAACAGCAAATGGAGAATTCCTTCAGAATATTATTTTCTATTTAGAATTGCATATGGAGACAAATAATTAAGTTTGAAATAAACATGTTCATGGAAATGTAAGCAATCTGAAATTTACTCCCACATTCTTAGAAAATTACCTTAAGATATAATTGATAGAAAAGGTAGTATGAATGAAAAACCAAGAAAACTTAGGACTATAATAAAGCACTGTAAGAGAGGAAAAAAAGGCAACTATAAATGTAGTGAGGTAGGAAGGGGAGAAGATGTAAAAAAGCTGTAGTCTGTGAAGCTATGATGCAACCAATATAATGTAGAACAGGAATTTAGATGTCAAGATGGAAAGATCCTACGTAATTATTAGAATCATAAAGAGACAGAACATATTAAATCTATAGTAAGAAAACCATATTTATTTCCACAATAGGAAAAATAAAAACAAAAAAATGAACATAAGAGACAAGGTCCAAATAGGCAGCATATAAAAATGTATCATAATTTCAATCAACTGGTGATGAGAAAGATTATTTGAGAATATTCTTCTGAGTGGGTCAGGGGTTATAAACAAGGGCACTATCGAAAATGAATCATAATGATAACTACTGCTTTGTCACTGATGCTGTTTATGCAGAAATAATAATGTAAATGCTGTTCATTCCCTTTTAACTTTTTAAATCAACCTATAAGCAGAGCACAGATATAATAAACATGGTTACAGGATGGAATGGACATCAAATATAGGATAGCCAACTGAATTTGGCAGGTAAAGAGAAGAAGAGGTTAAGGGGGAGAGTACGCTTGCTAATCTTCATATCACCAATTAGTGAATCAAAAAAATCATCCAGAGTTAATGAACAAGAAATACAAAGATGTTATTTACTGTTACAATGATAAATGAAGAAATAAAAATCAGTAAAAGGTGAAGTGAGTTACATCGTCACCTATCATAACAAGAAAGTAAAGATCAAGTTTACTGTATAAAATGTTGTTAACAAGAGTAACACTTAGAGGTATTTCTTAAAAATAACACACAAAAAAAAACTCACGAAGCAGTAACAGTAATCATCTCTGGCCTGGCCTACATGTGTGCAAACCAGATGAGTGCAATGGCCTCCTTTGTAGTTCTTTTTTATAAACAAGGAGAACATAACATTGTTTTGATTAAAATTTTTTTTTTTTTTTTTTTTTGAGACGGAGTTTTGCTCGTTACCCAGGCTGGAGTGCAATGGCGCGATCTCGGCTCACCGCAACCTCCGCCTCCTGGGTTCAGGCAATTCTCCTGCCTCAGCCTCCTGAGTAGCTGGGATTACAGGCACGCACCACCATGCCCAGCTAATGTTTTGTATTTTTAGTAGAGACGGGGTTTCACCATGTTGACCAGGATGGTCTCGATCTCTTGACCTTGTGATCCACCCGCCTCAGCCTCCCAAAGTGCTGGGATTACAGGCTTGAGCCACCGCGCCCAGCCTAAAATATTATGTTTTAAGAAGGTTAAATATGAACCATACTATAATCTGAAGACTTTTAGCATAACACAACTACTGAATACTAACATAAAATTAAGAAAAAATTTAAAAAGAAAATGTGATAGAGTAATGAGGAGTCAAAGAACATGAATTCAATTTGCCTTCAAACTCTGTATTCCCTATGACTCTACTTCTTCAGATTTGATTTCCGAATAACCAATCTGTAGATTCCAGCCTCTATTCCAAAACCCAAAAACGTTCCCCACTACCTACATAATGAAGACGATGAAAAGAATATAAGTCAAAATCCTCCATACCTTAGCCACAACTTACACAATTTACGACTTTATAAAAATACCACATTCAAAGAGTCTGTGTTTCATGAACATACTCTGTCCATTCTTAGCACATGCATGAAATACTTCACTTAGAATGTCATCCCTTCTTTCAGAATCTTGCTCAAAAACTGATCTCCTTCAGGAGTCACTTCAAATCTCTACATTTACAATACTTGTTGACACAACTGTCTCAAACAGAAATTCTCAGCGACTGTGTAGCACTACTAATTTTATGCACAGCTGGTCTTACACATACTGGTTGTCCAATGCCTAGGATCTAGTATAGAAGTGGCATTTAATAAAGGTATAATGATAATGAATAATACGCTTTCCTAACCAGTCACTGTATCATAAATACCCTAAAGCTAAGTTTACCACATTAAAGTTTCTCAATTCTAGAGAGTCTAAAACTCATTTAGTGAGATTTATGTCATTGATAATGTCTCTTTTAAGGCAAATTTCCTTTACTCTAGTTATGGTGTTGTGGAGGAGAAAAAATGAAATTTTAAATCTGTGTAGTATCACAAACATATGGTGTTTGTCAAAGGAAGAGTATTCATGACTCAAAGGTTATAATGACTAAACCATCATGTGATAATCTTAGTAATGACAACTTCATAACAAATGTAGAATCCAGATGTTAATCTTCAGTGATATTTATACTCAACATTTTCATATGTGCTGCAACATAAAGTATACCTTACATTCTCTACCTTTAAGAGGTTAAAAGAATAGACATGCACTCTAGTACATAAATAAGGTGTATATATTTATTTTAAAGAGGAATCCAGATTGTAGGTGCTATATAGCATACAGGAAACGATGAGATCATAGTGAGCTGGAACAGTTAGACGAAGTGTGAATGTAAAAAAAAAAATTTGGAAAATAATGGAGTTATGTCTGGAAGGATCACACTTAAAACAAGCAAGAAGGGACAGGGAGAGAAAAGTAGGGTAACAGAAACAGTATAAACAAAGACTACCCATCTGAAATGTGTATTGTGTGTTCAAGTAATAGAATATAACCTTCAGATTAGAATAGAAAGACTGGAAGTAGTACAAAGATAAATAGGACCCAGTTTTATTCTGTAAATAGTAAACAAGTATTTCTGAAAGAAGTGGATTATGCAAAACACTACATCAGAATGCTGTACCTCCCAACAGTATGTATGATATACTGGAGGAGAAGAAAATGAAGGTTTGGAACCCACTTTCAATGTTGTTATAATGGCCTGGTTGGAAAAACATATGAGGCTATTAAAATATTATAAAATGAAGATGTGACCTATTTCACACAAATTCTCCATTGCCACCTAGTAGGCCATAGCAGCCAGCAAAATACTCTAGACAATATACTTATGAATAGCTCTGGCTAGAATAAAGAATTTCACAGGAGCCAAAGCAATACGTTTTCTTTACTCAAATACAATGCTTAGAGAAAATTTAATACTGACAAGGGAAATGGGGGCTTTCTTCTGCTGGGTGTAATTCAGTAGAAATAGGATCAGTAAACAGATCTATATGTCATTAAAAATAAATAAATGAGCCCAAGAAATATGTATTTTAATATTAGTGTTATCTCTTCAGAGTACAAAAGATTCATGAGGAAAAAAATGTGCCCCAATAACAAAGACCCTGTGCTTTCCCCATTATTCCCTCTGTGCCCTCTGTATTCCAACTTCTTAATGTTTAGTAGGGGATAGAGAAAACCTATCTAATGACAGATAAAGAAATTCAGCAGATTCTTGCATATGTTTCTTTCAGTTTGGACTGATGAGCAAAATGACATTATGAATGCGTATTAGCACACTTCTGACCTCATGACCAGTTAAAAATCACAAATACTCCAAGCACTTAACTAAAATAACTACATTTCCAACTCTATTAACTAAAAAATAGTTTGTTTTGGTAGTTCATACTAACATTAAAGGCCTAACTTTATGAACGTAGGGAATGCCGTGAATTCTCATACATACATATGCAGCCTGAAGAGGGCAGTCACACTGCATCAAAAGGATCCAGAAAGGCTTAAGCAGTAACTGCAGGGCACTGTTCTGTTAAATGTGTTATCCTAAATCTTCTCCATATTTTATTATGGGGGAAAAAAAATCACTTAATCTAACTGCTACAATTTTTTATAATGCTTTTTAAAAGGTTATGTAAAACTAAAAAGAATTATCTCATCTCTAGTTCTACATATTTAATATATTTCCCATGATGAATATAATTTTTAAAGAGATGTTTTCAGAAGTATAGCTTCTCTTTTTAGTGTTAATCAAACTTCTCAGAGCAGATTCATATGAAAATACCACTGTATGTCTTTTATAGTTATATATGTAAAATGAATTGCACTTAAATAGCTATTAGTTATTCCAAAGTATGCCATAATAAAACCCTAAATTAAAAAAAAAAATTCTACAGACAGTGACATAGATAGATCTGGAGTGAGGAGATTTACCTATTACTTAAGGTTCTGGTACCCTGAGAAGAAAAAACTGATAACACCCTGCACAAAGATTTTTAACAGAGTTGCCTCTCTGGTTGTGCTGTACATACTCAGGGCCCAGCTGAATATAATGAAATATATTAAACAGACTCAAGGCCTCTAAAAAGCTGAGAAATCAACAGTTTACTACCATAATTGACTGAATAATTCACTAGATGTAAGATAAATTAAAGAGGTTGTGTTTCTTAAAGCTGATTCCTGTGCGTCCATTTTCTTCATCAGACCTAAGTAGATCTTTCCTTGGAAAACAATTCTAATATAACATATGTAATCCAAATACATATTTTAAAGCTGAAGTGTATATGACCATAAAATACATTGAACAGTATACAATATGCATAGTTAGTGCTCAGTTTTTGAAAATCAAAGGAATTTTAGTTCTCCTTATTTAAAAAAAAAAAAAACCTAACAGTAACATATAAATGCTTAAATGTGCTAGGTGCAGTGGCTCACGCCTGTAATCCCAGCACTTCGGGAGGCCAAGGTGGGTGGATCACCTGAGGTTAGGAGTTTGAGACCAGCCTGGCCAACATGGTGAGACCCTATCTCTAAAAAAATAAAACAAAATAAAAATAAATAAATAAAATACTTAAATGTGATATACCAAAAAGACTGTCATACAATGTAGCAAGGAAATCAATTCACACATTGTTCACTTAAGTTTTCTTACTCTATTAGTCCATTTTCATGCTTCTAATAAAGATATACCCAAGACAGGGTAATATATAAAGAAAAGAGGTTTAATTGATGCACAGTTCAGCATGGCTGGGGAAGCCTTAGAAATGCGATCATGCTGGGAGGCAAAGGGGACGCAAGGCATCTTCTTCACAAGGCAGCAGGAAGGAATGTCAATCAAAGAGAGAAGAGCCCCTTACAAAGCCATCGGGTCTCATGAGAACTCACTATTATGAGAACAGCATGGGGGGAACTGCCCCCAAGATGCAATTACCTTCCACTGCGTCCCTCCCTCAACACGTGGGGATTATGAGAACAAATCAAGATGAGATTTGTGTGGGACATAGCCAAACCGTGTCATTTACATACTACATATGCATGATTATAATATGTATTTAATACTTGTACAACTAATGATAAAGAATTAATAAATAAATGAATAAATGGGGGAATCAATTCAATGTTTTGAAGAGGTAAAACATACAGGCCATTGCCTCAAGATACTTCAATCCATTAGGGTAACACTTATCATCTTAAATAATAAATACAAAATAACAAAGCAATGTAAACCTTGTTTATGATAACATGCCCAGGAACTATGATACTCAACAAATATCTGTCAAACAAATTCATACATATATTGTAAAACTGGACAAGTCAAAATGAGGAAAGCATTAACTCACACCTTAAATCCTGCAGGATTTCCCAGAAAATCTATGCTTTAGCTTCATGTGGTAAAGAATAGAATATATGCCGACTTTAAAGACCTTTGTTGTAATGAATCAAAAAGGCAGATGCAAGATTATAGAAACTGTGTCCCAAAAGATGGAGATTATGTCTTTTCTAGTCAACTGAAAGTACTACCATCACAAGACACATTCATGGAGGTTTTATATGTGCCAGGAATCCTTTTATGTATTTATACTTATTTGTCTTCATTTTTTAACTTCTCTCATCAAACTTATTTTTAATAGACTATTTTTAGAGGAGTTGGTAGATTCTCAGCAAAACTGAATAAAAGGCATAGAGATTCACATACTATTTTTAAGTAATTCTTGAACCACTGATTAACCACTAACTATTTGAGTATATGCTTTATATACTATATATAGAGAAAGATCTATCTTGTGATATTACAAAATTCCACTACTAACAACTTTTCTACCCGGTAATATTGTTCCAGGTATCTCTAACTTTATTAATGAACTGCCAGGTCACCATAGGAATGTCTTATGCTAAACACTGAAGGAATGTTCTTAGACTATTCTTTTTCCCCAGCTTTACTGAAGTATAATTAGTATATGAAAAAAACCCACACGATTAATGTCTACAATGGGTAAAATCTGGTGAGTGTAAACATTTGGATATACTCATGTTACATCCACCACAGCCAAGTTAATAAACATAGCCACCACTTCCAAACGTTTCCTGGTGTCTCTTTGTTTTGATTTTTGGCAAGGCCTTTAGATACATTTAAAATAGCCCAACACTTTTAACATGACTTCCAAACAATGCAATACTACTGTATCTCCTACTATTATGATGTGGCCAAGTAGAAAGAACACAGATAACACAGGAATACAGAAAATCTGGACTTGTGTACTGGCTTTCCATGTTATAATGTATAAATTTAAGAAAGTCACGTTTACTTTATTTTCACCTTTTTAGCATGACAATACTAGTAACTTCTAAGAACTGTCACAAGGTTAAAAACATGAGGCATAACAAAATCTCTAGTAAATAGCAAAGCATTATGCAAACCTTTGAGTATCCTGCATCTAGCTTAAAATTCATTGAGTATTTGCATTTTCAGACCTTATTTCAAGTTACTTCCCCTATCACTCTCTACAACAGACGCCATTTTTTTTTTAATTTCCTTTGACAAACTAGGCTTACTCTTTTTTTTTTTTTTTATTTAGACAGAGTTTCGCTCTTGTTACCCAGGCAGGAGTGCAATGGCGCAATCTCGGCTCACCGCAACCTCCGCCTCCTGGGTTCAAGCAATTCTCCTGCCTCAGCCTTCCGAATAGCTGAGACTACAGGCATGCGCCACCATTCCTAGCTAATTTTTGTTATTTTTAGTAGATACAGGGTTTCACCATGTTGACCAGGATGGTCTCGATCTCTTGACCACTGGGCTTACTCTTTATAGGATTTCTGTGAAATTCCTTTCTTCTTCTCAACCCAACTTTTCTACAGCTACAGAGCACACATGGCACACAATACATGACACACTCTGTATACAAGGCACATGTATGGCTAGTACATGGGAGCAGATAAATATGCTTCATGAATTTCTACTCTTCCTGTATATCTTAACACTTTAGTTATTACTCTCTTAAAGCTTTTTGAACACACAAATTAACAGAAAAGATCAGAGTCCTCTTATAAATTTCTGTACTTTTCCTACATGACATTTACAAACTAGACTCTGAGATAATGAGAGCAGCAGACAGGTCAGTTTGTTTGACATCACCTCCCCTAGGATCCAGCACAATACCTGGACATAATGACCATTCAATAAAAATTGGTTGAAAATATATGCTAGTATCAATATAATATCACCAAACTAGTATCCAGTTCCATGGTAAAAAGCCACAAATGTATAAAATGAATTTCTTTTTGTCCCTAGTTCTATTTAAAATTCCTAAGGGGTGGGGGAAGCTTATTCTAAAGATCTGAAAAATTAAATAAAAACATGAATATTAAATATATTACTTCTTACCAGGAGAAAACATTTCAGAATTATTAAAAGGTTCTGTATTGGGGGTCCCCAATACCGTCACCAGGTTTGCTGATTCAAGAGGACTCAGAGGAATCAGCACATGGTCACCTTCATGGTTGAGATTTATTACAGTGAAAGGATACGAAGCAAAATCAGCAGAGGGAAAAGGCACATGGTACAGTCTGAAGTAAACTAGACAAGCTTCCAACAGTGACTCCCTGTCAGGTCACACAGGATCAATTCCGTTGTGACACATGTAAAGTGTTGTATACCAGGGAAGGTTCATTACAGAGTCAGTGCCCAAGAAAGCTGGTCATGTAGATGCCCTCTGTATAACAGGTGAGAGAATTCCAGACTCACACAAGGAAAGCAGGTGTTCAGCATTATTAACCACATTGTAAACAGTTCAGGGACAGTGAACCACCCTTATCAGCTACGGAATAGTTGGAAAATTCCCAAAATCCAAGTTCCCACATGACAGGCAAGGGCCAACCTTGGGAGTTCCTCTTTCTAAGGATAACAATCTCCGGCCTGCTACGTTAGCTCTTCTGCATGGGTTCATCATAACCACTATCTTCTGATAAATAAAAAGAATATTACTTTGTTCATTGTACTATGGTGCAAAGATAACAACCTATCACAAGAAAGAACTATATCTGAAATGGTTTTACTTGTATTGACTGGACTAAGTCATCCTCATGGGTCCAAAAAAACAAGGATTCCTATGCATCTAAGAAAGTATTTGAGGTCTAAGGTCTAAGACCATGAAAATTAGTAAATCTCACTTCATATGTTAAACGGCTAACATAAACTAAAATCATGGAAACCAAGGACAAATGCTTAAAAAATAATATAAAAGTTAATTGTAATGTATGACTTTATTATAAATAGTTGTAGCTTTAGATATAAAAATGCAGAAAGGTTTATCTTTAATTTAAATTCTTAACTGTAGCTATCAAGACTATACTTTTAAAAGTCATTTTTTCATTTCAGTTATAACCCATATAAATAAAGCATTTTTTGAGAAATAAAGCACTGTTTTATACCGTATTTACCCTTGTAAATGAGAAACAAGGAAACTTTTCAATGCATTTTTCATCAATATAAAAAAATTCTCATACATTTCATTCAATAAAATCCTATTAAGCACACAGAAAGCCCAAAGCACTGAATATCATGTGATCTAGAATCAACACATGATCATCATCATCATCACTGTAATACTATTATGATAGTTTGTCCTCAGCCAGGCACAGTGGCTGATGCCTATAATCCCAGAACTTTGGGAGGCCAAGGCAGGTGAATCACTTGAGGTCGGGAGTTCAAGACCAGCCTGGCCATTAAATACAAAATTAAATACAAAAATTAGCCAGGGATGGTGGCACATGTCTGCAATCCCAGCTACTCATGAGGCTGAGGCAGGGGAATCATTTGAGCACAGAAGGCGGAAGTTGCAGTGAGCTGAGATCATGCTACTGCACTCCAGCCAGGGTGACAGAGTGAGACTCATGTCAAAAGGAAAGGAAATGAAAGGAGAAAGGAAAGGAGAAAGGACAAAAAAAAAAGGAAAGGAAAGGAAAGAAAGAAAAATAGAGTGTCCTCAAAAAACTTTCTTATCTTTGGTCAGATTCCAATTTCTCCTACAAGATTAAAACTATACCTGGAAAATTACTGAGTTCCTGCAGGATAATAATAATCAACAAAGAATTCCAAATTCCATGTCGTTCTACCAAAAGTATAAACGAAACTACTAATGCCAATATAGTAAGTGGGATAAAAAAAAAAAACCTACAGAATATAAATGTACATGGAAGTGAAGAAATTAGTATCTATAACTTCAGTAATCCATGCAAGAATAGCAAGTAAGGTGGAGACTGTAGGGGAGAAAAGGAGTAAGAGGGATCCTGGCAGACGTGAAACACATGAGGGAAAATCACCCCAAGAAAGAGAGAATCTTAGCTGAATTGGAAAACCCTGAGAGCAGGTCTACAACTTGGTGGGTAAGAACACCGGCTACCGCACAACATAAAGAAAGGGGCTTGGAAGTACACAGGAACAAACATGGCAGTCTTAAGAATGCCCCACTTTATGGGGAGTAGAAACAACTTAGAAGAAGTAGACATGCATTAGTGGCTCGGGATAACGTGAAACAGAGAAACAAGTTATGGAAATTAAGGGACCTATGGAAACATAAATTATCTCAGAATCAGAATATACCACTGCAAGGAGGAGGAGAGAGGAAGAAAGAGAGGGGAGGAAGAAGCAAACTGAGGACAGGAGAAAAATAAGCTTGCTGCACTTAACCTATTCCACTTTATGGGCAGAAAGGGTACTTGAATTAAGAAATCAGTAGGCCACCCAAAAGTCTAGCCATCATCACCCACATATGAACTATGGTTTCTGGTCTCGTCTAGGAAAGAAAAAACAAAACATTTTAAGAAGAGCAAATGATCAATAGCATCTGTGCAAGGCTACTAGAAAAATAAATCAGAAAGAATCAAAATTCTTCAACTGATGAAAAATTTCTCTAAAAACAAAACTATGAAGAGAAACTAAACCAAAATACTCCAACCTAAAATAAGTATCATTAAACCAGCAGTTGAAGACAGAAAATCTCAAACCAGAAATTAAACAACTAGAAATAGAAAGAAAAAAAAAAAAAAAACGAAGAGGTTACATGACAGTAAGACTCAGGAAACTGATATTTTTTTAAAAGTAAAACACAGAATCCATGCAGAAATGAAATCTGCATTACAAAATCTTCAAAGAAAAATAGAGTTGACTGAAAATAAATAAAGGACATTAAGAATAGAATTAAAAGCAGGTAAGAGAGCAAAAACAAAACAAAAGTTTAAGAGGGAATGGGAGAGACTTTAAAGGATTAAACATATGGAGAATTAGAGTCCCTGAAGTAGAAAAACAAAACAATGAAACAGAACTGATATTTTAAACTACAATATAACATTTCTAAAATTAAAGTCTAAATGTACATATTGAAAGAGTATTTGTGTGTCTGAAAAAGGCAACCCAGAATAGTCAACTCTAAGGCATAGCATAGCAAAATTACCAGCCTTCAGTGAAAAAATTTTAAATATACTTTGGCCCACAAGGCAAATAGACATCATATTCAATATAAGAAAATTAGATTGGTATCAGTATCTCAGCAGCACCAAATAAAATTTCCTGGGAATATGTGAACAGACTACAAACAATTTCTCCTGCAGTGAAAGAAAAACGGCTATTTCTTCAGACTTGACCCCAAAAAGAAAGCCCAACACCTTACTGAACTCTTTTAGGTACTGAATGAAATAAGTTAACTTCCCACTGGAGCATTCTTCTTCATTTATAAAAACTAACCCACAAATCAGCGTCCTCTGAAAAAGAAACCAATCCAAAAGGCTGCCCTGCAAATGTCCAGCAAACCATGGCACACCCTTTACCTTTGGGGACACAGAAACCTAATGACTGTCCATGACTGATAATTTTGCTAACTAAAGCCTATGGCAACATGAGCTGTCTTCCACGTACCGACACCAATTTGATTACTGGACAGCACCAGCCTGACATGACCAACAAGTACAAATAAAGCCCTAGTATCTCTATTTTGGGGTTTGTCCACTTGGATCTGATGACTCAAGTATGAAGCATCCACCAGGCTTTGCTTGTGAAAATGGTAAATTTAAGAGTGCAGCTGACATGGCCACCTATCAGTTTTACATTAAAAGCAGCAGCTATCTCTTCTCTTACAGGGAACTTTATCCCTAACTCTGCCACTCAACTCAAAGTCTATGGCTCAGTGGAGTCCTTAATTTACAGAGGTTCCCTAAATGCCTGGGCCTGGGTTATCGATGATTCTGCTAAGTGGAAACCTGACTGTGTTCGATGGGCTGCCGTGGCTATTTCCCCTTAGAAACAGCTGTGTAATACCAAAAGCAGGTGTGATTGTTCCGCTCAGTGGGCAGAACTCAAGGCAGTCCTCCTAGTCCTGACCAAGACCCACTTTGACAAATCTTACATTTTTACTGACTACTGCCACTGGCCTAACCATATCATCTGCCACTATGAAGACTACAAACTGAGGGATAAAGACACCTCTCTTTGAAGTATCACTCTTTTGGAAAACAAATCACACAAGCCAACTAGTCACCAAGAAATTACTAATGTAGATGCCCACGGTGAGGACCCATAATATGATAAACCACCTGGAATCAAGCTGCTGATTAAACCTACCTTATCAGATCACCACTACTGCTACCTGGCTCCCTTACTATAACTTCAAGCAGAAGCTATGATGAGTAGCAGACTTGAGACTCTTAACAAACATTGGCCTGTTTACCTCACGGAGAAGGAGCCATGCTGGTCAGGCTATCATACCCATCTATTCTTAGCAAACTGACTATAATGAGCCTCTGTCCTTTTCTTGGGGCTACCACTGGCCCCTTACTACTATTAAGACTCTTACTTTGAGAATACAACGTGTTAGATCTAGAGAACATTGTAATAGCCAACTCTAGCCATTCCACTGTGAATTTTAAAATTAAAATGTATCATATTTCCAACTTTCTAGACTATTTTACAGTCTAATACTATGCCTTTTGCCTCAAAAGCCACCAAAACATAAGCAGTTATTCCATGTTCCCTAACATCCGTGGGCATCTGGCATTGTGACACACATTTGAGCCACCACAAAAATTAACATAAAAATATGTGTGACTCAACTTCCTTTCCTCTTTTTGTCCATGCACCTTAACTAGGCAGTTTGGTGACTAAATGTATCCATCCCAAGAAAGAGTTCATCACTTCTTGGCTGCTTCCTAAGAAATGATCAGTAGAAGAGATGTGGGCATTATTCAGATCTATCTGAAAATTCAAGATTCTGTCCTCACCATTCCTGGGCATAATGCTTCCTTTCCACCCTTGACAGCTACTTTTGAGGAAACTCAACCCATATATCCCCTGGTGGCAGCCTAGTTTTTGTTGTTGTTGTTGTTGTTTAAAGGCTTAGGAAATCCTAATTTTAAATGGGTTTGATCACTGGGTTCTCTTGTTTTATTGACATGGTCTTAGTTAATAAGAATAATGATCACACGGCTGAATATATTGCACACGAAGCCCTCCTGCAGTAGCCTACGAAGGTCAAAGTAAAGGATATAATCAGTCTCTATAAATTTCATTAAAATGCCCTTATTTCTTTCATACTAAAACTCTACAGATGAACATCCAATAATCTGGGTGTGAGGAGGGAATAACTGGAGAAAAAGTGAAGTTACAGATACTCAGATGGAGACACTTATTTTATGAAGGCAAGCAAAAATTCTAGTATGTGTAGATGAAAATTCAGATCCTAGATGTAGAGGGAGAGATATGAAAATCTTCTGCCTTTCAGAACCACCTTTGAAGACTTTCTCACAAAAGGAAACACACTGGTGTTTTTTGCAGCTCTCTGAAACCATCCTGCTGAATCTGCCTTCTTCCACCAGTGGGGTCTGAACAAACTTGGTCATTCTTCTTAAACTCAAGAAGGAATTTATGGAAAATGTTAAAGACCCCAGCTTCCACGCAAAATATCAATTAACCTTCCTCTCATGTTTCTCTCAGCCCCATTCCCATGACCATAGCTCAGTCTTTCTTAGAAGGAACAAAGGATGGCCTGTTACTGGCATAGACGAGTAAGGCAGGTTAGACTATTCTCTGCCAGCCTGTCTAGAATTGTAGACACAATGTAAACATCCAAACTCAGTCGGGGGACCCAAAGTCTACCAGCCAGCCAAGAGACTACACTGAAGGCACTACCAACCTGGGTTTCTTAATGATGAAGGTACCATTTGTGAGACCTCGACAATTTTAATCAAAACTTCTTAAAGGCACTATATACACTCCCCAGGGCTGTACTTCTCATGCAAAAATTTAATATTATCTTCTCTCTGCTCCAATACCACACTAGGTATGATGAACTATACCTAGGTATGGATTATAAGATACCTTTAAGTGTTTATCGAAGCATACAGCCCTCAGATCACTGTAGAGAACTCTGTAAAATGAGGCTGGCCTTCAGTTACTTGGGGGAGCTACCCCAGAGGGATAATAACTTGTGTTTATGCATCCCCTGTGGGGTGTTTTGTCTATGGTGAGAATCATCCAGTCAGTAAAATGTGGTGTATTAGTTTCTCAGGGTGGCCATAACAAAGTATCACAAACTGGATGGCTTAAACAACAACAAAAAAACGTTATAGTTCTGGAGGCTAGAAGTTCTGAAATCAAGGTATCCATAGGGCCATGTTCCCTCTTACAGCCAAAGAAAAGAGTATTTCCTTGCCTCTTCCTAGCATCTGATGGTTACTGTCAATACTTGACATTCTCTGGCTTCCAGCTAAATTATTCCATTTCCCTATCTCTGCCACCAGAAGGCATCCTCCCTGTGTGTCTGTAACAATGTACTAAAATAAAATTTAGTAACAAAATTGCCCTCTTTCACCAATATAGCATCACTCATATTGGATTAAAGACCTGCCCTCCCTGAGTATCATCTCATCTTAACTAATTACATCTGCAACTACCCTATTTCCAAATGAGGCCACATTCTGGGATACTTGGGGGTTAAGAATTCAGCATATCTTCTTGAAAAGAAATAATTCCACCTATAACAGGTGGTAAGAAATTTACCACTGACTTTCACTGAAGGGATCAATAATACCAGTTCAGCCTCAACTCACTGAGACATTCACATCAGCTTCAACTCACTTAGTTGTTAAGGATGAGAGAACTACACTAGACGTCTTCTCTATGGACCAAGACAGATCCTGCTATACCTGTACGAATGCCTCAGGCCAAGCAGATAAAAACATGCAATGAGGGAAAGAAAGAAGAAAACATGTAATGTTCTGCTACAGTAAGTATCCAATTGAAGTCATAATTTTAAAATATGTATACACACACACACACACACACACACACACACACACACACACACACAATGTTCACACAACCACATCTCTTAGCTCTGTCTACTAAAAAGGCCTCAAAGTAATAACACTACCTCAGCAGTAAAGAGTACACCTAGCTAAGCTTTTGCTTTCTAAATATCATTTCCTACTAAGAGGAACCAGGGCTCCTTGAAAAAAAGTGCTGATTACAGTTCCATGACAGAGAACATACAAAGTAAGGTTAGACTATCTTGTGCCAGAAAGTAGACTAAAGGAGATATGCCATGACATAGGAATTGAGACCACTGTCAAATTTAGGACAATCTAAACATGAAGAAGAAGAATGGATTAGTAATCAAAAAGAGTCTTTGAGTAATGGATTAGGAAACGAAAAGTAATCTTTTAGTAATGGATTAGGACATAAAAAGAATCTTTGAGTTGAAATACTCAAAACAAAGGTAAATGAGGTTGGAAAAGCTTGCCTTTACAGAATAAAGTCAACTAACTAACGTAGAAGAATTGACATAATTTTAAAATCTCCATTTCACAATCACTTATGTGATATCAAGTTCAAGCATGGATTATCAATGAATGCTACAAGTGCTAGGTAAAAAAAATACTGAGAAGCAGGATATTCACGATTGCCCTGTATCCTTCCTCCCAAGCCACTTATTTCCCCCAAATACTTACTACAAGAGAAAAAAAAAATCTTTGTACAATGGAGAGATCTGACAACCATCACACTAATCAAGTGATCAATCTCAGCACTGGTGCATGAACAAGCTAATATTATGGGCCTCAAGATAATATACAATAAGAAGTATTCCAACTAACTGCTACAGTGCTCTTCCCCTGAATATCATCATGACGAAACAATCAGACAAATCCAGAGCACAGGACACTATAAAAGACAAGTAGCTTGGATTCCTGGGGGAAAAAAAAGAAAAGTCAATGTCATTAAAACAAACTTTTTTTTTAAAGTGTGGAAATGTTACAGATTAAAAGAAAGAGGTGTAACAATCAAACGTAACAGAGGAACCTTGACTGGATCTCACATGGCAGAGGGCTAGGGGAGGGAACTAAAAGACATTTTGAAGACAAATATAAAATTTAAATATGAACTGTATAATAAGATTATATAATTGAACTAATATTAATTTACTTAAAAGTTATAATGGTGTTCTAACTATATAAGAATAGCCTTGGCTGGGCACGGTGGCTCACGCCTGTAATCTCAGCCCTATGGGAGGCTAAGGTGAGGGGATCACGAGGTCAAGAGTTCGAGACTAGCCTGGCCAACATAGCGAAACCCAATCTCTCCTAAACATACCAAAAAAAAAAAAAAAAAATTAGCCAGGCATGGTGGTGGGCACCTGTAGTCCCAGCTACTTGGGAGGCTGAGGCAGGAGAATCGCTTGAACCTAGGAGGCAGAAGTTGCAATGAGTCATGGCCCCGCCACTGCACTCCAGGCTGGGCGACACAGCCAGTCTCTGTCTTAAAAAGAAAAAACGAATGGCCTTAAACTTAAGAGATGCATTCCTGAAGTATTTAGGGATGATATTCCATGATGTATGTAACTCATAGGTACTTTTTTGCTAACATCTGACTGATTTTTGACCTCAAAATGCAAAGTAGCAAAATGTTAATAATTAGTAAATCTTGGTAAAGGGTAGCACAGGTGTCCACTGTATTAGTTTCAATTATCTTTAAGTTTGAAATTAAAAAGATGAAGACTACAGCTGGACTTTAAATGGAAAAAATATAGAATATAGAAAAGAATTCAAGGAATGCTACAATGTCACACATATAATCAAAGTTTGTTGAAAACAGTAAAAATGTTGGGATTATCCTGTCTGAGGAAGAGATACCTAGGAAGAAAGTTAACACAGTGAAGTTACATCATATGCCTTGTTCAACATAAAAAATAAAAAAAATTAAACTACATAGCTCAGCAGTAACTTGAGGGCATCATTTATACCAAACAGGTCATGGATTCACTCAAGCCAGAAATGTTTCTCATGTTAGTCAAACCAGAAAAAGCATATGTAAATAGCCTGACAACTTCCCAGTCTTGACAAAGAGGTAAAATACCTTGTTCAGGTAGCCAACCAAGTGAAGGAAACTTAAAAATTAAGGGCCATGAAGAAAAATTATCAAAGGTATACAGGAAATGATAAGGGTTGTAGTACCAAACCCAAATAAAGTAATATACTTACATTGCTTTATGTGATGCACAAGGGCAATTTTATCAATACCCAAGTTTCACCTTATCTGTTAATTTTAGACTCTAATCCCATGAGAAACAAAAGGGTGATAAGGCTCTTTTCCACATGATTTTAGCCTGCTATATTCAATTCGCCACCAGTCCCCATTGCGAGATGCACCCCTGAATAAAACCTTCTCATGATCATATGAGTTTAGAATATGCTGGCAGATGGATCACTGTCCTAAGACGCTAATAATCTTAGCTGGGGACATAAAAGCAAGACACAATTACAGTTCACAGAATAAAGACCATAATGAATATGTGCACTTAAGAAAAGCATTAAATTTTAATAGCTCTGGAGTCACAAATAGCAACCGTGAACAGGTACTACCTGTGTTACTTTGGATAAATTATAACCTCTCAGCTTTAATACTCACATCTATAAAATGAACTTTTTTCATATCTAACTTTCAAAATAATGAGAATCACATGATTTTATATATGTACACATATATACACACACACACACATATATATATATACTATATATACAAGTGACTTCACATAGCATCCTCAATAGTTTTCACATAATAAACAATTTTATTTTGTTGGGAAAGAATGGATGTTAGTTAATATCTAATATGTCAATGTAACAAGTTATTCATCACTCTTGTCAAAATAATTTGTAATTTACCCATTTTTCATTTAATTGAAGTCCAACGACATATTAATCTCCAACACATCACCAAAACTCTGGTTATACACGCAACTCACTTGATTCTACATATAGTTTTCTATTTCTCTTAAACTGAATTTTCTTCTTAGATCTACTGATCCATAATAATATCCTTCAATGAGGGTATTTTGTTCTTAGAATTTATAATAAACCCTAGAAGAGATGAGTAATTTTGTAGGAGAATACATCTAAAAGAGTTAGCAATTATGAAGAATATTCCCTACTGTATAATTTGATTTTTAAAAAAGTTTGGAGTTAACACTTAAGGGAGGTGAGAATTATATCGAGTAGTCTTAATTAACAACTTTATTTGGCCAAGGAGTGTGATGTTAGCACTGAGGGAGGTGAGAATTGAATTCCGAAATTTGTGAATAAACTGACTGTGTGAAGGAAGAGCAGAATTATCTGCTGAAAGGGCTTACAAGGAAGCCAAAAGCTCATTCACCAGTCCTTAAGCAAGGAAAATCAACTGAAAAATCTAAGTGCAAGTTAACTCAAGGAGAAAATTTTGCTTTTTCTTAAAGAAAAGAAAAAAGCAGGAAAGTCTCAAAAAGGAAATTCCTGTGATTTTTAAATTTTAACTATGAACTTTTCAAAGCTTCCCTACAATGATAAAGATGACGGCAGTGTATAGAAGTGGTCCACAAGTACACTGACACAGATGGACCTGGGAGTGAAGTAGTAATTCAGGTGAAAATAAAACCAAGATGGCCAGAAATGACAAGGTGGCTTTCTTGTGCATCTACAGCTTACTCTGAGGCTTCAATTATTATTCAGAAATACAATTTAAATAACTTTTCTTGAAAAATATTTCTGGAAACTCCTCTTTACATCTTGGTTCTCAGCTTAAGATCTCTTTGCAGAGGTCTCCTGGCTCAGGAACAACACATCTCAAGACCACATCTCTACCACGATTACTTAACAGATCCCCCTTTGAAATTCATATCATCCTATAATAATAAATTTTCATCCCCATCTTCAAAATCCAAGGCACTCCTCCATAATCTCAATTTTTTTCCTCTTCAGTTGCCATATCATCCTAATTTCAACATCTAAATTTATAACCTAGGTATTACCAGTCTCATAGTTCCTCAAGCCTCTTTATACCACCAAAAATCACCTACATCATACTTCAGCAAGTTACTTATTAAATAAACCCTTTATGACAACTTGCTAATTTTCAACTCTAACCTACTTCTACAGAAAACCTGTTCTTCACCCTTGTGAAAATCTAGCTTAAATGTATCACAACCAGCTGGTCAACTTTCCCCAGCTTCCTCTGACCCTCATCCAACTCTGAAACCATAGCTACATATATCCCACATTCTCTCACTAGCACTTTCTACTCATAAGTACTTTCACTTCTAATCCATTCACACCACAAAGAAAACAGGACCATTTTAAAGGAGCATGGTTCTTGCTACTAAATTGCTGAGTACTAGGAAAGAAAATAATTTAATTCTACAGACTCTTCACTAAGAAGGTAGGTACATGGTTATATAATTAGTTAAGCCTTTCCATTTCCATTACTCCTCAGTGAAAAAAATATAAAAGCTACAAGTCACGAACCTGCTCCTTTCCTTCCCTTTCTCTAAACTGGTTTGCACACTAGATTTACCAAGATCCTATTTTTTAAATGTCAGCGCCTTGGTCCCACCCCAAAACAATCATATCAGAATGTCTGAGTAAGGGACCCACCAATCTGCTCCAGACTTTTCATTTACTTCTTAACCTTGACCTGTTCTTTCTTCTCTAACAATCTTATCTCTGTGTTGATCCATTATATTTTTTTCTAATAACTTCAATATTTTTCCTCTTATAAATCTAAAGCTCTTCTAAAATGTAAAAGTTTCTTTAGAATGGCCTATAATCAGAAACATAATCAATAAATAAAGTTGTTATAGGCTAGATGTCATTAAAAAAGTTAAGCGTCTGTAGTTAACAAATGATTTAACCCCATAAAGAGTTAAGTAAAATACTATCCAAAGAATGCACCATTTCACAGTATGTTATGGTTTATGTCATTACAGTACATCTTATTATATGTAACTGTGAAATAAATATTTAAATAACATTTCTAGGTTAAACTTATAAAAATATGATTATTTCTTCACAATACTAGTGATTTTAGGAAATCAATACATTCAATTTTTAGCAACAAAAAAATGATTTTCCTAAAATATTTACAGTATTTAGAGGATGCCTGAAACGTTTTATTTTTAGTGGAAGCTGAACTGTTACACAAAACAAAAATTAAGGTTTTTTTTTTAGTAGGGCTTTATAGCATCCCTTCATGTTATAGGATCCTTGGGGTGTCACTTAGCCACCAGATGCAAACTTCTGTGGCCAGAGTGCCTTTGCCCGAGTTTCAGTCTGGTCCACTGGGTTCATTCTGCCCACTCGGACTGGGAGGCTACACTCGGCTCCCACTACCAGCCTGGATCCCATGCCTGCCAAGGGTGAGCCAGGCACAGAGTGACAAGGAGTGTGTGAGCAAGCATGGGGTCTGGACAACATCGAGGACAGCCAGGCACGCTGGTTGTAAAAGGGTGTGCAGCTCCAGAAACCAGCACAGGCACTGGCTTCCTGGGAAGCTGCAGCTGGACCAGGCACACTGCAAGCAGCTTTCCCAGCTGGCAAAGGGAAATGCAGTTGCACCTGGAAGCTTGGAGACACCAGGAACCACAGGGCCTCAAAGAGGGAGTCACAGCCCTGGCTCAGGGAGCTCCCAGGTATGGGCTCCCTGAAGGGCTGCAACTTTTTTCTTCCCTTTGTCCACAACATGGCAAGCAAAGGGCATGTTCCAGCCTTCTTTGTATTATAGCTCTTTTAGTCTTGTCATTCAGCATTTCCCAAGTTCTTGTCCTGCATCCAGGAAGAATGTGGTACATAGACAAGTGGAAGGTGAGCAAGACAAGGAGGAGCTTTATTGAGAAACAGAACAGCTCAGAGGGGACCTGCAGCTCCTCTCCATTGCCAAAGTGTCTTGAGAAGTCTTCAGCTCTCAGTAGAGAGGGTAGCTCCTCTCTGCCAGGCAAATTGTCCAGCAGTCTCTTCAGCTCTCAGCAGAAAAAGTAGCAGCACCTCTCTGCAGCTGGTCCTAATATTGTCTACTCAGCTCTCAGCACAGAGGAGACCCTAGAGCAGGCAGTTTATCTCTACAGCTGGTCATCTCTTCGGCTCATAGTCTCTCCATCCTCTCTTTGAGTTTTGCTGAGTCTGGGGCTTTCATGGGCCTCAGAGGGGATACAGTGTGCACTGACTGGCCCAAGGGCAAGTGTAGCGGAAAGTACCACACATTCCCACTCTGGTCAGCAAGACAGGCAGTCCAGCCCTCAGGTTTCAGGCCCTCTAGGGCTTGAAGGTGGGGCTTGGTCAGGACCCGTCCACCCCAGAGCCTATTGGCCTCCTGCCGCCATTCATGGTGCCCATGCTGTTCTTGCCAAGGTGCACTTGAAGGCCAACACCAGGCATCCTCAGGGACCCGCTCAGCCTCCCTCCCATGTTCACTTGTACCTGAAGTCTAGAGTGGCCTGAGGCAGCAGGGGACAGGCATGTCCGCTCTCCCCTGAGCATACACACATCCAGCCAGGCTGCAACAGTGCCGACTCTCAGCCCCATCCTTGCTCCAAGACTGGAGCAGCCACTGGGAACAAGGAGAGGCCAGGCAGTGGGAGCAAACACCTCCAAGCCTGTGGGGGTAAGGGGGTCTTCCTGGGCCACTGAAAGTAGAGACAGAGGCCTGGGTCCCCAGCCACAGGTGAGCCGCTGCAGCTGTGCCCAGGAGGGCAAGGCTACTGCATGTTCCTAGCCCCCAAGAGCACAGGGATGCCCTGGTCCACAGACATGACCTGGGCGGCTACAAATGTGCTCAGCAGGGCAGGGTTACGATCTGCTCCCAGCACCTACTGACTCCATGGAGCACAGCACTGTACCGAAACCAGTTCTGTCTTGAGGTCCCCTCTCTGCCCATTCCTCTGGACCCAACTGCACTGCTCCCCTACCAGCAGGTGACTCAGCCTGGCCCCACTGCAGCAGCCCCCAGGGCTCCAAGGACTGTCTGTGTTCTCCCCACTCCCCATAGCAGTGGCACGTGAGAGCAGTGACTGGGGCCAGGGTCCAGAGTGGCGGAGGCTCTGAGCCTGGGAGTGGGTCCCACTCAGCCTCAGGAGGGTGCAGGTGGCACAGTTAGCTGTTTCAAGGACATGGGGCACAAGGGGTGTGGGGCACAGGGGGTGTGAGGCACAGGGATCTCCCCACTGCTACTGCTGTCCTGCAGCCACACCCACCACTACCACCCATGCCTCTCCGGATGCCCTGCCACTGCCATCATTAAGGTATGTATACTCTATCCATACGTGCTAGCCTGATTCTGACAACAGTGTAAATACCCACTCAAGTACTGGTCCTCAAATTTGATAGTAGTGGAACTCAAAATCACCTAACGTGCTGTTTTTCAAAATACTTTGCTCATCATTTTCTCTACTTACTTTTAACCATGTCCCTACACAGTCATTATTAGGTTAGGACAAAATGCTTCTTAGAAATTGCAGAACACTCTTAATCTCTTTCTACAATCTAATCTGAGTAAAACTGATTTTTTACATTGACCCAAGTTACTAATAACTTCAGTCTCCACTACAGCTCAGAGTGATGTAGAAGCCTAAACCAAGTCTACAATGAATATACAACATGGCGAATCCTGGCACATGGAGTGACAATATAAAACATGTTTGCTCTTGAGCATGTGTTCAGCCAAGAAGATACAGACAAACTGTGCTGTCCTTAAGTTTCTGGAAAAGTTATCTCTAGACCCAGATGATTTTACCAGAAAATGCTACCAAATATTTAAAGAAGAATTAACACAAATTTTATACAATATTTTCCAAAACTTAAAATAGGTAACATTTCACAAAAAAAAAAAAAAAAAAAAAAATAGGTAACATTTCCCAACTCATTTTATGAGTACAATATTATCCTGATACCAAAACTAAACAAAGACACTATAAACAATGAAAACTACAGTGTTTAGCATTAATTTAGATCAAACAAACTTCAATAAAAAAATATTAGCAAACTGAACCCAGCAACACATAATAAAACAATATGCCATAATCAAATGGGATCCATTCCTGTATACAAGACCAGTTCAACATCTGAAAACCAATCAATGTAAGTGATTATATCCATAGGCAAGAAAAACTATATAAAATGACACCAACAAAAAATGTTTAATGCAGCACCTCATTTCATAATAAAAACTCTCAGCAAACTAGGAAGTTGACCAACTTCCTCAACTTGATAAATGCCATCTATAAAAAACCTACAGCTAGTATCATACTTAATGATGACATATTTCATGCTTTCAATCAAAGAGCAGATGAAACTGTTAAATATGAAACGAGAAAATTTTCAGGAAAAAAAAAATAAATCTATGGGATCTAGGGCTAGGTAAAGAGTACTTTAATTTGACAAAAAAAGAAAGAATTGTAAATGGATAAGCTAATAACTGAACTTCATCAAAATTAAAATCAGCAAAAGACCTGTAAAGAGGATGAAAACACAAGTCACATACTGGAAGAAAATATTTGAAAACCAAGTATCTGAAAAAGGACTAGTATCTAAATATATAAAGAACCCTCAAAACTCATTTAAAAGAATCCAATTATAAAGGGGCAGAAGACTATCAACAGACACTTCATGAAAGAGGATATATAGATGACAAACAAGCACATGAAAAGATGATCAACACCATTAGTCATAGGAAAATGCAAAATTAAATCACAATGAGATATCACTACATATGAATCAGAATGGCTAAAATAAGATAGTCACAACAGCAAATTGGTAAGGATAAGCAGCAACTAAACAGACTGATGGCTAGAATGTAAAATGATACAACCATTCCAGAAAACATTTTGGCTGTTTCTTATATAACTAAATAGAAACTACCATACAACCTAACCACCACACTCTGTGGCATTCTTTCCAGAAAAAAAAATGGTTAAGTTCACAGGAAAACCTGCAGAAAAATGCAGGTAAGACATTTATTTGCAACAGCCAAAAGCTACAAACAACCCAGATGTCCTTTAACAGATGAATGGTTAAATAAACTGCAGTACATCCAGACAATGGCATATTATTCTGTAATTTAACATATTAATCATTGATAAATATAATAACTTGTACAGATTTTTTTAAAGAATTATGACAAACTTTTAAAAGCCAAACCCAAAAGGTCATGTACTATACAATTCCATCTACATAGATTCTTGAAGTGACAAAACTATAGAAATGGAGAACAGGTTAGTGATTGCCAGAGGTCAGAAGTCAAATTCTATAGGTAAGAAGTACAATGGAGGCTGGGTGTCACTTTAAAGGGCAAAAAGTATTCCTACAGTAATAGAACTGTCCACAATATCAATGCCAATACCCTGCTTGTGAATTTGTACTATAGTTTTACATCAGGTTACCACTGGAGGAAACTGGATAAAAGATGTGTACCTACAATTAACCTCAAAATAAAAATTTTGATTTAAATAAGTATTTGCTGTATACTTTTGGCCAAGTATGTATACTCGTCCAAAGCTTTCTTTAATTTGTTCCTCCTGACAAATACTTCATTCATTTAAAACTGTTTACTTCCATAGCATAAAAAGAAATTTCTACTCACTGGCAGTATCAAAAATTAAACGGGTTACCCTAGGTAAAAGTGAGTACTCTCTATTAAAAATTTAAAACAGAATATATTTAAGGGGGCTACTTCATTAACCATAGCTGTAACTGAGTGACCTACAAGGCAATCTGCAGAATATAAAGATGAAAAAACAGTTTTATGATTATATGTGCAACTGGTCAATAAATATTTTATCTGCCCATAATAAAAGAATATTAGCCTATCCATATCATTTTCTAAAATACACTGATTTTTCAGCTTATTTTTAAATGCAGTTATATTTGACTATTAAACAACTGTTTAATTATCTTATATATATCTTAAACATAAAAAATACATATGTAAGCCATGGATATTTGTTTCAGTATTTCTTAAAGACATAAATTACCTGCACACAGAACACTGCCGCTGAGGCTGAAGAGCAGTGAACATAACAATCATGGAATAGTTCCGAGGTGGTGCCTTTATAAATTTTCGGAATTTATCACCATTCATTCGGAAGATTGAGCGTCTGGAACTCCATTCCATCAGCTGCTCTACTTTTTCAGCTAGAAGATTCTACAAGTAAACACAGAAATTTACATTTACTAAGAGTTAAAGTCCTCTTGTTTGAATTTCATATAAACAAAATTGCATGAGATTATATTTTACCCCAAATTAACTTCTGTTAAAAGACCTTGCTTTGGTGAATATATTCACTGTTAATTGATCATAAATGTATAAATTTTTTTTTCTTTTTCCTAATGATGTCCAAGTTTATAAAAAAGATAAAAGTGAAACCATATTTCTGCCCTGAGAAAGGTAGAAAAGACATATTTTCCTAATATTCAGACTTTTTTGGCCTTATATATCCCAGACCAGTTGCTAGAGAAGTCCGCAATTCAAGAACACCAACGGCGGCAAACAGAAGAAAAAAAAAGGCTCAAGTTAGCTCTTGCTATCCCCAAAGGACAAAGAAAGGGGAAGCCCAGTAAAACAAAATAATAACTGCTTTACTCTAGCCAAGCATCACAGCAAAAGAAAACAAAACAATAAAAACTACAGGCTCACAATCACCCCCACAAATACAACACTGAAACTATACACACAAGAGTGTTATATGATTCTACTTATATTAAAGTCAAAAATAGGAAAACTGATTACTGTGGTAAAAGTCAGTATGGTGGCTAGTCTGGGAGGCATAGAGACTGGGAGACAGCACAGGTGAAGCTGGGCTACTAGTAATATTCTATTCCTAGAGAGGTTTGGGAGGAGACAGCATTGTAGTTTCTGTATAGAAGGCTCTAATGGCTGGGCATGGTGGCTCACACCTGTAACGCCTAGCACTTTGGGAAGCCAAGGTGGGAGAATCACTTGAGCCCAAGGAATTCAAGATCAGTTTGGGCAACATAGTAAGACCCTGTCTCTACAAAAAGGTAAAACAAGGCTCTTATCTTTAAGATCATTCATTTTACTTAAACTCAAGTCTGAGAAGTTAACAACTCTACAGCACTGTATTCCTACAAATAAAGAAAAGAAATTCCCTGCCATTGAAAACCAAGCAAGTATCAGTGGTCAGCAGACAGAGGCTTGAATTGTGCCATTTAACCAAGCTCTACTACTCTAGAAATCAGAGAGAAAAGTAAACTCTTTCCCCTCTCAAGTGAAAAAGTAAAAGTGACTCAGAGAGACTGAGCACATATACAACAAGAGAGAAGAGAAGGTAGACATCTTACCCTGAGTTAAGGTAAAAGACTTGCTGCAGTGCTTTGCACCCACCTGAACAAGGAAAAAAGATAAATGGAAAGAAATGGAAGGGAGGAAGGGAAGGAAAGTATCTGGAAAAAGAGCATAGTAATCGTTAGAGAGAGAACAGATATGCATGCATGCTAACTGTATGAAAAAGAAAAATTATAGCTAATGACTCGGCTGTGTTTGTTTTTTTGAAAGACACAATTTTGGCACAACCAAAGGATATAAACTGAAATTGATCTTAACCTCAAAACAAACCAATTACTTGCATTTAGTTATACATATATATATATTTGCAGTCTGAGTTATATATATATAACTTTGGAAATGTATTTTATATATATGTATAATATATTTTTACATATATTTTATGTAAGTATATTATATATACATATAATACATTTCCAAAGTAAAATAATAAGCTTATTAAACTGAAAATAAAAACTTATTTCTCTGCCTCATCAATATACCCAAAACAGTTGAAAATGACATAGAAGGACTTTTACTAATTTTTCTTACTTTTAAATTCTGAGAAGCAAAGTGAGGTTATCTTGCCTTTAGTCATATACATATATATACACACACACACACACACATACATACACACACACACACATGTTGCATTTAGTTATATATATACATGTGTGTATATATACATATATACACACATGTGTGCATATGTACATATATACACGTGTGTATATATGTATAGTGTGTATATAACTAAATTTGCAAATACATATATACATATATACACACATGTATATATATGTATATATATATTTGCAGTCCGTTTTATATATATATAACTTTGGAAATGTACTTTATATGTATTATATATTTTTACATATATTTTATGTATGTATTTTATATATACACACAAAATACATTTCCAAAGTAAAATAATAATCTTATTAAACTTAAAATGGAATCTTATTTCTCTGCCTCATCAATATACCCAAAGTTGAAAATGACACAGAAGAACTTTTACTAAGTGTTCTTACTTTTGATTCTGAAAAGCAAAGTGAGGTTATTTTCCCTGTTAAGCGTAATAGAATTTGCCTTACAGAAAACTGTTATACATTTAGTAAGATTTAAACTCTTCAGTATTTGCCAATATACACAATGAACCAATTTACTATGTAAATTCTTTTGAGCCTTGAAAACATTTTAAAATAATAAGATAAAAACTATATAAATAAAATACTAATATTATTTTAAATATTTAGAGACTGTGACCCTCTATGAAAAGAATGGAAGTCAAGCAGGGTAATCCACTAAAGACAGCAGAAGGGAATTGCTCTAAGAAAGTTACTTACTTATGAGTTACCTCAGTGTTCTGGCATACTTTTCTTATTAAATACATAGACAACACACTCTCACAAAGACACACACCACACACATTCTTTTATTACTCTTTGAATTTCTACAATAATCTTACTGTTCTTCTTATTTAAAAATCCCATTTATACCAAAAATGTATCTATGAAAATAATAATTAACTATAAAGTGTCAAAGATTTCACTTTACTTTTATCAAATAAGCTAGCCACAGTTTCATGGATGCTGAAAGAAATAAGACTCCTGACTCTGGTACTCCTATTTCCCATGCTTACTACCTTCAAGGTAATACAAAACTCATTTACAATCCTGATCACGAATGAAAATTTCTCAGAGAGGAATATTTCTTATTTAAGTAACAAGGGACTAGGTTAGGTTACACGTGTCTTTAAAAAAAAAACAAAACACAAGAATGAATACTCATTATTGGCTTAACTGAAATCCTTTTCGTAGTACACTTCTAGTTACCATACAGTTACTATATTCCTTCAGAATTAGGCAAATATAACTATTTCATTTTTCTAAATATTGAAAACCACTGTGCTACAGATTTCAGGGTGCACAGTCATGTTTAATATTTAAAAATCAAAGCAAAATGTAACTTTTACACAATCATGTCTTGAAAAATGTAGAATTCCAACTATATGTAATTTTCCCATCACAAATATTCTGGAAAAAAATTTTAAAGAAAATGCCCATTAGTCCCATAATTTTGCATCAGTCTGACAAATTGGTGTTTTTCATTACTGTGACTACACTTTCCTTACAAATACTGTATCAGTGTGAAATTCTAATGCTATCTGCAGTTCATTAATATATTAGAGTGTGAGATTCAGTATACCCTTACCAGATTGGGGTATTCATTCTTACTCATTTTCTGCATCTCTTTATGGTATAGACATAGGCACTCACACCTCCAAGTCAGCAGGTGAAAATGGTATTTTAATTTGCAGTTTGTTTGTTTTCTGAAACAGCCTCCCTCTGTCACCCAGGCTGGCATACAAGGGCTCAATCTCAGCAAGCCACAACCTCCACCTCGAGGGTTCAAATGATTCCCATGCCTCAGCCTTGCACTGTTATTTCTGGCAAAATTGAGCCATTTTTCACAATTCCACATGCTAGAATTCTCTTTCCTACTAATTATATCTCATGTCTTTTAACCTAGATCTACTTATAAATATAATTTGTCCTACATAAGTGATAAAAATATGTGGCATAAAACTCTTTCCAGACTAATCAATACTAAAACAACACTAGGACAAGATTTTGTCACTTCTAAATTTTCTTTTTGCTTATGGGGTGAACAAGGAAGAGCAGAGAGCAATTAGAACTGAGAAAAGTAGCATTTTAAAAGCATATGCTGTATTTGATTACATTTTGTGAATTATTTCTCTTTAAAAAGTCTCAATCTGTTATATGAAAAATATCATTTATTTAAAAGCTAGAAAAACAAATCCATGTTCTGGAATAACAATAAATACCAAATCATAGTGAAAAGAAGAACTGAAATCTCTCTTCTCTTCTCTCTTAGTATCCTAACTGCCTGATTATTCAAACACATTTCTCCCTTTAACTAACCTAGAATATCAGTAAAATACACAAAAACTTTTTTGATTTGTAAGTATCAAACAACTTTTAATAATTTCTTCTAAAACACAGCATATATGGAAGTGTTCTGACTCATGACTAGTGGTGGAGCCATGAGTGTGCATTTGTCAAAACCCACAGAAATACAGTCATGTGGCACACAGTGACATTAATCAGTCAACAGACTCCATATACGAAGATGGTCCCATAAGACTATAATGGGGCTGAAAAATTCTTATCGCCTAATGATGATGGGTAGCCATGGTAACACTGCAGCACACTGCATTACTCCTGTGTTTGTGGTGATGCTGGCGTAAACAAACCTACTGGCTGCCAAACATGTAAAAATACAGCATACGCAATTATGTACAGTATACAATACTTGATAATAAACAACTTGGCTACTGGCTTTATGTATTTACTATACTATACTTTTTATCTTTAGACTGTACTCCTTCTGCTTATTTTTTTTTAAGTTAACTGTAAAACAGCCTCAGGCAGGTCCTTTATGAGTTATGCAGGAGAGGATGTTATCCTAGGAGGTAACAGTTTCATGTCTGTTACCGCACCTAAAGGCCTCCTAGCGGGACAAGATATGGAAGTGGAAGAGAGTGATGTTGATAATCCTGACCCTGGGTAGTCAGGATTAGCCAAGGCTAACGTATGTGTGTCTTAGTTTTTAACAATAAACTATAAGAAGTTTTTAAAAATTAGAAAAAAGCTTACAGAATAAGGACATGAAAATATTTTTGTATTTTAAGCTAACAGTTTATTACAAGAATCAAAAAGTCAAAAAAAATTAAAAAGTTTACAAAGTAAAAAATTCACCCAGAGCAACTTTCAGGCCTGAAAGCTCCATTAATGGAGAGTGCCCTAGACAGGTGGACCATTTTTCATCTTTTAGACCATATTTTTACCATACCATTTCTATATTTAGACATGTAGATACAAAAACACTGATTACTGTGTTACAACTGCCTACGGTATTTAGTAGAGGACCACCGTGCACAGCTTTGTACCTCAGGAGCTATACTGCACAGCCTAGGTGTGTAGTACACTGTACCATCTAGGTTTGTAAGTATACTCCATGATGTTTCCACATGACACATTTCTCAGAACGTATCCCAGTCTTTAACCAACACAACAGTAGACAACATAAAAATGATTTTTGCCTTGTATGTTTTTTAAATGATCAACCTGGGTTGGGAGGATGGTTCCAAAATGAAAACAAAACTGTAACAAGTGAACCCAACTGCATTACTAACGTAACTTTGAAAAACAATATTTGACTGGATATTCTTAAAGCCAAGTGGAAAAAAAACTGTACACAAATAACATACTTATTTTTGTTTCTCATAAGGGTATGTATCATCACTTCTGTTACTTTATACTAAAGTTGAATGAATAAATATATCTGGCTTTGTATCACCATCTGAAAAGGTATGTCACTGTCAGAAAAGAACTCACAAATAAGGAAAGGGGGAGGACCAGAATGAATCTTGAGACATTGGATAGGAGTTGGAGGCATCCACATTAACCTGTGGCTTTTAAAAATGGGGGAAAAATGTGTGTGTGTGTATATATATATATATATATATATATATATACACACACACACACACACACACACACACACGTGTGTGTATGATTTTATGTGTATACAAAATTATATATATATAATTTTTTCAGATTTTTTCAGATATTTTGCAGACATATACAGAAACAAATATAGACATGTATGAATGAGTAGATTAGTGTACATATATTTCCTCCCTGTTTGCTGATTACACAGGATTCTTTGGGTGCCACTTCCCTAACCAGAAATCTCTGTGGCAGGCAGTGCCTCTGCTCAGGCTTCAATGGGCTCTGGGCTTGGGGCTGGGCTTGTTCTGCCCAGTGGGCCCCACAGGCTGCTCTCTCGTCTCATGCTACTGGCCCAGATTTGGCATCCACTGCGGCTCTGTGCTTGGCCTGTGGCTGGGCAAGGAATGCTGCAACCTGCTTCTGACTTGGGCATCAACATTTGGATGAGGGGAATGCAGCGGCACCTAAAAACTCAGACATGCCAGCAATGGCAGAGCCCAGGAGTGTCATGGCTCTTGCCCATGAAGTCTGGAGGTCTGAGCCCCCAAGAATGGCTACAGCACTGTCTCCTTCCCGCCACCCACAGCACAGCCAGAACAAAAATATTTCCAACTGAGCTTGGTAGTTTTAGCATATTTGAATTTATTTTAATATCAATAAAATGATTAATTTTTTTTTTTTGAGATGGAGCCTCGCTTTGTCAACCAGGCTGGAGTACAGTGGCGCTACCTCAGTTCACTGTAACCTCCGCCTCCAGGTTCAAGCGATTCTCCTACCTCAGCCTTGTGAGTAGCTGGGATTACAGGCATGCACCACCACCATCACTCCTGGCATTAGTAATTTTTATATTTTCAGTAGAGACAGGGTTTCGCCATGTTGGCCAGGCTGGTCTCCAACTCCTGACTTTAGGTGATCCACCTGCCCCTGCCTTGGCCTCCCAAGGTGCTGGGATTACAGGTGTGAGCCACTGTATGCAGCCTGATATTCTAAAACACATATATAATATGCAAATTTCTAGGAGTAAATTTTATATAGAAAATATATGTCACTATAAACTTCTCAAATAGAAATTACTCACTATTGAAAAAAAGCAAAAACATCCAGATCTCTACTTTTTTTCTTTTGGAGGCTTCACTGCTGAACCTATTCCTATACCACACAAATCATCAACTGTTATTCTACTTTCCTACTCTGTTATCAACCATTAGAACTTACTCTTTCACCACCCCGGGCTGCAGCATAGTGATGCCCCAACTCAGCAAAAATTTTTTTAAAAAAAACTAGCCAACCTTCATGATGTGTGCATGTAGTCCTAGCTATCCAAGAGGCTGAGACCAGAGGATCACTTGAGTTCAGAAGTTCAAGTGATTGAACTGTGGAACTTATTCCTTCTATCTAACCACGTTTATATCCACTAACCAGCCTCTCTTCATTTTTTCATTTTAGTGCTTATGGGTTTAACTCATTTTTACAGTATTTTATAGTATTTTAGTGTATAAATGTCCTGTATTTTCTTTTTTCCATTGTAGTTGACACATAATAATTATGCATATTTATGGTTATAGAAGGATATTTCTATATGTTATACAATGTGTAGTGATTTAAATCAGGGTAATTAGAATATTTATCACCCCGAACATTTATCATTTCCTTGTGCTGCAAACATCTGAAATCCTCTCTTCTCGCTTTTTGAACATATATAATAAATTAGTGTAAACTATATTCATCCTATACTGCTATAGAATATTAGAACTTATTCATCCTTATCTAACTTTAATTTTGTGGCTAAACGACCTCTTTCTATCCTCCCCACTCTGCCTATTTTTCCTGTCCTCTAATAACCGTAATTCTACTCTCTACTTCTGTGAGCTCAATCTGGTTTTTGGTTTCTTTTTAGCTCCCAAATGAGTGAAAACATGTGATGTTTGTCTTTTTGTGCCTGGCTTATTTCATTTAACACAATGTCCTCTAAGCTCATCAATGTTGCTGTGAATGCCAGGATTTCATTCCTTCTTACAGCTGAATAGCATTCCATTGTGTATATATCACATTTTTGTTATCCATTCATCTGCTGACAGAAACTTACGTTGAGTCCACATCTTGGGTATTGGGAATAATGCTTCAGTAAACGTGAGAGTACAGATATTTATTCGATATGCTGATTTCCTTTCCTTTGGATAAATACCTATCAGAGGGATTGCTCAACAGTATGGTTGTTCTATTTTTAGTTTTTAAAGAAAGCTCTATACTGTTTTCCATAATGGCGGTACTAATTCACATTCCCACCAACAGTGTATAAGAGTTCCCTTTACTACACATCCTTGT
Organism: Sapajus apella; assembly: GCF_009761245.1. Taxonomy (NCBI): domain Eukaryota; kingdom Metazoa; phylum Chordata; class Mammalia; order Primates; family Cebidae; genus Sapajus; species Sapajus apella. The sequence continues at coordinate 18,349,520 of NW_022436961.1, read as the reverse complement.
TAGAATTTTGTTTTGTTTTGTTTTGTTTGCTCTCTTTAATGATGGCCTGAATAGCCTTACTTCTGTACTTTCAATACATATAATGAGTAATTGGAAATTTCAATTCTAACCCAAGGAGTCTGTTTCATGTATAAACTATTATGTAACTATATCCTTAGCAAAAAAAAAAAAATAATAATCTGGCATTTCACAAATTACTACAACCAAAGCAATTGACAAATTTGTACAATTTAAATGTCATGAAAGCCCAACTGTCTATCAACTGTTGAACTGATAAACAAAATGTGGTATCTCCACACAATGGAATACTGCTGGAAAATAAAAAGCAACAAAATTATGATAACTGCTACGACATGGATAAACCTCCAAAACACTATACTCATGGAAAGAAGCAAGACACAAGAGACCACACATTGTATTCTTCCATTTATATAAAATGTCTCGAAAGGCAAATTTATAAAGATAAGAAGTAGATAAGCAGTTGTCTGGGCCTGGAGGTAAGAATAGGGATTAACTGTAAACAAGCATGAATGCTTACTGGAGAGATAAAATGTTCTAAAAATAGTGATGGTTGTACCACTCACTAAAGTTACTGAAAATCATTTAAATGTACGCTTAAATGAGTGCATGTCAAGAAATGTAAAAACATACCTACATAAAGACTAGTGGGCATAAATGAGCCTCATCCAACACTAAAGAGCCCCATCTCAGCCTAGATTAGTTATTCTCTGCTTGTCCTCATAGACTCAGTGCTTCCATGAGGTGATTAAAAAAAAACAAAAACCTTAATAAAAATAATACATGTTTGAGCTAATGCAGTGAAAATGCTTAGTTTTCTCAGAAACTTTAACTTTGGTACTAAATAATCTGAAAACGCTCAAAAGTCTTGCAGGGGAGAAAAAATAATTTTCTCTCCTAACCTTCACAGTTCTTAACTCAGACCCCCACCCCCACAAAAAATAATTAACAAAACAACGGAAGCTTTGCAAATATACATTTTCTGTACACATGGGAGATAACACAGGGAAAATGAATGAATCTCTAAAGTAGATCTCAAAGGCATAATTCAAACTTCTCTGTTCGGGTGTACCTTTTGGCCTTCTGAAGACAATTATATTCATGAGTCTGCTCCCTATTCCCAGTGAAGAATACAACTTGGGTCAAAAAAGTTCATGCTTAAAAGGAATGTTCTATAGTTAAGGGAGGAAAGAAATATCTATGTAACCCTTACAAAAACTGAGATAATACTATCAGTGTTTCTATTAATCTGTTTTCACACTGCTAACGAAGACATACCTGAGCCTGGGTAATTTATAAAGAAAAGAGGTTCAATGGACTCACAGTTCCACATGGCTGGGGAGACCTCACAATCGTGGCAGAAGACAAGGAACAGCAAAGGGACATCTTACATGGCAGCAGGCAAGAGACAGCATGTACAGGGAACCTCCCCTTTATAAAACCATCACATCTCATGAGACTTATTCACTACCACAAGAACAGTATGGGGGAAACTGCCCTCATGATTCAATTATCTCCACCTTGTCCCACTCTTGACATGCGGGGATTATTAAAATTCAAGGTGAGATTTGGGTGGAAACACAGCTAAACCAGGTAAGTATTCATTTAATTTTATAAAGACAAAGGATCTGAAGGCTTAAATTCAAACAATAACACTGCATTTCTATGTAATATGATTTGACCCTTTTATTTCTCTGAGTCTGTTTCTTCATCTATAAAATTCAAATTTACCAACACAAAGATGTTGGTAAAGTTACATGGGCTGATGTATGGAAAACTCCTAGCCTAGCATCTTACAAATGATAAGACACTTAAATTTCTTTTCCTTCTCTTCAGGTCATGATCTATCAACAACACAGATAAGGGTGCTAAAAAAAATATCTGCAGTGAGAATTTTTTTTTCCAGTAGTTTTTAGTTTATTCACAGAGTTATATCACTATTACAACAATTTTAGAGCATTTTCATCACCCCTAAAATAAACCCCATGCCCATCACCAATCACTTCTATGCCCCACTCCACCACCCCTGCTCCCAACCCTAGGTAATCAATAATCTGCTTGTTGTCTCTGTGGATTTTCCTACTCTGGACATTTCATATAAATGGGCTTTTATATTCTATGGTCTATTCTGGCTGGCTTCTTTCACTTAGCATAATGTTTTCAGGGCTCACCTATGTTGTAGCACGTTGTATGTTCCATTTTATGTCTGAATAATATTCTACCATATGGATATAATGAATTATATTTCTTTTTTCATCTGTCTTTTTAAATTTAAAAATATATATACGTATTTCTTTTTTAGAGACAGGGTCTCACCATGTTGTCCAGGCTGGTCTCGAATTCCTGGGCTCAAACGATCCTCCTGCGTCAGCCTCCCAAAGTGCTAGGATCCCAGGCATGAGCCACCATGCCCAGCCTCCTTTCCACTGTTGATGAACATTGGGTTCCCTGCAGTTCTTAAAGCTTCAAGCCACCCTCTCTTCAACTCTTTTCCCTCTGTGGCCCCAGATTAGGGACCGCAAACTCATATGCCTGTCAGCCAGGTATTAGGAAGATAGGAAGTAATAAGGATGTGGCAAATGAGTGATTGTGCCCTGTGTAGAACAGGCAGGCTCTACTCAGCTGTGGCCACATGGCCATCTAGGCCGGATATGATCAGAGCTTCTGATTGTACCAGAGAAGCCAGAGTCTGGATTTTTTTTTTTTTTTTTTTTTGGTGGAAGTCCTGCTCTATTTCCCATTACTACCTTCAATCTCAGAGTTACCTAATGTTTCTGAGCATTTATTACAAGAGAAGCACTGTGTTAATTTAAAAAAAAAAAAAAAAAGGCACTGTAAAATACATGCTACATGAGAAGACACACTGCCAAATTTGGGGAATCTGAGAGAAGACAGAGCCTGCTTTCAAGGCCTTAAGGCAAATAAGCTCTAGCACTAAAAACTGTGCATGTGTATATACACACACACACACACATAATACATATATGTCATATATATGTATTTATAAAATACGGCTTATATTGATGTGTGATGGTTGTAGCTTTGCTGTTAAGTAAATGGCTTAGCGTCAAACCAGGAGGAGATGGTAAAGAATATATTGTTTCTGTGAACATTAACTGATGTTCACAGTGAACATCAGTGTGTGAACAGTTCTGTGGCTACTTTAAATTCAATGCAGAAGATTCTGAAGCCTAGATTGGTCCTATCAGTAAAAAGTGGGTGAATAGTTGGCTTTCTCTGTTACTGATGCAAGGATGGGATACAAAGATGCCATAAATCTATCACATCAGAAAAGGAAAAAGAAATTTTTAACTTAGAATCTTCAAAAAAAAAAAAAAAACCAAACACCAAAAATCTCCATCCTTGTTACTTTATAAAAATAGGTTGGCAGGTCATATCTATTAATGAAGTTAATAAAATCAGTCATATTAAGTTCAGAAGCCCATTCTTCTTTTTTATATTATTTCCTTCTTATATTTTTATCTTAATGTTTTATGAAAGCTTAACTTTACAGCAATTCACTATAATAAACAAACTGGCATAATCTATGTACCAATCTCCAAATTATGACATCACCCAATTTTTTCTCAATTCACATCTTACTATAACCAATTTATAACCAAAAATACAAGAAATAGTAGACTGCATTGAACAATATGTAATAAGATGGTTCATTCCAAAGTGAAGCTTAAATAGAATAGGAGCTCACTACTCTAACATTCTTTACCCCCCCTTTTTTTTTTTGAGATGGAGTCTCACTCTGTCGTCCAGGCTGGAGTGCAGTGGTGCGATCTCAGCTCACTGCAACCTGCGCCTCCTGGGTTGACGCAATTCTCCTGCCTCAGCCTCACATGTAGCTGGGACTATAAGCACAAGTTGCCATGGCCAGCAATTTTTTTTTTTTTTTTTAGTAGAGATGGGGTTTCACCCATTGCACAGGCTGGTCGTGAACTCCCGAACTCAGACAATCTGCCCACCTTGGCCTCCCAAAGTACTTAGTGGTGGCGTGAGCCACCACACCCGGCCTAGTCACTTTTTTTTGTTAGTTTCAACATTTTATCCCTAGGAACATTCTAATGATGATCAGATGTACCAAGGAAAGACATGTAGTCTCATGTCTTTAATCAAGATGCCTCTGCCAAAGGGACAACTATTCAAGTGTTAGTTTACCAGTCACCTATATAGTACTTATTCAGATACCTGCTGAGTGGCAGATAATCATCAAAACAGCTATGATATAACTTGCTTATAGTAATTCACAACATGTAGATCTGAAACAAGAGGAACATGTGGAAGATATCAACTAGTAACACACAGAAACAATTTCATGACCATTTCTGTTCTCATATTTTTACCAGAGCGTATGAGAAGAAAAGAAGCCTTCATTTTTCAAGACTTTAATATTTAAGGAGTTCAATCAAAACCCAATGATAAACCAAACATGAGCAGCCAGATGCATAACGTTTTGCATTTAGAAAAGTTATCTTCCATGTCTGAAATTTGATCTTAAAAATCCATATTCATATGTCTTAATATTATGTCATACTTCTCAGATTTAAAAATATAAAGAGGGAAATTAATGCTTCTAGAAAACAAAAAATTACAGATTAAGTACTATACCACCACATCTACATTATGAACTGATTGTTCACTAAAGACCACCAGCATCTTTGAAGGCACTCAGAAGACCACAATGCACTACACAATAAATAAAACAAATAGACCATTTTAGTCAAAAATATAAAATGCATAGAGCAATGCCATAAAGAAAGTAAAAATTCTAAGAAGTTAATCAGTTAAACTCAGCAAATCATGGTATCTCTAGAGAAAATGTAATCAGCAGTTGATCAGAAAACAATTATCATTACTTCCAAAAGTAAAAAGGTAAGAGAATCAAAATGCACTAAATAAATTATACTGAAAGTTCTTTAAAGTATTTGATATAGAGCACTATAAAATTAAAGAAAGAAATACTATAAAATCCCAAACCAATTCCACCTCTGGGAATATCCTAAAGGTCTTTTGTTTGTGTGAAGTTATCCAATGAGAAATGGAAAAATTACACTTTTCTTGAAAAAGAAGCTTTCAGTTGATGGTACTACCATATTCAATTAAGTAAACTTTTTTTTTAATAGAGGGTTCTCTCTATACCTCTGCTGAATGAATGGAAAATTTGTAAAACTTTTTCCCTCTAATATAGAAATTGGTAACGCATTAGTCCTATTCAAATGTCACTTTTTTAAGGGGGTTTGCTTTAATTTGCCAGTCTCTTTGCTTTATTTATTCTCTGGTTCAAAAGCAAGAAAGAATATTTTGAAGTAACAACTGTTTCTGAAACTTGCATATATATGTCCCTTATCAGTACAACCTTAAGAACTTAAGAATAACTGTTGCCAAATGTTAAATTGATATTTCAATATAAATTTTAAGTCTACTAGGATTTCCTTATTCATAAAAATTAATAAAGGTAGTAAATTCACATAAACACATCAACATTAAATTCTACATTGAAAATATCATAATAGCTTCTCCATGAGAAACTTAATTATTCCCTGGCAGTAAGATTTTTAAGAATTATAATATTAGATGTTGCTGTACCTTAATTTTATCAAAGAAAACATCATACAGTATATTGAAGTATTTTTCATTTGATACTTGTAGTAAAACAAAATTGGATCAATGAATTTCCGTAATTTTATGAATTTCAAGGTATACTATGAAGTAAATTCCATGCCTAACATGTAAAGCCCCTCAAAAAAACAATGATACAAATTACATTAAACTGATTATCCTAATTTATTCATCACACCTTTCTTGATATTCAAAAGAAAAATAGTTAAATCATATAGTTATGTGATTAACAGCAACAAAAATAAAAACAGCTAGGAAATAAAGAACATAATAATTCAATACAATATTAGAGACTAAAATGAAATGTGGTCAGTGACTAGCAAAAACATTCTATCATAACAATAAATGAAAAGATAGAGGTAATATATTCCTACTAATATATTAATATCACAAAAGTGTATCTGTTCCTTGATAAAGTCATGTAAATAATTGAAAACGGTCTTTTAGTTTTGAGAGTTACTGTTTTATTTTTAATGTACAGTCAAAACAGGTGTTTTTTTTTTTTCAAATGTGTTGTCTTCCGCCTGACAATTTTTCACCATTAAATTGCTTAAATAAAATACCCTACTGTCAAGAGACAATAACATTATAATGGGAGCCATGATATTTTCTCTGAAAAATCAAAATATGAAGTCATTTTAATCAGTGACAGTCACAGAATGGGTCAAATGAGCATCCCATTTTTTTTTCCACCACTGCATTAGCTTCTGTCATCATTTCTCTTGAACTCTTTCATTTCATATCCTTCTGTTGGACATTCATTTATATATAAATATCTCATCTTAAAACAAGTACCAGATATAAGAAATGAGGGCAGCTGTTAAAAGCAGAGAGGAAAATCTATCTCCAGTTGTACACTGCCATCTGGCCTACCTCTCTTGGGGACACAGATCCAGGCAAGATGGCCATTACTAGTGTAAATGAGTATAGCAGGCACCCTACTGTAATAATATATATCATAAAATTATCTTGCTCTGCTTTAGAAGCCATTGTGTGTAACTCTTCACTATTAATAGCCATATATTATATGACACAGCTGAAAAAATTTTTACTAACAGATTGTGGGAAAACAAAACCATGACTACTCATAAATTGCAGAATTCACTTTTTTTTCAGCAAGTTTATTCTTGATTCCCACAAATCAGTCAGTAAAATATGTAATGCTTACATTGTTAAAACTAAGAAAAATTAAAAAGAATCCAAAAGAAAATGAGCCAGGAGCAAAGCTTTAAATGTACTTTAAAAAAATTCCAATGCTTGTTTTTCATCAACTGAAATAGTGTTTAGTCTACCAAGTTTCTTCCAAATGGCAAGAGCAAGTCAAGTTTATTGGGGCAGAATGAAAGATTTCTTTTGGTTATTTTGTACAAAAGGTATAGGTGTTAGTCAGTTTTTGCACTGCTATAAACAAATATCCAAGACAGTATAATTTATAAAGGAAAGAGGTTTAATACGCATGTCTGGGGAAGCCTTAGGAAACTTATAATCATGGTGGAAGGGGAAGCTGTCACATCTCACATGGCAGCAGGCAAAAGAAGTGAAGTACAAGCACAGGAAAAACAGCCACTTTAAAACCATCAGATCTCTTAAGACTCACACATTATCACAAGAATAGCACGTGGGAAACCACTCCCCTAATCCAATCACCTCCCATCAGTTTCGTCCCTTGACACATGGGAATTACAATTCAAGATGAGCTTTGAATGGGGACACAGAGCCAAACCATTTTAGTATACAAAGGTAAAAATCTCTGAAGAAACTTCTTACATTGCACTTCATGTAGAAGACTTTGCCTCATATTAGAGATAAGATTCTAGGCTCACCCCTAGCCCTGGGATGTCCCTACTATTGTTCTATTTATTCGTATAGAATAAACAACTATTTTATACTGGAATTTACTGTTTACAAAGAACACCAATAAAATGTAAGGTAACAAAGCAAGCAAAAAAATTAAGGAATTCAGTATACATTAGACCCTCATGGAAAAGAGAACAACTTCTTGAGGATAATATATAACCAAGAACTGAATCAAAATAAGGAACTCAGGAAAAGAGAAGCTATGGATAAAATTCAGCCAAGAGGTGAATCAAAATCAACAACTCAGGAATTAAGCAATGGTAAAAGACTAAGTGTTGAATATAGTGCTAATTAAATGTAAATACATTTAAATGTAAAACCAAGAATAAACAACTCTAGCATTTATAGTTATAGGCATTCTCATCATTCTGGTTTGCTGAGGAAACCCCAAATTGCACTTGCTGTATCGCTGCACAGTTATCAACAGCACCCCCTTAGTCTCTTAAGTAAATTATATGAGCATTCAATATATGACACATTACATTCAATAACTAGACAAAGTAATTTATCAAACATTTGCTGATGGGAAAGAGAAGTAGGGAGGAAATGTAAGAGTACAAAATTTCCACATTTTTTTACAGCATATAGTCAATAAATACGGGTTTCACTGAAAGACAGCGCTGTTTACAACAACAGTTCATGTTATACATATTGAAGGAAGGACACTCATCTCCTGCTTACTTTAAAATGCACTTAAAAAGACAGACTGATTGCTGATAGGTAAGATGGATATGCGATAAAGCAAGCACTGTAAATTGTTAATTGTGAAATCTAGGTAGTACATATTTGGGTATTCATTGTAAAATTCTTTCAACTTACCTATATGTTTGAAAAGTTCATAGTGAAAAGTTAGAGGAAAAGTAAATTTTGCTTAATAATTGCTTCTGGGTGGTGAAATGTTTTAATAAAATTTTTTCTCATCTTTATTTCTATTTTAAGAAATTATTTTACAAATGTGTGTAAACTGTAAACACACTTTACAAATGTGTTATAACTGTAGTTTCTAAAGCAGCTGCCTGCTTTGAGCGACTTAAAAGTTTCTATCACTAAATTATAAACTCTTGAGAGAATAGAACTGTCTTTATCATCAATGTATCCCCAGTGACTAGCTTCACTAAATAAATATTTGTATAACTTATTAAGTAACGAATAAACATACTGAAAATACAGAAATAAGAATTAACACAGCTGTCTCCTGGTCCACACTTTCCCTTGGTTCAGACACTCTCCCCCAACCATTTACGGCAGGAGAAATATCCTTTTTAAAACATTTCCAATTATGATGGGAGAGAACAGCCCAGGGTAAAATCTTACTACTCAAACTTGCGGTAGTCTGTACATGAGATACTGTGTTTAATGCTAATATTAACTAGATAAAAATTTAAGAAAACACTGTACTTTGTTATATATATACAAAAATATAATGTTTTATTAAAAATAGCACTGGAAAACGTAAGTTAAAACTACATCAAGGGATACAATATTGCTATGCATTGGTAACATCTTTCAAGAAGTCACATTTATAATACATAAGTTTTAAATGTGTGTTTCCTTAGTTCAGCAATGCCATTTCTAGGAACTTATCCTAAAGAAATAATCAGACAAAGTACACATGTATATTTAAAAGGATATTCACTGACATACCGTTTATAACTCCAAATATTTGGATATAATATTTATGCCTACAAAGAGGAATTTGATTAATTCATAATATGGTATGAAACAAGACAATATTATAGTTATTTAACAAGGTAAAATAGATTTACCTACAAGAATATCCATAATTTGTGTGTACCCATTCACTCATTAACTTTTTTACATACATACTAAATATCTGAAATAATATAGAATAATGGGAAGGTTAGGCGCACCCACACAGTCAAAAATCACACGTAAGTTTTGACCCCCAAAAAACAGACTTAGTGTTGACCAGAAGCCTTACTAATAGCAAAGTCAATTAGCACATATTTTGTGCATTTATTATACACAATATTATAAATTATATTGTGTATAATTATATTGTGTATATCATCTTACAATGATAGAAAAAGATGTTATTTAAAAAATCATAAAACAAAATATATTTATAGTACTGTAATGTATTTACTCAGACTGTAAATTTATCACCTGTTTACAAGATGAATCATTTAAAATGGCAGCAACCACAGTTACAGATCTCAATCTGTGGTATCTATCAAGCAATTTAACTTTTTCTTGTAATATCGTGACTTTTGTCTGCTGCTTGGGAGCACTTCCAGCATCACTAGTGGCACTTTGTATGGGTCCCATGGTGTTATTCAAGGTTTACAGTATTACACTAAACAGAATGAAAAATATGGGAGAACCTCGGGAGATCACTTTTCACTGCAATATGCAATTCACTGGAGGGATGAATGCTCACATGGAGATGATCAATGTCATAAGGCATTTTAAGTGGATACCGGAACACTTAAGCTCACCCCAACGGCAACAGAACGCGGCTACAAAGTGATGACAGTAACATATTATGTACTACAGCTAATTTTATGCAGTTGTGATTTAATACTGCAACCTTATGTTAGTTTACATTTTTCTCAACTGCAAGTGATGCCAGATTTGTAACTGAGTGATGCCAGATTTGTAACTGTGTGTCTAGGTTTTGATAAGTTTCAACCTTTTTATAATAGATATGCGTGCATTTTATGGTAGTAAATGATGAAAGCAGAGTAGTATCTACATATATTTTATGCCCTCTTTACATTTTTTTTTTTTTTTTTTTTTTTTTTTTTTTTTTTTTTTGGTATTTCTAGGCAATGCAGTTCATCTGAGAATTTTTTCAAGCTGTCACAAATCTCCAAAAAAATTTTCCAACATACTGATATGAAAAAATCTGTATAAACAGATCCATGCAGTTCATACCCGTGTTGTTCAAGGGTCAATTGTGTAGCAAATTGATAATGGTTTCATTCTAGAGGAGAAGATTAATGGTTATGTTTATTTTTACTTTATAAATTTCTGTATGAACAGAACAACAGTTACTGCCAGTTAGAAAGAGACAGTAAAAGAGACAGCCAAAAAAGTAGCTAAAAGACGAGTAATTTTGATTACTCTAGGAAAAAATATGAAACAAAGCCAGGTAGCAGCATTCATTACCCTGTGCTTCTTTGCTGTTCCTATACTAATCTTCCCATCTATTGATTGATTCCACACTTTTGGAAGCTATGCTCACTTCACACTTGGGGTCAGGCTGCTATTTGAGAAAATGAGGATGTTTCATTATATCCTAACTCCCACAGTCACTACTACATTCATCTTTATAGACTAACACCTTAGTTCATTTCAGTAAAAACAACCCTGAATATCAGAACTTCTAGAATAACCAGAGTTTTATGTAACACTTTACCAAGGAACTGAAGAAAGCAATCCCAGATATTTCAAATCTAATTTAGTGAACCATTAGAGAAAAAGAGATACAAGAAACCAATATAAGCCCAACAAATAAAACCATTTTCCTGGGTCCTGTAAGATAAAGTTTTGAGATTCTCTGGTGATAAAAATGCCAAAAATGAAAAAAAAATAGGGCTATTAAGTTACTGCAGAGTACTATAGTCCTAACCATATTCAGGGATTTTACATTCTGGTACTATAAACATCAACCACTGTTCAAAGGCTGACTTTTACATTCTCAACAGAAAAGCAAAATGCAAGCAAGACTTTGCATTAACTAGAAAATAATCAATTCTGTAATTATGTACCTGAGTAACCCATATGTAACTGAACCAAATGACAAAGTTAATCCCCTCTGCAACTGATAATCTATCTCAGTGCCACTTCTATTTTTATTAAAATATTTATTTACAGTAATTATAAGAAAATATTTTCTTAACTATGATTTTCAAAATTTGAGGAGCTACCTTAATGCAGAAAAGTACAAATAATAACAAAGCAAATACCCATGTACCATGAATGACAATTATCATCAAATAAGGTCTGTTTGTTTGCAATCTGTTTATTTCTTAACATAAATAATTAAAATACTACAGGTAGATCCAAATTCCTTTATCCCATCTTACTCTCCTCTCTTCCACTGAGTAAACTAGAAATATCATTTTTCCAAAATCTATCTTTTTGTGTGTAAAGACACACACATAAATGGGTACATAAAATCACAAACTATACAACAGAATGTTATATATGTCTTTAATTTTCATAATATTCTTTCTCAGTATCATACCAAAACTTTTAATTCATACTTTTCAGAATCCTCTGCATATTGATGCTTATAGGTAAGTCATTTAATTCCATTGCTGCAGAGCACCCCAACACACTAATATATTACATTTTTCCATTTCTCTTAATAACAGTCACGTAAGATTTCTCATTAGCATTGTTCAAGAGTAAAAATCACTCTAAAAAGGTTCTTAAACTGGCATCTTTAAGTTCTATGATTCTAACTCAAGGAAATGATAAACTTGAAAAGGGGGGGAATATCCTCATTTACGTAAGTCTCTAAAATTTTATATTTCAATTGTAAGTGTTGGTTAAAAAAAAAAAAAACAGGATTAGCAGTACCTGTGACTTGGTAAGCCACAGAAATCACAGGTATTTTCCTATTCCATTCTATTTGTTGCTGATGGCTCAAGATATAGTTCATGTTCATCACCATTTTGAAACTGTAATGGTTATCAGACCTGTCCCTAGATTGTTATAAACTCTTCATAAAAATATTACTTCATAAAAATATTACCATATTTTTGTATTTTGATATTTCAGTATGACTATCTTTTATAATCCTATTTATTTTATGTATTTAAAAAAATTTTCTGCAAAGAAGTGCACAGGCTTCATTCACCAGACTGTCAAATATGCCCATGGAATACAAAAACTTACTAACCAATCATAAGATATTGCCAAACTGTTTTTCGAGACTAACTCCTACCAGCAACATATGGGTTCTCATTTTCCCACATACTTATCAACACTAACACTGTCAGACATTTTACATTCTTTTGCCAGGCTGATAAGTAACAGATAGCTCTTCAATATTCTTCTAATTTTCATATCCATGATGATTAACGACATTATACATATATTGTTTATAAACCATTCAGGGTCCTGATATAAACTATGACAAGATTATATATTTTTCAATTGGGTTGTGTTTTCTTATTAATTTGCAGTTTTTCTTTACCGGTAATTAACTAGTAAAGTATTAGTAATTAACTACATGTGTGGCAACTATATCTTCTGCCTTGGACTTGACATATCAATTTACTTACAGTCTCCTTTGTCAAACGGACTTTTGTTTTTTAATGTGGTCCAACTGAGTCCATTTATTTGTAACTTGTACTTCTCTCAATCTTATTTCAAAAGACCTCCCCTGCCGGGCGCGGTGGCTCACGCCTGTAATCCCAGCACTTTGGCAGGCCGAGGCGGGTGGATCACGAGGTCAAGAGATCGAGACCATCCTGGTCAACATGGTGAAACCCCGTCTCTACTAAAAATACAAAAAATTAGCTGGGCATGGTGGCGCGTGCCTGTAATCCCAGCTACTCAGGAGGCTGAGGCAGGAGAATTGCCTGAACCCAGGAGGCGGAGGTTGCGGTGAGCCGAGATCGCGCCATTGCACTCCAGCCTGGCTAACAAGAGCAAAACTCCGTCTCAAAAAAAAAAAGACCTCCCCTGTCTTGATATCATAAAATATTCTCCTGATCTACTAACATTAAAGTGTTATTTACATTTAGGTTTGTATTTTTTATTTATGTTAAGGTAATAATCTAATTTTACACTTCCATGGATCACTTTCAGTTCCTGTTTTCTTTGTATAAAACAAATACAATTAATAGTAAGTGATAAAAATAGCCAATGTATACATATACACATACACATACACACACACACACACACACACACACACACACACACACAAACAAACATTTTAATCTTCACAACTCAAAAAAAGAGCAACTACTACAACTCCAGTCAAAAAGATTAGGCAATTTGCACAATATCACAAAATAGGTACTTGTGCCTATCTGACTGCAAACCCCATGTTACTTATCTCCAACTACTGCATTGCTTTCTCCTTCCACCAAGAGAAACTACCTCTAAATAAACACAGTAATACTTTCCACAAGTAGATGTAAAATGTAAGGTGTAAAAAGTACAATCCATTTGATAAACTGCGGGGAAATAAAACCTATTTAATATTTTTCCTGTAACTGTATAAAAATTCATGATGGAAGTTTTGTTCAGATCAAACTTTAATCATATATTCTCTGCTCAAATACACAAAAATTAAATAATTCTACATGAACAACAGGCAATAAGAAAACAGATGTATTCATAAGCAAAGTCCTATATATAGACTGAGTATCCTTACCCGAAATGCTTGGGAACAGACATATTTTGAATTTAAGACTTTTTTCAGGCTTCAGAATATTTTCAGATGGCTACTGACTGAGCATCCCTATTTTTAAAATCTGAAATCCAGAATGCTTCAATTAGCATTTCCTTTGAGCATCATGTCAGTGCTCAAAAAGCTTTGGGTTTAAGGGCATTTCAGATTTCAGACATAGTTTTAGATTAGGGATGCTCAATTGATACAAATCATAAGGTATAAATAAATGCTAGTTCTGCATGCCAGTTAATTCTGGGAACTAAAAAAGTACAATATAAGTAACCACAATATTATATGAATATATTCTTATATAATATATACACACAACACAAATACATCCATAAAGACTGGTAGAAAGCAACTCACAAAATCTCAAAACCCATAATTACTTCAGAAACTCAGGTAAGCTCGTAATCAATACCATGCATTACATTAGAACTATCATCACTATACATAATACCACTGTACATTTCTTTACTTCCTTCCCAGTCTTCTAAGATTTACCTTGAATCTAATATTAAAGCAATGCCCATATTGCTACAGAATAGATTTTATAAATAGATAATGAACTTAAGAAAAAGGTATCAAATTTAAATACAAATCATTATGGAAGTGACCTGGTTTCTACCCCTGATCAGCCGTGTGGCCTCCACTTATTAATTTGTAAAATAAGAAAATAATTCTCCAAAGAAGGGCATCTTAGTTTTCCTCTAATGTTTTGGGTTGCCAGGCTTTGCCACTAGAAGGGAGACACTACTACAGCCTTTCTTATTCAGTGTGCCTGGATCTCTCCCTAAATCCATTCAAGCTATAAACTTGTTGCTTTATACGCTTAGGCCTTCTATCTCTACTATAGGTGCATACTAGTAACAGAATAGTTTGAAGAAATGTTTTTTTATAGGCAAGGGTCAATGCAGTCTAGAAACTAGACTGACAAACATAAATAACACGGCCATGATAAGTAAATTCAAATACTGCCTGTTAAAATAACAGTCTTCAGAAATAAGAACTCATCTTCCTCATAATCTTTTAGGTAACAGACTCACTTTAAGCTTGTTACCTATCTATGGATACTATAACAAATCTGCTGACCTTTCAGAAAGTTAATTCATATTTTAAAGTTCTGTAGTGTTATAGCTTGCACTCTGAATTACTTCTCTTGATTTCAGTGAGTCTGTGTATTTCTTCTGAGAAAAAAAAATGCTATTTCCACTAAATACAAAGTATTTAGCACAGTATCTGTACATATTGGCTCTCAATATGTTTAACTGTTATTATTATTATTATGCAGTTTGGGTTCAACATTTCTATTGTTATTAAGCAATTTTACAATGATAGCACATTTAACCAATCTACCAAGAATAAAATTCCTTTACACACAAGATCAATAATACTAACAAAATAAATATTAAAAAGATTAAAATCCATAGCTAGTAGCTGAAATGTTGGTTGAGAGGGTTCAAGAAGAAGGTAGTTTTAATTCTTAACTTACATGGCAAAACACTATCTCACACTTCATATAACAATTACTGAGTCACTTCCCCAAATGTTCACATATGTTTATCCCTCTCCTTCATCTCTCAACCAATTTAAAAATCTGTAACCCATTAAGACAAAGCAAACAAGAATAAAACAGTCTCTTCTATTTGCCTAACAAACTTAATGGTCACAATAACAAAAAACTATCAAGGAAGAGAAATTTACACACAAAATAAACTAAGAATCACTGCCCAAATATAATTCCTTAAAGTGGGTTAGGATTATGTTCATATTCTCTAAGCCTACTGACATCCTAATCAAATCTGTTTGTCCTTAAATGCAAGCATCTCGATTTTTTATTCTAATTCAGTATTCAACATTTTTCTTAATTACTATTACTACCACAATATTATTTTGTTGTCATTACAAAGGTCATTATTCTCCCTACTGTCAAATGGTCTTCCATAGACTGACTATAGTTTTCTAATAGAAAATATATTTAGAAAATAAGTTAGAACTTTATAAGACAAACAAATGCTTACAAAATAATTCTTGTTTTGTTTTAAAAAGCATTGTCCATGTCTCCTCTACCACTTATTTTCAACATCATACTAGAAGTCCTGGCTAACGCAATAAGCCAAGAAAATGAAATAAAGGGTATACAGATTAGGAAAGAAGAAATAAAACTGTCTTTGTCTACAGATGGCATGACGGTCTTGTAGAAAATTCAAAGAATCAACAAGAAACCTCTTGGAACTCATAAGTGACGAAAGACAAAGTTTATTTAGCAATGTAAAAGAGCCAGTATAGCCAACCAACATTTAAGGAGAAGAACAAGCTTAGAGGATACTTCCTAACCCCCAACCTCAAGATATACTATAAAGTTACAATAATTAAGACAGTGTGGTATTAGCAAAAGAACAAACAGATCAATAGAACAGAACAGAGGGCCAAGAAACAGACTGAAATAGCCAACTGATCTTTGACAAAAAAAAAACAAAGGCAATAAAATGGACCAAAGATAATCTCAACAAATGATGCTAGAACACTGGATATCTATATGCAAAAAAATGAATCTAGACTTTACACCCTTCACAAAAGTTAACTCAACATGAATCAGACGTAAAGGTGAAATGCAAAACTATAAAACTACTAGAAGACAGCAATAAAAGAAAACCTAGATAGCTGGGTATGGAGATAACTTTTTAGACATACCAAAGGCAGGATTCATGAGAGAAATAATAAGCTACACTTCATTAATATTCATTAAAATTTAAAACTGCTGCTCTCCAAAAGAAATCGTCAAAGAAATGAGAAGACAAGCCACAAACTGGGAGAAAATATTTGCCAAAGATACATCTGATAAATAGCTGTTACAAAAATATACAAACAACTCTTTAATCTCCTCAATAAGAACGAAACAACCCAATTTTAAAACGGGCTGAAGACCTTAAGAGACATCTCACCCCAGTGGACATACAAATGGCAAACCAGCACATAAAAATATGTTCCATATCACGTCATCAGAGAGATGCAAATTAAGAGGACTATAAACCTATTAGAATGACAACATCCAGGGCACTGACAACATCAACTGCTAGAGAGGACGTGTAGCAGCAGAAACTCTCATTCACTGATGGTAGAAATCCAAAATGGTACAGGCACTTTGGAAGATAGTTTGGCAGTTTCTTACAAAATTACTAGAATTTTAATCACTTGATCCAGCAAATGCATTCCTTGGGATATACCCAAAAGGAATTGAACACTACGTCCACACAAAAATCTGTAAATAGGTGTTGATAGCACCTTTATTCATAAGTGCCAAAACTCAGAAGCAACCAAGACATCCTTTAGTAAGTGCATGGGTAAATAAACTGGTATATCTAGACAACAGATTATTCAGTGCTAGAAAGAAATTAGCTATCAAATCATGAAAAAACATAGAGAAATCGTAAATGTATATTACTAAGTGAAAGAGGTCAATCTAAAAAAGGCTAACTATATGACATTCTGGAAAAGGCAAAACTATGAAGACAGTAAAACGATCTGTGGTTGCCAGAGGTTGGAGACTGGGGAAGAAGGAGGGATGAAAAAGTGAGATACACAGGAGTTTTAGGGCATTATCCATTATAATGATGGATACACTTCATTATACATTTATCCAAACCCATAGAATGAATCCTAATACAAACTATAGACTTTGGGTAATTATGATGTATCAATGTAGGTACCACATTGGTAGGAATACTGATAATGATGGAGGCAATGCATGTGTGGAAGCAAGGGATACATAAAAAAATCTCTGTACTTGCCTCTCAATTTTGCTGTGAAATCTAAATCTACTCCAAACAAAAAGGTATGCTATTTTTAATGGTAAAGTATCATGCAAAAATATGTATAGAACAAGAAAAACCAGAAGAAAAACTTTCAATGTATTAATAAACATGTGGATGGAGTACGAGGACAGGGAAGAGGTAAGGTTCTAGATAATGACAGAGATCACATAAAATCCCAATTGATATTATGCTCTCCAAACTCTGCTTTCAACCAGATTTACTCAAGCAGAAATTCTTAAAGAAATAACTTGATGCTCAAAGCAATTATTTACTTTGAACTGAGAAAGAAGAAACTCACGTGAAAAACAATTTGAAAATATTAATGCTAGGCTACAGAACAAGTATTGTGTGTGCATGTGTGTAAATGCTGATCAATAAACATTTACTATACACTATTACGTAAAATTAAGAGACAATATTAACCAATGTTTTCCCCCATTACCAGTTTAGAACTCCAAATGCCTTAAAAATGTAGGTCTATACTCATTTCTGACAAATTAAAGTACAGAAGCATTAGAGGTCAAGAAATTAAGACTGAGTCATATGCTTTCAAGTATATGTCTTAATTCCAATGTCAGATATCTGGTCATTTTCAAAGAACAAATTCATGAAGGTTTTGTTTTTCTAACTACTTTCAATCTAATCAGTGTGTGTTTAGCTTACTATACATATCCAATGCTCAAAGCTTTTAAAACTAGTATTTTAGATGTTGTCAGTATGGTTGTCAGTATGTTAGATGTTGTTAGTATTTTATAGGCTTGATTATTTTTAAAATAATTTGCAAAGAATTTTATTTAAAGTTTATTGTGTCAAAGAGAATAAAGAAATAAAAAGAAAAAATATGTGAATTTACTCAATAAATCAGCAAAGCATAACTGACAAACATAAACATAAAAGCAACTAATATTTAGGAATGCCATGCCCAATTGGCTCAAGAAGAAAACAGTTTATCTTGAAGAAAAGTTTCCCAAATTAGATTCTGATAAACAAAACGATACTTATTTAGACATAAGGTCAAAGGGCCACAGGCTTCTAAATCAGTGTAGAGAGATCCTGGACTGGACTGAGAGAAACTTAAATCACCTCCATTAAAATTTTAAGAAAATTTCTATTATTAAGTTAGCCTCTCTTCCTACTGTCATGATTCTGACCCTGGACAAGGTGCTACCTCATCTCCACATTCTATTAATCACTGTATCTCTGACCTCTTCCTACTATAGTACCCCTGCTGATATTATCAGGCATCAAGTCTAACTTCTGCTGAACTGACCCAGCTTTTCTTAGCCTTCGACAAGTAATTATTAACTTTCAACTGTTGCTACCTGACCAAGCTTTAAATTGGACTATTAACCATGTTACCTTCCACACAATATCTATCGCAACCTGCAGTCAACTATGTTAAATTAAGAAAGACCTTCTGGCCAGGCACGGTGGCTCATACCTGTAATCCCAGCACTTTGGTAGGCCGAGGTGGGCAAATCACAAAGTCAGGAGTTCGAGACCAACCCAGCCAACATGGTGAAACCCCGTCTCTATTAAAAATATAAAAAATTAGCTAAGCGTATCAGTGGATGCCTGTAATCCCAGCTACTCAGGAGACTGAGACAGGAAAATTGCTTGAACCCAAGGGGTGGAGACTTCAGTGAGTCAAAATGGTGCCACTGCACTCTGGCCCGGGCAACAGAGTGACACTCCATCTCAAAAAAAAAAAGAAAGATCTTCTATTATTTGAAATAATAATTAAGTACAATTAGAAGATTTTTATTTCATAAAACATTTAGGGAAGGGAGAAAAAGTTATCAGTAATACAACTATATTCAACCCCAACCAAAATATTATATCCAATCAGTAGAGCAACATAAATTCTCCCAATAATGACAACACATCTTCCACTCAATACGTCTTTACAAAGCAATTAAAAAAAAATGAAGAAAAAATAACTGTAATTAATATATGAAGACATTAACATAATAGTGTGAAAAATTAAGGTTACAACTTACAGTGTGCCCCACAGTACCCTAAAATTACAGGCATCCCTCAGTCTACAGAGGGATTGGTTCTAGGACACCCCACATGCCAAAATCTGCATATACTCAAGCCCTGCAATTGTTCTTGTGGAATTTGCATATAAGAAAAGTTGGCCCTCTGTGTCCACAGGTTTTGCATCCAGGAAACAGTATCATTAGCTGCATCTGGTTGAGAAGCAATCTGTGTAAAAACTGATCTGCACAGTTCAAACCCAAGTTGTTGAAAGGTCAACTGTACTATGTACTACTCTTACATGGCATGTAAGTTCCAAATAATTTTTTACCAAAACACCCCTAAAAAAAGTTATATTTTTCCTTCTCTGAGCAATTATGCAAATAAAGTAAACTTTTAAAAAGACAACCATTTCAAAACTTTATATCATTATTATAGATGGATAGATGTTCCCAATTAGAACATGCGACTATAAAATGGGAAAGAGTACTTAGGTTTTTTAATGCCTCTTTAAAACTCATTCTGAGAAAATAAATGTTTTATTACTTTAGATGAGAGACTAGAAAACTTTTAAACTACATGTCTGAATACTGGCTATGACCTTGGACCTATTTTATCCACAACATTAATTCTAAAGACTTGAAGAACTATGTTAAAGATATACCTTTGGGACCCTTACTATTCAATTGGTCAAATCACTAAGTCCCTATGGCACACCTGGACCTTATTAAGATTGTTGTTTTAATTCTTACAGTAAAGACAGCAGAAGTACAACTTGTAAGACTAAAAATACTATTTTAAGTCTATTTTTATTTACACACACATACTAGAAAATAATTTCACTTCTTGAATTTTTGAGAAAATCTTACAGAAGCAGAAAGCTAAAATAAGTGCTACGTTGTATCGCACTAGGCTTAAAAATGACTTTCTCCCATTTTTCTTATGAATATTTGGATGCTTTTGAAATAGTAACAGAAAATATACTTCTTCCATTTCTGGCAAAGCTATAGCAAGAGGGATTGATTTTTTCACCTGCCTGAAACAAACAAAAGGAAACAAAATATATGAAACAATTTTCAGGACTCTGGTCATCAGGATAGAGAAAACATTGTTGCTTAAGAGACATGAAACAAAGTGAGCCCTATGACTGTTCCACCCTACTCCCTTGAGAGAGATTCAAGACTGAGGCACAGAGAGAGAGTATAGGCAGAGATCAGCCGACTCATGAGCTTCATGAGCTACGGAGATGAAGCAGAAAGTCCAGATAGCCAAGGCAGCTATAATCAGAGGGCAGAGTACTGGAGAGGAAGGAGTTACACAAAGAGAAGCATGGAAATCTAAAGATTCCCCTTGAGTATTCAGCTGAGTGCTGACCAAATCCTATGTGTAAAGACATTACCAGAGGCTGGGAAGAGTTTCTATCTAAAAGTATAATGAGAACTACAGGACAGTTCTCCAAATGGTCTTAAGAGCCCAGCTTTCCTCTATTTTTCACATGCAGTTCTCTCGAGAATAACTGTACAATGTGATGGGAATGCAATATTCTGAGATAGGGAGGGACTGGCTGGGATAGCACAAGCTCCATTCCAGTCTCCCTTAGAAACAGGATGTCTTTCTGAGCTTTAGCCTAGAGCATCATATGGCCCCAAAGTATAAAACCTAAGGTAGACAATTTTCCAGGGTCCTTCAACTGCAGGGCAAATGATGCACACACAGTCAAAACTCTGTCTGTCCCATGAAGCTTCCCTGAGCCGTGGGCAACCAGCAATGAATCCAAGGTTTCTGTTGTCCCTTGCCACCTGCCTGTAAGTAATAAATCTGTTTCATGTAACTTATGTCCCATATTTCATGTAAAATATATTCCATCTCATCAAACTCAAGTTGATACGTTAGGACACAGCGAACCTGCTTCATAAGAGCAGTATCTTCTACTCATACAGGACCAGGAATAGTGCCTATTCCCACCAGCCAGAATGAAAAAAACTTGTAATTCATAAGATATTATGTAGAGTACTCAGATGTTCTTGCAATAGTAGGGAATAATTATCCCTACACTGAATGCTGCTCTGATCCTGCCTAACAAATCTTATAATCAAGAACATAAAAGATCAAAATACTAGCTTGCATCACAGCCAGAACAAACCTCAATGACAGTCACAGGAAGACAAAATTATCCAGCACCCAACAAAATGCACAATGCCTATCATCCAATGAAACATTTCAAGGCATGCAAAAAAGCAGGAAAATAATCCAAACCAACCCAGAACTGATACCGATGTTAAAATTAGCAGAGAAGCACATTAAGCTGTAATCTACATATTCAAGATATTAATCATAAAGATATAAAAAGAGCCCAACTTAAAAGATGAAAACTACCACATATGAAATGGAAAATACAATGGAATTAACAACAGAGGAAAAGATTAAACTTAAAGCCATTCCAAAGCAGCAATCTAAAAAGAAGACAAATTAAAAATTGTTCAGAGAGTCAATGAACTATGGGATAACTTTAAGTGGCCTATTAAATGTGTAATTACAGTAATATACAAGTCAGGGAGAATGGTTATACTAGCAGTATACAAGTTGGGGAGAAAGGATGTATAAAATATCTAATAATATAGTACATGCCAAAGTTAGTTGTACAGAAATAATGACAAGAAGATCAATACTGATTTCAATGATCAGACACAACTTTATAGTGTAGATTAATGCTTATAGTAGATCCTCCGAACGAACGTTTTGATTGGTGAAGAAGAAAAAAGAGATGGCAGTGGTTAGAATGCAAGAGGAAAAGAAAGGAGGGACTGGACAAGGGTAACCAATACTGAACAGAACGCAAAGAATAAAAGAAAAGGATCTTGAATGTAGAAAGGGAAAAACTGAAAATTAACGAAGTATTTTCAATATCATGGTAGAAATGAAAAAAGACTACAAGAAATGAAGGCATAGATAACAGACTTATGAGGGAATAAGTCTGGCTATGAGGATTACAATTGTATTATTAAATTAATCTTTGGGACAATACATGGAAAATAAATGGTTTCAACTTTCAGCAAAGTTTTAAAACAACTCAGAAAGTAGGTGATGTATACATAATTATTAATGACTTACTTGGCTATCTCAGTGGAAGTATATAATAATGCTCTAATCATGCTACTCGCATGGTGAAAATATACTTCATATTATTTCAGTAAGTGATAAACAGTGTTTAAAAGCATACTAATACATTGGTTGGGTATGGTGACTCACACCTGTAATCCCAGCACTTTGGGAGGCTGAGGTAGGCAGATCACCTGAGTTCAGGAGTTCAAAACCAACCTGAGAAACATGGAGAAACCCCATCTCTACTAAAAATACAAAAATTAGCCAGGCATCGTGGCATGTGCCTGTAATCCCAGCTACTCGGGGGGCTGAGGCAGGAGAATCTGTTGAACTCGGGAGGTGGATGTTGCAGTGAGCCAAGATGGCACCATGCACACTAGCCTGGGCAAGAGAGCAAGACTCCATCTCAAAAAAAAAGAAAATTTTTTAAAGCACATGAATATATAATACAGAGTTTATGTTAAACATTATCTATAGGTTAATGAAGCCAAAAATGTTCATACCCCCAAATCTGACCTTTCCTCATACTGAAAATTTATAAGCACTATAGCTAAGTGGTTAAGTACATGGGCTCAAGAACCACAAAGCCTGAGCTTGAAACCTGATGACAACACTACTGGCTGCCTAACTGAAGTAAAATAATTCATCTTGCTTCATGTCCCTGATGTTTAAAACGAGGATTACTGATAGCACCTATATCACCTGTTTGTTCTAAGGCCCGAGTTAATACATTTACAATAATTCAGAAAAGTGCTGTGTTAGTCCATTTTGCATAGCTAGAAAGGAATACCTGAAATTCGGTAATTTATAAAGGAAAGAAGTTTATTTGGCTAGCAGTTCTGCAGGCTGTACAAGCATAACATCAGCTTCTGATGAGGCCTAAGGAAGCTCACAAACATAGTGACCGGCAAAGGGGGAGTCAGTCTATCACAAGGTGAGAGGGAGCTAGAGAGAATGAGCAGTTGTTAAACAACCAGTTCTCACATGAACCAATGCTAAGAATTCACTTATTACCATGAGGAGGGAACTATGCCATTCACAAGGGATCTACCACCAACACCTCCTACCAGGTCCTACTTCCAACAATGGGGATCACATTTTGACATGAGATTTGGAGAGGACAGATATCCACACCATATCAAGTGCTATTCACACAGAAAAAGCTTCATAAGCATTAGTTGTTACTGCTATTATAACATGCAACTGTCTGCCTTGAGAGCGACACTGTTAAATGAATAGGAAAATTAACAGACCCAAACTGAATTTCTGACTTTCTTTTCAAAACCTATTCTTGCTCTACTTTTTCCCATTTTAGTAAGTGGAAAACAACTATTCAAGTCAAGAATCTAGAAAGTATTTGTTATTACCTCCCTTCCTCAGCTCCTACATCTCCAAGTCGAAAGGATAACTTTATTTCTCTTCTTTCCATCTACACTATTAGCTGCCTAGTCAAGCCATCTATATCTCTTACCTAGACTACTAAAGCTGGCTCCTGAAGGTTTTCCCCATTTCCTCTGCATTATTGGAAGAGTAATTACTTTAAAATATAAAAGAGATCATGTCACCTCCTTGCTTTAACTTTTGACCATCTACTCTTGGCACTTAAAAAGTAAACTTCTTAACATTACTAAGAAGGCGCTATAATGTTCTGGCCTCTGCCTACCACTCTAATCTTATCATAACCCTTTTCCCCTTGGCGCATTCTGCATTTTAACTAGAATATTCCTCCCCTACACAGAACTTTTGTGTCTGGAAAATTCTCACTTAAAAGTCAGATCTCCATTGAAATGTAGATTTCCCAAGTCAAAAGTAAAGCTTTTCCCAATTATTCCCTCACAACAACCTATTATTTTCCTCTAGAGCACTTATGACAATAATATTTATACATTTAACTGTATGTTTATTTACTTGATACTTCCGTCTTCTACTAGAACAAACAATGACTAGAAGTATTCACAACTTGCTCATATTTCTCCAGAGTTTTGTACACTGCCTGTTGCATAGTAACTAACCAACAGGTTATTTTGGTAAAAAAATTAATAAATTAATAGATTAAACTTTGTCCAAAAATCTATTTTATATGACATGTTTTATAGGAGAAAGCTTTTCTATGTAAGCATAACTTTTTAAATACATAAATACAGACATAATGAACCCTCAATTTATCTGAACCATTAAAAATTGAAAAACTATTTTTCATAAAAAGCTTTAAAAAACTAATTTAATTAAAACCTCAAATTATTAAGCTACAAAACTCCCAGGAATGATCTGTTCATTTCTGGCAACTTTTAAATCTTCAAACATTTTTTTCTAAAATAACCCAGAAAAGGACCTAATGATACCAAAAATAAAAACAACTACCATTTTTTCACCACCTCCTATATACCAAGCATCATACTTTCATAAAGTACTTTAAAGGTAAGAACTCGGCATGGCATAGTTTATATCAGATCTTCCAAAACAAATTACAGGCTGGTTGCAATGGCTCACTTTTATTCCAGCACTCTGGGAGGCCAAGGCACACAGACTGCTTGAGTCCAGGCGTTTGAGATCAGCCTGGGCAACATGGTAAAACCCCATTTACAAAAAAATACAAAAAACAAATTAGCCAGGCATCCAGACACTGTGGAGCACACCTGTTCTCCTGGCTACTTGGGTGGCTGAGGTGAGCAGATCGCTTGAGCCCAGGAGGTAGAGGTTACTGTGAGCCAAGACTATACCACAGCACTCCAGCCTGGGCAACAGAGCAAAATCCTGTCTCAGAAAAGTAACAAACAAACAACAAAACAAATTATAAACACTTTGAAGAATCCCTCACATAAAGCCATATGGCCAACTTGGGTTCAGGGAAATTCCTTCTATTCCAGAATATTTAAAAATAGTAAATAAAGTTCAAAACAAAAATAAAATGTTAGTGGAGGAATTGGCAAGAAACAATTTATTTTCCTAGATGCTGGGAGAGAAAAGAAAGTTAGAATCCAGGGGAGAAAGAAAACAAGAGCTGATGTTCACTCATGAAGTCTCTCACTAGGCCTCATGGCCTAAAGCTTGGGTTTTGTATAATAAGCAGGCTGGGTTTGACTTTGCTGTAAACTGTCTTTGCCGTTAACCTGCTATAAGACTTCTCTGGGGATCCTCTGGAATTCCTCACCTGCAAAATTGAAGACTACAGAGATAAAGGCCTGAAGCCAGAGCAGAGTGAAAAGTAAAATCAGAAACTTCTGTGTAAACCATTAGGAAGCCGTACATTGGAATTATCTAAGATAATTTTAAAATATCCATAAATGTCATCTATCATCTCTTTTACAATACAATTGGTGACCTCCTAAATACTAAGTCAGATGCTTTTAACAGAACATTAATAGAGTTGGGTCTAACTCAAAATTTAAATGGAATTTTTAGAGAAGCACTATGAAATAACAGAGAAGCATTATGAAGTGAAATCTACCCCTACCAAAAAGATCAGGTCTACATTAAATTAAGCTAAAGTTGATTCGTTCTTTCCTATTACATCCTCATTAGAAACAGAGAGATTTTATACTTACTTCAAACCTTTCTAAAAAAGGTTTTAGAATCAGAATTTTGATCATGGCTTGGCTCGACCATTAACTCACTTTTGGTAGGACACTGATTGTATTACTTAAGTTGTCTAAGGCTATATGCTCATTTGTGAGATGATAATGATTATGATAAGTGACTTATCAAAAACAAGCTACTCAGATACGCATTTTTTTCTTCTTAATATTGTAAAGATGTTTTAAAAACTTTAAGAACCTAATTTATAGAAGTTATAATAACATTAGCTTACAGATCCAGTACATTACTTATAAATCCCAATGTGGCAGGAGGCTGTCATCTTGAGGCAAATTTAACATTAATTTAAAATTTTAATTTTAATTAGCCACTATTAACCTCATGTTAAACCTCTCTTTATACTATACTTTTCCTCCCTAAATTTCATCTTTAGGTTTCTAATTGATCAGTTTATGAAAATTGATCCACATGCTAATCTTATCCTATACCATTCTCCAAGGCACTGCTTCTCCAACTTTAACATGCATATGGATCCTTTCAGAATCTTGTTAAAATGCAGAGTCTGAATCAAAATGTAAACAGTTTTAAATGCCCCAATTAAAAGTTACAGACTGAATAAATGGATTAAAAACACAAGCTCTAGCTATATGCTGCCTACAAGAAACTTGTACTACCTGTAAAGACACATACAGGCTCAAAGCAAAGGTATGCAAAAATATATTCCACGTAAATGGAAACCAAAAGAGTGTGGGAGTAGCTATTTTTGTATCTGACAAACAGACTTTAAATTTAATAAGAAAATAAAAAGAGACAAAGTCATTACACAATGATAAACTGCACTCTAAATAGCTAAAGCAATCCAAAGCAAAAAGTACAAAGCTGGAGGCATCACATCACCCAATTTCAAACAATGCAATAAGGCTACAATAACCAAAACAGCATGGTGCTTCACAAAAGTAGACACATAGGACAATGGAACAGTACAGACAATCCAGAAATAAATCCATAAATCCAACCGGTTTTCAACAATGGTGCCAAAAACAAACACTGGAGAAAGCACACTCTCTTCAATAAACAGTGCTGGGAAAACTGACTATCCATACACAGAAAGTGAAACTAGACCCTGTCTCTCACCACATACAAAAATTAACTCAAAATATAATGACTTTTAGTGTAAGACCCAAAAATAATGACTTTTACTAAAAAAAAAACCACAGGAAAAATATTTCAGGACATTGGTCTGGGCAAAGATTTTACTAGTAAGACTTCCAAGGCATAGACAACAAAAATAAAAGTAGACAAATGGGATGATATAAAATTTAAACGCTTCTGAACAGCAAAGCAAACTATCAAGAGAGTGAAGAGACAGCCCATAGAATGGGAGAAAATACTTGCAAACTATTCATCCAACAAGGAACTAATATCCAAAATATACAAAACCTCAAACAACTTAAGAGCAAATAAATAATCTAGTGTTAAAATGAGCAAAAGATCTGAATAGACATTTCTAAAAAGTAAATATACAGATGGCCAACAAGTATCTGAAAAAATGTGCAACATCACTAACCATCAGGGAAAAGCAAATTAAAACCACTGTGAGATACCATCTAATCCCAGAATGACAAGTATCAAATGACCAAAAAAAAAAAAAAAAAAAAAAAAACACACACACACACACACACAAACAAATATTGATGAGAATGTGAAGAAAACAGAACTCTTACACGCTACTGGTGGAAATATAAATTATTACTCCCATTATGGACAACAGTATGGTGGTCCCTCAAAAACTAAAAATCAGAACTACCAAATGATCCAGCAATCAATCCCACTACTGATTATTTATCCAAAGGAAAGGAAATCAGTATATTAAAAAGATATCTGCACCCCTATGTTTACTACAATGCTATTCACAAAAGCCAAGATATGAAATCAATCTAAATGTCCAGCAACAGATAAATGGATAAAGAAAATGGGGCATATATACATAATGGAATACTATTCAGCTATTTAAAAAAATGAAATCCTGTCATTAGAAGCTTTATGAATCAGCCCAGAGAACATTATCTTAAATTTAAAAAAACTCAAGCACAGAAAGATAAAAACTGTATGTTCTCAAGCATATGTGAAAAAAAAAAATGAGCTGACAGAAGTAGAGAGTGGAATTTTGGTTATTAGAGGCTGTGAAGTATAGGGGGAAGGAGAGGACAGGGAAAGGTTGGTTAATATATTCAAATTTACAGCCAGATAGGAGGAGTAAGTTCTAGTGTTCTATAGCACTGTGAAGTAAATACAGTTAACAATAAGTTACTGTATATGTTCAAAGACCTAGAAGAGAAGATTCTGGATGCTCCCAACACAAAGAAATAATAAATATTTGGGGTGGATATGCTAATTACCCTGATCTGATCATTACACATTGGGTAAATACATGGAAATGTCATTCTGTACTCCATAAGTATATATAATTATTATATGTCAACTAAAAGATTTAAAAATATGAATGGAATGAAAAGATTGTGGATGCTTTTTTAATATAAAAGACAGAAGTAGTAACAAAACATAGTGTTACAATGTCACATTAAGTCTAAATGGTATATTTCTGGAATACTAACATACCCAGAAAGAAGTTTTTTTTAAAAAATATACTCAGATCAGGATGCATATAAGGAGAGCACTCTGCCTTTAAGTGAATGTTCTGCTGACACTGATAATTTTATAACTAACTACACACCAATACATTTGTTCTCTAACTACCCAAACATAAAAATACTTTTATGAGGTTCACAATTAAGAATGCTAAAGAAATATTAAGTTCAACATCAATTAAGCATGCAAATATTTTAAATTCCCACAGAAATATTAAAACAGTTAAGTCACTGTGTTTGATTAGACTTCCTATAAGTACTTGTTGAAACAACATTTTCTCACAAAATACTGCCCCTGCAACAGAGAGGACAAACTAGTGACATTATCTATCATGAGATTTGATTCAGCACATCTGCTTATTAAGATGACAGTCCCCTTCCTTATTCCCATTCCTGGTTTTTCCTTCCAAAACCTGCATTGTCATTTTAAGAAAGATCTCTTCTCTAATAAAATAAGCGTTGTTTTTTTTTTTCCTGGTGTTAGGATATACTTACATAAATGGCTTACACTTTTTATAATGTACTCTTCCAAGTGTTGCTTAAGGAAAAAAAAATCCACTTTAAGATTAAGCCTCCCACACAATATGGCATGTATAATCGTAAGAACAGATCACCAAAGGTGAACGCTTCCAGTACAAATTAGCTTGGTATCTGCTACCCACCCTCCAGCAGCCGATTTCATTTCAAAACAATGATCATATTTTAAAATTCTTCTTTCTTACACTGTGTATATATTTACCATCTGTAGGACCTAGTTTTGCCCTCTGGAGCTACAAAGAATAAATAAGCCATAACCATACAAGACACATTTTTATAATTCAAAGGGAACAACAATGAGCCCATTATTTTTCATTTTCCAAGCTAAGCTTGGCAAATTACTTCCAGTAATCCTCATGTAGCATGACTTTCACTTTTTTCCATCACTGTCCATCTTCTCTGCACTAGCTCTAGCTTTCAAATCTAAAGTGAGTTTTGTTAGTTCTGTATTACATTACAAAATGACTATGAACATAAACCAAAAAAGGAAAAGAATTCAACATAGATCTGAATTCTACAAGAACTGTGATCAAATATTAAATGTTTAATGTCTTACATTGCTTTTAAAAGACTTCTAAACTAAAATATACTATTTAATTTCATTTTTATGATATGAAATCTCAGTGTGTTTGCATTAGATTTGTTTAGAACAGTTCTAGTTTATTCCTACTGCCATGAGGTAAATTTTACTAGCATCTCCTTTCATTTTCAAACGTATTCTAGTTCTATTATTGATTATATGGTCGCCCAGCTATAGGTATCTTTACATGTTGTTGAAATAAAAATGAAAATATACAGACAAATCTCTAAATTTAACTTTTTATTTGGGAAGCAAGAATTGCAATTTGCGGTATATACAAATTGAGTGGTGTTTGGTATGTCTGAAAAACAAAGAGAAGATTGTAGGTTTTCTAAAAAAGGAGAATTGTTGCATATCATTTTTAAAGAAAGGTCATTGGCTCTAGTAAAGTCCTTGGGGAGCTGGTGAGTGACTATAACGGGGAAGACTAATTTTAGAGTTGCAGCAGGTTGTTCCAGCAGCTATGAGATAAACTGGTTTCCGGTCATAGCAGGCAGTTTCAGCAGCAGACTTGCAGAGAATTACATTCTTAGAGCAACGCTGTATGACCAGTGTGTTATTCTCCTAGCCTCTTGACTCTGTTTTAGCTGGGTGTGCCAAGATTGACCCAATTTGTACGATCAACTTTCACAATGTTATTTATAGCATCTTTGACAGTCTCTTTAAGCTTTAATTTTTAATTGCCATTTAAAATGTAAATATAAATTTTTAGAAACTTAAAGTCATTGATATTCAAAATGGTCAAAATGTCCTTTATTATAGCATGAAGGTAAGTATCTTCAACCCATTTCCAAAAAACAATAAAAAACAAATTCGTAAAAAACTGGTTTAAGTCTCATCCTTCAAGTAGCTCAATGGATTTTTAATTTCCTACCAAAAGAAAGCTAGTCCATCAACTAATGAAGTAACACAGTCTCTCACAGCTAAACAGGCAAGAATTCTGAACACATCATTCAAAAACTCTGATTCATTGCTTTACCAGGAAATCGCTATTTAGAAAAATTAAAATGGAAACTTTAGTAATAGTTAAGTTCAAATAAAGCAATTTAATTATAACTTCTAAATTTCAAGAGGAAAAAGCTGAGATCCATTTCAAAATCTGAATCAGTAACTTTATTCAGCAATTATGTCAATTCACAATACATTATTGAATATTTAAATCATAAATTTGATTATCCCTTTATAACACTTTTCCCAATGTAAAATTCATTGCACTCTTGCATACGAAAGCAGTTTTTAAAGCCTAAACATGTATAATTTCCACCAAAAATACATGAACTATGCATAGTATTTGCAAAAGTGCATCTCAGAATAATTTTTTTTTTTAAAGGCAGAGTCTCACTCTATCACCCAAGCTAGAATGCAGTGGCACACTCTCAGCTGATTGCAACCTCCACGTCCTGGATTCAACTGATTCTCCTGCCTCACCCTCCCAAGTAGCTGAGATTACAGATGCCACCATGCCAACCATCACCATGCCCGGTTAATTTCTGTATTTTAAGCAGAAATGAGGCTCTACCATGTTGACCAGGCTGACCTCTAACTCCTGACCTCAAGTGATCCGCCTGCCTCAGCCTTCCAACATGCTGGGATTATAGCTGTGAGCCAACACACCTCACCCTCAGAAGAATTTTTGAAATAAAATATATATTATCCTGTTACAAGGAAGCAATGAATGTACACACATATATTACTTAGCTTTAATATTTAAATTACTTGCCACATAAAAATTCCATTTGACTTAAAAAAATAAGTTTGAATATCATTGCAAAATAAAATCAAGTAATTCTCATTGAGGAATCTTGATACAACATTGGCCACATGACAAAGCAGCCTTAGTCCTGTTAAGGCAATGTGTTAAAAATCAAATACACAAAACGTACTTTACAAAATTCCTATTAATTCCAAATATAAAGTAATACAAGTTTATATGCAAATAAGTATATATCCCAAAATTTATTCAGTTTGACTATGTCCCATAAAATGTGTATTTTAAATGACAATGTGCTATTTTGAAAACCATTAATTGTTATTGATAAATTTACAGTAAGTATAAAAATTTTCTAAATAATTCAAGAAATATTTAAATTAAAATGAAGCACTTAAGAAAAACAACCATCCCAATGTTAAACTCTCTTTTCTCCTTCAAAATAACCTTAAAATATAATAACACTAGAATAGTTAGTTTCACAGCAGGAGACATTCCTTATAATTGAAAAGTATAAAGTTGAATATGTTTATTAGGTTCTAATTGGATGATTGCTCTAAATGTTTTCCAAGTGATTTACACCTAGATAAAAACCATTTGAACACAAAGTGTAACATCTAGCTTAAAATAATGTTTCGCTGATCCATTTCTCTGTAGTATAAACTCTCAAATTCTTAAGAGAAAATGAAACAATGTTAGCTATCAAATAAAACCTAGCTCTCATGGAAGCAACTATGGTTCAAACCTTAAAATTAAGCTTTGTGAGACAGTTATCAGAAAAAAATGCCACTTATAAATTGCTCTCTAGGGGTAAAGAGGTAGCTGAATGCTTTACTAAATAATACCGAGTATCCAGACCCACTCTAAACAGTTAAAAATAGAAAACAATCTTTCGGTTACAGGAAAGGGCCTAAGCAAAAGAGGGTCTGATGAAGGCTTTTTAGGGAATAAATGAGAGCAGGATAACAACAGGACATGCAAGAAAGTAAATTGAGCACTAAAGTATAACGCCTCTGGACAACTCCATAATCTATACAACTTACCCATACTCATCATATTTTTTATAATTGTATATTTTGGGTAGCAACAATGAAGAATGCAAAAGATGGAATCTCTATAGATTGAGAGAAAGAGAGAGACGGAGAAACAAGAGGAAGGGTAGGAGGGAGTAAGGAATTAGGGAGATATTATAAATTACTAAGGCCAGTCACTGCTGAATGTCAGTGAGCTTCCCTTGAGAGCAAATGCTGAAATTCCATTTAGGTCCATCCAATACAGTAAAGGATTCAAACAAAAAAGTCTGCAATAACTTCCAGGAACAAAGGATCACCAAAAAATGGCATGGAAGTACCTGAAATTACCTAAGAAGAGGACTGGCTCAGCCAGCTTCTTCATTTCCACCTTCTACTATGAAGATAATATGCTTCCCCCTCCTATCACCCTCATATTTTAAACTGTCAGGAAAGTTGCAAGATGACATGTTCTGGAGAAAAATTATTATTATTTCTGTTATGGTAATCTGTAGCCAGTGATCTTTGATGATACTTTTGTGGCTGTTTTGGGGCACCACAAATGGTGCACATAACATGGCAAACTTAATGTGTGTGTTCAGACTGCTCCACCAACCATTCCCCACCTTCATTCTTCTCAGGCCTTCCTACTACCTAAAGCATAAAAATACTGAAATTAGGCCAGTGAATAACCCTACAATGACCTCTAGGTGTTCAAGTGAAATGAAGAGTCACACGTCTCTCACTTTAAATCAAAAGCTAGAAATGATTAAACTTAGTGAGGAAGGCATGTGGCAAGCCCAGACAGGCCAAAAGTTAGACCTCTTGTACCAAACAGTTAGACAAGTTGTGAATGCAAAGGAAAATTTTTTCAAGGAAATTTAAAGTGCTACTCCAGTGAACACACGAATGATAAGAAAGCAAAACACCCTTACTGCCGATATAGATAAAGGTTAAATAGTTTGGATAGCTCAAATCGATAATATCATTCCCTTATAATCCAAAACCTAATCCAGAGCAAGGCCCAAACTCTTCAATTCAATGAAGGCTGAAAGGGGTGAGGAAGCTACAGAAGAAAATTTTAAAGCTTGCAGAGGTTCGTTCATGAGGTTTAAAGAAAGAAGCCATCTCCATAAGTCCAAGATGAAACAGCCAGTGCTTATGCAGCAAGAAGCTGCAGCACGTCACCCAGATTTAGCTAGCACAATTGACGGAAGTGGCTTTAGCAAACAGAGATGTTCAGACTAGACCAAACATCCTTCTACTGGAAGGAGATGCCAGGGCTAGAGAAGTCGATGACTGGTTTCAAATGACAGGCTGAATCTCTCGGTAGCGGCTAACGCCGCTGGTGACTTGAAGTTGAAGCCAGTGCTCATTTACCATTCTGAAAAGCCTAGGGTCCACCACAATTAAGCTAACCCTATTTTGCCTGAGCTCTATAAACGGAACAACAAAAGCCTGGATGAAAAACAGCCCACATTTAAAGCATAGTTTACTGAATATCTGAAGCCCAGCATTAAGACCTACTGCTCAGAAAGAAAAGATTCCTCTCAATGTATGATAGATCATAGCCAAAGCACCTGGTCATTAAAAAGCTCTGGGACAAAGAATTCTGCTTAAACTTAGTTGATAAAGCAGTGGCAGTATTTCAAAGGACAGACTCCAATTTTAGAAAAAGTCAGACTATGGGTAAAATTCTATCAAACAGCATTCCATGCAAGGGAACAATCTTTCATGAAATAAAGAAAGAATCAATGTGGCCAACTTAATTTGCTTTCTTATTTTAAGAAATTGCCAGTTGCTCCAACCTTCAGCAACCACTACCCTTATTAGTCAGTAGCCATCAACAAGAGGCAAAACCCTCCACCAGCAAAAGGATTATGACTCACTGAAGGCTCAGATGATTTTATTTTTTTAAGCAATATAGCATTTTTAAATTAAGGTATATATACTTTTTTTTTTTGAGACAGAGTCTCGCACTGTCGCTCATGCTGGAGTCTAATGGTGTCATCTCAGCTCAATGCAACCTCCACCTCCCAGGTTCAAGTGATTCTCCTGCCTCAGTCTCCGAGTACCTGGGATTACACGCGATCACGCCTGGGTAATTGTTTGTATTTTTAGTAGAGACAGGGTTTCACTATGTTGGCCAGGCTGATCATAAGCTCCTGACCTCATGATCTGCCCACCTCGGCCTCCCAAAGTGCTGGGATTACAGGTATGAACCACTGTGCCCGATCTACATACTTTTCTTTCAGATAGAGTGCTATTGCACATTTAATAGACAATACAGTGTTAACATAACTTTTATATGCACTGAGAAACACAAAAACTTAGTAACTCTTTATTGTAATATTTGCTTTATTATAGTGGCCTGGCACCAAGCCTGTGTCTCCAAGATACGCTTGTATTTAACTGAAAGTATAAAAATTAAAAACTAAAAAGAAAACAACCAAAAAAAAAACAACACTCCCAGGGGCAGAGCAGAGGCTCACACCTATAATCCTAACGCTTTGGGAGGCTGAGACAGGTGGATCACTTGAGGTCACGAGTTCAAGACCAGCCTGGCCAACATGGTGAAACTGTCTCTACTAAAAATACAAATACAGGTGTGGTGGCAGATGCCTATAATAGGCTGAGAGGCAAGAGAGTACCTTGAACCTAGGAGACAGACGTTGCAGTGAGCCAAGATCATGCCACTGCACTCCAGCCTGGACAACAGAGTGGGACTCCATCTCAAAAATAAAATAAAGTAATAAAATAAAATAACAATACTAACAAGCAAAGGAATAGAAAGCAAAGATTGCAAAAATTTTTTAATATAAGATCAAAAATATATTTTGAACAATCAGGCAGCTAAATGCAGCACCTCCACATCCCTAGAGGTATGCATTCAGTCTCTTTCTTCAGTATGAGAAGCACAGATAAAACAGAAGTTAAATCAGAACAGCTTTGAAGTCAATTCTGCATTTGAATACTGACCCAATTACAAGTTGCATAATTCCAGGCAAATTACTTCAACTCTTGAACTTCATCTATACAATAAAATCATGCTAAGGTTGTTATGATGCTTAAATGAAACAATACATGTAAAATACTTAGTAAATATCAAATAAATGGTGGTTATCATTAGTTCAACTACATTGAAATGTACCCATAAATCGTTGCATCCACTTAATTAAATCTAAACAATTACACGTTTTTAAAATCATTTCCAATTTCTCCTTACAAGCTATTTTGATTCGCATGGGGGGAAAATGACAGAGACCTCTATTTGAATTTACATAGCTTCATATGCTATAAATATAATTGCAGCTTATTTCAAACCAAAGAATACAATCTTTCAACCAATTTCCAGTAAGCATCATTAGGAAAATTTGTCAACATTCAATTAGATATGTTTCAATAACTGTGTGTGTGTGTGTGTGTGTGTGTGTGTGTGTGTATGTGTGTTTGCGTGCATATATGTTTGTTTGTACACGCAAAATACATCATAAAACAGTATTGCTTTAACACTGGAAAAAGATGTGGAGTGTTTTGTGAAATAAATCATTCTATACAGATGACACATGACATGCAAAATCAGAACTTCCCTACAATGAGAAAGTAGCCAAGAATTTATAATGCTATGGACAAGCTATAAACAATAATGATAATAGGGGAAACTTTTATAAACCTGAAGGTTCTATTTGAACAAATTTTTCCATCAATACTTTGTATATAGGATCCCAAATTCACTATTTATAATGGATACAAATAAACCTATTTATTTTTAAAGAAAACGAATTGCCTTTTAGTGATGAAGTGACATAAATAGTATGACAAAATTTTAAAAGCTGAATTTAAAAATTAGAGAAATAAGCAGCACTAAAGCAACCAAAGCAACATGTTAAACTTGGTCCACACTAAATGGATTACAAATCAAACACAAGAGTGTAACATGGTATCTGAATAGAAACAGACAAGAAAAATTTTCAACTGAGATTCCTAAAAATTATTCTAATCAACAAAAACGCATTAAACACTTTGTATCCATTTTAAAATCCTTCTACCCTACCTCTAACTAAGGTAACCAGATGTCCCCGTTAGCCCAGGGACAGTCCCAGTTTACTACTGTTATCTCAGCAAAATTATTAATTGCACCTTATTTCTCTCCCACGGGTCCTGGTTTGAATGATAAATTATATAGTCAGGCTCCTTCTAAGTACCTGGCTCCTTCTGGCTAT
This sequence comes from Sapajus apella, assembly GCF_009761245.1. Taxonomy (NCBI): domain Eukaryota; kingdom Metazoa; phylum Chordata; class Mammalia; order Primates; family Cebidae; genus Sapajus; species Sapajus apella. Next base: position 18,312,498 of record NW_022436961.1, on the reverse strand, counting down.
AAGCTATTAACTTTGCCCTGGTACAGATGTCAGGATAAATACACGTATATTCTGAGACAACTTAAATAAACTTTGTGTGTGTATATAATGTAGTTTCATTATTATGATGCTATAATTTGTTATCTCAAATTCATAAGGAAACTGATTCTCACCTCAACTCATCTAAATTTATGGAGTATATATGTTCAATGAAAATAAACTGCCCATGTATTTTCCCGCAAGTAGCAAGAAAACCTACATAAATAGAGGCAGAACAGCACAACAGAAGAATGACTAAAAGAATTGAGCAGCTTATCTATCTTACAGTACTTGCTATACCAAATGTAGAAGCAGATGGGACAAAGACATTTCAACAATTATAAGACTATAAATAAACGTTTCACATGGTACTCTTAATTATATAGTAATAAAAGAAACTGTTGACTTTTTATAATTTTTAACATTTGATCATTTAAGATATAACAAGTAACATAATAATGACACCAAAACTATCTAGTGTAAATCAAGTCTACTTGGCAACTATTAAACAAATAGTTACATCCTCCTGAATGACTAAAGAAAGTGGTCAACCAATGTGCCTTGCCAGAAAATCATGAGGTTAAAGCCTAGAATTAAATATGAAGAAAAAAATAAAGGATAATGTAATCTCCAAGTACCAAAAATGGAAAAAAGTGAAAATAAATGACAGTTTTACACAAATACAGCAATAAGAATTTACATATTTTTTACAAAAATTAGCCATGTGAGGTGGCAGGCACCTTAATCTCAGCTACTTGGGAGGCTGAGGCAGGAAAATCACTTGAACATGGGAGGTGGAGGTTACAGTGAAGAGAGATTCCGCCACTGCACTCCAGCCTAGGTGATAAAGCAAGACTCCACCAAAAAAAAAAAAAAAAAATTTATATATTTTTAAATTCTGTATTATTTTCCTAAGGAAAGCTGAAAGAAGTTGCAAATGTCTTTCACATTTATCAAAACAATTAGAAATGACATAAGCCTAATTCAATCTAGTTTAAGCAAAATGGACTTTCTAAGTTCATATAATAAGGAAGTATGGAGATAAATTTGGTTTCAGGGATGACCAGGTACAAGAACTTAACTGGTATTATCAGTACTCCCTCTCACCATAAAAGCTCTACAAGGGCAACATTTTTTATACATTTGTTTATTTCTGCATTGTGATTGCACCCAGAACAAAGACTGGCACAGAGTTAGTGCTTAAATATTGACTGAAAAAATGAATACCACTTCTCTTTGTGTTTTTGCTTAACTTCTGCACAACAGACTTTTTCATGCCAGAAGTGATACGCAAACTAAAAGCACATCCTTCCAATTTCATAAACCAATTAACAAGGCAATCGTCCTGCTAGTTCCATTGGGACAAATCTCAGGGGATGGCTCTAGTCACTTTCCCAACCTTGTCCCAATCATGATGGCAAGAGGAGTGAGTAATATGTGTAGCCTCGCCTGATAATATGCTTACCTATGTGGCCATTAAAAAAGGGGTTGTTAAGATGAAAACAAAGGGGAGAAAAAGGAATGGAGGCCTACAGAGGACAAAAATAAGGGGTACCACACCTTACTCAATGTGTCTTTCATTACCAGCAACCCAAATGCAAACATGGCATTCATCCTAGTAATTTTTTAGTGCTTTTTAGTCTGGCATATGTCACAGGAGATACTCCTTAGCTAAGTATTCAAAATGTGCACATAAAAACCACAACATTTCGTAGAGAGGCAAAAACCATTTGTTATCCAACCACTTACAAAAGTAGTCCCTATGTAGACATCCATCCTCATTTCACCCTAGCATCTATCCCAACCCATCATGTCACATTATTTTTTGGTCACTCTCATATTTGACTGCAATCTTATCTATGACAAAGGATTTCATCAAGTTGATATTTAAAAAGTGATGCAAGAGAGTTACTCATGTTTATATGCAAAGCCATTGACAAATGAAGACCTGTCAAGATTATAATACTTAACATTTGAAAAGAGAAAATAAAAGTCAACAAGGATGATAATATTACTTCAAATACGAATGACAGACTATCAAAGAAGTCAAAGAAGCCCTGGTAAAATTGAAAATATTTTTACAGAAATGACCTCTAGAATCATGCTCCAAAAGTTAAACAGTAACTGAAGATATCCTATCATCATCATATAATTTCATTGAGAAAAATCACACCAAGAAATAGCAGAACTTATTCTTTCTTGATTCTAACAAATCATGACTACTTGTAATTAAAAGCTGAATTTTAAGGATATGATTAAACAAATTTTCATAATTTTGATTTAGTTTCCACATAGAGAATTCCAAAGCCTTTTTTTTTTTTAACCATTATGAAATACTGTTCATCATTTTAACTAAAATCATAAACTGGCCTCTTTCCAAGTACTATTTAAGAGGAATCTTAAGTACTTGATAATGTTTGCTACGTTAAACAAGTAAGTATCTACTCTGGGCAAGGTTCCAGGGTGATCTGAAGATATATAATGTAAAGGACCTTATGCTAGTATTTGATAGGAGAACTTTTCAAATTACTGTGATAGAACCAAGACTGGCTAATGCTTGGTGGTTAAGTAAAGAAACAGTAAGTTAGGAAGAACTTTTTTTTAATTGAAAACATATTAACCTCAGTGTTCTGAAAATAAAGCTTCCACTACTGCCTTGAAGTGTTTTTCAGTTCCTTCCTTAAAAGGAATGATCATATGTTAAAGTTCAAAGCATCTTTGATCTGGCTCAAGTCTAATTCTAACTGCTGAAAGTACTGTGACCCAGAAAGATATGGTGGCTTAACCAAGATCACTGCGTTAAGAGTTAAAAGAGCTATGACTAGAATTTGTTACAGATTCCCAATTTGCCATTGTCTTAGCCAAGAGTACATGCAATAAAATCCCCTCCCGGTGGTCATCACTAACTCAAGACCAAAATAAGACATGGGTTACAACTTTTAAGACTATGTGTTAGCGAGGCACGCCTGTAATCCCAATGGTTTCGGAGGCTGAAACAGAAGGATCGCTGGATCCTAGGAATTTAAGAGTAGCCTGGGCAACATGGTAAAATCCACTCTCTACCAAAAAAAAAAAAAAAAATCCAATCACACATGCACACATAAATTAGCCAGGCATGGTGACATACTGAAATTAGCCAGGCATGGTAACACGTGCCTATAATCCCAGCTACTCAGGAGGCTAAGATGGGAGGACTGCTTGAGCCCAGGAGGTTGGTTGTGGCTGTTGATTGTGCCAGTATAGTCTGAGCAAGAGAGCAAGACCCTGTCATAAAAAAAGAAAAAAAAAAAAGGAATAAATGTCTTCTGTGAAGACAGATAAACAAGCACATATACTTCCTCTGAGGAATATATGATGATAAAAGTGGTAAACTTAGAGCCAGATGATCAGTTGTTGTGGTCCAGCTCTTTCCCTCAGCAGCTGTGTTACCATGGAACAAAAACATTTGTACTTAGTTAGGTCCCCTCATCTTAAAATGGTAACAATAGCACCTTTTCAAAATAATCCTATGAGGAGTAATGAAGGGATTTAAAGTTGTTTTCTTCAAAACACCAACCACTAAAATCTGTTTCTGAGCACCAGGAAAACATTAATAAATAAAGCTGATGATGAATATACACTGGCAATAAAACTGCCGCATCTCATATAAAAGGGAGCTACTATTAAAGAACGGCTTCTGAATTCTATGTTTTAGTCTAGTCATTTCAAAAAATATATGACATGAATCACTGATCTAAATATGCAAACTGTAGCATATTCTGATAATGCTGTCTAGAGAAAACATTGAGAATGCATACCAATAAGTTAGTTTTGGTGCTGAGTGGTTTTGTTAACAAATGATGGATGCAAATGTTACTAGTCTGTTTTCCTAAACAATATATTCATAGATGCAAATACAAAGATAATGTACTACTCTAAATCAGGTGTGTCTACACAGTAAAGGATGAAATTTGTTTTGTTGTTTTGTTTTCAATAAGCCATCATTATTAGCAAGAATGAATTAAACTATAGAAAGTTTTATAGTACCAGACACCCAAATTTTAGTGGGTTACATCCATGTAACAGTCCAGAGCTGAATACAGACAGCGAGAAGACTGTACCGCACAGTTATCCACGCCTAGGCTGATGGCTGCTCTGCCATCCGCAACACATGGCTTTCCCGGTCTCTCTTTACTTCTCACCCTAGTTATAGGGAAAGAGCTTTGTATCAGAGTTCAGTCAGGCAAACAGAAACCATTGCATATGTTCCAAGCATGAGGGTATTTAATAGAGAGAATCAGAGGAAGCTTAGAACACCACTGGGGAAGGACAAAAGAAACAAAGTTAAAGAAAACAGATATAATCTCCATCTATAGCTCCAAAGCAGATGATTTCTCAAAAGCTCACCTAGACGGCTTGAATTTCTTGAAAGCTTCCACCAACTATCCTGGTCTGCAATAGCTAAGCAGGTAGTTGTGGTATTCTGAAAAGTGGGACTTCCCCCACCCCACCAAAGATGTCCATGTCTTAATTCCAAGAAACTGGGTATGTGTTACCTTACCTGATACAAGATGTAATTAAACAAAAGATCCTGAAGTGGGAAGAGATTATCCTATATGACCCAGATGGATACAAAATAATAAGGGTCTCCATAAGAGGAAGGACAGAGAATGACAGTCAGGTCTTCAGATGTGGGAATGGAAGTCACAGACTGGAATGATGTCAAGTAGGAAACGATAATCATGAGGAATGCAGGCAGCCTCTAGAGGCTGCAAAAGACCAAAAAAAAAAAAAAAAAAAAAAGAGTGCTCTCTCCCCTCAGCTGTTTCAGCAGGGAACAGACCTGTAGACACTTCCACTTTAGCCCACTGAGACTGACTTTGACATGCCATCTCCAGAACTATAAGATAATATATGGCTGTTGTTTTAAGCCTCTAAATTTGTGTAATTTCCTGCAGCAACAATATAAAATTAATACAGTGCTTATCCTGGACTTCCCTGAAAAATGCTTCAAACCTCCTATGTGCCCATGAATCTGCTTCAGCTCTCTGTAAAGATCAGTGGCCTCAGCCTGGTGCGGTGGTTCATGCCTGTAATTCCACGGCTTTGGGAGGCCAAGGCGGGTGGATCACCTGAGGTTGGGAGTTCGAGACCAGCCTGTGCAACATGGAGAAATCCCATTGCTACTAAAAAAAAAAAAAAAAAAAAATGAGCTGGATATGGTGGCACATGCCGTAATCCCAGCTACTCGTGAGGCTGAGGCAGGTGAATCACAGAATAATTGCTGGAACCCAGGAGGCGCAGGGTGCGATGCACCGAGATCACACCATTGCACTCCAGCCTGGGCAACAAAAGTGAAACTCCATCTCAAAAAAGAAAAAAAAAAACATCAATGGCCTCTCTCCTTCTCTTGTATCTTCCACATCTCAGGGACACACTAACACAGAATCACACAGGGAAGCTTATGACGCAAAGAAGACGAGTCCTTAGAACAGGGTGGGAGTGGACAATCCAGCACAAGCATGGAGAAATCGTCATGGGTCAAGCTGCAGATGACACAGATCACTTCTGTTTACACTCCATTGCCTACAACTCTGTCACACTGTCCTATCTAAACTGGGGACACTGGGAAATGTCATCTAGCTTGTGTCTGTGAAGAAAAGTGATACAGTAAACACCTCTGGTACACCATCCATGAATGTAAAAGAAATATTATAAAATCTGATAAAAGAATAAAAGCCACAGAAGGAAAATGACATAAGAAGTAGCCCTAAAGCTGTTGACATTTGTGTTCAAATAGATAATGCATACTCACAAACAAAAGCGGGTATTAAAAAGATGTATGTATCTTTCAAAACAGTAGAGGATAATAGTATATAAATTGTCAATTTTATTAAGGCATTATCTTTATATTCTACATTCTTCAGACTTAGTGATAATATGGTAGATAATGGATTCCATAATTTACTTTTTTATAATGCTATTCTGTTGGCAGCTGGATGAAGGTAAGATTTTTATATGAATATTTCAAACGAGACAAAAAATCATTTTTTATCTTTTTTTATTTTAGCTGATAAAGAAATGTTAACACAAAAACAACAGGGCTGCCCAAACTTACTATCTTATACTATTCTCCATAATATTAATAGCCTCGATTCAAAAATTCCTTCCCCATTATGAGGTTTCTAATGATATCTGAGGTACCAGCCACAAAAATTTAATAAAAAAAAAAAAAAAAAGAAAATCTGAATGAATACTTTAAAAGACACTTCCTAAAAATTTTGAAACTTCATCAGAAAGAAGAACGGTTTATTCTGTAATGGAGAGGGAGAAGGAAACATTCCTATAAAGCATTTAATATAGGTAAATGTGTTTTATTAGTATGTCCCACCAAACGACCATTTCAGACTCAATGAAAATTTGTTAATTTTGGATTTTAACTGTTTATATCCCCATGAAAAAGAAAATGTCTACCAATCTTCCAAACTTCTGGACCAGTTTAATAGGTATCTTGAGACTATAAGATAAGTGAACTACTTGAAATAATTCTTATCATTTACAACTACTTACTTTGGTGAATAACTATTTTCTCAGTACCATGCAATTTAAGAATTATGAGCTTTAAAACTATTTTGAGGATGATTTCAATCCACTCTTGTAGGTTCCAGCTTGTTTTATTTTGTTTTGTTGGGGGGGGATTTTTGTTTGTTGTTTTTTTGTTTTTTTTTTTGAGGTGGAGTCTCTGTCACCCAGGCTCGAGTGCACGGGTGCAATCTCAGCTCACTGCAACCTTTGCCACCTGAGTTCAGGTGATTCTCCTGCCTCAGCCTCCCAAGTAGCTGGAATTACAGGCACCTGCCACTGCACCCAGGTAATTATTGTTTTGTTTTGTTTTGTTTTTTGACACAGAGTCTCGCTGTGTCGCCAGGCTGGAATGCAGTGGCGCGATCTCGGCTCACTGCAACTTCTACCACCCGGGTTCAAGCAATTCTCTTGCCTCAGCTTCCCGAGTAGCTGGGACTACAGACTTGCGCCACCACGCCCAGCTAATTTTTTTTTAATATTTTAGTAGAGACGGGGTTTCACTATGTTTGCCAGAGTGGTCTCAATCTCTTGACCTCGTGATCTGCCTGCCTCAGCCTCCCAAAATGCTGGGATTACACACATGAGCCACCGCGCCCGGCCATTATAGTATTTTTAGTAGAGACAGTGTTTCACCATCTTGGTCAGGCTTGTCTTGAACTCCTGACCTCGTGATCCATTCGCCTCAGCATCCCAAAGTACTGGGATTACAGCCATAAGCTACCACACTCAACCACTAGCTTGTTCTTGATCTTCCCTACATTATAGCAATCTTCCTTCCCAACTGCCTGCCCTCAGACAACAATCTCCAACATGACCATACAAACAGTAGACTTTCAGAGACAACCTAACTGGTTCACATCATTGCATGAAGTCCCTGTAATAAATCAACAGAGATGGAGACAGAGATTCATCTTCTTGTGGTCCTGTATCTGTGACTGAAGCCTGACATACAGTTATCACTTTAATTTTATAGTCATTGGTAAATGTTGCATATTAAATAACACTGTCCTACACACTGTCTATCATGCCTGTTTGTTGATTTTATAAGCCATCATTTAAAACTACATAAAGTCTAAAAGTGCAAGCTTGTCTACTTTAGTAGGCAGAAATAAAATAATCTCCAATAACCCATACACGTATAACTGCCTCCCCTTGGGTATGGACAAGACCTGTGAAGTAGCAGAATAGCACCCCCATAATTATGTTACCTTATATGGAAAATATTTGAAAACATAAGGTCCCTAATCTATTAGCTTTGAGTTATTTAAATGAGAAATTAACCTGGATTAGCCTCACCTAATCAGATGAACATTTTAAAATAAGTATCACTGAAGGGATGCTACTCACCTGGAAGAAAGCAAACAACCATGCTGTGAGCTGCCTATAAATGGTACTACATGGCTGGAACCTGGTGTTGGCCGAGAAGAGCAACACAAGCAGTAAGAAAACAAGAAACTCTTTCCCACAACTACAAAAAGCTGAATTCTGCCTACAACTTGAATGAGTCAAGGAAGGGACCCAGAGATCCAGATGAGAATGTAACCTGACCTCACTTTAATTTTAGCCTCCTAAGACCCTTAAGAGAGAGAGAGAACCTAGCTATGTACACCATATCCAGACTTCAGACATCTAGAAACTAGGAGATAAGAAATAGGTGTTATTCATGGTGAAACCCCGTCTCTACTAAAAATACAAAAAATTAGCTGGGCATGGTGGCACGTGCCTGTAATCCCAGCTACTCAGGAGGCTGAGGCAGAAGAATTGCCTGAACCCAGGAGACAGAGGTTGCAGTAAGCCGAGATCGCGCCATTGCACTCCAGCCTGGGTAACAAGAGCAAAACTCCGTCTCAAAAAAAAAAAAAAAGAAATAGGTGTTATTAAAAGCCACTAAAATGTGGCAATACTTTATGCATCAATATAAAACTAATATACCCACAAACCACCCTTGCACTTTACATCCTATTTCTTAATGCTTAAAGTGGATTATTTCACCTTAAGGGAGAGGAGATAAGAGGGATGGAAAGATAAATTGCAAAGTGGTTTTATTAGCTACGCCACATTAAAAGATAAGATTTTTTTTAGAACAAGTTATCTTATATACAATCCACAAATAACTCAGAAGAAAACCATAAGATAACAGTGTTGGTAAATCACTACAGTACTTAATCTCATGCAGTAATTGTATAGTGATACCCCTCTAGGTTATAAGAAAATGCTGTGAAGTTTTTATCTCCAAAATCTCTGAAGCTAGACTGCTGCATCGTTGATCTTATTGCTGATGTTTTTCTCATCTTAGATATGAAGGCTTACTTAAAAATTCTTATCTCTATTTGCTAATGGTTTTGATCATTTATATACAGAAACCTTACATTATTGATTTATTTTTATCAGAGAACTATAAATTATTATAAATCAACAGTGGCTTCTATTTCATAAAATGACTCACAGCTGAAAGAGTCTATAGGAAATTCAGCTAAAGTTGGTACTTCTAAACAAAAGGCTACTTAAAATAAATAATCAAATATTGCTAAATTTCTACAAGATTCTTTAGATAGATGCAATATTCCAACAGTTATGAAATATTATAAACATGAAAATGTTTACCTGATTCATAAAAATGTCATTACATCAGGAAATTGTTCTGAGACCTTCAAAGTAAAACATGAGGGAAATGAAGGTTACCCTTAACTGCCTAACAATTTCTCATTTTAAGACTGTAATAGTGTAATCCCAGCACTTCGGGAGGCCAAGGTAGGAGGCTCACTTGAGCTCAGGAGTTCAAAGCCATCTGGACAATATAGGGAGACCTCATCTCTACAATACAAAAAAAATTAGGTAGGCATGGTGGCATGTGCCTATAATCCCAGCTACTTGGGAAGCTGAGATGGGAGGATCACTTGAGCCCAGGAGGTCAAGGCTGCAGTAAGCTGCAATGCTCCACCACTGCACTCCAGCCTGGGCAACGGAGCAAGACCATGCCTTTAAAAAAAAAAAAAAAAAAAAAAAATTAGCTGAGTGTAGTGGCACATGAGCACAGGAGACACAGGTTGCAGTTAGCCAAGACCACACCAATACACTCCAGCCTGGGTGTCAGGGTGAGACCCTATCTCGAAAAAAAAAAAAAGGACTGCAGTACTATCCCCTAATCAAGAAATCTTATGTAAATTCTTCAAAATCACAACTAATTCCTTACATCCTCTATATCTATAGTGTGTGTTCCTTTAATCTTTTTGCCAAAACCCCAAACTAATGGCCCTTTACATGATTTGGCAGTGTTTCATTGCTTTCTGAGTCAATTTACCTATTCTCATAGCAGCAATTTATAATTATAATAAAATGTAAAAGTCAACAGTCCTTGAAACAATACAAATAGGTTAGACTATAATGCACTAAGAGCTCCAAATCTCAACATTTAAAAATAAATAAATAAAAGTATATTTCTCCATTGTGCGTTGTCAGGGAGACTGCTCACCCTAGTCACTCAGGGACCCAGGCTGATAAAGCATCTACCATCTCGAACACTCCCAGTCAGTGTGACACAAGAAAAGAGTATAGAGCAAAGCATGCAAACTTCTGCCTAGCAATGACACACATCTCCTTGCATTTCACTGGCTAAAGTCACATGGCCATGCTGAGTTCAACATAATAGGAAAGTTAAACCCGACCTGCAATGCTCTGAACGTTTGTATTCCCCAAAAATTCATATGTTGAAACCTAATCACCAGTGTGATGATATGAGGAAGGTGGGCCTTTGGGGAGAATGACAAAAACATGAGCCCTCAGGAATGGGATTAGTGCCCTTATAAATTAGGTCCAAGGGAGCTTGTTTGTCCCTTCAATGATGTGAAGACAGATTGAGAAGGGGCCATCTCTGAGAAAGTGGGCCTCACCAGACACAAATCTAAGTCACCTTGATCTTGGACTTCCCAGTCCCCAGAACTGGGAAGAAATAAAGTTATTTTGTGTATACACTCCCCACTTGATGGTATTTTGTTATGGCAGAATGAATGGCCTACTACCATATGTATGGGGAAAAAAAAAAAAAAACAAGTATCTACCAACAACCCTAAAATCTACCACATTCCCATATAGGGCTAATCCTATCAGCTGTTCTCCAATTCACACTCCTTCCTCCTACCTCCTCAGTCACATGACATTACATTCTTTATTTTCATTTCAGCTTCTTCTCCAGCTACTGCCACGTAACTCTCTCTTCCCATTCACAGCAAATGGTTTGAGAAATGTTGGCTGTCTCCATTTCCTCACAACCTACTCATTAACCTACTACATTCTAGTTTTCACTCTAACATTGTAGTGAAACTGTTCTTGCTAAATCCAAAGGACTGTTCAGTTTTTATTTAACCTCTCAGCAGTCACCACTTATCACTGTTGACCTCTCCTTGGAACATTCTTCTCCTGTGACATTCAAAATTATGCTGGGTTTCCTCCTAGCTCCTCCAGCAACAAAGAACAAGGATCTTTTGCAAGCATCCCTTTTGCAACACTCTGAAATAACCTTAAGGGGTTTGCATTGGCCCCTCTATTTTTGCTGTACATGCTCTGGCTGGGTGATTTTTATCTACCACCATGAATTCAATTCTCATTTAAGCTAATGATTTTCAAGTTTATTTTACTTCAGCCCAGATCAAGCTTCATCTCCATATGTTCTACTGCTTCTCAAACATCTCAGTTTAGATTTCACACAGACATCTCACACATTCTCAAATGTGAACATGTTATCTTCCTTCCAAAATCTTTCTTCTCCTGTTTCCTATTTCAATAAATAGAATTTTCCTTTTATCAAGAAATGTAGTCATCATCCTTGTCTCCTTTTCTCTCATTCCAAACACAACCACTTACCAAGTACTGTCTAGTGTGGCTCCAAAACATCTCTGAAATCCAAGTATTTTTCTTCTTTCTCACTGCCACAACCAATTTCAAGTTCATCATTACCTCTCACTTTGACATCTACAGAAGCCTCTTCTCCAGTTTTGCATCCCCACCTAAGCTATTCTCCACAGCATAGCCAAAGCCATCATTCTAAATACTAACCTCACTTCTCATTCCCTTCAACTCTCCCCACTGATTTCAGGATCACGTTCAGATCCAGATTCCTTAACATGGCTTAAAAGAGCCTTCATGTAAGAACCTACCCTGGGCTAGCATCACTGACTCCATCTTAGCTGCAAACTCCAACCTAGCTTCCCCTTCCCTACCGCAGCCCCTTTGGGTGCACAACTGGGCCACACTGACTCTGTGCTTATCCTACCATATAACCAGTCTAACTGCATCCTGCTTGGCAAGCACACCTGCTATTGTGTATAACTCTCTTTGAACCCCACTTGGTGATTGTTGGGAAATACCCTTAGCAACCAACAATCCTGGGAACATCCTCGCCCTCTGGTTACTAGCTAACTTGCCTGTTCTGCTTCTATAAAATTCCGCTTCAGCTAGGCTCCCCCTCCCCTACCTAAATCAAGGTATAAAGGGAAATCAAGCCCCTTCCTCAGGGCCGAGAGAACTTTGAGCATTAAGCCGTCTCTCAGTCACCGCTAATAAAAGGACTCTTAATACGGGACTCAGAGCCTGGCACGTTTCCTTCTAACTCGCTTGGTTATTTCATTCAAGATTTGACCCTCACTTCCACTCTGGCCTCAAACAATTATTTCCCCACCCTGTGTAATCTAATCTTAGCCATATTAAACTTTGAGTTCTCTGAATTTGCTGTGTTTTTTCATACTACTCGACCTTGCCAGTGCTGTTTTCCTCGGCCCAGAGCACTTGCCCTCTTCACTATTTCCTATGATTCTCTTTCATTTTCAGCTCACCCTAATGTGATAGTATAGCCCCCATTATTTCCCAGTTTATTCACTTTTCATATTACCTTATAACTGCCTGATTTTCTGTGTGAATATCCCACCAAGCTATAAGCAGTAGGATATATCAGGGATAATGGCTGTCTTATTCATCACTCTACCTTCAAAATCCAGCACAGTACCTAAATAACACGTAGTATTCACCAACAAATATTTGCTGAAAAAAAAATGATCACATTTTGGAGAAACTTCAATAACTTGACACTTTGTCCAGTAACATGTGCCATATTTTAGGATGAAGATACTCAAATATATTTTGTACTGCTTTCATCAATATTTCTATTTAAAATCATCAAAAGGTACATGATATGAAAAACATTTACAACATACTTAAGAACCCAACAGCCAGACAAACAGCAATCAAACACAAAAAGCTAGTCCACTTTAGGCTTGTCATAATTATAATGGCAGAGACATCAAATCAAAGAAGTTCCTAAACTCAAGAAGTTTCTATTTAGTAAGAAATCAGTAAAACACAGTATAAAGTTCCTTGGGATCATCTATTTACTGTGTCATGATGGAACCCTGTGAAAATCCAAATACGAAGATTATGAACTGTGTAGAGAAATGCTATAAGGCTAACTCAACAGAAGTAACTTTTCAAGGAGAAGAGATAGAAAAGGGAAGTAATACAGCCAGTGCCCTCCCATTCCTTTTTAAAAGCTTGCAAAATATTTTCTTTCTTACTCTTGTAGCATATATCTTGCACACAAGACACCAGGAGTAAAGACTGTACTTGGACAAATAACTTCTTAAGTTGTCTATCATGGGTTACTGTGGTTGTAACACCAATCAAGTTCTTTGAAAACTACAACAATGTACGAAAGTAACTTACTGATTTAATTTATGGCTTTGTAGATTAAGTATTTGAAACAGGCAAAAATGAGAGTGCAAATTTAATTGCTATTTGATAGTCAAATAAAAGAACTTAAAAAGCTCAGCGACAATTAGTTTTGGTTATTCCCTACGGATCATATAACTCAATTAAATTGTTGAAAATTAATGTTATTTAGGCTTCTTTATGATAAGGAAGTTGTAATGAAATCAAAGCAGGACTTTTACCATGAGTCAACTTCTAAGACATAAAAATTGCTTTTATGTGTAGAGAAACTACCATAAATCATTCTAATATATTTTATATAATCTTAAAATCTAAAAAAATCTACTCTAGTAGTTTCTAGCCTTTTTTAGAATCTAATACAAATTATAGACATGCCAGAAAAAATGCATTCATTCCATAAAGGAAAAACATATGTAATTTCAGAGAACTAATTTAAAACTTTTCCTGTGTTTACCAGGTTCAGAAATCCTGCTCTGGTTCAACCCTCTCATTTCACATTTGATGAAAACTGTTGCTCTAGTTAAGTAATTTTCCCAAGAACACAGAGTTTAAATCAAAGGAACTAGAACTCACAACTCGTTTTCTAGAACTTTTATAAAGTCCTTAACACTTTGTAAGTTACTATTTTATTTCACCCCTGTAATCCCAGTACTTAGGAGGCTGCGGCAGACAGATCACCTGAGGTCTGGAATTTGAGACCGGCATGGCCAACATGGTGAAATCCCGTCTCTACTCCTCAAAGCACAAAAATTAGCCAAGTGTGGTGGTGCATGCTTGTAATCACAGCTACTCAGGAGGCTGAGAGATGAGAATCACTTGAACCCAGGAGGTGGAGGTTGCAGTGAGCTGAGATCATGCCACTGCACTCCCGCCCGGGTGACAGAGTGACATTCTGTCTTTAAAAAAAAAAATTAAAAAAAGATCAGCTACAAAAGAGGAAAGAATCATGATATTAATGAAGCAATATGAAAGTGATAAAAGGACAGGGGACGCGGGCAGGGTAGGAAGGCAAGACCTTGACGAAATAAATTCTTGATAATGGGGCATGAGAGTATGATAACATAAACTCAAATATCAGGAAACCTTGTTTTAGTCCCAGTTGTTATTTAGCCCGAAACCTGACTTTCCTGCTCTAATATTCTATAATGTAGTATTTTTTAAATTACATTCTATAGTTACCATTCTCTTACGATTTACACTATGCTCCAACATCAAATCGTGTGACTCGTGTCTGTTAATGGAAAGCCAAGATGAATTAAGAGCCATTATGGTAGTATTCGACCTCAATTTAGCCACCCTTCTGCCTCATAAATGCTCCAAGAGGAAAAATGTACAGGAAACAATGGCAGGAAACAGCACAACCACTCAACTTCTATGAGTATAAAAAACACTTTTATTCCCAATGAAAATTCTAAAAACCATGGACCAATCAGCATTCTCTCCTCCTTACAGCCAGTCCCATTTCCTTTACCTTAATCTTAAATGCTAACCAAAAGAATATTATTAAGATATAATCTTTTAAAAATAAAAGTTAAATGTCTCTTTATATTTCATTTTGTATATCTTTAAAATGAAACTACCCACCAATCTATTATATGCACACACAAAAAAAGAAATTACTTTAAAAAGCATTCATAAAGAAAACACATTGTATATCTGAGGTATAAATTATTCTTCCACTCTTTCCTTGGACTAACAGATTTTAAAGTACATATTAAATTTATTTCCCATCTTTTTCCTACAATCTTTTGATTCATACATTATTTAACACAGAGCTTCAATTCACTCAATAAAAACTGTTATTTCAATAAAAGGAGCACATGGGAAATTCACTTCCAAATACACACAGATGTTTTTTTAACATCGATCACTGAGGTTTAAGGATCAGGAAGGGCTATATGTGCCTCAACAACCTCCTACTGATATTTAATATCTAATTGACAATTAGGGTCATATAGTTAGTTATTAAAACATAGTGTAGGAGAATTCTGGAGTAAAATTGTACAAGTTGTACAATCATGGGCAAAACACTTAATTCAACAAGACCTCCCTTAGGAGAATGCTTTTAGATACAAAATATCAGAAATCCAATTTGAAATGTCCTAAACAATAAGGAAGGTTATTAACTCACAAAGCAGGGAGCTGAGAGAGCAATTACAAGGCTAAGACACATCATCAAGTACCCAGATTTTCCCATTTTCCTATGCTGGTTTTTGCCCTCAGGCTGGTATTTTCCAGATATTAAGATGGTTTCAGCAACCCAACCATCACATTCTCATACACACAATCCAAAGACAGCATGAGAAAATTTCCCTTCCATGTGTGTCCTCTGTAAAGAGGGAAACTTTCCCAAAGCTGTGTACAACTGTATCATATGCTGACTTCTAAAACAATAATTTGCAAGATGTGGAAATAATGGTGATCTTTAACTAATACAAATTACTGCTTGGGGCTGGCAAGTGTCCCAGCTTCTCCCAAATCTTAAGCCAAACCAAACTACTGCTAGCAAAGGCAAAAGTAAGACAAACAGTTTTAACAACCATCATGCAAAGATATTATGAAAATTATATGTAATTGTCTTATTTCTTTTGGGCTAATATAACAAATTACCATAAACTAGGGGGCAACTGAAATTTACTTCTCACAGTTCTGAGTGCTGGAAGTCCAAGATCAGAGTTCCAGCATGATCGGGTTGTGGGGAAAGCTCCCTTCTGGAGTACAGATTGCCATCTTGTCACCACTACATCCTTACTTGGTGGAATGAGGACCAAAGAGCGGTCCCTTTTACAAGAGCACTAATCTAATTCACCAGGGCTCCAACCTCAGGACCTAATCACTTATGAAAGGCCCCACCTCCTAATACTTTCTCAATGAAAGTTAGGATTTCAACCTATAAATTTTCTGGGAACATAAACATTCAATCTATGACAATAATCTAAGTGAAAAGCATAGCATCCTGTCTTCTTACTTGTTTTATTTTTATTTTCCTGATATAATTTAAGCCTTAGTATCAACTACCAAGTTTATTAGATTCAGTAAGTTATACTAAGGTATCTCATTCAGTTTAATATTTAATATGAACAGCAAAAAGATTTCACAATTTATGACCAATTTGGTACCTTTGGTTTTACTGTAAAACTAGAAACTAACTTGCCAATAGTTTGCTGTTTCCAAGCAGAAGAAAACCCTGTACAAAAATATTTCCAAAAGTTGAGTCAAATTACAATGACAACAATGTTATGCCATCTCTAAATTTATACTTCTAAAATAACAACTATTATTATTAAATAAATCAATGCCACAACTTATTTAACCTATACTAAAGTGCCCTTTCCATTACATTATAGGTACTTGAGTTCTCATGGTAACAAGAAGGAGAAAGAAAGTTTATTTTTCACCTTCAAATATCAAACTTGGTAGGTATCTTTACATGATTAACCAAAATTTTAATAACAATAAATACCCAATTCATTCTATTTTTAACGTCTTTCATTTCATTAAATGACGATAGGATGCCACTCAATCTTAAGATTTTTATACCAGATTTCAAAACAGTAACACAAGTTACTGTTGACCTTGTTCCAACAGTAAACAGAAATAGAGAAGGGTCAACAGGGAGGCAGGCAGGCAGGCAGGCAGGCAGGCAGGCAGGCAGGCAGACAGATACCAATGACCATGAAAACATTATTCTTCTGAGCCTGGCGAGGTAGCTCACACCTGTAATCCCAGCACTTTGGGAGGCTGAGGTGGGCAAATCACCTGAGGTTGGGAGTACAAGACCAGCCTGACCAACATGGAGAAACCCCATCTCTGTTAAAAATACAAAACTATCCAGGCATGGTGGTACATGCCTGTAATCACAGCTACTAGTGAGGTTGAGCCAGGAGAATCGCTTGAAGCCAGGAGGCAGAGCGTAGGGTGGGCTGGGATCGCGCCATTGCACTCTAGCCTGGGCAACAAGAGCAAAACTCTGTCTCCCAAAAGAAAAAATTATTCTTCTCAATAACGTTTTTAAAGCTTTAATATTCAATCTACTTATATATGTCTTACATATCTATGCATAATAGTAATTATATTTTTTGTAAAATACAAAGTCCATGTACAACTCCCAAAGAAATTATATGACGCCAGCATCCTTGTGTACTATCCGCAAAATACAGGATAAGAACTACAAAGATCTATTATACTGGCAGGTGATTAGATAAAAAATGATGTTCCAGAATGTTAAAAATTGTTTTCCATAAAATAGTACTGTTAATGGCAATAAGAAAACAGATGGGCCAGATGGGCAGAAGGAAGGATCAAGAATTCCCTTTCAGATACGTTCAGTGTAAGAAGCTGCAGAAATCTTGCCCAACAGATAGAAATCAAGACTGGACAGAGACCAGGAGAAACATCCCTTTGTTATACACATACATACATGCAAATCGGTGCATACACACACTGTCATATAACAAACTTTTGTTCATGTACCTGTTTTCCAGCTGGAGAACACAGTACACTTAACCAAAAGATAATTTTCTATTCTGGTGAGATTAGCATGATTCTCATGGAGGGATTCTTATGGACAGGAGTAATCCTGAGATACTCTGATATGCCAAATAAACCCTGAAGATCAATGAAATAATTCACATCAGTCACAGGCATAACAGATCACACTCACATCTAAAACCAATGAATATTTAGGGCTACAGAGAGAGAGAATGAAAAAGTGAATGCAACAAAAGGTTAAAAACTGATTACTCTGTAGCTCAAGTTTTGTTTCCACTCTTTCCCTTTCTCTGTGCCTTATGTGTGGAACAGGGCACACATATGGGACTAAACATGCTTGTGGTGTATATGGAGAAAAATATTATCTCTTATGAAGACAGACAATTCCTCATGGGTTTCTAACATAACTTGCTAGGTCGAGGGGCTGACTGACTTTTTCTAGACCATCTTTTCAAGGATATTTGTATACCACATAGTAAAGAAGACAGAGTCCTGATTCAGAAAAATGGGTGTTTATTTCTAGTTTAATTAAGATAAAGTCTCCCTTTAGGGAAGAGGTCAAAGCAGCTTACTGCCCATTTATAAAACCTTGGTTTCTTAAATACAAGGTTTCTCTCCTGCAGTGAATTCAATATATAAGTGGGTATCACCCAGCCCTCTTCAAGTTGCTCACTGTGAACTGAAGCTCAAGGAACCAGTACAAATGCTGGTACACTGTTAATTTTATTGCTGTAATAAACTATCCTTCATCTGTGACACAAGAATCCCACATCTTCTGCCATCATCCAAGACACTGTGGCATTCCTGACAAGCAGCTTTGGCTATTTCCGAGCACGTTTCAAGGAGTGGTCATACATATAATCTAACCTAAGTGAAAAACTGCCTGCACCTGTATCTTCAGTGCATATACGCATACGTATCAGTGTATAACTACTCTGCATTTCTTGTGTTTTGAATGCAAATGTTTTTTTCCGCTTAAGCTCTTTGCTTAAAGGCAACATCCATTGCTTACCTCTGTCCTCTCCCCTCATATCATTTGCTAAGATAGTAAATTCTCCATTTCACAGTTGTTCCATGAAGACTAACTGGATAACATACATCTCAATGTAAAAGATACTTAAAAACATTAATGACATGCAGAAGTTATGTCAAAGTCAATTGAAATATGTTTCATTTAGTCAAACAATTTAATTATGACTTAGTAAATATTTATGAGCTGTTCAATTTTTCATGTTGCATATTCATTATTACCTATATATCATAGCCTATTAGCTACTCATATTCTTTGCAGATAAATTATAACAGCTGCTTTTGATAATGGCAAACTCAGTAAGTTTACTGGAAATAATTAAAGAATTGGAGCTCTTTTCACATTATCAGAAGAGGTCATTATAAATTAAAACAATTCTAAATGAAGCTGATTAACTGTTTAAGTGTTAATGATGTAAGACAGAAACTGTCAAAATAAAAGAAACATAAGATGCACTAGATATACAAATGAACGATACTAAGAAGCCAAAGTCTCCCAGAAACTCAAATCACTTAACATCAGTAAGGATTCAAAAATTAGTTTTTAATGACTATATTAAATGTAATTAAGAAAACAGACTATAAAAATCTCCAATCTTCTTTGCCTATTCATTTAACTCTCTCAACTACATTCTCAAATACAGCATATAATGAAACATTATTTTTAATGAAAATGTCTTCATGAAGAAGCATATGTGTATGTGTATAAACATAACGCACATACATCATACACACACACACACACAAACAGAGAGAGAGAGAGAAATCCACGGATATCACCAATTTTTCTATGACACAAAATCTCCTCTGGGAAAATTTCAAACAACGTAAGAGAATTTGGAATTCTCAGTGCCTCATAATAACTAAAAGACTATTCCAGAGATCATATAATTTATTATTATAAAGTTAATTTATTTAGCAAAAAAAAATCAATTTAAAATAATCTTACCACATTTCAGAATCTCATTACACTAATGCTTTCATTTAAATGAGGAATACAGGGTGGGTGTGGTGGTTTACGTCTGTAATCCCAGCACTTTGAGAGGCCAAGGCGGGTGGATCATTAGGTCAGGTCAATATGGAAGAGACACAGTTTCACAACATTGGCCAGGCAGGTGAGACCAGCCTGGCCAATATCGTGAAACCACGTCCCTACTCTAAATACAAAAATTAGCTGGGCATGGTAGTGCACACCTGTAATCCCAGCTACTTAGGAGGCTGAGGGAGAAGAATTGCTTGAACCTGCGAGGCGGAGGTTGCGGTGAGCCCAGATTGCACCATTGCACTCCAGCCCGCGCGACAATAGCAAAACTCAGTCTCAAAATAAATAAATAAATGAGGAA
The DNA here is from genome assembly GCF_009761245.1 of Sapajus apella. NCBI lineage: Eukaryota > Metazoa > Chordata > Mammalia > Primates > Cebidae > Sapajus > Sapajus apella. The sequence continues at coordinate 18,292,336 of NW_022436961.1, read as the reverse complement.
ACGTAGTAATAGCTACCACTTAGTGACCATGTGTTATGTTATAGGCATTGCACTAAGCATTTTATAGTCTTTATATACATATAATCATTTTACATATTATATATATGTTATACACATGTATACACAATACCTGAGATGTAAGTATATTTAGATTTTAAAACAAGACAACTAAATTTCATCAGTCTGTCATATGCCTGATGTCCACAATTAGAGACTTTGAGTTGTAACTCGACCATCTATCTAACTTAAAAATACACGGTGGTATTACTGTCATAACTATGAAATATTACTTCCTTTAAAGCTACTAATGTCCATTCCTGATTCCAGCCTCAAGACTTCAATTTGGCTTCCCTAAAAGGAAGAAAAACACGATTCATGCTAGATCAACTACTCTGGTACATATGTCAATAATATTTATTGTATTAATAGTAAATTAAGTTTCAACTGCTAGACTTTCTGGTTCAACAGTGTCAAATCTTACAACAGGCATCAGGTTTTAAAGTCAGCAAGAGAGAAAGTGACCACATACTGTCACAACAACCCTGGGCTATCATTAGCAAAATACCACACTGGTGACCAACCACTTTTCATTGTTTGCAATATAGAGTGTTTCCCTTCCAATATTGAAGGCATCACAGTTTGTGAACTGAGCGAGTACCAGATACGGAATGACCTATATTTCAGAGACACATATGCTTATTAAGTATCAAAACATCAACTATTTAAAACTATAGAAATGATCCCTGAAAGTATAGCCTTGAAAACATCAACTATTTAAGTTCTTATTTTGCTCTTCTTCTCCTTAAGTAAAACACATATACACCGTAATAACTGTCATATATTGGAATCATGTGCTGCTGCTTTGGAGAAATTAAACTAATT
>NW_022436961.1:18242147-18286454 GCF_009761245.1 Sapajus apella | reverse complement strand
ATAGCCTTGAAAACATCAACTATTTAAGTTCTTATTTTGCTCTTCTTCTCCTTAAGTAAAACACATATACACCGTAATAACTGTCATATATTGGAATCATGTGCTGCTGCTTTGGAGAAATTAAACTAATTCTCCAAGAAAACCTTTTTTAATCCTCAACAATGTTCTCACTGATTTTCATTTTAAAAAATATATTTTATGAAAATATTTTAATAGAAACAGATGTTACTGTAAATTAGACTGAATTATACTAAATCAACAAACGTTTTCACATATTAAAGTCATCTTATCATTGGAGATACTCAGATGCTGTAAACATGTATACTTTTTAGATTTTTTTTTTTCCCTTGGAAACCAAAAACAAAAATCTAAGCACCCCCAACCTCTGCCCCAACCATCTGAAAGAGCTCCTGTTCTCCACCAAGGGCATTCGAAAGCAAACCTGAAAAAACACTTCCAGCCATGATGGGGAAAGTGAACCAGACATGCCATTAAACCCTCCTCCTTTTAGAATTCAGGAAAAGCCAACCAGCATTAACATCAACACAGACCTTAAATCTGATAAGAAACATTTACAATCTATTATCTCTTAAGCCTGCCACCTGGAGGCTTCATCTGGCTAATAAAACCCCTATGGTAACCCAGGCATTCCTTTCTAATAATAACAATTCTTTCAACCAACTGCCAATCAGAAAATTTTTAAATCTACTTATGACCTGGAAGCCCCTTCCCCTTTGGGTTGTACCACCCTTCCAATGTAGACCTTCCATGTACTGATCAATGTATTATGTTTCTCTAAAATCTATAAAAGCCTGCTGTACCCTGACCACCTTGGGCACCTGCCATCAGGACCTCTGGGCGCTGTGTCACTAGTGCATCCTTAACCATGGATGGGGGGCGGGGGGACTTCTTAAACTGATTGAAACCTGTCTTAAATACTGTGGGGTTCACAATCTTCAACTGAAAGTTAGTGTGGCCCTAGTGACCTTCATAGGAGATAAAACATCACAATTTTCACGGACTTCATCATCTTATATGGCCTTTTGCTTTGGTAATCCGCAAAAACTACTTTTTCTTCACTCTTCCACCTTTCTCATGAACTACTAAATCTAAAATTTTTGGAATATGGTATACAAATACCAAGTGCTAAAAAATATATCATTAATTTGTATTTGTAAATACAACTTCAATTTAACGGTGGTTCTCTAAATCTCTTAGAACTTCACCAATAATTTCATATGGCCTACTTCAATGTTAAAATTTAACAGCTAAAGACAAGTACATTATTTAATAATGAACACACAATAATTGTTTCAGACAAAGAATAAAGAGAAAGGGAATCAGAATTACTCTGCATATAAGGCTATTTTTCACTGTCTCTACCCAGCTATTAAAATTTTGTTAATATCTTAAACCCAATTCAGATTTTGAGCCCTGTGGAGGTGTACAACTTCACCAAGAAAAACTATCTTCAATTATATAAGCAGAGCACTCTTACCAAAATGGGCCACAATGAGAAACCTTAGTCACATTCCCGAAATGAACTATTTTTGCTGAAGCTGATAAACTATCCATGATGGATAACTGGAATTTACAAACACACACTACAAGTGCTTTAAATACAACCAGTCGCTTCAAATTTCACCCTTGTCAAAGTTAATGGTGGATTAATATTGAAATCAGGTTGAATAAACTTCAAAAATAAATCTGCATAAAATATGTCAGATTATTCTCACAAGTATACACTGAGTTCAACATAAAAATACAGTAACTTAAAAGACACTCAGTATGTTCTATTGTACTTGCACAAAATAATATAAGATTACTCTCACAAGTATACACTGAGTTCAATATAAAGAAAAATAAACATACAGAATAACTTAAAACATTCTCGACAGGTTCTGTGGGTTCCTGAAATGGATAACAAAGGGAGCAGAGTAAGAAAATAAGGAACAAACACTTCCTGCAGGCTTATAAATACTTCTAAAGGATGTTTCACATCCAACACACCCCTTTTAGTGACACAACTGCTCTAAGCTGGGCCTCCAGCTGAGGATAAAAAGCGCCTGGGTCTGAAAGGTGTGAGGTGCTCAGAACCAGAGCCAAGCGCACGCTTTGCTGTCGTGTTTCAAGTCAGGACCCCGCTAACTCCACGTCCCGGAAACGCCCCAGGGCCTCCCACCCACGCGCCTCTCGCCCCACGGCCGCCATCGCCCACGCCGGCGGCCAGGCTGCCTAGCAACGCGGCGGGGCTGCCTGGCAACGCGGCCCACCCCGGCCCGCCCCCGCCCACGGGGAAGGCCAAGTGGATCCATTCTACCTCCTTTTTCTTCTGTCCTCCCCCAAGCTGGATGCAGAGGAGTAGCAGCAGGAGAAGGAAGGGAAAGCTCCCGGTGGGCAGATACCGCAGCCGCCGCCCCGCTTGCCTGCGGCGTGAAGGAGCGCCCCGGGCCCCCATAGTGGCAGGGCAGTGTCTCCTCCACGCCCGGTAGCCGTGCGCGCCCAGCTCCTACAGCGCACCACGCCCGCCCCGCCAGCCTCCGGGAGCCCCCTGGCTGGGCTCTCGGGGGTGGCAGTGGCTTTGAGAGCGACCCGGGCCGCGGCCGAGGACGCTGAAGAGGAGACTGACAGAGCATCCGGTTCACCGGGAGAGGACCTGGAAAGGCGCGGGATGGGGGCAGGAAGTGGGCGTGGCGAGGGAACGAGGCTCCGAGGGCGCGGCGTGCGCTCGCTCCCGGACCTGCCTTCCCCCAACCCGCGCTGGGGAGAGGGGCGTTCCTTTGGCCTGGGACCTCAATCTGAGGCCGTCCTGCTACTGAAGCTTTACTAGGTAGTCCAGCACTGTACCTGGGGCCTTACACAGACCTGAGTGCCTTCTTGGATGATGAAGGGGAGCTTTGGGGAATGAGAACCTGGTCCCTGCGGTCCCCAGCAATCTCCATTCTCATTGGGACATTATTAGGAACACAGCTCTTCTCCTTCAGAGCCCTGGCTTGCTCCAGAGCCCCCTGATGCACAGAAGCCGCCTCAAACTTCACAGCTGTTCCTTCCAGCCCCAAATGAAAGGCCTGAGGCGCAGCCTAGAATCTTCAGTGATTCCTTCAGCATCCATGGAGTGCATAAGTGCAGAGCACTGTACTAGCTGCTTTTAATACAAAAACAATAGGCTTACTTCAATTTCTATTCTGTAAATATTTTAAGAATCATGGCAGGCTGGGAGTGATGGCTCACGCCTGTAATCCCAACACTTGGGGAGGCTGAAGCAGGTGGATGACCTGAGGTCAGGAGTTTGAGAACAGCCTGGCCAATATGGTGAAACTCTCTATTAAAAATGCAAAAATTAGCCGGGCATGGTGGCGCACCTGTAGTTCCAGCTACTCAGGAGACTAAGGCAAGAGAATGACTTGAACCCTGGAGGAGGAAGTTGCAGTGAGTTGAGATCGCGCCACTGCACTCCACCCCAGGAGACAGACAAAAAAAAAAAAAAAAAGCATAGCAGCAGACTGTATTGAACATTTAATACGGGCCGGTCTGGTCTGTTCTAATGCATCATGATTTTTACTACTCTATCTCAAGATTTCACTTGTGCCCTGAGCACCTTTGGTAATCTAATAAAACCTGTAGCTGCAGTCTTAAAATAGCTCATATTTCTAAATGCATGGAATTAAATATATAGGATTAACCTAGCACAGTGGCTTACACCTGTAAACCCAGTAGTTTGGGAGACCTAGGCTTGCTTGGGTCCAAGAGCTGGAGACCAGCCTGGGCAACACAGTGAGACCTTGTCTTTCCAAAAAATATATATTTAACAGCTGGTTCTAGTGGGAAGTACCTATAGTGCTAGCTATTTCAAGGCAGGCTGGGTGGATCACTGGAGCCCAGGAGTTTGAGGTTACAGTGAGTTCTGATCATGCCACCACACACTCCAGCCTGGGAGACAGAGCAAGGCCCTGTCTCCAAATATATATATATATTACATATATAATATATGTAATAGTTAAGAAATATATACATATAAATTGTTCAAGATATTTGCAACAACTCTACTGAGTATGAAAATATCTTTAATTTCAATAGGAAACAAAGCCGTAGGTTCTGATAATACTGCTGTGGTTTGTTGCCTGCGTTTATAATTGAAAGAAACTAAACTGTTCTGAGGTTTAATAGACATAAAGTTACGATTTTTTCAATACAAGGTTCACAGATGCTGAAATTTTGTGGACTCCAGATTAAGAACACTTGCTCCACAACAACCCCACCAACTAGATTCCATTGTAACAATTTTCAGATAAAGAAATTAAGGCCCAAAGAATGTGAACATCGACACCAGCTCTACAGCCATGCTTATGTTAGGCTGCCTTTGTTGTAGTTTAAAAACAAATCTCAATTTTCTATATCCCAGGCATTTGATTTCCCACTATTATGTGAACATTTTGCCCATAGTAGCTGTCACTCCTGTTAAAAGAAAAACTTGAGACAAATTAAACTTTACAGCTTATTTCAGTAAACAACAATTTATAAATCTGCAGCACTCTGAACCAGAAGCATTCAGAAAGCTCTCCTCCAGTGGCCTGAGAGCAAGCTTCTATAGACTAAACAAGGAAGGAAAGTAAGGAAATTACCTGATTGGCTATAACTAGGTTTGCCTTATTTGGTCATGGTTTAATAAGACATTTGCCTATATGGCTGATGGGAGGTCCCTAGTTGTATAACCAATCATCCTGTTGTTGGCTGTTCGTGATTGCCTGAGACTCGTGGGCTTTTTTAATAAGTCAGTTACAAGAACTGTTTCCAAGTGCCTATGTGCTTACGTAAGAGCTCCAGGTAAGCAACAACCCTAGGCTAATGGCCTTTTGCTTATTTTTGCTTTAATACTCCAAAAACAATGGTTCCTTGGTTTTCCCTTGAGACATAAAAATGGCCTCAACTTTTGTCTGTTTGGAGATGAGTACATTTATTATCTGTATCAGTTAAATATTGACATCCAGATATACTCAATGTAATCACAACTCATTATCTTTCCCTTTCTCTCCCCAGCTTGTCTTAATTTCTTTATTGGAAACAGTGGTACTTCCATCCTTCTAATTACCAAGTTTCAGAGCGTCAGAGCTGTCTTCCATTTTCCCCATTTTCCCCAACTATGCTGCCTTTATATTCAGTTTCCAAGTTACCCTCCCTCGATAGGGTCTTAGGAATTTGTTTGCTATTTCCCGGTGTGTAACTCTAGCATTCATTAGAAACACATGAGATGTCATTATTAGTTGACCCTCCTTCCCTTACTTACGCTGATGACAAGAGTCAAACTCTGTAAAATAGTTAAGGAGATTTATTCTGAGCCAAGTATGAGTGACCATGGCCCATGACACAGCTCTCAGGAGGAGGTCCTGAGAACATGTGCCCATGGTGGTAGGGGTACAGCTTGGTTTTATATATTTTAGAGAGGCATGAGACACCAATCAAATACATTTAAGAAATACATTGGTTGATTTAGAAAGGCGGGACAACTTAAAGGGGTGGCCTGGCTACGGGTAAATTTAAACATTTTTCTGGTTGACAATTGGTTGAATTTATCTGAAGACCTGGGATCAATGGAAAGGAATGTTTAGATTAAGGTAAAGGATTGTGGAGACCAGTTTTATTGTGCAGAGGAATCTCTCAGCAGACTTCAGAGAGCAGGTTGTACAATGTTTCTTATCGGACTTAAAAGGGTGCCTTGCTCTTAGTTGATTATCTTACCAGATCTGCAAACAAAGGAAGAAAAACAAAGGGCGGAGGAGATTCTCTATAGAATGTGGATTTTTCCCACAAGAGACTTTGCAGGGCAATTTCAAGGTATGGCAAGGAAATATATTTTTTCCCTTGTCTCATAATGTTATGCCAGAGTCAGACTGAAAAGTAAGTTATGGTATATAGGGTGAAATAAAAGACATCCGATGAGAATTTATGGTTTGTAGGGCATGACTCCCCAGACCCCTTGGAAGAAATTTGGGCAAGATAGAATATCAGACTTTAGTTTTCACTTACAATCTCACCATCCTCCTATACCAGCATAATCCAAGACTCCTTAATCCTGCTTTCCTGCATTTTTTTTTTCTTATTTTTGAGATGGAGCCTTGCTCTGTTGCCCAGGCTGGAGTGCAGTGGCATAATCTCGGCTCACTGCAAGCTCCCCCTTCTGGGTTCAAGCAATTCTCCTGCCTCAGCCTCCTGAGTAGCTGAGATGACAGGTGCCCACCACCACACCTGGCTAATTTTTGTGTTTTTAGTAGAGATGGGTTTTCACGATGCTGGCCAGGCTGGTCTCAAACTCCCGACCTCGTGATCCACCCCTGCCTCGGCCTCCCAAAGTGCTGGGATTACAGGCTTGAGCCACTGCACTCGGGCCCCCTACATTCATTTTTTAGTAAAGTGTCCACAGTGATCCTTTTAATACATAAATCAGTGTAAAGTATTACCTCTGTCCTTACCAGCAAATGCAAAACCTTCCATGGCCTCAGAACTTTACATTACTTTCTAACTGGCTACCTTTTCTGACATTATTTTCTATTTTTCTTCTGCTTTCTCATGCCGCTCCAGCAAGGCTAGCTGTGCTGCTTTCCCAAATATGCCATGCATACTCTGTCTCTACACTTTGTATTGCTGTTCCCCTTTGTTGGAACTCCTTTCACCTAGATCAGTGGTGCCCAATATTTTGGCTTCCCTGGGGCATATTGGAAAAATAACTGTCATGGGCCACATATAAAATACACTCACTAACACTAATAATAGCTGATGAGCTAAAAATATATGCAAATAAACTCAGGTTTTCAAAAAGTTTATGAATTTGTGTGGGGCCACATTCAAGGCTGTCCTGAGTTGCATGCCGCCTGCAGGCCACGAGTTGGACAAGTTTGACCGACACAGATGTTCACAGGGTATACTTCATCACTTTATTCAAGTCAAGGCTCTGATCTAAGATGTCATCTCCTACTTTCCCAAACACCCCTATACTGAAAATAAACTCCTTATCTTTTACACACACACTCCTTAACTTTTTATAGTACTGCTACTATCGCTTCCTGACATTATGCTATTGTTTCATTTATTTCTAGTCTTTCCCAGTTAGGATGTAAACTCCATGGCACAGGAGCTTCGCATTCATACTCTCTGGAATAGTGCCTGCTTTGCTTTCAATAGCATCCATCTCTAGCTGACAATATGCTGTTGTACTCATTTGTGTCTTTTCCTCTTAGAATGTAAGCTCTAGGAAAGTAGAGATTTTGTTTTCTTCACCTTTTAGTCCACACTACCCAGAATACAGCACTTGTTGAATAAATGGATAAATCCCACCCATTCTCTGTTTATTCCCCAAAGCACAGCACTAATCATGTCCCACTCCTTATGCCAAAGATTGTCAGTGATATTCTACTAGGTTCAAAAGGAGGTCCAAACTCTTGAAAGTGATTTATAACTAACCCGAACTCTTTATCCTTGCTTTAAAACGTAACCCTTCAAACTGGAGTGTACAAAGACTTTCTAAGAACTATATAGTCTCAATGGTTTTACAAACATTAATTTCCAGAATCTAAACTGCTATATATGATTCTATTTATTTGAATTTTTTTTATATTTTTAAAAAATTATCATAGAAACTGATAATTTACTTAACACATGAAACCAATTTAGGAAATATTGCAGCAATCTATGCCCTGAGAAGGACCCTGTACACCTGTATTTAAGTCCTTGTGGATGAACTGTAAACTGGCTTAACAGACAAAATTAAAAACCTAATTTAATAGTATGCACCTATAAAAATAGTTGAGTGTTGGCAGCCATACTTCAACCGCTCATAGACTGCTGAATGTTCAAACTGCGTTCAAATACGGCAAACACCAAGCTGTAACCAATCACTGTTTCTGTACCTCACCTCCAATTCCTGTACATCACTTTACCCTTTTTGTCTATAAATTTGTTCAGACCGTGAGGCACCCCTGGAGTCTCTGTCAATCTGCTGATTCTGGAGGCTGCCCAATTTATAAATTGTTCATTGCTCAATTAAACTCCTTTAAATTTCATTCAGCTGCAGTTTTTATCACAAATTTTAACCATGAGAAATTTAACACTAGTTTTGTATAAACCTAAATACTGTGCTGTTACTATTTCTACAGCATGAAAGTTAATTCTACAGACTCTTTAAATAATGCCCAAAGTTATTATTTTATCTTGGGACTAAGATCTTTCCTTTTTATCTCATAATTATAGTAATGAAGGCTGTGAAAGGAAAGTAAATCTCAAGACCCCAAACTTACTGGCCAAAGTGAAAGGCCAAACTGGGAACTGGGTCGTGCAAACCTGCCTCTCATGTTGTTCCTGGCAAAGCAGGAGCATGGCCATCTTGGATAAGCACTGCCATTCTAAAGGTCCCCTTGACCAAAAATGCCTAAATCCAACACAAAAGCCATCACCATAAACCACAAATGACACCAACCAGAAACATTTCAACTCTGAGATAAACTGCTCTCTGACTAGAGACATGCCAGCCCTGAGATAAGCTCCCCTGTGACTGGAGAGATGTCGGCCCCAAGATAACCTCCTGTCTGACCATAGACATCCCAACCCTGCAATAAACTTCTCCACACAGAAACATTCTGAGCCCTCTGTCACCAGGAACACTTAAATATTCTTAGTCTGTAAGAGACAGTGCTCCTGACAGAAGTCAGCCAGATGCCTCTCTCAAGTTTATTCTCCAAAATAAACCTATCTTTGACTGTTGAGCTGCTTTTTGTGTTTCTCTCTTCGTTAACATTTACAATTCCTAAATAAGACAGTGACAAAGATAAAAAGCTACATACCTCCCTCACAAGTTGTCCACAGGGAAATTCCTTGTGGGCCTTAAGATCTTTACTCTAAAAACAGTTCTGTTGAATTTTACCCTAGGGATGTAAATTGAGTTTATCTTCACAAGTACTGAAGAAGGGACAGAGCTCAAAGTCATCCCTCTATTCACCTGAGACAAATGCATATCTGATTGCTTCTTCTGCAATTTAGGTTATGTAAAAATGCAGATTCACTGAGGTACATAAAAGCGTAAGTGACTCTTTCTCCACTCACCTGTATTAATATTTTCTTTTCTATTTTTTTTTTTTTTTGAAATGGAGCCTTTCCCTGTCACCCAGGCTGGAAAGCAGTAGCACAATCTTGGCTCACTGCAACCTCCACTTCCTGGGTTCAAGCAATTCTCCTGCCTCAGCCTCCTAAGTAGCTGGGATTACAGGGGGCTCACCACCACACACAGCTGATTTTTGTATTTTCAGTAGAGACGGCGTTTCAGCATGTTGGCCAGGATGGTCTCTATCCCTTGACTTTGTGATCCACAAGCCTTAGCCTTCCAAAGTGCTAGGATTACAGGCATGAGCCACTTCACCTGGCCTAATCAATTTCCATGCTGCTGATAAAGATATACCCAAGACTGGGAAGAAAAAGAGGTTTAATGGGCTTACAGTTCCATGTGGCTGGGGAGGCCTCATAATCATAGTGGAAGATAAGGAGGAGCAAGTCACGTCTTACATGGATGGTGGCAGGCAAAGAGAGTGAACTTGTACAGGGAAATTCCCATTTTTAAAACCATCAGATTGGGCCAGGCACAGTGGCTCATTCCTGTAATCACAGCACTTTGGGAGGCCAAGGCAGGAGGATCACCTGAAGTCAGGAGTTCAAGACCAGCCTGGTCAACATGGTGAAACCCTGTCTCAACTGAAAATATAAAAAATTAGCTGGGCATGGTGGTGGATGCCTGTGATCCTGGCTACTCAGAAGGCTGAGGCAGAAGAATTGCTTGAACCCAGGAAGGAGAGGTTGCAGTGAGCCAAGATCATAGTGTTGCACTTCAGCCTGGGCAACAAGAGCAAAACTCCATGTCAAAAAAAAAAAAAAGGAAAAATAAAAAATATCGTATCTCTTGAGACTTATTCCTTAGCACAAGAACAGTACAGAAAAGACCTGCCCTGATGATTCAATTATCCCCAACTGGGTCCCCCCACAACACATGGGATTTATGGGAGCTAAAAGATGAGATTTGGGAGGGAATATTGAGCCAAACCATATCATCCCCTCACATGTAAATTTTGAAAGACTGATTAAAGACTCAAAAGAATGCAAACTTTTGTCCCTTATCTGCCCACACCCTTTTTTAATTTCTTTCTCTCTCCCTAATACCTGTCCATTTTACTTTAAATATTGAGGTTCCCAGACCCACTTGAGTAAAACATGGACCACAGTTTTTCCTGTGGATCTACAGTCCTTCCTGGTCTTATCATTAACTTTGGCAAATAAACCTAAAATGATTGAGATTTGCCTCATTTTCTCTGATTTACGTAATACACTTCTGAACCTCCACAGTTGTAAAATAAATGAAACACAGTATTTTTCTTTTTTTAAGCAATTTGAGTGTTTATGCTAGTAATTCCCAGAGTTCATGTATACCAAGAAAATGAATTTTTTGATTTGCTATTCTTTAAAATTTTCCGAGTACAAGAAAAAGAGAGGCAAAGGAACAGAAAAAGAAAAAGTAAGTAAAAAGGGAACCAAGTTCAGGTAAATATTAAATTATCACTATCTGCAAGGACAAGAAAAAAATTTAGGTGCATTTGACATATATAAACACAAAAAAGAGTAAGTCATTGACAATTTTGTCAAGGCATATAATTAAGAAGCCAGGGATTGGCCTGGTGCAGTGGTTCATGTCTGTAATCCCAGAACTTTGAGAGGCCAAGGCAGGAGGATCACAAGATCAGAAGATCGAGACCATCATGGCCTAAAGAGTGAAACCCTGTCTCTACTACAAATAAAAAGTTAGCTGGGTATGTTGGCAGGCACATGTAGTACCAGCTACTTGGGAGGCTGAGGCAGGAGAATCACTTGAACCTGGAGGTGGAGGTTGCAGTGAGCCGAAATAGCACCACTGCACTCCAACCTGATGACAAATCAAGACTCTGTCACCAAAAAAAAAAAAAAAAAAAAAGGCCAGGGATTATTGAACCCTGAAGCAATATGATGAAAATATGAAAGCGGCCTCTTCTACCTGAAATAAAATAATTTCTTTTATACACAAGACAATTTCATGACACTTTCTTTCCTTTTTCTTTGATGGTTAACTATCAAAATGAACATCTTGCTAATGTCAAAGTTTCCCCAAGTAGTCAGTACAATTCTAAATTATCTCTAGAAAATTTCATCAGCGAGAGGGTAAGCATACCTGAAGTCAGAAAATAGGGAGGAAATGTTACAGGTAGAAGGTATCTGAATCATATTGGCACCAAAATACATTAATGGTGGAAGTTATCTGAGTTACCTGTGGCAAATCTGTAGAGGTCTACAGCAACCTCAATTCTTGCCTCCTCAGAAGAAAGCATGAGGGGCATTCAACTGAGGGGCATAGGCAGAAGAAGAAACTAAGCCAAGTTTTAAGGCAGGAGTGAACGTTTATTAAAAAGCTTTAGAGCAGGAATGAAAGGAAACGGAAGTATACTTAGGAGAGGCCCAGGTGGGCATCTTGGAGGTCAAGTGCCCTTTGACTTTGAACCTAGGATTTTATTTGCTGGCCTACTTCTGGCTTCTTAAGCACCTTTCCCTTGATTCTTCCTTTAGGGTGAGCTGCCCACATGCACAGTGGCCTTCTAGGGCCTAGGAGGTGAGCACACACAGTTTGTTTACTGGAGTTGTACACATGCTTATCTGAGACTTTCTTCCCTTTTCCAGTGGAATGCCCCCAGAAGATCATACTAAAGAGGTATTTTCTGGGGTAATAGCCGAGGTTCGTCATCTCACGCCAAGAAGATTAAGGACACGGGCCCACACAGAAATGAACTTAGGATCAGGAGCTGATCAGTTCTTTCTCACATTGGGCAAAATTATCTTTATTTCCTAATTTTAAAAAGTCAGAGCCTGGGTGCGGTGGCTCATGCCTGTAATTCCAGCACTTTGGGAGGCTGAAGCAGGTACATCACGAGGTCAGGAGACTGAGACCAGGCTGGCCAATATAGCGAAACCCCGTTTCTACTAAATACAAAAACTAGCTGGGTGTGGTGGCATGCTCCTGTAGTCCCAGCTAGTCGGGAGGCTGAGGCAAGAGACTTGCTTGAACCCGGGAGGCAGAGGTTGCAGTGAGCCGAGATAGCACCATTGCACACCAGCCTGGGTTACAGAATGAGACTCCATCTCAAAAAACAACAACAATAACAACAAAAATCAGAAGACTCTTGTGAGGATGAAATTAAACAATCCATGTAAAAAAGTTATTACAAACCCCAGAATAAACACACACTTAATATTCGCTAGTGTTATTATTAGCATTTACTATTACACTGAAAATAGGTTTGTTTCCCTCCTGGTGAATGACAAACACTTTGAGGAGAGGAATCGTGATTTGTCTTTTTATTCCCTGCTCCAATAATTAGAGAATTTGGTAGCATGAGCCCTGGAGCTGAACTCCTTGCTCTATCTCTTACTAGCTGTGAGACCTCAGGCAGATTATTTTACATCTCTGTGCCTCAGTTTCTTTATTTGTAAAAGGAGAATAATGATACCATGAAGATGAAATAAGTGAATACATGCAACATCTTTGACAACTAACACATTGTAAATGCTATATATTAACTCCCATTATGATAGTGGCTGTTCTAGACATAGTAAACCAAATTTCAGGCATGTACTCATTTACTCTGCCAGACCCTAGGGTAAACACAGGAGTAGGGGCAAGAAAGAAATGATAGGCAAAGTCCTTATCTGAGAAAATGCATAGGTATTCCACATATTTCCTTTAGAGGAGTAAGCAGATCAGTGACTTGTCAAAGTGTCCCTATACCTGCTATGTGGACAGCAGACTAGCAGGGAGCAACGATGTGAGCAGAGACTTCAGCCCATATTCCTAGTACTGTATATGATGTAATACAGGAGTGTAAAAAGTTTTTTACAGAGTTTCGATACATATGGCAACCTGTATTCTACGGAGGACATTATAAAAGGAAAACCCCTAAGGCTCCAAAAAAACAGTTTGCAAACCAATGGCAGGAAATATTAGGCATTTATATTTAATACTAACCATTTTTCCAAACATATTGATATGTTAGATAGTACATGTGTCTAAGTGATGTTAGTATTTTTCAAACAGTTGACTACTAAAGCAAGTTTTTATAATGAGTGTTTTCTAGAAATATTCTAAAGTGAAACTGATTTTGTATACAGATATATAAATTTCATTTAATTATTTTTAACTGTATCAAGTGAAATTTCAAAGTGCTATGTCTATGCAATTAACAGTGATTAAAGTATTATAATAATATTGTTAACCCTCAACTTAATCCATTTTCCATAACATTAAATTAACTTTGCCCTTTCTTCATATAATTTAGAAGCATTTATCAAAAGCCTTTGCATATGATCTTTTCGGTATTGTTTGATTTCTGCCCTAGAATTTCTATCAAAGCCAATGTAAATTTATATTTGAAACACAGTATTAAGGAATCGCTTAGTAAAAGATTTACTAAATGGAATTACGGTACTAAAAAGCATGCATCTGTGTGATTGCATTTTAGAACTTCTGTTTGTGCTTCAGATATTTTCAGGAAAAAAAAAAACCAGGATGTGATTTGGTTATATTGAACATTTGGTTATCTCAAGCGAACAGGATTCCACTTATTTGTTTCGCATATTCCATGTATCAGGAGAGGTCAGTGGAGTAGGAGGTAGGGCTAAGAAATATAATTTCAGACTATTCATTGGTTAGTAACTGAGGTAAGGGAGGAGTAATGAGAGAGTAAGGTGGAGGTCATTATTGTCTTAAATTCTGATATATCAAATACTCTGAGGTCAAAGTGCAAAGTCTGATTGGTTTTTGGCAGAATGCATGGAGAGTTTTCCTAGACTCACTAAGAAAATTCACTTTATCTTCATGAAATGATACAGAAGGGATATGGACAAATGATTGAAGCTATTTAATTCAAGCAATCTGTAGCAATAAAAAAAAAAAGATTCCAAGAGGGTCATAGGAGTATGTAGAGAGTATCTGAGATTCTGGAAATAATTGAAGAATTGTTCTACAGAAGCCAGGAGAACATTGGAAAGGTAACTATGAAGCCAGGTGAACAGCAGAGATAATTTTGCTATTCTTATTATGCCAAACAAATTGTGTGAACTTGGACGGATGTGAGTTTGCTGCAGAATATTTAACAACGTATTTTGAGTTGTGGTTCTCATGGTTTAAAAATGCTGTAATTTGTGTGGTAAAAGTGACCGATCCCACTTATTTGGCTTCCTTTCAATTACTCTCTTTTGAATTATATAAAAAGTTTAAACTGAACTTTTAATTAATGGGTAAACTACATACTGAATCTTCAGATACACAGCTTTCTTTCTAATTCATTTCCTGAGCTCAATAAATGAGGTAATAACTTGCATGCCAATAATTTTGTTTCACTGAATAAATGTTCGTTTTAATTTTAACCTTGTCATTTCCAAGGAAAAAAATGATGGATGGATTTTTTTTTCTCCATACACCACAAATGCTGAGCTACGTATGAGTATTTTTTATAGTAACAAAATTGTGTTTAATTTAAATTATAATTAGTCATTATGTTTTATTGGTAAAGGATTACAACAAATCCAGCTGGTTTCCTGTAAGAGTTCATCTTCTATTTCAGGGACTAAATTCTTTATAAGGAAATATGTCAAAGGATATTTATCTATGCTAAAACCAGGGCTTACCAAGAAGCTCTATTTAAAGTACACCAAATTATTAGCTAATGGGATTTCATCTATATTGGTTTTATTACTAAAAAAAGATTATTTTACTCAATAAAAAGTATATATAAGTGAATATGGTTATAGGAAGAGGAGAATGTATGTGGAAGGTTTAAAAACAATAGAAAAAGCATTTTAAGTGATGAATTTATTTTGTGTAATGATATTGAAGCTGTGTCTCAGTAACTCATGCTTAATTACAGTACACAGTGAGCTGGGAATAAAGTGAGCTTCAGAAGTATTCGAGTTGTAGGCTGGGTGCAGTGGCTCATTCCTCTAATCCTAGCACTTTGGGAGGCCCAGATGGGAGGTTTCCTTGAGCCTAGCCAATTGAGACCAGCCAGATCACCTTAATGAGAACCTATCTCTATGAAAAATAAAAATCAAAGTTTAAATTAATTTTATAAATACAAAAATATTTTTTAGAAATAAATATTCAAGGCTGGGTACGGTGGCTCACCCCTGTAATCTCAGTACTTTGGGAGGTCCAGGCAGGGGGATCACTTGAGGTTAGGAGTTTGAGACCAGCCTGGACAGCATGGCAAAACCCTGCCACTACTAAAAATTAAAAAAAAAAAATTAGCTGGGTGTGGTGCCAGGCATCTGTAATCCCAGCTGCTTGGGAGGTGGAGGAAGCAGAATCATTTAAACCTGAGAGGCAGAGGTTGTAGTGAGCCAAGATTGCTCCACTATACTCCAGCCTCAGCCACAGGGTGAGACTCTGTCTCACACACACACACACACACACACACACACAAAATAACTGAAAGTAAAGAAGTATTCAAGCTGCACATAGAAAATAATTCATAATGTATGAAGTAACAATTTAAATCAACAAGAACTATTATTTTCTTTAAGTGGGACAGCTCAGTAGTACATGCCGTTTTGCAAATTATAGTAAACTTTTTGTTACCTGGTGTGGTTGAAAATGAAGAATTCTGATTAATCAATTATTTTAACTTTTCAATTTTTCATGCCTTTTGCTATGAATTTACACAAAAAATTTGAATATGACAAAAACACACTTAATACTTTAATAAAATATCCTTTAGTATTTATAATCTAGAAACATCTTCAACATCAAATGGTGATTTCTAATCATTATGGATACTTTATCTTTTCTTCTAATCCTTGCAGAGGGCTGCTTTTCTGAATGCCACCCCTCTAGTCTCCCTCATCATTTAGGCTTCAAACCCAGAAACTTTAGTAGTGGTCCTTATCATTTTATATATGCACTTTGTATTAGTCTGTTCTCATGCTGCTGTTAAAGACATACCCGAGACTGGGTAATTTATAAAGAAAAAGAGTTGAGAAATGGACTCACAGAGCATGACTGGGGAGGCTTCACAATCATGGTGCAAGGTGAAAGGCACATCTTACATGGTGGCAGACAAGAGAGAATGAGAGGCAAGCAAAAGGGGAAACCCGTTATAAAATGATTAGATCACCTGATCACTACCAGAAAAGTACGGGGGAAACTGCCCCCCATGATTCAATTATCTCCCACTAGACCCCTCCTACAACATGTGGGAATTATGGGAGCTACAATTTAAGATGAGATTTGGGTGGGGACACAGCCAAACTGTATCACACTCCTATGAGAAACTCTTTAGTAGTTTCCCTCTGTATAGAACGTAATCATTATCAAGATGAATTTTCCACAAGTGGAATTACATTTATATCACCCTACCACCTGCTTGAAAACCTTCACTGTTTCCCTACAGCCAAAATAATTACATTTAAACCTTAGTCCTGATTTCCAGTTTTTGTCTCCCCAATCTGTCTCTTGTTTCTTTTGTTATGTAGTCTGTGACTACTCCCCCACCCCACCCCCGTTACAGCTAAACTGATCCAAGCTGTTGACCCTAGCACACACAGTTTTGCACCTGTGTCTTTGCTCTTGCTGGCTTCCTGACTTAGAGGTCATTTCCATTCTACATTGTTACATCCCCCTTATCACAGAAGACCCAGCATAAGTATCTGTTTCTCTAACAGGTCTCCACAGAATCCTCTAACCACCATGAGCTTTCTTTCTGAATTATTTGCCTAGTCCTGTCACAGGAAAATTAGTGATCTATTACAGGAGTTCTCAAACTTTTTTGTTCTCAAAACCACTTTACACTCTTAAAAATTATTGAGGACTCAGAGAGCTTTGGTTTATGTGAGATATGCCCATCAATATTTGCCATATTATACATTAAAACTGAGAACACTTAAGCAACTTATTTAAAAATAATAGTAAGCCTATTGCTTGTTAACATAAATTACATTTTTGTTAAAACAAACTAGTGAGAATATAACAGAGTCCAAACTTCTTCTGCTTACCATACCACAGCCAATAAAGTCAAGAAACAAGGAGTTGGAGCAAGGAAAGCATCTGTATCTCAGAGAGCCAGCAAACCAAGATGGCGCTAGCATCCTAACTTACTATCTTAGTGTTTGTATGCTTTGTACAGTTTTTACTTAGGTATAGAGGAAAAGAAGGGGGCAGAGATCAAGAAGTGGCCAAAGAAGGCAGATATATCTGAGCACCAGAAAGTAGTCTAGAAAAGTTGTGAAATCTGTTTCTGGTTAATAGTCTCCTTCTTATTTTTTTTTATGGTATTACGCTTTTTTCTATTTTTTTAATACTTTAATTTTGGGGATACATGTGCAGTATGTGCAGGTTTGTTACGTAGGTATACCTGTGCCACGGTAGTTTGCTGCATCCATCACCCCGTCATCTGCATTATGTATTTATCCTAATGCTATCCCTTGAGATGGAGTCTTGCTCTGCCACCCAGGCTAGAGTGCAGTGGTGCAATCTTAGCTCACTGCAACCTCCACCTCTTGAGTTCAAGCGATTCTCCTGCCTCAGCCTCCTGAGTAGCTGACATTGCAGGAGTATGCCACCACGCCTGGCAAATTTTTGTATTTTTAGTACAGATGGGGTTTCACCACGTTGGTCAGGCTGGTCTCAAACTCCTGACCTTGTGATCCACCCACCTTAACCTCCCAAAGTGCTGGGATTACAGGTGTGAGCCACTGCACCCAGCCTGTTCCTTTACATCTTTAACAAAATCTAGTATACATACTTCCCCTTTTATCTTGAGAGTTAGTCTCAACAGTTGCAGATTTTTGTTCCTATGCTGTCTTTCAATGTTCTGAAGTTATTCTAACCTGTAGGCAAGCAAGAACACAGGCCAGAGGCCCCTTTTTAGTGTAATGTTAATTGTGTTAGTCTTTTACCATTTCACTGTTACAGGAGAGTGACATTATTTTACATTTTTGCCAATGTCTGGCTTAACAAAAGACAACCATATTCTGGATTCTCTTTCTATATTTAATCTGTTGTAATATCACATAGTGTAGAATGTCTGCAAAACTTCACTATGCACTCATGACAGAATGACAGTGAAACAAATTTTACCATAGCATTAGGTTTAGGTATCTAAAAATATATTCTCCATTGTGTCTATTTTTATCTTTAGCTATCTGCAAAATATAAAAGGAACAAGGAAGTCACACATGGTGACAATTATTCAAGCACAAATTACCCTCTTTAAAGACTTTAAATCTCAAACTTCCTCCAAATATTAATATCAGGTATCACTTCTACGTGGTCTATTATTTAAAAAAATATAGATTTTCATATTAGTCTAAGCAAAGCCTCTGAGTCTATAAAAATGTAGGACATTATTATTGTTACAAGTTCACACTATTCCAAACTCAAAGGTAAATGAATTTAGGAATTATTTATATCACAGCTCCTTTCCATTACACATGGTAAGTGAGAATTAAGTCAATTAGATATACCAAATTATTCACTGCCACTATGGTTTGTTGGTTGTAGATTTATTGAAAGATTTTATATGAATAGGCTTACTACTTGTAAAAACTGCAAATTAACTCCTATTTAATACTTCTACATTTAAGAATTCAAAACAAAGTATGCAGTATGATCACAGCAGTTAACATATGCAGAGAAAAAAAGGGATTCTACTAAAGGATTAGGATTGTGGGCTGGTTTAGAATAAAAAAAATCATCTAAATCAAATGCAAACCAAACAAATTCTGATTTCTATTTTTACTTTCTAATTTATCTCATTTCCTCTTCTAAGAACTATATATAATTTTTTAAAAAGGATTCTTAGGCCAATTACTTGGGAAGTCAAATATTTGGAAAGTTGGCAAAGCATTTATTATTTAATCAAAAATTATCTAACATGCTGCTATTAGAAAATGCAGTACATCGATGGGTGATCTTAGAATTTCAAATAAGCAGAATAGTGTTGGTCCTCAAAGAGGTTACATATTTTTGGAAGACAAATCAAACTCTTATGAAAATCACATAAGGAGTATGTAAAAACACAAAGGATACTGCAAAATGTATATCGTATATTGGGAAATGGTAATCTGAGTATATGCCTTCATTACCGTACTCTCAGGTATCTCTGTGTGTCATTTCTCATCTCACAAGCTTGAGAATTTATATCATCAGAATTCTTAAGACTGTCAGAGGTAAATTCCTCACTAGAGAAAAGGAGCTTCCTTTTGTCTAGAGATATCACAAAAGCCCTGAGTGAAGCCAGAGCTTCAGAAGATGATGCTTTTCTTCCTCACTGCTTCCAATTCTGTATCCTGGATTGGATTTCTGTATAGATGGAGTAGGGAAATAGCCCCTATTTTAGGAGGAATAGCTTACCCACCAAAAGTATTCTCAATCTGGCCAGTGGAACACGTGTGTGAGTTGACCATGACTACTGTCTCAAGGTGACTGAAAAAAAAAGGTTGAATAGGCCAGGCACGGTGGCTCATGCCTGTAATCCCAGCACCTTGGGAGGCTGAGGCAGGTGGATCACCTGATCTCAGGAGTTTGAGACCAGCCTGGCCAACATGACAAAACCCTGTCCATACAAAAAGTACAAAAATTGGCCGGGTGTGCTGGCACAGGCCTGAAATCCCTGCTACTCAGGAGGCTGAGGCACAAAAATTGCTTGAACCTGGCAGGCAGAGATTGCAGTAAGCAGAGAGAGCACCCCTGCACTCCAGCCTGGGTGATAGAACAAGACTGTCTCAAAGAAAAAAAAAGGCTGAATAGTATTTATTGTCTTACTAGAACTTACCCATGACTTGTGGTGGAACAGCTTGGTACAGCTACCTGGACCTAGTATAAAAACGCTTGACATGATTCCTTGAAGCCTGGACACAATAGTCTACTGTAAATGAGGTGAAGATTTCAGAAATGCCTTGCTATAGTACTGAGGAAAGAATCAGAGGCAAGGGAGGTTGGACTATTGTAACATACTTCTCATTTCTAACCCCAGTGGCTTGAGTTACCTAGAAGATCAGCTATTCAGTTTGATGCAAAAGTAATTGTGTTTTTTGCCATACTTTAATTGCAAAAACTGCAATTACTTTTGCACCGACCTAATAGCTAGTCACTCAAGCATGTACAACCTTAAAGAGCAGAGGAGTTAAGGCCTTGGTTCTACCATTGACCAACGGGGAAAAGGACCAATAAGAAAGAGTAGTCAATGGTCAAGTGGAGGTGTCAGTTCTGAGACATATTTCATAAATTACCTGAGAAGGTCTGATGCAAGCTTGTTTAACAGTGGCCTGTGGGCTGCATGTGGTCCAGGACTGTTTTGAATGCAGCCCAACACAAATTCATAAACTTTCTTAAAACATTACGAGATGTGGGGCCAGGCACGGTGGCTCATGCCTGTAATCCCAGCACTTTGGGAGGCCTAGGTGGGCGGATCAGGAGATCAGGAGATCAAGAACATCATGGCCAGCATGGTGAAACCCCATCTCTACTAAAAATACAAAATTAGCCAGGTGTGCCAGCATATGCCTGTAGTCCCAGCTCCTTGGGAGGCTTAAGTAGTAGAATTGCTTGACCCCAGGAGGCAGAGGCTACAGTGAGCAGAGATCGCGCCACTGTACTCCAGCCTGGCAACAGAGCGAGACTTCATCTCAAAAAAAAAATTACGGGATTTATGCACGGATCTTTTTTTTTTTTTTTTGGCTTATTAGCTATCATTTGTGTTAGTGTATTATGTGTGGCTCAAGAGGATTCTTCTTTCAATGTGGCGCAGGGAAGCCAAAAGATTGGACACCCTGGATGGGATGATATGCCAGTCTCCAATAATTGAGACCAACTGAACATCACGTCCTGGTAAAGGATTTCCCTTTTCTCTGTTTCATTTCTGCTGCCCCTCACTCCTTCCCTATAATCACTCTTGTAGTGTGACTGGTCCCCCACCAGGTTACTTAAGGGTATACTGCCACTGCATGAATCCTGAAGGCCAGTGGTAAGCCAAAGCCATGATTCCCAGCCAAGGAGCAAGTGTCCCCAAGAACCCAAGCATCCCAGGGGATATCTGGAAACATACCAAAGAAAACAGTCTCATTATGCACATGTAGTACGCAAAGAGCCAGAAAATTATCTTGAAAGCAGCTTAGAAATGGGAGGTGGCATGGATCTCTAGCACTGTCCTTCTACCATCCAGGAATGCCCTGTATTTAAGTCCTAATAAACTCCTCTACTCATCAAGCTGGATTCAATCAATCTTTGGTTCTTTGGCACTTTCCCAGTTTGGAGAGGGTGTGGTATAGTCTCACGTTTTTCTTGTAACAATTCCCAAATAAAATAACTATGCACAGCCTTTGTTTCAGGCTCAGCTTTGGCTGCTGGTTTTATCATTTCATTGTTAAGTCTGGTTTACTTTTTCATTTTCTCCCAATAAAACTATAAGGACAGGAATTTCATTTTATTCATTTCTGCATTCCCTAGAACTAGAACACAGAACAACCTTGCTGTATGTTTGTTGGACACTTTATGGTGTTTGTAGGAAATTTCTTGTGGGTAAACGCAATAAGAAGCTGCAGGATGGAATTGCATAGGTAGAGAGAAACATGAATGCATGAGGAAAACTACGGGGGAGTTAAACCCGTGAATCTCCTCTATCATTTATGTGTTTCTGTATTTCCAGGTACATGCAGTACAAATTTTCGTTATCATTTAATGCAGAGTTTTAATACAATACAGAGGCAGGAATGTTTCAAGCCATGTTATAGGACTTTTCTGACTTCATAGAAATGTAGATAAATACCATTTGAATAACAGTAGCTAACCATGGCCAACAATTTGTAGAACTGTATTGAGTCCTGGACTGAGTTGTTTGTGTAATAAATTATCTCATTTACAAACGAAGAGATGAAGGCTTTCAAAGTTTGGATATCTTACTCAAGATTACAATGTTGTTAAGTAGCACAGCTGGAAGGAAAATCCAGTTGTACGGTAGCGTTCATCTGTCTTCATGATGGTAAAGCTATTTAAACATATCTAAATTCTTACAAAATCAGGAATCCCTATTGACAGAGACCATGCCTCACTCTTTTTTCCTCTTCCTTGGTGTTTCATAATGCTTTGCAGAATTTGGGTGATAAAGATGAATTTATGTGACTACAGAAGAGTTAGGATAAGAAAAGATAGCAGGATGAGGGGGAATTGGAAGGATAGAACCCCAGATTCTGAATCTTATTAGGTATACATTGGGGGGCTCCAAGGACAACATCAGTGAAGTGGCAGTTTTTAAGAGTGAACAGTGAGCACAGACATTGCTAATTCTTTTATCTATAGGTCTCTCCAATTTCTCCATCTAGGTATATTGAGAGTGATAGTAGCTATGACAATATGCCAAGACTTATTTCTTATGAATAGACCATTCAATGACTAGAGAATTTTCATGCATAAAAATATTTTAACACAGAACAGGCATCCAGTTGCCTTTGATGGTAAATACAGACCTTCCTACAACTATATAATAACTTAATCCAGTGGTCCCCGTAATCCAGTGCTTTTGGGCACCATGGGACTGTATTCATGAAAGAAGGTTTCCCACTGATGTAGGGGAGATACAGGAGGATGGTTTCAGGATGAAACTGTTCCACCTCAGATTATCAGGCATTAGATTTTCATAAGGAGTGCACAACCTAGATCCCTCACGTGCACAGTTCACAGTACAGTTAGTTCCTGCTCCTATGAGAATCTAGGAGGCGGAGCTCAGGCCTTAATGCTAGATGATCACTTAACATCTGCTGTGTGGCCTGATTCCTAATAGGCTATGGACTGTACTGGTCTATGGCTCAGGGGTTGGGGACCCCTGACTTAATCTATTACAGCTTCAAGTTATTGTAATTTATGAGTAATAACCTAGTTAAAACCCTACATAGCTGTAACAAAGAAAAACTATAAAACATGTTGATTATGTGAAATATATTTCTGGGATTAATATAAAAAGATATAAATCTCTTTACAACCAATGAGTTTCAATTAGGATTTTATCTCCAAAAAAATTTTTAAACTATCCTAAAATTAGCCAAATAAGAGAATAAAACATGATTATTATTCTCAAAATCATGACTTCTCCAACATGCTTCAGCAATTTAATTAAAAAATGAGCAATAAATCTTGATATCAACAGATGTATATATCAGAGTAAGCAGGAAGCCAAATCAATAAGCCAAAATCCAGGACCACAAAACACTGTTGTAATAACGTTTTTGTTGTATAAGCTGATGCTATTTCATGTTTTACTTGCATTTAGAGATTTAATATATTTACTCAATTTTAGGTTGAATGTGTAGAATCATGCACTAACTTCACTGAACATTTTCAAACAGAGAAGAGAGAGCAGTACAATTTAGGTTGATTCTATTTTTATTTTTAAATGGAATTATATTTTCATATTTAGATAGAAATTTCAGCATACAATTTATGTTTAATTTTATAAAAAGATGAGGGATTATTAGCATTGCTAACTTTAAATACTTCTTTAAATACATACTAAATGTACCCCTACAAAAATTGTTAGTGACATTAAGCTGCTTTAACCCTATATTTTTCACTCAAAGTTCAAATTTGCTGCTAACACTGGTAAGCAGCCCTACAAATATACATTTCATTTAATGTCTATAATCCTACGAAAAAAAGGATATAAATATTATAAAAATTGAGATTGTATTTTTGTAAGAAGTGACTTGATAAACTAATCCAACCCAACTAGTTCAAATAAAAACTTTTCTGTAATAATAAATATAGTATTCCATATATATTTCCTTTAATACAGAGAACAAATACAGATTTGAGAAGGTCTTGATAACATTTTCTATTTTTTCTACTTCTGTTTATTTTTCTATTTTCCATTTAATATTCAACTTTTTTCCCAATATCATGCACTATATGGATAAAACCGTAACGTGTGATTTGAGATTATAGCAAATAAAAGAGCGAGTTAATTAAAAACATATGGTATTCTGATTTTAAAAATAGTACATTTTATATGATAAAAGGTAATACTGTCAACGAAAAAATACTGAGCAAAAAATAAAACTAGAAAAGAGGATTTCAGGAGATAAGTCTAAACACTGTGCTAAATGAAAGATGCCAAGTACAGAATCCCATATGGTATTATTCCATTCATATGAAATCTACAGGCTAGGTAAATATTCAGAGACTGAAAGTGGAATAGGGTTACCGGAGGCTGGCAAAAGGGGAAAGAGGTAATTTGGGAACAGGTGCTAATGTGTACCGGTTTTTTTTTCAAGGGTCCTAAGAATGTTTTCAAATGTGAATAGTTGTGACAGTATCAAAGCTTTATGAACATAGTAAAAAACACTGAATTGTACAATTTAAAGTAGAGATTTTATGGTATGTTAATTATATCAGAATAAAAAATGATAAATTTAAAAACATGTATTCACTATGTATGATAACATTGGTAGAAACCTGCCAATTTCCTAAGAAAAAAGTTTTTACAGCATGAAGTCCAGAAATATATAATTGCAGTGAAATATTTATAATACCGCTGATATTTAGCAATTGTTTTGTGTACAGTATAACTTGAAATACAAGAAACATTAGGTATGCAATTTTTATTGCATTTTAGGTTTTGGGGTACATGTGAAGAACATGCAAGATTGTTGCATAGGTACATACATGGCAGTGTGATTTGCTGCCTTTCTCCCCATCACCTATATCTGGCATTTCTCCCCATGCTATCTCTCCCCAACTCCCTGCCCCCCGCTGTCTCTCTCCTATTTCCCCCCCAACAGACCCCCGTGTGTGATGCTCCCCTCCCTGCGTCCATGTGTTCTCATTGTTCAACACTCACCTATGAGTGAGAACATGCAGTGTTTGATTTTCTGTTCTTGTGTCAGTTTGCTGAGAATGATAGTTTCCAGGTTCATCCATGTCCCTACAAAGGACACAAACTCATTGTTTTGTTATGGCTGCATCGTATTCCATGGTGTATATGTGCCACATTTTCTCTGTCCAGTCTATCATTGATGGGCATTTGGGTTGGTTCCAGGTCTTTGCTATTGTAAACAGTGCTGTGATGAACATTCGTGTGTGGTATACATTTTTTAATTTGGTAGCTTTTCCAGGAAATACACTCATCTAACAGCTTAAATGTGAATATTGTAGACTTCTTTTTTTTCCCTCCTAAAAATTAGGAACCTTTCACAAGCTTTTAGATTTTCAGTTGTTATTCATCTCCTTCCTAGTAGGTGTACAATGGTACATAACTATATCCATGTCCCATGTCTGACTTTGTAAGAGTGTGTGTGTGTGTGTGTGTGTGTGTTTGTGTATCACTGGAATTGGCACTACAATAGCAAAGATTGGCGTGCAATTCAGCTTGATAAAGTACGAAGAATAGAATACTGCTAGAAAGGAGACTCAAGTTTTCATTTTAGCAATGGGAGTAACTTTCTACAACATTACACCAATCTATTATTTATTCTTCAGTTTCTCCATCGATAAAATTTTTAAAAATGGATTAAGATAAATTTTGGCAAAGTGGGGTAATCTCAAGTGACAACTGAGCTACTTGTAGAGAATCCCTGGAGTTCTTTGTTCAGAAACTATGCCAAGTTCCCACTGAAATGCAGCTATTGATTAGTGACATCAGTCATGGGTATGAAGGAAGCAAAGGATCTAAGCCCTGTTACCATAAATGAGATGATCTCTAAGGAGCTTCTTACTAAAATTCTATCACATTTAATTCAAATTTTTATACAGTATTCAATGCAATTATTGTATTATTAAGAGCATGAAATTATTCATCTCACTCCTTAAAATTAAACTTCAACAATATGAACATTCTAACATTGTATACTGCTGTGAAAATCAGAGGCTCATTTGGAAATATAATCTTTATAACCGATAGCCCTCCTTTTTATATTTTGTCCTAATGTCTATTACTCATCATTTTTATTGTTCAACGAACATTAGGGAAATAGTGAATGATCTTTGATATTTCATAGGATTAATTGGTCTAAATATGGGCTGCCTAACGCAAAAGATTTTTGCCCTCCAGTTAATAGTGGTGTGAATGTGAGAGAGAATGCCTCAAATAATGAATGGAAAAACAAGCATTTCAAGGAGAAGCCAAATGCTTTCAGCTCCAATTTATAAACTTACCCACTTTAATTAAGAAGAGTAATCTGAATGGTAATGGAAACTCAAATGGTTTTTGGGGGGACAAAATATTGCCATAGCAGCAAGGACCTACATTTACAGAGAAATACAGAGAGCCCAAGTGTAATGCATCGTAAATGAATAATGCCATGAAGTAATCAAAGTGAGAAGTTGTCTGCAAGAAGTCAGACAGTAAACAAAATGAAATTATCAGTAATTAAGGTCAAACGAGAACATTTAAATAACTTGCTTTAAAAAGTTGAAATGAACCACAAATTCTGGTATACTGTCAATGCATTTCTCTGTCATTGTTTTACTACTCACTTTTCACTGAATATATCAAGAACAGAATATAAGATATGTCAATACTTAGATCAGTGAAGCATCTCTGATACAGCAGATGAGGGTGAGCCATATTCAGTTGACTCAACCGTGAAAGTCATTAACAAGGAGTAACTATAAAAATCTATACTAACCTTACCTCTTTATACATTCTTCTGAAGTCCTCTGATACTTATTTAGGGTAATTTCACACAATAGAAAATTCTGGGAAAATGCTAAGGACATAAGTAAAAATTTTTTAAATTATATAATTTTTGTATTACATAATATACTGTATAAATGTTTGTATCTGAAAAAAACCTTGATTAATAAAAACTCTGTTGCTCTTTTGCTCCAGGCAGGTGTTAATATGAGAGTCATCCAATCTGGTTTCTAATCTATACCTAATAATGAACCAAGGAAAATTTGCTATAGTCCGTCATTTCCTAGAGTCAGAAAAATGCTGAGTGACTGTTCACACTATAAATAAAAGGGAAAATTTTGAGCAAAATGCACTGCTACATTATTAGGCAATCTTCTGTAAGTTCATCATTCAGAATTCTTGTCTTCATTCTCCAGTAGAGTAAGTTAGAACAAAAATCTGAGTATATTTAACTTTGATAGTATGGTTGTCTCACTGAAGATTGGCAGCTGACAGAGCTAGATGTTCATTTGTTTTTGGTTGTCCTTGGAAAACATCGAAGTAGAAATTGACAAGCTCATTTTAAAATTCATCCCCCAAGTAGCCAAAACAATCTTGAAAAAGAAGGAGAACATCAGAAAACTCACATTTTCTAATTTCAAAACTTTTCACAAAATCAAGACAGCATGGTCTTGGCTTAAGGATGGCCAATTCTTTTCCATTGATGGAAAATAATGAGATGAGACTCCAGTAAAAGCATATATTGATAGATTCTCCAACCAAAATTAAACACTATAATCATTTATGGAATATTCACTATATGCCAGCCATTGAACCTAGAATATTTGTGTGTGTTTTTCCAGTCTTAACAACAGCTATGCAACATAGTTTTTATTATACCCATTTTATTGATGAGGAATCTGAGGCTGAGAGAGTTGAAATCAATCAACCTAGCAAGTGGTTGAGTTATAATTCAGAACCCAGGTCCACCTGATGCCAGAGCCCAATTGCAAAGGGCTCACGAGCACCATCCTAGGCGATTACTTTGATATGTCTTCATAAAAGAAAGTAAATATCAAAAAATATTAATTTTGGAACATAATTTTAAAGACAGTTTCACAATCAAATGTAGCAGGCTATTCCATAGCAAAGCCAAAGCAAACCAAAACATTGCAATTATGCATCTAGACTATGCATGTGGCATGAAGCTCTGCACTGTGAAGAAATGGAGTTCTGCTTTCAGCATAATGGTAAGGTGAGTCTGTAGTTCAGATCTCACAACCTTCTATTTTTGGCTTTTTCATCATTCTGGCCCAAAGGCAGTCTGCTGGCAGAATTCCTTCTTGTTCAGGGGAGGTCACTTTTTCTTCTGTTAAAACTTTCAGTGGATTGGGCGAGGCTCACCTTCATTATGCAGAGTAACCTGCTTTACTCAAAGTCCACCAATTTAAATGTTAAGCTTATCAAAAAAACACCTTCACGAAAATATCCAGAATATCTCTCTCCTGTTTCATTAATCTATTTTCAATTACAGTAGCTTTATAGTAAGTTTTTAAATTACGTTTTACAAGTCTTCGTTCCTCTTTTTCAAAAGTGTTCGGGATCTTCTAGGTTCTTTGCATTTCCATATGAACTATAGAATCAGCTTCCCAAATTCTAAACATGCTTACTGGAACTTTGATGGGGACTGTATTGAATCTACATATAATTTAGGATAAATTAATACCTTTGTAATATTGAGTCCACTGATTCATGGACACAGTGTATATCTCCATTCATTTAGTTCTTCTTTAATTTCTCTCAGTACTGTCTTGAAGTCCTTAGAGAACAAGTCTTTAAACATTTTCTTTTTGAGACTGTCTTGCTCTATTGCCCAGGCTGGAGTACAGTGGAATGATCTTTGCTCACAGCAACCTGTGCCTCCAAGGTTCAAGCAATTCTTCCTGCCTCAGCCTCCCACGCAGCTGGGATTACAGGCACCTGCCGCCACACTGGCTAATTTTTGTAATTTTTAGTAGAGATGGGGTTTTGCCATGCTGGTCAGCCTGGCCTCAACTTGAGGTCGAACTCCTGACCTCAAGTGATCCACCTGCCTTGGCCTCCCAAAGTGCAGGAATTACAGACATGAGACACTGCACCCAGCCCTTTCTTATACATATTTTATCAAATATATCTGTATTTAATATTTTTATTGCTGTTATAATTGATATTGCTTTTAAAATTAGTTTCTGTCCATTGCTAATACATAGAAATACAATCAATTTTTGTATATTGACTTTGATTTCTTCAAGCCTTGCTAAATTCACAGTTCTAGTAACTATTTTTAATAGTTCATCACATTTTTCATTTATGTACATGATTATATCATCTTACCAAAATTATAGTTTTCCTTTCTCTTTTTTCTATTCCAATCTGAATTTCCTTTCTTCTCCTCCCTCCCTCCTTCTCACTTTCCTTACCTTCCCTTCTTTCTCTTTCCCATTGGATAGAAATTCATTCCAGTACTGTATCAAATAGAAGTGGTAAGAGTGAACATTCTTGTCTGTATTTGAACTTATGGGAGAAAGCATTCATGTTTTCACCACTAAGTTTGGTATTAGTTGTAAGCTTTGGGTTTTAATTTTTGGAGGGTGTTTTTTTTTTTTTTTTATCAGGTAGAGAAAGTTATCTTCTATTCCTAGCTTACTGAATGTTTTATCCAGAGTGGATCTTGAATTTTTCAAAACATTTTTCTGCTTCTATGGATATGATTAAATGATTTTCCTTTTTGGTTTGCTAATAAGGTAAATAGCATTCATTAATTTTTAAACTATTAAACCAATCTTGCATTCTACACATGAGCCCTCTGCCAATTTTATAGTGATCCCATACATTGTTAAATTAAATTTGCTAACATTTTATTTAGAACGTTTGTGTACCTAGTTGTGAGGGATATTTGTCTTTTCGTATTTTTAAAAATATTATCTTGGGGGCAGTGGCTGATGCCTGTAATCCCAGCACTTTGGGAGGTTGAGGCGGGTGGTTCACCTTGAGGTCAGGAGTTCAAGACCAGCCTGATCAACATGGAGAAACCTCATCTCTACTAAAAATACAAAATTAGCTGGGCATGGTGGTACATGACTGTAATCCCAGCTACTTGGGAGGGTGAGGCAGGAGAATCTCTTGAACCTGGGAGGCGGAGGTTGCAGTGAGCCAAGATGGCACCACTGCACTCCAGCCTGTGTGACAAAAGTATAACTCCATCCCAAAAACAAAAAGCATCTTGGTTTTGTAATGAGAGTAACATTGACTTCATGGAGTAAGTTAGAAAGCATTCCCTCCTCTTAAATTTTCAGTAACAGTTTGTGTAAAATTGGTGTTATCTCCTCCTCAAATGTTTGATAAAATTTACCAAGAGTGTCATCTGGGCCTGAAGTTTTCTGTGTGGGAAGGTTTAACTACAAATTGATTTTTTAAAAAATATATATATAGTGTTACAGTTTGTCTGATTTTTCTGAGTGAGCTTTCGTAATTATCTTTTAAGTACTTGTATATTTCACATAAGGTGTGAATTTTTTTTTTTTTTTTTTGAGATGGAATCTCACTCTGTTGCCCA
The DNA here is from genome assembly GCF_009761245.1 of Sapajus apella. NCBI lineage: Eukaryota > Metazoa > Chordata > Mammalia > Primates > Cebidae > Sapajus > Sapajus apella. The sequence goes on along the minus strand of NW_022436961.1, from coordinate 18,256,151 downwards.
GGCTGGAATGCAATGGTGTGATTTCAGCTCACTGCAACCTCCACCTCTTGGGTTCAAGTGATTCTCCTGCCTCAGCTTCCCAAGTAGCTGGGACTATAGGTACATGCCACCACACCCGGCTAATTTTTGTATTTTTAGTAGAGATGGGATTTCACCATGTTGGTTAGGCTGGTCGCAAACTCCTGAACTCAGGTGATCCGCCTGCCTAAGCCCCCAAAGTGCTGGGATTACAGATGTGAATGAACCTTTCCTCCTAGCCATAAGTTGTGAGTTTATTGCATACATTTATATATAATATTTCCTCATTATCACTTTAGTACCTGTAATTTTGTGGTGATGTCATTGCTCTCATTTCTGGTATTGCTAATTGTACCCCGATCAGTCTTTTTAGAACTTTATCAATTGTGTTGATCTCACAAACAACTAGCTTCTGGTTTCATCTATTCTTTTCTTTTTCTCTTCTTTCTTTTAGGTTTCCTATTGCATTGGTTTCTACTTATATCTTTATTATATATATTTTTTCTCCTTTTTTTTTTTGGCTTTAATTTGCTCTTCATTTTTTAGATTTGCAAATGTATTAACCTAAAGGCATTGATTTGAGATCTTTCTTTGTGCAATCATTGCTCACTCTAACCTTGAACTCCTGGGCTTAAGCAATCCTTCCCCCTCAGCCTCCCGAGGAGCTCAGACTATAGGTGTGCACCTCCATGCCTGGCTATTTTATTTTTTTGTAGAGATGAGGTCTTGCTATGTGGCTCAGGCTGTTCTCAAACTCGTGGCCTCAAGTAATCCTCCTGCCTAGGCCAACCAAAGCTTTCTGGATTATCCTAGTAAGCATTAGGTAGGCGGGGAAACAATCTATTAAAATTTCAAAAATATATATTTTGGTCAACACAAGAAATCAGTCTCCTCAAATATTTACACTCGTCTCCCTTACAGATTATTATATTAGGCCAGTTAATGGATAGGGATGGAATATGGACTTCAAAATCATCTGCATTTAGAGATGAATAGGTAAAGTCCAAAATATTAAAATTACAAAGCTACAGTTAAGACTACAAATTTGTCATGCTAATACTTAATCCAATGTTGCTGCATTATTTTTTATTTTTATTATTTTATTAATTATTATTATATTTTGAAACTGACTCTTGCTCTGTTGCCCAGGCTGGAGTGCAGTGGTGCGATCTCTGCTCGCTGCAACCTCCGCCTCCCAGGTTCAAGCAATTCTCCTGTCTCCGCTTCCCAAGTAGCTGGAATTACAGACACAGGCCACCACTCCCAGCTGATTTTTGTACTTTTAGTAGAGATGGGGTTTCAAGATGTTGGCCAGGCTGGTCTCGAACTCTTGACCTCAGGTGATCCACCCACCTCGGCCTCCCAAAGTGCTGAGATTACAAGATGTGAGCCACAATACCCGGCCTGTTTTTATTTTTATTTTTTGAGATGGAGTCTTACTCTGTCACCCAGGCTTAAGTGCAGTGGCAGAATCTCGGCTACCTGCAACCTCTGCCTCTGGGGTTCAACAATTCTCCTGCCTCAGCCTCGCAAGTAGCTGGTATTACAGAAGGCTGCCACCACGCCTGGCTCATTTTTGTATTTTAGTAGAGACAGGGTTTCACCATGTTTGCCAGCTGGTTTTGATCTCCTTACCTCAAGCAATTTGCCCACCTTGGCCTCCCAAGTACTAGGATTACAGGTGTGAGTCATTGCATTTAGCTTTTATTGTTCTTTTGAATTTCACATAGCATTCAGTTAAAGAAAAGGAAACTAACATAGAGGGCTGTGGTTTATTTAAAAGAAGAAAACACTATCATCTACAATTCTCAAGTATTTGCTCTTCTGTACACCGTCACTGGAAAAGAATCTGGATTCTTAGCAGAGCAAAGGATTGCATCCTTACGTCGGCCCTTGCTGTTCTTCAGCTTTTTTTTTTTCTCTCCCCAACACCCCCTTCCCCGCCCCCAGCTTCTTCTCCCATTTTCCAAAGCAGTTCATTCACACCCTTTGACACTTCCCTCTCTTCTGAGCCGATGATCTTATCTTGAATTACAACTCTAGCAGGCACAACTTCTGGAATCTGAGACAGTTACATAATTTCTTAAACTTTCAAATTCCTATTTGTAAACTGGAGACAGTAACAATGCCAACCCTACACGGAAGAATTAAGGTAATATATTAAAAGCTCTTGACACAGTGAATAGCAGAGTAAGCTCAATACACTTAATACCTACTTTTTTCCTACTCCGCTTAAAAAGGAAGCTTCAGAATTCAAACTACCTCAAAGTTTTGCTTGTGAATCTAGACATTTATCTGTAACCTCACTAAATTCAATGCCCTTTCATCCTCCCTGAGATCTTGTCAATCATTCATTTCTCTTGTTCTCCATGAAGTCCTTCATCTTAGTTAATAGGATATCCCAAACCAGCAAAAATTTTTTAATTACTCGTAATTTGTCTAGAGCAAGGTTTTTTTTTTTTTTTTTTTTTTTTTTTTTTGACAGAGTCCCACTCTATCACCCAGGCTAGAGTACAGTGGCACAAAATTGGCTCATCACAACTTCTGCCTCCCAGGTTCAAGCAGATTCTCTGGCCTCAGCCTCCTCAGTAGCTTGGACTACAGGGGCCCACCACCAAGCACAGTAATTTTTGTATTTTTAATAAAGACTGGGTTTCACCATGTTGGCCAGGCTGGTCTCGAACTCCTGGCCTCAAGTGATCCACCTGCCTCAGCCTCTCAAAGTGCTGGGATTATAGGCTTGAGCCACTGCATCTGGCCTCAGAGTAAGTTTTGAGTCATCTTTTGTTATTCTGGCTCAAGTTTTACCTCCTCTATTAAAATGTGCCCACCTTTACTCCTTTCTATCTGGCAGCGCCTCTTAGTAAGGCAATTCATTCCTTTTGTTCCCTTTGCATATTTCTTATTTAACTATAATTTTTTCCTTATATCGTCCTCTCTCTCTCTTTTCCCCAGGAGACTATTAAAGAGTACCAAGACTTTTATTTGTTGAATTTCCAATACCTATCAAGCTCTCAATACTTAGTGATAATTACATATTTTTGTATTAGGAAATGGGAGGTTTCAGAAATCATCCTGATTTACATCTTTATAGATTCTTTTGACTTTAAAAGACCTTTAATTAACATTTAAAAATTGATAAAACTCGAAAAAGCAGAGACTCCCAATTTTCTGTAATTATAGAAATTATCTAAAATCTGAAAAACACAAAGAAAAAATGCTTTCCTATTGTTTTCCAGTTAACTATCTGCCAGACTTTTAGCAAATATTCCACTTTCAACTGTACAGTTCTATATTAAAAGAATTTGGCTAAGGCATGAACTATAAAGGGATCAAAGTTGTATATATGAGAGATATCTGAAAAAATAATCAATAAGTACCTCCTCCTTTTCCTAATTAAAAAGGACCCTGGCTAAGCACGGTGGCTCATGCCTGTAATCCCAGCACTTTGGGAAGCCAAGGTGGTCAGATCACCTGAGGTCAGGAGTTCAAGACCAGTCTGATCAACATGGAGAAACCCCTTCTCTACTAAAAATACAAAATTAGCTGGGCTTGGTGGTGCATGTCTGTAATCCCAGCTGCTCGGGAGGCTGAGGCAGAAGAATTGCTTGAACCCGGGAGGCAGAGTTTCCAGTGAGCCAAGATCATGCCATTGCACTCTAGCCTGGGCAACAAGAGCAAAAACTCCGTCTTAAAATAAAATAAAATGGACCATGAGGCCAAGGAACTAAAATATGCAATAGAACTAATAATATTTTAAAATGTAAACTACAGTAACAATGCCATTTTTTTATTTTAATGAATGTGAACCGAAGTTTCTCTATTGTTTGAACTATGGAGGCCAAGGGTGAGCTCCCCTTGGCCCTCTGAAGTGTGGCCAAAAAATCAACTTGCAAAAGTCAGATTAACTGAAGAAAAGGCATACAAATTTATTTAATATGCATATAAGGGAACCTTCAAAATGAAGACCCAAAGATACAGAGGAAATTGTCCGTTTTCATGTTTAAGTTCAACAAAGCATGAACAGCCATCTAGAAATACGAATGGACAAAAAGAGTATGATCTAAGCCTAACAGATCAAGTGGGGAAATGTAGCAAGGCCTGTCTAGATTCTTCCTTGCTTCTCTGAGCTTGCATTCCTTCCTTCTGGATTAGGGGCAGGACGCATTCTGGAATGGGGTGATTTGGTTTAGCCTCCGAAATCTTGGAGTGTAGCTTTTGTAATCCACACATGTTGTGGGAGGGACCTGGTGAGAGGTAATTGAATCATGGGGATGGGTTTTTCCTGTGCTTTTCTTGTAATAGTGAAAAAGTCTTGCAAGATCTGACAGGTTTATAAAGGGTGGATCCCCTGTGCATGCTGTCTTGCCTACCACCATGTAAGACGTGTCTTTGCTCCTCCCTGGCTTTTCACCATGATTGTGAGGCTTTCCCAGCCACGTGGAACTGTGAGTCCATTAAATCTCTTTTTCTTTATAAATTCCCAAGTCTCGGTATTTCTTCATAGCAGTGTGAAAATGAAGTAATACAAGAGGTCTTATGATGTACATTAAAACAAAGTAGGTCAGATAATTTTTTTCTTTTCTTTGAGACAACAGAGTCTTGCTCTGTCACCCAGGCTGGAGTACAGTGGCACAATCTCGGCTCACTGCAAACTCTGCCTTCCAGGTTCAAGCAATTCTCTGTCTCAGCCTCCCAAGTAGGTGGAATTACAGGCACCCACCACCATGCCCAGCTAATTTTTATATTTTTAGTAGAGATGGGGTTTCACCATGTTGGCCAGGCTGGGCTTGAACTCCTGACCTTGTGATCCACCCACCTTAGCCTCCCAAAGTGCTGGGATTACAGGCATGAGCCACCACTTCTGGTCCAGATAATTTCTTTAGATGGTCAGTTTTTACAGAGAAATGGGAGGGAAAGTTACAGTAATATGTTCAGATTTTATGACTGGCTTCGGGGAAAAGGGATTCTAGTTTTTTTTTTTTTTTTTTTTTTTTTTTTTAAAGAAAAACTATGTGGTTTTTTTTATTTTAAGAAGGCATCAGAATATGGTTTTTTCAAAAAAGTTTTGTCTCATGAAGTTTAACAATTTTATATATATATGTATATATATATATTTTTTGTTTTGAGAACACGTGGGATCCTGGTTTTTATGATCTGCCTTGGGAAAGAGGGATTTAGTTTCTAGAACTAGCCTCAGGGGAGAGTGGGACTATGAGACAGGAGGGCAGGGGAAGGTCAGAGAAAAACTTTTTTGCTTCAGAGGCTGCTTTGGAGGCCTTTAGTTTGAGGTATTGTTTCTAAGCCCCTGCAGATAATATACTATGTTCTCTAGTAGAGGTGAAAGTTACTCTCTTGTCCACCCTCTGTCATAATAGTCTCTGGTCAAGGCAGGTTTACAGTCCTTGATGCAAAATCTCTCATCTAGAAGCTATTGCCAACACTAGCACACTGGGGTGCTGTGAACAGGAATCAAGAGTTGGTAAAATAGATTTTTAAAAATTGGTTTTAGCCTCATCACTCCTATTGTATGTTGGTATGACCAGATTGGCCAAGAATGTGTTCCCTAGAATTTTACAGAGACTCTGTATCCAAGTACAGGAAAGATTCTCTCAGCTATGGAAGCCTATTGAATCTTTTCATATATTCTCTAGGAATCACTGCTTACTCTGTAGGGTTTAAAAGAAAAAAAAAAATCAAATGCTAACTTTGCAAATATAAAATAGTACTTCCAATCTGCCTGACTATAGTGTTCATCAGTTAAAAAATGCAGTTTATCTGACCCCATTTCAGACCAACTAAACCAGACTCTCCAGGGAGAAGCCTGGGTATTTCTATTTTTAGTTTGTGATTGTTAGGGCAGACAAGCTTGGGATATCCTGTAGTAAAGGAAACAGTGGAATCGGAAGATTCATCTAGTGTGGCAATGGAAAACACAATAAAAAATGTACGTATGTTCCCTGCTTGAGATTTTTGAACAGGAATGGAAACGGTGCTATGGTTATGCGATAGCAATTAACACTGAAATTGACTGATAAAGGAATAGACACAGTACATTAAGTACAAACCTGAAAATAACTAGAATTGGCACAATGCCATAATAAAAGATAAAATGTCTGGCCATCAGAACAGCATTCTGGATTTTCTTTCTTTTTCTTTTTGACAATTGACAGCTCAGTTTAACTAATTGACATAGACTTCTTGTTTAGACGAAGCCTTCCTAAAATATTTTATCATCCAAAAGTTGCTGTGGCAAATAACCTGAGTCATCTGTGAAAACAGTCATGAAGTAAAGCCAGTTCTCATAGGGATAACAGATGATTTATTCCAAGTGGTGGATGGAGGGCAATCTGCCATATTTTCATAATGTGGGAGGTGGAATTTCTAGACTCCTGCCATTGGCAGCAATATTTCTATTATTTTGGTTAATGTTTAATAGACATTGATACAGTTGATACAGTATTGTTTAGGAAGCCTGTGACTCCTTGGAAATAGAAAACACATGAATTACAAAAAGAAAGAAACAAAATTTTAATATATAATCTGAATGTTGCGTTTCATAGGATTAAAATAGAACAAAATAGGAATTCTGTTTGGCAACTTAAAGGAAGAGCAGTAACTAAGATAGCAGTAGCAGAAATATATTAATTAAATGAACTGATGTTAATGATAAGGATGGTAACTAATACTGACAACAGCTTGCCCTTGCTGTGTGTTCACACCTATTTTTTCTAGGCATTATGCTCAGCGCTTTAATGGATCAATTTATTAAAATCTCACAAAACCTCAGAGATTAGATCTCTTATGATCTTTACTTTATAACTGAGGAAACTGTGGCTCTCAAAATTACTCAGCCGGCAAGTGGAAGAACCAGCATTTGAACCCAGTCTGAGACCCACACTATTAACCGCTACCCTATAGTGTTTGTGGCTGTCTTTTCCTGGAAGCATGTGTGCCTCAGTGGACTCTAGTCTGAAGTGAGTAGTAGACAGAATAAATAAACGGTGTGTTCTTTTCTACAGATTTTTTTTTTTTTTTTTTTGAGACAGAGTCTTGCTCTGTTGCCGAGGCTGGAGTGCCGTGGTACGAAGGTAACTTACTCCCTTCTTAGCCTCGTGAGTAGCTGGGGCTACCAGTGTGAGCCACCATGTCTGGCTAATTTTTTATTTTTTTCTAGAAATTGGTTCTCACTATGTTGCCCAGGCTGGTTTCAAACTCCTGGGCTCAAGCAGTCATCCTGCCTTAGCTTTCTGAGTAGCTAGGACTACAGAAGGACACCACCATGCCTGGCTAAGTGTTATTTTTGTAGAGATTGTATCTCATGATGTTGCCCAGGCTGGTCTTGAACTCCTGCCTTGGCCTCCTAATGTGTTGTGATTGCATATTTGAGCCACTGTGCCCACTCAGAAATTCTTATATCCATACCTTTTGGGTCCTGTAGCCCAGGCACATGAGGACCTTAGTTATAAAGTGAAAGTTCAGTATATATCCCCAAAAGAGATTGTTATAGAATTGGTCAGTAAGCACTATATGATAATTATTTGTTAAATTATGTTAAAAATGATTATAGGTAAAACTGTGATCATTATATATTAAAGATGAGTTCCAAAAAAATGATGTGATAATAAACCAATATATTAATTTCCTATTGCTGCTGTAACAAATCATCACAATTTTAGTAGCCTAAAACAATACAAAGTTAATTACTTTATTGTTTTCAAAGTCAGAAGTCTTTTGGGGCTGAAATCAAGTGTCAGTAGAGCTAGTTCCTTCTGGAGGTTCTAGGGGAGGATGTGATTCTCTTGCCTTTTCCAGCTCTAGAGATCACATTTCTTGAGGCAGGGCTTCAAGTTCAAAGTCAGCAGCGTAGCATACTCAAATCTCTTTCTTTCTCTCTCAGAAATCTGATTCTCTTACCATATCTTCTTCTCTCACTCTAGCCCTCCTTTTTCCTTTTAAATTTATTTTTTTCATTTTTTGAGGCAGTCTCACTCTGTCACCCAGGCTGGAGTGCAGTTGTGCCATCGCAGCTCACTGCAGCCTCCACCACCTGGGTTCAAACGATTCTCCTGCCTCAGTCTCCTGAGTAGCTGGGATTTCAGGCACCTGCCACCATGCCTGGCTAATTTTCGTATTTTTAATAGAGAGAGTGTTTCACTATGCTGGCCAGGCTGGTCACGAACTCCTAACCTCAGGTGATCTGCCCACCTAGACCTCCCAAAGTGCTGGGATTACAGATGTGAGCCACCATACCTAGTCCTTCTTTCCTCTTTTAAAGGCCCTTGTGGTTATGTTGGGTCCATTGGATCATTCAGGATAACCTCCCCATCTCAAGATACTTACCTTCATTATGTCTGCAAAGTCACTTTTGCCACATAAGGTAACACAATCATAGGTTCAGGAATTGGGATGTGGACATCTTAAGGGTTGGGGGACCATTCATTCAGCCTACCACCACTGGATTTATATATTCAAAGATATTTTATGCATGTTTTATTTATCCTATAGAACTGTTTTGCAGAAAAAGGCTCATTTATAGTGAGAAAGAATAAGGGAGTGTTGAGAAATAGTTTAGACCTTTCAAGTTTCTTTTAAAGTCTTAAATTCAAAGAGCAAATGGAAACTATGTAACATAACATGTTTGCACATGTGCCAAATGAAAATGAACAAATAAGAAGCCTGGCTATGCCTAATACTACTAAAAGTTGTATTACTCAGGGTTCTCTAGGTAGACAGAATGAATAGGATAGATGTATATAAGAAGGGGAGTTTATTAAGGAGTATTGACTCACACAACCACAAGGGGAGGTGGCACAATAGGCAGCCTGCAAGCTGAGGAGCAGAGAAGCCAGTCTAAGTCCCCAAACCTCCTAAGTAGGAAAGCCGAAAGTGCAGCCTTCAGTCTGTGGTCAAAGGTCCAAGAATCCCAAAGCTGAAGGGGAGATGTTTGAGGGCAGGAAGCATCCAGCATGGAAAAAAGATAAAGGCCAGAAGACTAAACCAATCTAGTTCTTCCACCTTCTTCTGCTTGCTTTATTCTGGCAGTGCTGGCAGCTGGTTAGATGGTGCCCACCCAGACTGAGGGTGGGTCTGCCCTTCTTAGTCCACTGACTGCAATGTTAATCTCCTTTGGCAACACCCTCACAGACACACCCAGGAACAATACTTTGCATCCTTCAATCCAATCAAGTTGACAATCATTAACCATCACATTGTGTAAAAATAATCTAGTTTCTTGTCCTGCCTTATAAGCAATGACCTGGAGAAATTTTACAGTAATAACATTATGCCTGTGACAATAATTATTTTTAAATCTCTCACAGAATTACTCAAAAGTGGCAAATGGTATGCATCCACTCAAATTCCATGAAAGGTATGAGCCCCCCGGAGTCAAAACTCACACTGGAGGCAAAGCCCAGTTAAACCGAAAAGCCCCACATAAAGACATGTTTTTGGGAAATTTCAGATCATAGGGCGTGAAAAGAAGATCCTAGAAGACTCCAGAAAGAAAAGTAGGTCTAGTATTAGTTTTCTGGGGCTGCCATGGCAAAGTAGCACAGACGGGGTGGCTCAAACAATAGTTTATTTTCTCACAGTTCTGGAACTTAGAAGTCTAAGATACAGGAAACAGCAGGGTTGTTTTCTTCTGAGACCTCTCTCCTTGGCTTGTAGATGGTCATATTCTCCTTCTATCCCCGCATGGTCTTTCCTTTGTATATATCTGTGTCCACATCAGTCATATTGGATTCAGGCCCACCATAATAATCTCATTTTAACTTAATTACCTCTTTAAAGACCCAACCTCCAAACATACTCACATTCTGAGGTCCTGGGGATTTAAGACTTCAACATGTAAATGGCAAGGAAGTGGACGTAAACCCGTAATTGGTTTCATACAAGGATGGGTCTCAGAATGATTTCAAAATTCTCTAATACTGGAAAGTAAAGCACCTTTAAAATCCTATGGTATCTAAGTTCAGCCAACTTATTGATCAAATAAAAAATAAAATAAAGACTTCTTCAAACATGTAAGGACTAAAATGAATAACTGGCTAGCACTTTTTTTGGAATGCAAGATGAGCTTCTGCAAAATGCAGGATAAAGAAAAGATAGATAAAAATATGGGATCCAGCAAATGATGATTCAACATAGGAGCTTTAATAAAAAGAAATGTCAATCTAGTCCTGATGGTTGCAGAGGATGACATTCTGAAAAGCAGTCTCAGGGTTGAAAGGGGTGAACAGAACAGGTGGATTATATATTTGAATTTCAAAAAAAAATTGCTTAGATATTTAACAAATTAGGTGGGCATTTTAGAAAAAATAAGAATGTATATATAAAACTAAGCAAGTGAAGAAATAAGGAATTTGTAGACTACAGCAAAAACTCGTACAAAGAAGACACATCATAGTTTGCGATTTGACTTACATGGGAACAATGTGTGCATTGTCAATACAATTTAAACTGCTGCTTTAACTAAAAGTTATAGCATAACTATACTGAAAAGATAGATGGGGATAATACATAGGGGATGGATGTATAAAGGAAACCAATAGATGATGAAAATATACAAATCAAAACATAATGAGCATATGACTTAGACATATAAAGGTAAACATCAGAAGGAATAGATCAAAAGTTATCGGTGATTACTTCTAGAGATCGAGACTGAGCTAAGTAGAGATAGGTAGGGTAGGAGATGGTGTTATGAAATATTTTTGCAAATACAATTTGATTTTTATCTTTGTGCCAGTATGACTTTGGTAGAAATAACTTTTTGGAAGAGCACTGAAAAGAAATAAGTAATCAGTGTCCTGTCAGATATACATTAAGCACTCAAGAAGTGTTATCTGTCACTAATATTGTCACCATGCGTTGGAGAGGAAAGATGGAAGGACAGGGAGAGAGTAATATGTAGACTCTGATGAAAACACTTGAGTACCTGTGGAAGTCAGATTAAGCTCACTGCCACAAACAAATGTGGCTTCTTCTTTCCTGTTCCCAAAATATTGTGACCAACTTGAAAAGATGAAAAGAAAACCTCCCATGATTCCAGATTCAGTCAACATTTACTACGCAGCTACAGTAGTTAAGGCACTAGTGATTCAAGATGAATATGACATTGTCATATTTTCCAGGAACTTAAGACCTCCTGGTGTAATCAGTATGTGTCAGGTTTTGCTTAAGGCCAAAGCAAAGTATAGAGAAAGTACCACACGTGCACCAAAGAGAGGACAATTGATCCCAACTTGGGGTTCAAAGAAGGATGCATGGAAAAGGGATTCCATTGATTTAATCCTAGAGAGTGTGTTCATAGATTTAATGATGAAGTGGAAAGAAGAAAAGGCCAGGGAGAAAAAAATGTTCATCAAGTTCTCAAAAAGGAAAAACATGTTAGAGAAATCTTGTAGTCTTTTATGGCATAAAGGTCATGGTAAAAGCGTGCAGAAATGCTAAAAGTGACGTAAGTAGATGCTAGGGGCCAAATGTTTATAGTGTCCTGAGTTTTTATAAACTGTCTATCTTAGACTTGGGTAAGTCAAGGAAGGTAGCAAGAATAGATAGGAAAACTGTTATTTGGAATTATAGTATATGGAAAGCATTATATTTTGTGCCTTATAAAAATTTAAAGTTAATATGTTTGGTTGCTCTTGAAAAAGGTTAACAAGGCCAAGCAAGGCTAGTGACCAACTGAAAAGAAAGAAAACTGAGATTCTGGGTACAGTGGCTCACGCCTGTATTCCCAGCACTTTGGGAGGCCAAGGTAAGCAGATCACGAGGTCAATAGATGGAGATCATCCTGGCCAACACGGTGCAACCTGTCTCTACCAAAAATATAAAAATTATCTGAGCATGGTGGTGCATGCCTGTAATCACAGCTACTTGGGAGGCTGAGGGAGGAGAATCGCTTGAACCTGGGAGGTGGAGGTTTATAGTGAGCCAAGATCAAGTCACTGCACTCCAGCCTTGTGAGAGAGCAAGACTTCATCTCAAAACTAAACAAAACAAAACAAAACAAACAAACAAAAAAAAAAACCAAAACTGAAGTTTTCATTTTGACAGTTGCTGAAGGCTTAATATTCATGAACAAAAAATAAATCATGGGAATTTTCAAGTTTCAAAATTCTGTTAAAATAATTCATCTACTGATATTTCCTGTCACATTCCTTCTCTTTGTAGATTAATAACTTATAAATGATTTAATGTTTTTACTTAGTGTTTTAGGGTTTGTTTTAAAAGGGGAATTTTAAAAAGATTTCATCAATCTACCAGGTTCAACTGGTGCCTACATTATTTTCAATATTTTTAAAAGTTAAGTGAATAAAAATAATCATTCTTTGTGAACTGTCTTACACCAACTAAAATGTTGGTTTCCTTTTCTAGGTGGTAATAGTGATTAGTTCTTAATGATCTAAAGTTATGATTACCAGTTAGATCTCTGATTGACTAAAAAATCCCAATGATGATGTTTTAAAAATGTGACTGATTACCAGTGAGGGAAAATAGTCTATGGGACTTTGGTGGTAACTTATGTTGCAAACAAATAACATAAAATAATGGCTTTTGAAGAAAATTAACTTGCATTAAATATGGAGCAAAGCAAAACTGATTTCCCTTGATCTGCTAACTTCTGTCAAGATTCTTGTGAGTCCAAAATAAAACTACCTGCCTGGACCTCCTTATACCTGAAAAGCATCTTTCACTTATCCAATCTGCCCTGTCCTCAATTTTCAGAGCCTCTGCACCATGGTCTGCATAGGATCCTCAAGGACTAATCTTATTACACACCATTAGCTTTATGTATGTGGCTTCAATAGGCACCAGCCTCCATGTCATGTTCCCACACCTGGACTCTAATCTCCAGTTAACTTGTTGCATTCTCTATTTTGTCTTAATCTCTGATGCCACTTCATATACAGAGCGGTTCCTACTGAAATTTGAGGTTTGTCATAATTTTTCTGAATGTTTCTTTTACCTTCTTATTCTAAAGGAAACCTATCTGGCTTTCTTCTTTTTTTTAAAAAAAGCAAAAAAACTTTGCTTCCCCTAAAGCTCTGTCACGTTGTCATGTAACACCTTTATTCTGGGTCAACTCAGCTAGGCTGAGTTGTTTTTCAGAATGCTCTTCCTTATATGGTTCTGGGTTAAAGTTGGGTACAAGAGACATTTGCAAGAGATTTGGAAGACAAAAGGGAAGCAGCAGACATTATGCCCTAAATACCAGTGAAGTGTGCTCCTGAAACATAGGATTATTTTTGTTTTGTTGTGTTTTGAGATGGAGTCTTGCTCTGTAGCCCAGGCTGGAGTGCAGTGGTATGATGGCTCACCGCAACCTTCGCCTCCTGGGACCCGGTTCATGCAATTCTCCTGCCTCAGCCTCCCAAGTAGCTGGGATTACAGGCACATTCCACCATGCCCAGCTAATTTTGTATCTTTAGTAGAGACAGAGTTTCACCAAGTTGGCCAGGCTGGTCTTGAACTCTTGACCTCATGATCCACCCACCTCACCCTCCCCAAGTGCTGGGAATTACAGGCATGACCCACCACACCAGGCCCTGAAACACAGTTTTACTGATCTGCCAGCTCACCTGTTTACATGGGCCTTCAGCCCTTCAAACTCCTTTCTAATTACTTGCTTTAGTTTCTCCAAGTTCTGTGCCAGATACATGTGCAACTCCATAGATAAAGAAATTGGCTGCTTTTGCAGGTCACCTGCTTTGTCAATGTTGGAAACAATGAATGAGTATCAAGGGAATAGAGGGTATATACAAAAAATGGTTATAATGACGGCCAGATAATTTAACCAACAGAATGAATGGCTAAGATGGGTTAGAGATCGAAATTACTGAAGGAGTAGAGTGCTGGAAATATGATTTATATTGCATTGAAACTGCTAAGTATTCATCTGGCTTCTACAGAGAAACAGAATACAGAAGAGTGTGTGTGTGTGTGTGTGTGTGTGTGTGTGTGTGTGTGTGTGTGTGT
>NW_022436961.1:18208317-18242137 GCF_009761245.1 Sapajus apella | reverse complement strand
TGTGTGTGTGTGTGTGTGTGTGTGTGTGTGTGTGTGTGTGTGTGTGTTTGTATGTGTCAAATGGGGATTTGGCTCATACAGTAATGGATGCTGAGAAGTACTAGGACCTGCAGTTGACAAGCTGCAGGGAGGCACAGGAACATCAATAGTGTAGGGAGAAGATTGATGTCTCAGCTCAAAGGCAGAAAGCAAATCCTCTCCAACTCCACCGTTTTGTTCTATTCAGGTCTTCAAGGGATTGGATAAGCCCCACCTACACTGGGGAGGATTATCCACTTTACTCAGTCTACCAATTCAAATGCTAATTTCATCCAGAAACACCCTAACAGACACACCCAGAATAATATTTAAGCAAATATCTCAGCACCCTGTGGACCAGTCAAGTTGACACATAAAATTAACCATCATACCAAGAATGAGCATTGGATTATAAACATAATAGAATGATAGAATGCAGACACAAGAGATGCCATTTATCTCCATTATTATACTTATGAGTCCATTGACATGAACCTGAAATATAGGCAAAGCTGCTCTGTAGTGATAGATATCAGAAGAACTATCACCTGATTGAAGGGATCAGAGGCCTAGAGTGTTATTGGAAATGTATATGACAGAATTTTCTGAGATAATGGAAAAGTTCTAGATTTGATTTGATGATGTTAGCATGGGTGTACAGATCTGACAAAGCTGATTTAAAAGCACACTTTGACCTGTACCTTTTATGGTTTGGAAAGTATAGATCAATAAGGAAAATATAGAAAAGCAAATAAATAAAATGTTTAAGTAATTTCAGGTAAGAGAGACAGAAGGAGAGAGAGAGAGAGAGACAGAGAGGGGGGAGAGAGAGAGAGAGAGAGAGAGAGAGGTGGAGCTTCGCATTAATAAAAGTAACAGTGAACCAGAAATTAAAGCATCAAGATGATAGTAACCATAAGAGTAGGTGATAGAGTCTGATGGCATGAGCTGGGGCAATTTAGAGAAGAACAAGGAGAATAATTTGGAACCCACAAGGAGAAAAAAGAAAAAAATAACTACCTACTTTCAGGACTACTTTCATAAGATCTATGGGGAAAAAATAAAAGACACCTATATCAGTTGAGAATCCAATCAGGTATGTAGGGACACTATAATATGAGCTATAAGAATTTATTGTAGGGATGAGAGTATACACAATTGTAGGAGTTGGTGAAGGAACTGGGGAAGGTTATTTCTCTGCATCTGGTGGTGGTTTAAAGTCTCTGTATAGCAAATGGGTCAGCAGAAAGAAAGAAAATGTTTATTTCAAGGAAAGGAAAACAAACAAACATGGAATGTATTAGAACAAACCAGAATCAGTATCATTTTCATTGTTTCTGACCTTGACTAAGAAGGCGATTGGCAGAAGAGGGGAAAATCTAAAACACAGGTTACTTCCAACTCTCGACCTAATTCACATCTGCACTTGTGCAATTAATCAAGGTTAGAAATAGATAAAACCATGTAAAGTGATTCAACTTCAAATTCATGGCTAGGATCCTCGGGTGGATTCCTTGGCAACTGACCTAAAGGCCACCTAAAGGTCATTTTCATGGTTCTTAAATATAAACTGTAATTTTGTGGTGCTTCCCTGCTCCCATTCTCCTACAGTATTATTTTATTAATTCATCTACTCTTCTATTCAGATCTCCAACACCTTCTCTCTTATTTCCACTTTCAGCTTTTGCTCATGCTTCCTACATCACTGAGCAAATTGAAGCAACCAAATGAGAGTGTCCAGAAACTACAGTGCATCTATTACTCTACTCAATATGTGTTCTTATGATCTTTATCCACTAGAAGCTGCAATCTTAAGATTAAAACCTATATTCCTAAATAAACTCATGTGTTTTCTCCACTCAGAAGTAGCTATCCTAGCAATTTTGCATCTCTTATCCTAAATTATCAACTTTTCCTTTTTGGTAGGTCATGAGCAGCATATAAACCTACTTTTGTCTCTTTCATCTTAAAAAACAAAAATAGAAAACTTCACTTGCATGCATTTACCTTTCAGCTATTACGTAATCTACCTGTCCTCCTTCATAGCAAAACTCCACAAAATAATTGTCCATATTCGTATTCTCTAAATCCTCTCCTCCCATTCCCTCCAGAACTCACTTCAATTAGGCTTTAAATGCCATTCTTCCGAAGAATTGGGTCTTCTCAAGGTCCGTTTGCTGGGAGACAATTCTTTATGGGTCTATAGTGTTTATGTAAGTTTTATAAGAAAAGGCACTGGCTCCCTTAGTTCTTGAATATATTTTAAAAATATTTGTTTACCAAACATCCTTGGATAGCATCTCCTTCCAAGTTATCCTTCTTGGATTGGGAAGAGCGAGGTAGGCTTACTTCTTATTAAGAAAGATTTGGGTACCCTGAGCTTGAGGGGATGTTTCTTCTAATGTGACCTTAAATCACCCTATGGGAATTGGGACTTAGAAACAGATGCTGACACTCTAAATGCCCATGGTTCATTTCTCCACCAAGTCCCTGCTCAAACTTAAACTTCTCAGTTATGCTTACCATGAATACCCCATTAATTTGAAACAACCACTATAATGCTTCTCTCTCCTGCTTTGCTCAATTTTTCCCGATAGCACTTACCATATTATCCATATTGTGTCATTTACTTATTTATGTTTTTTCTCATCATCTGCTTCCTTCATCTTTTTAGAGATATAAATTTTCTTCCTGTTTTGTTCACTGATGTATTCCTAATATCTAAATCAGGATCTGGCATGTAATAAGTTATCAACAAATATTTGTGGAATGAGTATGTAAGTTTATCTTTTATTCTTCCTGAATTTCTGCTACCAGCTTCTTCTAATTCTGACATGGCATGCCAATGGAAAGGAATGAATTAGTTGGTGTGGTATATCATGAGTCTGAGAAATATGGGGGAAATAGTAAGTATAACGACCATGGTAAAATAACCCAACTCTCCCTGTTAAAATGACCCACTCTCCTTTGCTTAGAGGTAATATGGATGTTTCTTCCATCCAAGACAGTATGTGCCTTTCTCAGGATCTGTTCCTATTCCCCACTTAATCACTGGGCCTGTGTCTAGGGTTAAGAAACAAAATAGCCCAGCTGGAAACGTGGTGAGTCTGATAAGGGAGAAAAATGACTCTATCCCAAAAGTTAGACTTTGTCAGCATGTATCAAAAGCTGGGAAAGTATGCATGGCGTTGAACTCAGAGGGTGTTTGATCAAGATGGCCAATGTATAAGGTTGGATAAGTAAAAATTACTAATTTGAGATCACTTTTCCAGAATATTAGATTGAACACTCTGGCAAGGACCCTAGGAGATAGCACAAATTCACTGTTAGGAAGGCCCCTAGAAGTATGGAGTAATTAATGGCCTATACTAAGTGAAATTGGTGTACCAGATATTGCTTTAACAGAGGTCAGAATATATGCTAAAAGGCACTGAGAAATGAATATGCTGGAGTGGATATGCTATGTAAAGCTAGAAAATGTACCAGATGATGTGTCATGGTGGGACCCAGACAGTACATATTTATCAAGGATGTATAGAATAGCTATTGAGAGGGGCACCAGCATCACTAATTGTAGGGGTTGTGGTTTTCCTCTGCAGGACAAGGTTGACCATAGGAGAGTCTATTAGACAAGTAGGCTTACAAATAAATATGAGTGATGGGATTCTGGAACAGTAGAGGTCATTTGGTGGAATTCACTGTCATAAATCAGGTAGATGCAATTTTTCTATCAAATGCAAGATAGAAGAGTCAGCTAGGGACCTGAAAATTTACAAAGAACGTGGTGACCCTAGGGGCAAAATAAGTGAGTAGTAAACAAGGATACTACTCCATTTGTGCCATCAAAACAAACTAAAAGTGGATGGTTACAAGCCTGAGGGTAATTTCTCCAGTATAAGGCTATGATCTCTTTTGTAATTTCTATACCTTTGCCAGTTTTTGAACATGGAACCCACTGAGTCTAAGAAGAGTACATTTTCCCTGGAAGAGCAACCCAGGAAGATCATTGCAGGTATACTTGGTGGAGAATCCCATACTGCACCAAAGGGAGCTGTGCTGATTTTCTTGGGTAGAATTGTATATAGGGGAGGGGAATACACAGACATTTCAAGGGTTGCTAAATGAGGAATAGGAGTTGTCACTAATATCTGGAAACCAAAAGGATCATATTGGGACCTTACTAGAGCTGGGACATATGATAATAATATGAAGTCCTGCTCAAGGTTCAGGCACAGTGGGTCTACTGGGTTTGTGAACTTACCTGAATGTCATTTTCATGCTTAAGTATATTCTAGGAAGATAAATAATTGGTATTTGACAAAACACCAACATTGGGTTCTTTGTCAGGTAAGATCTATCTTTCTTGGGAAGACAAAGTAGAAGCATTTGAAGCTGCTCCTTTCCACTCCAGGCAAGACTAAAATCAAAACAAGTATTTTATCCCAGAAGGATGGCAAAAACTGCTGCCACTCTTTAATATCTAAAGGGTGCAAGATATGTAAACAACCTAAATGCTCATCAGTGGTTGAGTGGATGAAGAAAATGTGGTACGTATACACCATGGAATACTATGGTGTCCTAAAGGAAGAATGGGATCATGTCTTTTGCAGCAGCACAGATGGAGCTAAAGCCTGTTACTCTAAGCAAACTAATGTAGAAACAGAAAACCAAATACTGCATGTTCTCACTTATAAGTGGGAGCTTAACGTTGAGTTCATATGGACACAAAGAATGGCAAAACAGATACTGGGGCCTACATGAGGGTGGAGGGTGGGAGGAGAGTGAGGATTGAAAAGCTACCTATAGGGTACTATGCATATTACCTGGGTGACAAAAAAAATTTGTACATCAAACCCCTGCAACATGCAATTTACCTATATAGCAAACCTGCACATGTACCCCTGGGCCTAAAAGAAAAGTTAAAATAACATCACGGTTTACTTGAATAAAGAAAAAATAACAAAGGGGGCAAGCAAGGGTGATAGTTGCTATCACACCTCCATTTCATTTTGCAGCTTGGTGCTCATGCAAAACCTAGAAGGACCCAAGGAAATGACTGTCATCAACTCAACCAAACTGAATTTCCAGATATATCTGCTATGCCATACAGGATCTGTTTTGCTATTAATAGAAAAGTTTAAAATGGCCCCAGGTAGATGTATGTATGTAGAGTATGTAGATGTATGTATGTCTGTAAAATATGTAGCTATAGATTTGGTACATGAGTTCTTTATCATTCCTATCAAAATGGAGAAACAGAAAGAGTTTGCAGTTACACCCAAACAAACGCCCTATTTCCAGTTTTTGCTGCAGGACTACATTATCTATTTCACTCTTTGTCATAATATAGTCAAAGAGGTCTGTTCTGTCTGGATATTCTGTATGATGCCATATTGTTCTACTGCAGGTATGACATAACGTTGATCAAATAGGGTGTGCAAAGGTGGTTAGTGTGCCGGAAATCCTGATAAGAAGGTG
Source organism: Sapajus apella (assembly GCF_009761245.1). Classification (NCBI taxonomy): domain Eukaryota; kingdom Metazoa; phylum Chordata; class Mammalia; order Primates; family Cebidae; genus Sapajus; species Sapajus apella. Next base: position 18,236,641 of record NW_022436961.1, on the reverse strand, counting down.
AAAGAAAAGCCCTGTGGAGATTCAGAGGCCTGAGACATCAGTAAAAAATATTACTCCCTGTCACTCACACCATTTAGATAATAAACGCCGTATGATCTCCACGGACTATGAGGAAATTCAGATCCATATTTCACTGACTGTATCTGACAACTTAAAGACCACTTGAAACAGCACAGACAAATAAAGACTGTGAGGACAATAGCAGCACCAGAGAGCAGAGCAGCTGGTGTAGCAGCAGGCTGGTATGGTGGGGTTATTTTTGAACAAAGATCTCAAGCATGCCATGAGTATAAGAGAAAGAAGTGCAAATGATACCACGTTGTGCAAATAGCAGCTGGCCTTGTAAATCAAAGGGCAAACTGTATGTGCACAAGTCACTGAAGACGTTAACCCATATTTCTCAGTCTTTTTAGTGAAAATCATCAGGCAAGTCCTTTGGGTATGAAGAAGGGTGATATTTAGTCATTTTAACATTTCAATTTCCAAACTCAATCAAAAGTAAAGGTTATAATCAGCTAGTTGGTTATTCCAGATGTAAAATTAATATAAGTTTTATTTGTTGGGCTCATTTTTTGAACTTGATTCTTTTTTTTTTAGACGGAGTTTCGCTCTTGTTACCCAGGCTGGAGTGCAATCGCGCGATCTCGGCTCACCGCAACCTCCGCCTCCTGGGTTCAGGCAATTCTCCTGCCTCAGCCTCCTGAGTAGCTGGGATTACAGGCACGCGCCACCATGCCCAGCTAATTTTTTGTATTTTTAGTAGAGACGGGGTTTCACCATGTTGACCAGGATGGTCTCCATCTCTTGTCCTCGTGATCCACCCGCCTCAGCCTCCCAAAGTGCTGGGATTACAGGCGTGAGCCACCGCGCCCGGCCTGAAGTTGATTCTTATATTAGCTTTTCAATATACAGTGTCTTCTTTTCCTAACTGGATAGTTCAGTCCCTGAGGGCAGCAACTATGTTTTATGTTTATTTGTGAATTTCTCTGCCCCTTCCTAATATAGCTCCACTACCAAGTGTTTGGCAAATATTTGGTAATTCTTTTTATTAAATTGATGTCTTTGCTGGGCTCAGTGGCTCACACCTGTAATCCCAGCACTTTGGGAGGCAGGGATGGTAGGATCGCTGCCTGGCTATGTCTTACTCACTGACTTATTTGTAAAAAAGTCAATGAGTAAGACATAAGTGATGGAGGATGGCTTGAGGTCAGGAGTTTGAGACCAGCTTGGGCAATACAGCAAAATATACAAAAAGTAGCCAGGCATGGTGGGGCATGCCTGTGTAACTCCAGCTACTCAGGAGGCTGTGGCAAGAGGATCACATGAGCCCAGGAGTTCGAGCCTTCTGTGAGCTATGATTGTGCCACTGTACTCTAGCCTGGGAAACAGAGTGAGACCCTGTCTCCTGCCTCTAAAGAAAAAAAAGTTGATGTCTGAAAGTTGGAGTCATACAGTATAGTCAAATAATATAGAAACATCAGAGACCGTGGTGGAATTTTTGGTTCTTTCATTCACTTTGCCATTTTGGATCAGTTACTTAATAACACTCATTCCTATTCTCTTAATAATATCTACATTGCAGATTTTTTTGTATATTAAAGATTATAATACCTCACACTGTTCATAGGACACAGCAGAGGTTTAATAAATGGTAGCCACTATTATCAGTTTAGTCTATTTGTTGAGATGGGGCCTTTCTCTGTAGCACAAGCTGGAGTGCAGTGGTTCCAGTTTTCTTTTTTTTCATGATGTTTTAGGACTTAAAAAGATAATTATCACTAATCAACTACCTAATTTTAATATTTTGGCATATTCTGTATATGCAAGGATAAAAACTCATATGACTATTGTTAAACAACTTAAAAAGTTATTTAATTTCTGTCTGAAGTTATCCTAGTGGTCACCAAGTCAAATCTCCCATACCATCCAGTTTTTGTTTAAATGCTTCCAGAAATAGGGTTCTTACCATCTCAAGTTTTCAGTCTTGGGGAAAGTCAGAATATTTCATCTTTAGGGTGAAAACAAATTAGCATGCTTTTAACCTTCCCCTTACTGACTTTAATTTTGCCCTCTGGAACTGTGTCAACAAGTCCATATTCCATACAATTTCTTTAAATAATAAAGTGAGAATAATATTAATACCAAGAGGTTAATGGTAACTGCCACTTTAATATTAAATGTGATTGATATGAGGGTTGTCAGTCAAGGAAGACTTTAGAGAACAGGCTTTTCTTGAGCTGGTGCTAACTCCAATTGCCCTTCGTATTATCAATATACCCAAGTAGGATTTAGATTCTTCTCCTCTGTGCTCTACAACCCCCTGCACTTATCTATAGCCTGGTCAACTAACTCCAAGATGGCAGCCAAGAAGACCGCCATGTGGTAAGTACTCAATGTATGGTTTACAAAGAGGTCAGTGAGTAAGATGTAGCCAGGAATATAGGAGTAAAGGCATTTCAAGAAGCAGGAGCCACATGCCAAAACCTGGAGGTGTGAGACTGCTCAGTGATTTGAGCTAACTATAAGTAGTTAGATAGAAGTCACCTCAGTAAAGAGTATTAAAGTTGTAAATATATAAAGTAAATGTAAATTATTTGGAACAGCTAATGCATTAAAAACTACTAAGGAGAGAGTCTAACATATGGAATGTTGTCATCAAATGTTAGCTATTAATTTATTTTTGGTGATGGAACTTATTGAGGAATTCAGGCTGTGTTCAGCCTGTTTTCTTCAGCAAATGTTTCTGGGTTGGCAGGTAGTAGCCAAAAAATGTGCAAGGTTCCCAGATGGTGTTTAGCCCTAGTTTCTCCAGCCTCTTCTTTGTGAATCAGCTGGAGAAAGAATATTGCACAGAAGAGTTAGAGAATCACTTCCCAAAACAATTAGCCCTATTTGTCATCGTGTATGTAAGCAGAAATATAAAAATTCAGTGATTAAAGAATAAGTCTGTAACTCTATCTCTTCACTAGAAATATATTCATGTCTTAGTTACCTAAGCCTTTGGGTAGATTTGAAGACTCAGTCTCATTTGTAACACTGAAAAAATAAAAATAAAAATCGGGATCCCGAACTCACTAAGCCAAAGGGAAAAGTCAAGCTGGGAACTGGGTCACACAAACCTGCCTCCCATTTTGTTACTAGATAGCTACCTACCTCCCTCACATATTGCTCACAAGGAAATTCCTTGTGGGCCCCCAGATCTTTACTCTAGCACACAGTTCTGACAGATTTCACAATAGCAATGTAAATTGATAGCTTATCCTCACAGGTAGGGGACAAAAGACAGAACTCAAAGTCATCCCTCCAGTCCACTGAGACAAGGGCATGTCTGACTGCTTTCTCTATACCTTGTTTATTTTATCTTATACAAAAACACAGATTCACTGAGTATGAGACAAATCCATCTGTAACTATTTCTCTACCCACTTCTTACATGAAAATATGTGTTCAGTGAAAGCTGATCAAAGTCTCAAAAGAATGCAACCATGTATCCTCTTTCTTCGCTTTAAATGTTAGGGCCTCCAGACCCTCTTTGGAAGAAAGCATGAAGCACTGTAGTTTTTTCCTGTAGTTCTGTGTTCTTTTTTCCCAGGTTTGTCCTTAACCTTGGCAAAATAAACTTCTAAGAATGAAGAAGACCAGCCTCAGTGATTTTCTGTGATTTACAACACAAATCTAGTTAACATTATGAGAAAAATGTCTCCTGCAGCAGATTGTTTAGATGTCTTTCATTTTACTAAATATTATAAAACAATGGATTGTTTTTGATGAGTGCACCCTTTATTGCAGAAGGAAGTGATTTGTCACACATAAAACAAATCAGCATCTCTCTCAGGCCAAATATATAATGTTTTATAGGATGAAGACACCAGTACACCCATCTATATTTGTGCCTAAGCTAGGCTTGGGAGCTCTCAAATCCCCTTTCTGCTGTTCTCCTTCAGTGCTGGCCTCTGTAGGCTGCATTTCCCAAACCTCAATGTCAGCAGAGCTCCAGTTGGGTGCAGCCAATAAGAGGGGCTGCTGGAAAACTACAGGGTGGTCATGACAGCAGTGGTGGTGGTGGGGAAACAGTAGGGGACAAACCTAGGATGTTTCTCCTCCTCCTCCATCCTGAGCAACTCTCTGGTGGCGTGACATGGTAAAAGCCCCATCAAACTGCATACCTCAACTATACCTTGGCCTTCTGTTGAAACTGCTCTCTGTAACCCTGATGTGGCAGGCAAGCAGTCCAAACCCATGCCATCTTGGCCCCTGCGACTTATAATAAGTAATTAAGGTCTGTAATTTCCGCTCTACGCAGGCAATGTGTAACCTAACGCTTATCTTGACTTCTGTGAACCACTTAAGTAACAGTCGGAACGTCTGAAGCCCCTCACCCCCACCACCACGCCCCCGTCCCTCACCTTCACCCCTGAGGTGGTTTATGGGCATAAAAGGTCTTGACACTCTCCTTTTGGGGCCACGTGTTGGAGAGACGCGAGTCTTCAGTGGCCGTGGCTGCCGGCAATAAAGACCCTGCAATTTGGCATACTTTTGTCTTGGTGTTGACTTTATATGCTCGCTCCAGTACAGCAGTAGGAGTCATGCATTCTTTATGACTCAGCTCCCAAAAGACGATCCTGCCAGAATTCCATTTGCATTTGGATGTGACTCTGTCTCCTGCCCTCTGGTAACCGTGTCTCTTCTCTTCATTTCTCCTGCCTAGAGACGGTAGTGGCTTCAGATAGGTCCTAAGCTTTAGGATTAATCACCATCACCTGTTTGTTGTTCTAGCTTTTCCAATATCCATGTAAGAAATAAGTAAATAAAACCAAAGCAAACTAACGAGCAAAAAACTCTAACAAATTCCTTCTGGTTTACATACTTAAGGACACTGTCTTTCTGACTAAAGCCTCACTGCTGGAAAGTCCTAGTAAAACAACAAAAAAGAAGATAAATTTTTTATTTTGACTATTTTAGCAACAACAGAGTAGCAAAACTTTACAATATATAATTTTCTAGTCATATCAGAATTAATTTTTTCCCTTATACATATTTATTTCAGAATATAATATATTTTGATATACTAGCATATCAAAAAAAATTTTTGAAGCCCCCCAATGGACTGAATGGACCCTCTACCTCTTGGCCAAGGGGATTCCAAAGTAAACCTGAAAAACTAGTTTAGGCCATGAGGGGAAGGGTGGGTCAAACCTGCCTCATTATACTTCTCTCCCTTCTGATTTCAGGCACAACTGGCCAGCATTAACATTAAAACAGCTATTTTAACACTGACAAAACAGACTCTTTGTAGCATTAAGATAGCAAATTCCAACCTGACTATAGTATAGCTCACCTGACAGCAGATCCTGCAAGAAATATCTTATGCCAAAATATAACTCTTTGACATATTTTGGAATGACCGTTCAAAGCTTTCTCTTGTAGAGGAAATTCACATTCTGCAGAGAATCCTCTTCCCTTTCCAGGTGTTTTACTGATCCTGAAGAGATTAGCCAAGAGTCCAGTAACTTTTAAATGTCTAAATAGAAACAGATGCCATCTATTTTTCCTAAGGGTGGCTATATATGAGACTTTATCTGCATAATAAGAACCTTGATCTCCACGACCCCTTATCTTAACTTGGATCTTCCTTTCTTCAAATAATAACTTAATTCTTCCAATCTATTGCCAATTAAAAAATATTTGCATCTACGTATGACCTGGAAGCCCCTGCTTCAAGTTCTCCTGCCTTTCCCGACTGTATCAATGTACATCTTACAGGTATTGATTGATGTCTACCTGAAACTTCTGTCCCTCTAAAATGTATAAAATTAAGCCGTAACCCAACCGCCTTGGACACATGATTTCAGGAACACTTGAGACTCTGCCCTTAGCTTTGGTCACTCATAGTTGACTCAGAGTAAGCCTCTTTAAATATTTTACAGTTTATCTCTTTTTCATCAACACACTCTATCCTGAATAGCCAAGAATCTTTAGAAATGTGATTGAGATTACTGGGAAGTCTCAAACCCAAAACACTTATTCATATTCCCATTTGACAGAAAGAAGATGACTGTTTTAGTCATTTTGAGATGCTGTAACAAATATTATAGACTGAGTGGCTTAAGCAACAAACATTTATTTCTCATAGTTTTGTAGCTGCTAAGTCTAAGAGGCACTGTCAGGTTTGGTGTCTCGTGAGGACCTCCTTTCTGGCTTGCAGACAGCAGCCTCTTGCCACATCTTCATATGGGAGGGAGAGAAAATGAGCTCTGGTCTCTTTCTTTTTTATAAAGACACTAATCTCATCATAGAGGCTCTACCCTGATGATGTCATCTAAAACTAATGATCTCCCAAAGGACCTACCTTCAAATAAACATCACATTGGGCATTAGGGCTTCAACATATAAATTTGGTGGGGATACAACATTGTCTATTTTATTACCAAGATGACAAAAACTTTTTATTTTTGTGAGAGGGTCTTACTCTGACATTCAGGCTGTAGTGCAGTGGTGCAATGATGGCTTACTGCAGCCTTTGCCTCTTGGGTTCAAGCAATCCTCCTGCCTCAGTCTTCCAAGTAGCCCAGATTACAGGTGTGAGTCACTACACCCAGATATTTATTTTATTTTATTTTTTGTAGAGATGGGGGGTCTCACTATGTTGTTCAGGCTGGTCCTGAACTCTTGAGCTCAAGCAATTTGGATTTCCAAATTGCTAGGATTATAGGTGTGAGCCACCACACACAGCCAACAAAAAGACTTTAGAGATAAATAAGTATATTCAAAGTGGATAGTGAAGAAGAATTTTAGGTGACACAGGAAAAGGAAACTTCAATCAAGAGGGGACTTAGAGTCAAAGAAACGTGAAATTTTCTACTTTAAATCTTCCTTCCCTTCTCAAATGCATATCATTTTATAGATAATGTAATTGATGCTTAGAAAATTGACTTTTTAGAGACCACACTGCTTATATTAGAGTAAGAAATAGAGTTCAGATCGCATGAATTCCAGATGAGTGTGTTTTCAACAACATGCTGCTACTCTTCTCTTCAGTTAAAAACAAAACTTTGCCAGCACACTGACTATTCTAGCAATGGACACACTAAAGTAAAACCAGATAATAAATTAGATGCAGTCTGCTTTGAAATTTAAAGACAAGGATGTCAAATGAAGTGATTCTTGGAAACATCTAACACGGGAGATAGAACTTACAAAAATAATAGAATAATTAGATGTTTTGTATGCAAATGTAGGGAAATAGAATTTACTTGGGGAAACAGATATGTTAGCTTATGAAGAAAGATTTGCTGATATTGAGTAACAGATTAGGTGGCATTGCACTTATAATTTGAATTCTCAGCTAAAAGAAAGATTGAGAAGCTAAAAAGAGAACTGGTGTTTTCTCGTGTATCAATATTTTATCTAACTGTTTAGTATTTCAGTAACAAGATATAAGCGTACCAGAATAAACTAGCCCTTTTAATAATACAAGGGTATATGAATTAACTTTGTTCAACTCATTAAAGAGCCTAGAATTTTTTTTTAAATTTCATAATTACTTTTATTATAGTTTAATAATTTTTTTATTATACTTTAAGTTCTGGGGTACACGTGCAGATCTTGCAGGATTGTTGCACAGGCGTACACGTGCCATGGTGGTTTGCTGTCTTCATCCCCCCCCCCAAGGTCAGGCATTTCTCCCAATGTTATCTCTCCCCAACCTCTCCACCCCTTGCTGTCCCTCCCCTAGCACCCCCCACAATAGACCCCAGTGTGTGATATTCTCCTCCCTGTGTCCATGTGTTCTCATTGTTCAACACCTGCCTATGAGTGAGAACATGCAGTGTTTGGTTTTCTGTTATTGTGTCAGTTTGCTGAGAACGATGGTTTCCAGATTCATCCATGTCCCTACAAAGGACATGAACACATCTTTTTTATGACTGCATAGTATTCCATGGTGCATATGTGCCACATTTTCTTTGTGTAGTCTACCATTGATGGGCATTTGGGTTGTTTACAGGTCTTTGCTATTGTAAACAGTGCCACAGTGAACGTATGTGTGCATATGTCTTTATAACAGAACAATTTATAATCCTTTGGGTATATCCCAGTAATGGGATTGTTGGGTCAAATGGAATTTCTATTTCTAGATCCTTAAGGAATCGCCACACTGTCTTCCACAACGGTTGAACAAATTTACACTTCCACCAACAGTATAAAAGTGTTCCTGTTTCTCCACATCCTCTCCAGCATCTGTTGTCTCCAGATTTTTTATGATACCCATTCTAACTGGTGTGAGATGGGTAATAATAATAACATATTGCCAAATTATATTTTGTGAAGAGCAAGGTATTCAAGATTAATTTTACTTTTTATCTATGCCCCACAAAGGAATAATAAAGAGATAGATGTGTTAGATATTTTTCTAAATACTTAGATGTATCTCACAAAAATAATTTTTATGGTATTATTGAGTACTTACTCTATGTCCACAATGTGCTGGAATATGCAATGTAAAGAAAACAAAAGCATTTACTTCAGTACCTTTACAAAAATAACTGTAAATCTAAATGAGCATAAAAAACCAAAAAGTACTATATTATATTCATTTCTGATAAGGAGAGATGAATGTGACAATACAAGTCTTCCTGGAGAATTGGGCCAGAGCAGAGGGGTGATTTGAGTTAAGAGGTAAATCATGAGAAGGATTTAGAAAACAATTTTGAAAATTTATGGTTGCATAAGTGCCTGTACATATTAAAAATCTCACTAAAAATAGACATAATATAACATACATACTAAGATGGTAGGAGTGAAAAAAAGAATACATAGCAATATCAATTACCTGATCATTTATAGAGAGAGCCAATCAACATAGTTAAAAATCAAAGTGCTTTTCTTTCTTCTTAATCTTGGAGGTTTTTTAAAGAATTAATACACCATGTTGCTTAAGAATATTTAACTGAAAATTAGGAATATATTCATATTTACTCCAGTTTTTCTTTAGTAAAATATAAGTAATAAAATTTAATAGAATTTAAATTAAAAAGAGCATATATGATATTAACACTTTCTTCTCAACTTTTTCTTTTCTCTTTCTCTTTTCCTGTTCAATATGTATGAATAGAGAAATATTTTCTATAATGTTCTGCAAATATTAAAGTTGGCTTTTAGTCTGTGACTGTTGGTGATTTTAAAATGATTATTATTCTTTTGACTTGAAATTTTTATACAGTTTAATTATCTGTTTTTATATAGGTCTTATTTTAATTTATTAAAACCCATTGCTTAATGTGTAATAAATATCCCAATTGGTAAAGTTTAAAAAGGTGATGAAAGTCACGTATTCTGTCATACAAAGACCTTGCAATTAATATTGTGTTTGCTGGATTTTTCCTATTTTTTTCCCATTCATAGGAATTTCTGTATATACAGATTTGCTATTATTCTGTACATACATTTTAAATCATATTTTTCTTTACCATGGCATTTATTTTCCATGTCATCAGAAACTCTTTATATTCTTTTAAGGATTGTATAATATTTCACTGAGTATACATATTATAATTCAGATTATGTATCTCTCATACATATGAAAGGGCAACAAATAGCCTGAAATATTCTGTAGTGGCTCAAAGATATAATTGAAGTAAGAGTGATTGGCATGCTGATATTCAACTTTTTAAATTATATTAAATTTTAACCATTAAATTACGAGTAGAAGATACAACTTGTTTTCTTTACATGTCTTGTAAAATGAAGTTTTGGAGAATGAGACTGAATGCACAAGATTCCTAGATTTAAAATGAAACATCTAATTAATAAACTTCATATGCCCATTTCATTAATCAGTATAATTTAATTTCCTGTTTTCATGGTCAGTGTAAACAAAATGAGGAACCAGGTACTAAATTTTTACCATTACTATATGAAGAACCTCAAAAGATTTAATAGCTCATCAGGAAAGTATATATACATATGTATTAATCACAATAACCTGCATCCTGCAATAACAAATATTCCCCCAGAATGCAATGGCACAGATCAAAAAGGATTTATTTATTGCTCACCACAGATGTCCACTGAAGGAGGGCTGGGATCCGCTCTACATTGTCCTTACTCTAGGATCCAGACTGACAAACCTTTGTCTATAACACTACCCAAGGAAATCATGTGTGCCACAAGCTAGTTTTTATTTTATTTTAATTTTAGTTAGGTTTTTTTTTTTTTTTTTTTGAGACAGAGTCTCACTCTATTCACCAGGCTAGAGTGCAGTAGCACAATCTTGGTTCACTGCAAGCGCTGTCTCCTGTGTTCAAGCAATTTTCCTGTCTCAGCCTCCTGAGTAGCTGGGATTACAGGCACACGCCACCATGCCTGGCTAATGTTTGTATTTTAAGTAGAGACAGAGTTTCACCTTCACCATGTTGGCCAGGCTGGTCTCAAACTCCTGAACGCAGGTGATCTGCCCACCTTGGCCTCCAAAAGCGCTGGGATTACAGGCATGAGGCACCATGCCTGGCCACAAGCTAGTTTTTAAAAGTTCTGCTTGCATTTTTATTGGCCGTAACAAGGATCAAGGGGAAAGAATGTATAATGATAATCTCCCCATAGGGAGCAGTATTGGAATGAGAGAAAGTGGATTATTTGGCAGAAAATTAATATGGTCAGGTTGTAGACTGTCCTATCTCATTTTGTGCCTCCAAAAGAATACCACAGACTGGGTGATTTACAGACATACCTTGTTTTATTGTGTTTCAGTTTATTGCACTTCTCAGATACTGTGTTTTTCATAAATTGAAGGCTCGTTGCAATCCTGCATTGAGCAAGTCTATTGGTGCCATTTTTTCAACAACATGTGCTTATAGTCTTTGTGTCACATTTGGATAATGTTTACAATATTTCAGACTTTTTCATTATTGTTATCTGCTATTGTGATCAGTGATCAGTGACCTTTGATGTTACTATTGCAACTGTGTGGGGTGCCAGAAACCACACCCACATAAGGTGGCGAACTTAATGGATGGATGTTGAGTATGTTCTGTCTGATCCACTGCCCCTCTCTCTCCCTATTGAGTTTCTCTATTCAGTGAGACACAACAACATTGAAATTAGGCCAATTAATAACCCTACAAAGATCTCTAAATATAAAGTGGAAGGAAGAGTCTCAGGTCTCTCACTTTTAGTCAAAAGCTAGACATGATTAAGCTTAGTGAGGAAGGCATATCTGAAGCTGGGCCAAAAGCTAGGTCTCTTGTAGCAAACAGCCAAGCTGTGAATGCAAAGCAAAAGTTCTTTTTTATTTTTTTTTTGAGATGGAGTCTTTCTCTGTCTTCCAGGCTGAAGTGCAGTGGCATGATCCTGACTCACTGCAACCTCTGCCTCTTGGGTTCAAGTGATTCTCCTTCCTCAGACTCCCAAGTAGCTTGGATTACAGGTGCCCGCCCCCACACCCGGTTAATTTTTTGTGTTTTTAGTAGAGACTGGGTTTCACCATGTTAACACCAGGATGGTCTTGATCTCCTGACCTTGTGATTTTCTGGCCTTGGCCTCCTAAAGTGCTGGGATTACGGGTGTTAGCCAAGATGCCTGGCCAAAAGTTCTTGAAGAAAGTTTAAAATGCTACTCCAGTGAACATGTGAAAAAGACTAATTGCTGGTATGGAGAAATTTTAGGGTCTTGATGGAAGCTCAAACTAACTACAACATTCCCTTAACCCGAAGCCTAATGCAGAGCAAGGCCCTAACTCTCTTCAATTCTGTGAAAGTTAAAAGAGGGGAGGAAGCAACAGAAGAAAAGTTTAACTATTTTCCTTATTTAAAAAAAGTGCAGCTTGCTGCCAGTGCTCATTTAGTTTACATAAACATGCTCTTTGAGGCCGAAGCATATCTAACCAATTTTTAACGTGAAAATAAAATGTAAAAACTGTTCTTAGAGTTATTCTAAAGAGAATTAACATCTAAATTATCTGAATGATCAGAATAGTCTATTTCAGGAAAATCAGATTCATCAATGTGTCTTTGCTAACAACTGTTCCAGAACGATGTTAACATCACTCATAGGAATGCTACATTTCTAGGATTTGGCATTTTCAGCAGTTGAGAATTACTATACTTTGTAAATGGAAACACCACCACTAAAAACAGAATGCTATAAATAGAATGATGCCTTTTATTTCCAAAGTCGACATACTAGAACAATTCAAAAATAATAATGAAAGTGAGATATTTCATGGTAGAATTATCATGGGGTAAATACTGTCCCCACAAGCACCACCAGTGAGTATTCTTGGGCAAACAGAAAAAGGCTTTTAAAGCTAACAGAGGTTGGTTCATGAGATTTTTAAAAAAGAAATCATTTCTATAAAATAAAAGTGCAAGATGAAGCAAGTGCTGTAGCAAGTTATCCAGAAGATCTAGTTAAGATTATTGATGAGGGTAGCTACACTTACCAACAGATTTTCAATGTAGGCAAAACAGCCTTCTACTGGAAGAAGATGCTGCCTAGGACTTTGCTAGTTAGAGAGGAGAAATTAATGACTGGCTTCATAGCCTGAAAAGACAGGCTGACTCTCCAGTTAGAGGCTGATGTAGTTGGTGACTTTAAGGAAGTCAATGCTCACTCCATTTCGGAAATCTGAGGGCCATTAAGAATTATACTACATCTCTTCTTCCTGTTCTCAAGCAGTCAAACAACAAAGCCTGAATGATAGCATGTCTGTTTAAAATATGGTTTACTGAATATTTTAAGACCACTGTTGAGACCTGCTGCTTAGAAAAAATGATTCCTGTCAAAATGTTACTGATTACTGACAATGTACCCAATCACATAAAAACTCTGATGAAGATGTGTAAGATTAATGTTGGGGAATCAATCCAAGATGGCCGTTTAGGAACAGCTCAGGATTGCACCTGCCAGCGAAAGCACAGAGGGTGAGTGGTTGCTGCATTTTTATTGCCCACAGACTAGGAAATTCCCAGGCGGAGGAGCTCGACGGGTCGCCAGCGCGGCTGCTTTGCCGGCGCCCCGGAGCAGCGGTTCTCTGTACAAAATACACTGGTCCAGGTGCCCCTTTGGCTGGCGATTGGAGCCACGGGAAGGCGCCCATTCGTCTGTTTAAAACGGGGACTGAGCAGGGAACCAGGACAGTAGATTCCAGGGCAAAAAAAGCGCCATGAATCTCAGTGCCACTGTTTAAGCCAGTGCAGTGATTTGCCGCAGGGGAAAACACTCAGACCCGGTGCCTCTTCAACAGGCAACTGGAGCACCAACTTAAAAAAAAAAAAAAAAGGCTCTGAGGCAGGGAGCCAGCGATCAGGCTCGGCTGGTCCCACCCCCACAAAAGAACAGCAATCAGAAACTCTCTGGATTGAGAGTTTCACAGCAAGCGCAGCTGAACCCAGGATGGTCCAGCACTGTGGGCGAGGGGCGTCTGCCATTAGTGAGGCAGCCCACCACTAGGGAGGTAGTCAGCCAATGCTGAGGCAGCCCGCCATTGCCAAGGCAACCTGCCATTGCTGAGGCAGCCCGCCGTTGCCAAGGCAGCCCGCCACTGCAGAGAGACTGCCTCAACAGAGGGGGGCCACCGTTGCCGAGGCAGTTCTAACTACACCCACATAAACCGGACTGCAGGGAAGTTCACTCGGCAGCTGGGCGGAGCCCACAGCAGCTCAGCAAAGCCTCTACAGGCAGACAGTGACTAGGCTGCCTCCTTGCTGGGCAGGGCAGCTGTGAAGGAAAAAAAAAAAAAAAAGAGAAGGCAGCAGCATAACAGAAACTCATAAACCCTAAATCCCTGGGACAGAGCACCTGGGAACAAACAGCGGATTGTGAGTTCTGCTGCAGCAGACCTAAACGTACCTGCCCAGCAGCTCTGAATGAACGATGGAGCTCACAGCTCAGCATTTGAGCTCCTATAAAGAAGAGACCATCTCCTCAAGCAGCTCCCTGACCCCTGTATATCCAAAGAGCCACCTCATAAAGGAGAGATCAGACTGACACTTGGCGGGTATCCTTCTGGGACAAAGATAGCAGAAGAAGAAAACTGGTAACAACCCTTACTGTCCAGCAGCTGCTGCAGGTGATCCCCAGGCAAGCAGCGCCTGGAGTGGACCTCAGCAGACCTACAGCAGAGAGGCCAGACTGTCAGAAGGAAAACTAAGAAACAGAAATAACCTCATCATCAACAAACAGAACGTCCACTCAGAGACCCAATCTGAAAGCCAGCAACTACAAAGACGACAGGTGGATAAATCCATAAAGATGGGAAGAACCAGCGCAAAAAGGATGAAAACACCTGAAACCAGAACACTTCTCTGTGTCCTAAAAGGGATCACAACTCCTCACCAGCAAGAGAACAAGGATGGATGAAGAACGAGTGCGATGAAATGACAGAATCAGACTTCAGAAGGTGGGTAGTAAGAAATTTCTGTGAACTAAAAGAACATGTCCTAACCCAATGCAAAGAAACTAAGAACCTTGAAAAAAGATTTGACGAAATGCTAACGAGAATGGACAAAATAGAAAGGAATATAAGTGAATTGATGGAGCTGAAAAACGCAACACGAGAACTTCACGAAGCATGCACAAGTATGAACAGCTGAATTGACCAAGCAGAAGAAAGGATATCAGAGGTTGAAGATCAACTCAATGAAATAAAACAGGAAGGCAAGACTGGAGAAAAAAGAGTAAAAAGGAATGAACAAAATCTCCAAGAAATGTGGGACTATGTGAAAAGACCTAATCTACCTTTGATAGGTGTACCTGAATGCGACGAAGAGAATGAATCCAAGCTGGAAAATTCTCTTCAGGATATTATCCAGGAAAACTTCCCCAACCTAGAAAGGCAGGCAAACATTCAAGTCCAGGAAATACAAAGAACACCACAAAGATATTCGTCAAGAAGAGCAACCCCAAGGCACATAATCGTCAGATTCACCAGGGTTGAAATGAAGGAGAAAATACTAAGGGCAGCCAGAGAGAAAGGTCGGGTTACCCACAAAGGGAATCCCATCAGACTCACAGCAGATCTGTCAGCAGAAACCCTACAGGCCAGAAGAGAGTGGGGGCCAATATTCAACATACTCAAAGAAAAGAACTTTCAACCCAGAATCTCCTATCCAGCCAAACTAAGCTTCATAAGTGAAGGAAAAATAAAATCCTTTGGGAACATGCAAGTACTCAGAGATTTCGTCACCACCAGGCCAGCTTTACAAGAGCTCCTGAAAGAGGCTCTACACATATAAAGGAACAACCAGTACCATCCACTCCAAAAACATGCCAATTGGCAAAGAGAATCAACACAATGAAGAATATGCATCAACTAATAGGCAAAACAGCCAGCTAGCACCAAAATGCCAGTATCAAATTCACACATAACAATATTAACCCTAAATGTAAATGGACTAAATGCCCCAATCAAAAGACACAGACTGGCAAATTGGATAAAAAGCCAAAACCCATCAGTGTGCTCTATCCAGGAAACCCATCTCACATGCAAGGATACACAAAGGCTCAAAATAAAGGGATGGAGGAAGATTTACCAAGCAAATGGAGAGCAAAAAAAAGCAGGAGTTGCAATTCTCATCTCTGATAAATTAGACTTTAAAGCAACAAAGATCAAAAGAGACAAAGAAGGACATTACATAATGGTAAAAGGATCAATGCAACAAGAAGAGCTAACGATCCTAAATATATGTGCACCCCATACAGGAGCACCCAGATACAAAAGGCAAGATACATAAGTTCTTAATGACTTACACAGAGACTTAGACTCCCGCACAATTATAGTGGGAGACTTTAACACCCCATTGTCAATATTAGACAGATCAACCAGACAGAAAATTAACAAGGATATCCAGGACTTGAACTCAGACCTGGACCAAGCAAACCTAATAGACATTTACAGAACTCTCCACCCCAAATCCACAGAATATACATTCTTCTCAGCACCACATCACACCTACCCTAAAATTGACCACATAATTGGGAGTAAATCACTCCTCAGCAAATGCAAAAGAACGGAAATCATAACAGTCTCTCAGGCCACAGTGCAATCAAGTTAGAACTCAGAATTCAAAAACTAACCCAGAACTGCACAGCTTCATGGAAACTGAACAACTTGCTCTTGAATGTTGACTGGATAAACAATGAAATGAAGGCAGAAATAAAGATGTTCTTCGAAACCAACAAGAATGAAGACAAAACATACCAGAATCTCCGGGACACATTTAAAGCAGTCTCTAGAGGAAAATATATAGCAATAAGTGCCCACATGAGAAGCAAGGAGAGATCAAAAATTGACACCCTATCGTCAAAACTGAAAGAGCTAGAGGAGCAAGATCAAAAAAACTCAAAGTCTAGCAGAAGACAAGAAATAGCTAAGATCAGAGCAGAACTGAAGGAGATAGAGACACAAAAAACCCTTCAAAATATCAATAAATCCAGGAGCTGGTTTTTTGAAAGGATCAACAAAATAGACAGACCACTAGCCAGATTAATAAAAAAGAAAAGAGAGAATAACCAAATTGATGCAATAAAAAACGATAAAGGGGATATCACCACAGATTCCACAGAAATTCAAACCATCATCAGAGATTATTACAAACAACTCTATGCACATAAACTAGTAAACCTGGAAGAAATGGATAAATTCCTGGACACTTGCCTCCTCCCAAGCCTAAACCAGGAAGAAGCCAAAACCCTGAACAGACCCATAACAAGGTCTGAAGTTGAGGCAGCAATTAAGAGTTTACCACCCAAAAAAAGCCCAGGTCCAGACGGGTTCACAGCTGAATTCTACCAGACATACAAAGAGGAGCTGGTACCATTTCTTCTGAAACTATTCCAAACAATACAAAAAGAGGGAATTCTTCCCAAATCATTTTATGACACCAACATCGTCCTGATTCCAAAACCCAGCAGAGACTCAACAAGAAAAGAAAACTTCAGGCCAATATCCATGATGAACATAGATGCAAAAATCTTCAATAAAATACTGACAAGCCGATTGCAACAGCACATCAAAAAGCTTATCCAACATGATCAAGTAGGCTTCATCCCGGGGATGCAAGGTTGGTTCAACATACGCAAGTCTATAAACGTAATTCACCACATAAACAGAACCAAAGACAAAAAACACATGATTATCTCAATTGATGCAGAGAAGACCTTTGACAAAATTCAACAGCCTTTATGGAAAAACCCTCAATAAGCTAGGTATTGACGGCACGTATCTCAAAATAATAAAAGCTATTTACAACAAACCAACAGCCAATATCATACTGAATGGGCAAAAACTGGAAGCATTCCCCTTGAAATGTGGCACTAGACAAGGATGCCCTCTCTCACCACTCCTATTCAATATAGCACTAGAAGTTCTAGCCAGAGCAATCAGGCAAGAAAAAGAAATAAAGGGTATTCAAATAGGAAAGGAGGAAGTCAAATCGTCTCTATTTGCAGATGACATGATTGTATATCTAGAAGACCCCATCGTCTCAGCCCCAAATCTCCTGAAACTGATAAGCAACTTCAGAAAAGTCTCAGGATACAAAATCAATGTGCAAAAATCACATGCATTCCTATACACCAATAACAGACTTAAAGAGAGCCAAATCAAGAACAAAATTCCATTCACAATTGCCACAAAGAGAATAAAATACCTAGGAATACAACTAACAAGGAATGTAAAGGACCTCTTCAAGGAGAACTACAAGCCACTGCTCAACGAAATAAGAGAGGACACAAACGTGGAGAAACATTCCACGTTCATGGTTACGAAGAATCAATATCGTGAAAATGGCCATACTGCCCAAAGTAATTTACAGATTCAATGCTATCCCCATCAAGCTACCAATGACCTTCTTCCCAGAACTGGAAAAAACCACCTTAAACTTCATATGGAACCAAAAGAGAGCCCACATAGCCAAGCCAATTCTAAGCAAAAAGAACAAAGTGGGAGGCATCACACTACGGGACTTCAAACTATACTAAAAGTCTACAGTAATCAAAACAGCATGGTACTGGTACCAAAACAGAGATATAGACCAATGGAACAGAACAGAGGCCTCGGAGGCAACGCAACATATCTACAACCATCTGATCTTTGACAGACCAGACAAAAACAAGCAATGGGGAAAGGATTCCCTGTTTAATAAATGGTGTTGGGAAAACTGGCTAGCCATGTGCAGAAAGCAGAAACTGGACCCCTTCCTGACACCTTACACTAAAATTAACTCCAGATGGATTAAAGACTTAAACATAAGACCTAACACCATAAAAACCCTAGAAGAAAATCTAGGCAAAACCATTCAGGACATAGGTGTAGGCAAGGACTTCATGACCAAAACACCAAAAACATTGACAACAAAAGCCAAAATAGACAAATGGGACCTAATCAAACTCCGCAGCTTCTGCACAGCAAAAGAAACAGTCATTAGAGTGAATAGGCAACCAACAGAAAGGGAAAAAATTTTTGCAGTTTATCCATCTGACAAAGGGCTGATATCCAGAATTTACAAAGAACTAAAACAGATTTACAAGAAAAAAACTAACAAGCCCATTCAAAAGTGGGCAAAGGATATGAACAGATACTTTAAAAAAGAAGACATACATGAGGCCAACAAGCATATGAAAAAATGCTCATCATCACTGGTCATCAGAGAAATGCAAATCAAAACAACATTGAGATACCATCTCACGCCAGTTAGAATGGCGATCATTAAAAAATCTGGAGACAACAGATGCTGGAGAGGATGTGGAGAAATAGGAACACTTTTACACTGTTGGTGGGAGTGTAAATTAGTTCAACCATTGCGGAAGACAGTGTGGCGATTCCTCAAGGACCTAGAAATAGAAATTCCATTTGACCCAGCAATACCATTACTGGGTATATATCCAAAGGATTATAAATCATTCTACTATAAGGGCACATGCACACGAATGTTCACTGCAGCACTGTTTACAATAGCAAAGACCTGTAACCAACTCAAATGCCCATCGATGATAGACTGGAAAGGGAAAATGTGGCACATATACACCATGGAATATTATGCAGCCATCAAAAACGATGAGTTTGCATCCTTTGTAGGGACATGGATGAACCTGGAAACCATCATTCTCAGCAAACTGACAGAAGAGCGGAAGATCAAACACCGCATGTTCTCACTCATAGGCGGGTGTTGAACAATGAGAACATATGGACACAGGGAGGGGAGCACTACACACTGGGGTCAGTTGGGGGGAAATAGGGGAGGGACGGCGGGGGGTGGGGAGCTGGGGAGAGAAAGCAAGGGGAGAGATGCCAGATGTAGGTGATGGGGAGGAAGGCAGCAAATCACACTGCCACGTGTGTACCTATGCAACAATCTTGCATGTTCTTCACATGTACCCCAAAACCTAAAATGCAATAAAATAAATAAATGGGGAAAAAAGGATTAATGTTGTTTTCATACCTGCGAACACAACATCCATTCTGCAACCCATGGATCAAGGAGTAATTTCAAAGTTCAAGTCTTATTATTTTAGAAATACATTTAATAAAGCTATAGCTGCCTTGATGGATCTGAAAAAAGTATATTGAAAACCTTCTAGGAGGGACTCACCATTCTCTGCCACAAAAAACTTTCTGATTCATGAAAGCAGATCAAAATGTCATTAACAGAGTTTGAAAGAAGTTGATTCCAACCCTCATATATGACATTGAGGCATTCAAGCCTTCAGTTAAGGAGTTTTAACTGGAAATGTGGCAGAAATAGCAAGACAACTAGAATTAGAAGTGGAGCCTGGAGATGTGACTGAATTGTTGCAATTGTATGGTGAAATTTGAACAGATAAGGAGTTGTTTCCTGGGATAAGAAAAGAAAGTAATTTCTTGAGATGGAATATAGTCCTGGAGAAGAGGCTGTGAACATTGCTGAAATGACGACAAATGATTTCGAGTATATATAAACTTGGTTAATAAAAAAGCACCCGGATTGGAGAAGACTGACTCTGATTTTCAAAGTGGTAAAATGCTTTCAAATAGCATCACATGATCAGAGTAATCTTTCATGAAAGAGTCAATCAATGCAGCAAACTTCATTGTTGCCTCATTTTCAGAATTTGCCACAGCTATCCCAAGTTTCAGAAACTACTACCCTGATCAGTGATCATCCATTAACATCAAGGACAGACTCTACACCAGCAAAAAGATTATGATTTGCTGAAGGCTCAGATAATTGTTAGCAATTTTTTTTAGCAATAAAGTATTTTAAAATTAAGGTATGTACATGGTTTTTCAGTCATAATGCTATTGCACACTTAATAGACTAAAGTACATTGTAACTTAACTTTTATATGCACAAGAAACCAAAGCTTCATGTGACCTGCTTTATCATGATGCCACTTTATTGCGTTGGTCTGGAACTAAGCCTGCAATACCTCTGAGGAATGCTAAGATAATGAATAGAAATTTAGGGTCATGTTTCTTGAGGCAGAGAAATTCAGGATTGAGGAGCTGGCATTTGATGAGGGCCTTCTTGTTACACATCCTCCCATGGAGGAAGGGCAAACAAAAAGCAAGAGAGGGAACAAGAGGGGTCTGAACTTGTCCTTTAATAAGTAACTGGCTACGTCAATAATGAATCTACTCCCTCAATAATGGTATTAATCCATTGATGAGGGCAGAGACTCCATGACCTAATCACCTCTTTTGATCTTACTTCTTGTTTTTTGTTTTTGTTTTTTTTTTTTTTTGAGACAGAGTTTAGCTCTTGTTGCCCAGGCTGGTGCAATGGCTGTATCTTGGCTCACTGCAACCTCCATCTCCCAAGTTCAAGTGATTCTCTTGTCTCAGCCTCCCGAATAGCTGGAATTACAAGCATGGGCCACCACTCTGAGATAATTTTGTATTTTTAGTAGAGATGGGTTTTCTCCATGTTGGTCAGGCTGGTTTCAAACTCCTGACCTCAGGTGGTCCACCTGTCTTCACCTCCCAAAGTGCTGGGATTACAGGCATGAGCCACCATGCCCAAAGGCCCCACTTCTTAATACTGTTGCAAAGTGATTAAGTTACGAATGCATGCTATTTGGGGAACACATCCCAACCTTAGCATATACTAGATTGTGTCACCTCAAAATTCATATACTGAAGTATTTACTCCCAGTACCTTAGAATGTAAATATATATTGGAATAGAGACTTAAATAGGTAATAAGGTTAAATGAGGTTATGTGAATAGCTTACATCTGATCTGACCAGTGTCCTTTTATGAAGAGGCGGTTAGGACATTCAGAGAGACACCAGGAGTGCAAGTGCAGGGAGGGACTGTGAAGACAGAGCAAGAGGCAGCCATCTGAAAGCCAAGGAGCGAAGCCTCAGTAGAAACCAGCCCTGCTTACACCTTGATGTAGGACTTCTGGCCTGTGAGAAAGTACCTTTCTGTTGTTTAAACCACTGAGTCTATGGTATATTTTCATGGCCACCCTACCCAACCAGGAAAAGTCAAGTATAGCATCTGTTCATGAAAATTTTTATGGTTCCATGTGAATTTTAGTTTTTTTCTAATTATGTGAAGAATGTCAATGGTTGTTTAATGGGAAGAGCATTGAATCTATAAAATACTTTGGGCAATATGGCCATTTTTATGATGTTGATTCTTCCCATCAATGAGCATGGAATATTTTACTCTTTGTGTCCTCTCTTATTTTCTTGAGCAGTGATTTGTAGCTCTCCTTGAAGAGGTCCTTCACTTTTCCTGTTAGTTGTGTTCCTAGGTATCATATTCTCTTTGTAGCAATTGTAAATGGGCATTCATTCATAATTTGGCTCACTGCATGTCTACTGGTGGTGTATAAGAATGCTTGTGATTTTTGCACATTGATTTTGTATACTGAGACTTTGCAGAAGTTGTTTATCAGTTTAAGTAGGTTTTGGGCTGAGACGACGGTGTTTTCTAGATATAGGACCATATTATCTGCAAATACAGACAGTTTGACTTCCTCTCTTCCTATTTGAATACCTTTCTTTCTTTCTCTTGCATGACTGTCCTGGTGAGAACTTCCAATATCATGTTGAAAAAGACCCCATAAAGCCAAGACAATCCTAAGTAAAAAGAACAAATCAGGAGGCATCACACTACCTGACTTCAAACTACACTACAAGGCTACAGTAACCAAAACAGTATGGTACTGGTACAAAACAGACACATAGACCAGTGGAACAGAATAGAGATTTCAGAAATAAGACCACAAATCTACAACCATCTGATCTTTGACAAACCTGGCCAAAACAAACAATGGGAAAAGGATTCCTTAATTAGTATATGGTGCTATGAATACTGGCAAGCCATATGCAGAAAACTGAAACTGGACCCCTTCTTTACATCTTACACAAAATATAACTAAAGATGGATTAAAGACTTAAATGTAAAACCCAAAGCTACAAAAACCCCAGAAGAAAATCTAGGCAATACCATTTGGGATGTAACCACAAGTGAAGATTTCATGACGAAAACATTGAAAGCAATTGCAACAAAAGCAAAAAATTGACAAATGGGATCTAATTAAACTCAAGAGCTTCTGTACAGCCAAAGAAACTACCATCAGAGCGAACAGACAACCTACAAAATGGGAGAAAACTTTTGCAATCTATCCATTTGATGAAGGTCTAATATCCAGAATCTGCAAGAAGCTTAAACAAATTTACAAGAAAAAATAAAACAATCCTATTAAAAAGTGGGCAAAGGACATGAACATGAACTTCTCAAAAGAAGACATTTATGAGGCCAACAGGCATATGAAAAAAAGCTCAACATCAGTGATCATTAGAGAAATGCAAATCAAAATGACAATGAGATAGCATCTCACACCAGTCAGAATGATGATTATTGATAAGTCAAGAAGCAACAGTTGCTGGCAAGGCTGTGGAGAAATAGGAATGCTTTCACACTGTTGGTGGGAATGTAAATCAGTTCACCTATTGTGGAAGACAATGTGGCAATTTGTCAAAGACCTAGAACGAGAAATATCATTCTATCCAGGAATCCCATTACTTATATTTTTATGTAATTATATCACATATAATATCACTTAATATATTTTATATGTGATTATATTTTATAAATTATGATTTATAGCCCAAAAGAATATAAATCATTCTGTTATAAAGATACATGCACATGTATGTTAATTGCAGCCCTATTCACAACAGCAAAGACATGGAACCAACCCAAAGGCCCATCTATAATAGAGTGAATAAAGAAAATGTGGTACATATATATTATGAAATACTATGCAATAAAATAAATAAATGGGGAAAAAAAAAAAAGAAATACTATGCAGCCATAAAAAGGAATGAGATCATGTACTTTTCAGGGACATGGATGGAGCTGGAAGCCATTATCTTCAGCAAACTAACAGAGGAACAGAAAACCAAACATCACATATTCTCATATATAAGTGGGAGCTGAACAATGAGAACACATGAACACACAGAGGGGAGCAACACACACTGGGGCCTGTTGCGGGGAGTTGGAGAGAGAGCATCAGGATAAATAGCTAATGTATGTGAGGCTTAATATCTAGGTGATAGGTTGATAGGTACTCCAAACCATCAATGCACACGTTTACCTATGTAAAAACCCTGCACATCCTGCATATGTATTCTGGAACTTAAAATAAAAATTTAAAAAGGCCAGGCATGGTGGCTCATGCCTGTAATCACAGAACTTTGGGAGGCTGAGGCACGTGAATCACTTGAGGCCAGGAATTCTAGACCAGCCTGATCAACATGATCTTTTAGTAGAAACCCTGTCTCTGCTAAAAATGCAAAAATTAGCCAGGTGTGGTAGTGCATGTCTGTAATCCCAGCTACTCAGGAGGCTGAGGCAGGATAATCACTTGAACCCAGGAGGCAAGGTTGCAGTGAACCAAGATCCTGTCACTGCCCTCCAGCCTAGGAGACAGACTGTCTCAAAAACACAAAATTAGTTAATTAAATTAAGAATTTTTTAAAAGAAAATTTCTATGGATTTTTTTGACTGGTTTGTGTAATGTTATGGAGCCTAGTTGGAAAATAGTCAAGAAAGAGGAAAATAAGAAAAAAAAGCAGGAAAGCAAGGAGATAATCTATTCAATAACCTCACATCTAGAATTGACAACTTGTATGAAAACACTGTTTGTATATACACAAATATATTTCTCACCATAATTATATTTTATAAGCTATAGCTGTCCAATGTGAAAAGTGGGGCAATTATCCTAGTTTAGTGCAAGTATTATTAGCAGAATTAACTATCTCTACACTAAGTGTTTCATATTAGGTTATAGGCAAAGTTTTTTGAGACTCTATCCTGGAAAACTGTGAAGAAGAAAAAGAGGTAAAAGGAATAGCCTCATAGACAACTAAATGGAATCTGGTCAATGAAATTGAGGCAGCAGAATAGGGTCTGGAAGCAGGGAACCTAAGGTTGATTCATGCTCATTTCCTAGAACTAAATCAAAAGGAACCACCCAACTTTCTACACCTAAGGAACAAAAGGACTGGAGGCTACTTCCCTTGCATCCCACCCCTTCTTTTGATGCGTGTCAGATGGAAAATTGAAAGTACCTCTGATTGGTTCACACTGATTGCTGGCCAAGTCTTTGTTCGCATAGGAGTGTAACTTTGTAACTTCACTTTAGTCTCTGATTGGCTG
Organism: Sapajus apella; assembly: GCF_009761245.1. Taxonomy (NCBI): domain Eukaryota; kingdom Metazoa; phylum Chordata; class Mammalia; order Primates; family Cebidae; genus Sapajus; species Sapajus apella. The sequence continues at coordinate 18,211,983 of NW_022436961.1, read as the reverse complement.
TTTTCCACAACTAATCAGAAGTTTGCATAGGGTGTAACCTTTGTAACTTCAACCTCTGATTGGTTATGAAAAGCTTTCTGCAAACAATCAGACTGATGGTGGGCGACTACTTCATTTGCATGGGGTATATACCAACTGGCCATTGGGAAACCTCTAGAGGGTATATAAACCCCAAAAAATTCTGTAACTGGGCTCTTGAGCCGCTATGCTTAGGCCCACTCCCACTTTTGTTTTCAATAAATCTCTGCTTTTGTTGCTTCATTCTTTCCCAGCTTTGTGTGTTTTGTCCAATTCTTTGTTCAAAATGCCAAGAAGCTGGACACCCACCTTGGTAACAGAAGTGGAATATTCTAATCTTTGAGTACAATATAGAATGAACTCCTTTGTAAATAACATCTAAGAAATATAAGTGAGCCCTCTCTTAAACCTTAATATTGGAGGATTTACTGGCTTTGGTAATGTAGGGTTTTTAGAAAAAAATTACTTTAGTTGATAAATAAAAAGACCAAAGGTATGTAAAAGTCAGCACATCCTTTAAACCTTTGAACTACACAAAAAGGATAGGGTATAACAGAACACAGAAGAACACAACACATTAAGAAACAAAACATACATATTGGGTGATTAAATGTATTTATGATAAATTCTTGTAGATATTTTTTCATTCTACCCTACTTAATGTTCACATTGAATTAGACATTACTTGCTTTTAAAAATTCTTTAAATGGACTCTTCTCTTACATAACAGCATAAAACCTATTTGAAAAAAATTACACAATTATTTAGTTATTCTTTGGGTACAGGCTGCACTTTGTTGGTTAAAAAAATTCACTTTATTCAGAATGAAGTTTCTAAGTAGGAGCAAACAAGTCGTGTAGGGATAATTTTAAAGAAATCTTTGAAAGCTTGATGTACAGAAAGCCAAAAAGAAGACCCTCATTATGTTGTTAAAATTCCAGAAGTCCTGTTCTATTGAGCTTTAAATGTACATCATACTGAGTTATTCCTGTTGGAACAATCTAATTAGAAATGAATATGTTCTGAAATCACTTAAAGCTATCAGAGGAATAAAATTAGTTCAACTATATCATCTAGACTTTCAGAGTGCATATATCCTACTAACGCTGAGTACTTTTATAAAATGTAAACTATTTACTTCCTTTTACTCTGTATTTATGTTAATGTGCACACTTTAAACTAAGAAAACAATACATTTAAACCAATAATCTTCACATAAAACCAAAATGATTATTTAAAAAATAAATGTAATGGTATGTATCCCAAACTACACTAAAGCTCTAATTTTCCAGTTTATTTATTTATACTTTTTCTTTCAACTCTGTAGAAATGACAGCATCTGCACAGGGTTACACAGTTTCTGATCTCAATGTTTATCTAGGAGAATTTAAAAATCTCTTTAGAAACTTGGCTAAGAGGCTGAGAAATAAACAGAAAACTGACAGATGGGAAGAATAATATTGGTAATAATTAGCTGGATCCAAAAACAAGGCTACTTAAAAAGATCTCAAATACTGCCCTAACTGTATAAGCATAATACAAAGGGCATAGGGAAGCAGGGTAGAACAGTAATAATATCTCTGAGGACAGGCTAATTTGGGTTCTGGTGTTATCTCTGCCCTTTGTCACTTCTGTAACTTCAGGCAAGTTTCCCAATGTCTCTAGGCTCATCAAAAAATGGATTTAATAACCATATATACCTCTTTGCATTGTTGATGACTAAATATGATAGGTCAAGCCTTTAGGTGTAGCATGGTGCCTGACAGCATCATAATTGCTCAATAATATTAGCTATTATGATCATATAGCAGCAAACCATGTAAAGGCAACACCTGTAAACACAGTAGCTGAATTACAGCAATTGGCAATATTAAAAACATTTGGATAGGAAACATCAAAATAAAAGAAATGAATCTCTGCATCTACAAGTATCTCAGAAGGGATATGACTTCAATATTAATGAGAAATTCCTTTAATTAGCCAAGTAATTTAAATACCAGGATAATGATGGTTGTCGGGAGGGTGGTAGAGGTGATCAGCGTTGGGATGGGTGGTGTGTGAGCATGAAGGAAGGATGTGAGAAGAGAGACTGTGTGAAATAAACACCAAGTTCTAAACTGTTGCTATTTCCTGGTTATTTCACTTATTTCTGTAATGTATTCTTTTATTTTGTTGGACATTCAAATTTAAGTTTTTCTACTAAGAGAAAACAAACATACATATTAACTTGTTAAAAATATCATTCTTAGAAATAGAAATACCATTCAACCTGGCAATCCCATTACTAGGTATATATCCAAAGTATTATAAATCATTCTACTATAAAGACACATGCACACGTATGTTTATTGCAGCACTGTTCACAATAGCAAAGACCTGAAACCAACCCAAATGCCCAACAATGATAGACCAGATAAAGAAAATGGGGCAAATATACATGATGGACTACTATGCAGCCATAAAAATTGATGTGTTCATGTCCTTTGCAGGGACATGGATGAAGCTTGAAACTATCATTCTCAGCAAACTGACACAAGAACAGAAAACCGAACACCACATGTTCTCACTTGCAAGTGGGTGTTGAACAATGAGGACACATGGACACAGGGAGGGGAACATCACACACTAGGGCCTGTTGGGGAGTGGGGGGCTAAGGGAGGGATATCAGGGTGTAGGGAGATAGGGGAGGGAGAGCATTAGGAGATATACCTAATGTAGATGACAGGTTGATGGATGCAGCAAACCACCATAGCACATGTATACCTATGTAACAAACCTTCACATTCTGCTTATGTACCCCAGAACTTAATGTATAATAAAAACAAAATGAAACAAAACAAAAATATCATCCCAATCCCCCAGCTGTAAAATGATGCATTGTCTTCTCTGAATTTTCTCAATAATGTAGTTAAATTCCTGGATGCATGTAGCTTTTCTTATATCCATTCTATTTGCTACACCAAATGAGATTTAATTACCGTGTCAGCAATCTATTTACAAACCTGTAACTGCAAACCGGTGCTTTGAGCGGCAGTATAAAAAGACTTCAAGTTGAAGAGGAAATTCAGATAGAGCCAAGTCTTTTTTTTTCTATAGTATTTCATATGAAAGTGACATGTATTCTACTAGCAAGGACAGGGTATGAGATGAAACAGTTCCTTTCAGAAGAATTGAAGAGAAATTATTTTTGTTAGACTGCTATAAACAGACAAGGTTGTACCCCTTATAATAATCACATAATATTTTAATAAAATATTTACCAGTTATGCTAGAAGGCATGCAAATACCACCCATCTTCCAAATATAATATTGACAACTCACCACGGTGAAAATGGGTGCTAAGTCAGAAATAAGTTAATACGCTTTTGCTTAGGACTAGCTGTATTAGCACTTATTTGGGGCAAGTAAAAAGAATGAGGAACACATGCCCAACTTGAGATAGCTTCTATCCAACTTCATGAAGGCAATATATATATATATATATATATATATGTATTTCATGAAGGCAGTATATATATATTTCATGAAGGCAGTGTATATATATTTCATGAAGGCAGTGTATATTTATATATTTTTTTATGAAGGCAGTATATATATACATATATATTTCATGAAGGCTATATATATATATATATATATATATATATA
>NW_022436961.1:18188989-18208217 GCF_009761245.1 Sapajus apella | reverse complement strand
TATGTATTTCATGAAGGCAGTATATATATTTCATGAAGGCAGTATATATATATTTCATGAAGGCAGTATATATATATTTCATGAAGGCAGTGTATATTTATATATTTTTTTTATGAAGGCAGTGTATATATACATATATATTTCATGAAGGCTATATATATATACACACAGACTTTTTTTTTTTTTTTTTTTTAGAGAGAGTCTCACCCTGTCACCCAAGCTGGAGTGCAATGGCTCAGTCACGGCTCATTGCAACCTCCGCCTCCTGGGTTCAAGCGATTTTCCTGCCTCAGCCTCCCAAGTGCTGGGATTACAGGCACGTTCCACAATGCCCAGCTAATTTGTGTATCTTTAGTAGAAACGGGGTTTCACCATGTTGGCCAGGCTGGTCTTGAACTCCTGACCTTGTGATCTGCCCACCTGGGCCTCCCAAAGTGCTGAGATTACAGGTGTGGGCCACTGTGCCTGGCTGGCAGCATATATTATTAAGGACTCTGGGTTGGCCTTTGTTCCCAGATAGCCACAGCTTTGAATACTACTGCTATAATTTGCTGGTTAGATAATATTAGGCAGGGTGCATAACCTTACTGAGACTCTATCTACTTAGCTGTAAAATGACAAGACATTATCAATTTCAGTATGTGGTGCTGTGGAAATGATTAATGGGTATATTCCACCCTAAACACAGTAATTCTCTTTATGTTCATAAAGCCTTTACCATTTAATGGCGTATAATATTTGAAAATAATTTTACACCATAATAGATTTCATCTTGTTAGAAGCAAAATGTGAATTATTGACGCCATATGAAGTAAAACATTTACAATTAATCTGGTTTCCAGTGTAAGACTGGAAAGTCTTGGGCAAACTATGTTCTTATGAATGTTCCTAATGCCATCCTCAACATAGCGAAATGAGCTGTGTTTCAGAAGAAAAACTTATCATTCGCTTAGATGTCCCACTCTGAACTAAAAGCTGGGTTGGGTGAATAATCCAGGAAGAAACTGTGGTGACAAGAGAGGTTTTTAAACTACTTTGAATGTAATTTTTCCTCTAATGGAAGGAATGGCTAGAGACAAAACTCAGACCTTCAAAAGTCACTTGCAGAATGATTTATTTATAGCAATGTCATAAATTGTCTAATTATAATATAGAAATTTTACCTTAACTTTCAAGATAGAAGAGTTTCAGAAATTATTTTATGTTCATTTCTGTGGTCCACTGTCTAGTCTAAAAGTCTGCCAGAATCTCTTAGGCTTTTAAATTACAGAAATTATTTGAGACATTTTGGAAGCTCATCATAGTTAGGGAAGTTTATCAAATTTTAGGCATTAAGACTCTTATTTTACTTTCTCTCTATATTTGAAACGGACCAATTCCAAGTTGGTAAATTCCTGTCAGATAGTCTCATTAGAAAACACATCAAAAAAGTTTTCTCAAAGCTAAGGATTATTTTATATATGTCACATATTTTTGAAAAATTAGAAATGTTTTGGTTATATATTATTTACATAGTTTTGCCTATTTTAATAATTTTTTCTCTTGTGCATATAACCAGAAGAAGCACTGAAATTCATGAACCATGTTACTCAATTATGATGTTAAATCAGCAGAACTGCCAGCCAGGTGCAGTGCTCACACCTGTAATCCTAGTACTTTGGGAAGCCAAAGCGGGTGGATCACCTGAGGTCAGGAGTTTGAGACTAGCCTGGCCAAAGTGGCAAAACCCCGTCTCTACTAAAAATACAAAAATTAGCCGGGCGTGTTTGCGTGCCCCTGTAATCCCAACTATTAGGGAGGCTGAGGCAGGAAAATCACTTGAACCCGGGGGGACAGATGTTGCAGTGAGCCGAGATTGTGCCACTGCACTCCAGCCTGGGCAACAAGAGCAAAACTCCATCTCAAAAATCAGTATAAGTGGAAACAAATTTCAGTTATAAGTAAATTTATAACAGTATGGTTCATAAAGTCTTTTATGTGAATGTTCATTCTCTCCCTAAAAATTTAAGTAAATTTAAGGTCTCAGAGGTAAAGAAAAAGTTTTAATAGTATTAAGATAGGTATTTTCTTTCTCCAAGAACAATTAATAGAGTAAATCTTCACTTATCCTCAACAGGTTCTTGGAAACTGCAGCTCTAAGTGAAAAGATGTATAACAAAACCAATTTTACCAAAAATAATTTATATATACAAGAATGAAGTTTCTAAGGCGTATTTCTGGTCACAAGAACATCACCAAATTTCTGAAGATGAAATCACTTCCAATACTAAACACTGAAATAAACATGAGCTATACATATATTTAAGAAAGATAAATCAAAGGAAGTAAGATGATGGTTACCAAGTTGTGGTGAATCAATGAGCAGAGGTTCTAGTGGGGGATTAAATCAAAGAAGAAATGTTTGCAGAGTGAGAATTGTGAGGAGCGCCTCCTCCCACCCAGGCTGCAGGGCAGTTCACCTCAGCTTCCCAAGTACCTCCTGGGACTACAGGCATGCACCACCATGCCTAGGCTAAATTTTAGATTTTTTTTTTTTTAATTAGGGACAAGGTTTTTCTTTGTTTCCCAGGCTGGTCTTGAACTCCTAAGCTCAAACGATCTCCTTTCCTTAACCTTCCAAAGTACTGGGATAACAGGTATAAACCACCTTGCCCAGTCTCCGCTGATTTCTTTACTGTCTTCATTCATATAGCGTATAGTCTTTTCAGATTGGCTTCTTTCATTTAGTAACATACATTTAAGTTTCCCTGATTTTTCGTGGCTTGATAGCTCATTTATCTTTAACACTGTATGTTTCCGTTGTCTGGATGTACCACAGTTTATCCATTCATCTACTGAAGGACATCTCAGTTCTTCCAAGTATTGGCAATTATAAATATAGCTGCTATAAACATATGTGTGCAGGTTTTTCTGGACATAAGTTTTCAATTCATTTGGGTAAATACTAGCGAGCACAATTGTTGAATCACATGGTAAGAATACGTTTAGTCTTATAAGAAACTGCCAAACTGTTCTCCTAAGTGCCTGTACCATTTTGTATTCCCACCAGCAATGAAAGAATTTCTGTTCTTCCATGCTCTCCAGCATTTGGTGTTAGAGATTTGAGTTTTGGCCATTCTAATGGTTTTTCAGTGGTATCTTATTGTTTTAATTTGCATTTTTTGATGACATATAATATAGAACATATTTTTATATGTTTATTTGTCACCTGTATATCTTTGGTGATGTGTCTATTCAGATCTTCTGCCCATTTTTAATGGAGTTGATTTCTTATTGTTGAATTTAAAGAGTTCTTTGTATATTTTGGACACAACAGTCCTTTATCAGATGTGTCTGTTGCAAATCATTTTTTCCTAGTCTATGATTTGTCTTCACATCCTCTAGACTGTTTTTCACAGAGCAGAAGTTTAATGTTAATGAAACCCAGCTTATCAATTATCTCTTTCATGAATCATGCCTTGATGGTTCCAAATGCTTCATTATCTCTTGAGATGCTGCTTATTATCTCCAGGGAATTCTATTACTGCCTTCTGGTCTTTATTCTCACTTTTCCCTCAGTGTTCTGAGAGAATTTGTATGGTACGTCTTTACCTTCATTAATTAATTCTCTTCAGGATCAAATCTTCTATTCATGTGCCTCCCTCATTACTTTTAACTCAGCAGCTTTTAAAAAATTTTTTTTTAATCTGTCTGCACTCTCAACTCAAATTATTCCTTTTTTATTAAAGAGTCTCATGGAAAATCTTTTAAAATATTTCTAAAATGGAATTAAGATATTTGATAAGTATTTCTTCAGTTATATATTCAGGAGAGACCAATACCTTGAATCTCCAGAAAGCATCACTTCTAATACAAAGAATGTTTTCATATCTGTAGTGATTTTTCTCTGCTTCTGTATTCCTTTCTAGAAGTCTCTAGACTAACCTAGGGTTGTTTTACAATCTGGGAAGAACTGAATGAGTTAAAGCCAAGATGATTACTAAAACACCAAATACTTATTAGAGGGGGACATCAGATCTAAATTTAAAGAGAAAAAAGAAAAAATATCTAGTAGTGTATAACTCAGGCTAATTTGAAAGAGTGAAGAGGAAAACAGACATCTTATCACTGGTAGACACATGATCAAGAATCCTGTCTCTGCATAAACATACATGGTGCCCTTAGGGACAAGGTCGTGGCTATGCTGATCTTCTTAACCATGAGGTAGTCCACTTTTCATGCATCTGCCCCAGTGTTCTTGTCCAAAGAGGAATGGAGTGGTGAAATGAATATACTTGACTAGCCCATCAACACTCAGTGGGCTTCCATTTCTTAGGAAAACACATTTTTTTCCTCTTACATTAAGAAGTTATCTGTGGGGGCCATCTGTCCTCTTTTCTTCAGGAAAAGACCAAAACCAACCAACCAACCAACCAAACAAAATTCTGTTTCTCTCAGGATGATAATTATACGATACTTTTCATTTTTGCTTTTCTGCAGGGACCCATCAAGAACACAGCAGAAATACTTTAGAGCTCTGATGTGTACATGATACTCATTCTTTTAATTACGAATCAGTATTTTACCTATTTATTTATTGTTTTCTGTTTTGTAGTATTTTTTTTGCTGACACTACCATATTGCCAAGAAATCTAGATTTTAAGTATTTTTTAAAAAATTTTCATAATATAAAGTTAAATGCTCTTTTTATGGGAAAGAGTTACATTGTCAAATTCTAAGTAAGAATATCGCAGAAAGATATTGTGGAAAATAAACTCTATGTTAGAAGTATATGTAGAAAAGATACTGTGTCCTGAAAAAATAGCAGAGAGATTAAAAAAAAAACCAGAAAGAGAACAAACATAATTCAAGATGATTGATTACATATCCAAGAACTTGAGGTGGTCAAAGGTGGCTCACGCCTGTAATCCCAGCACTTTGGGATGCTGAGGTGGGTGGATCACCTGAGGTCAGGAGCTCCAGATCAGCCAAACCAACATGGAGAAACCCCATCTCTCCATCTACTAAAAAAAAATACAAACATTAGCTGAGCGTGGTGGCACATGCCTACAATCCCAGCTACTAAGGTGGCTGAGGCAGAAGAATTGCTAGAACCTGGGAGGTGGAGGTTGCAGTGAGCCAAGATCCTCGCACTATTGTACTCTAGCCTGGGCAACAAGAGGGAAACTCTGTCTCAAAAAAATAAATAAATAAAAAAGGAATACATTAAAAGCCAGAAAGTCACTTATTGATTTTGTCACATGGCCAGCAGTTTCTAATAAAAACCAAATAATCAGTGTTTTCCCAAGGTCCAAAGGAGAAAAGGCTTTACCATTTCAGAAATAATAGGACTAATATTAGTGTCATCTCCTGTTGAAACTGGGAAGTCAGAGTAAGATCAGTGAGTGCAAATAACTACAATCACAAGGCTTAGAAATTAGAAAAGTTTCCTAGCCCAAAGCAGAATTATACTCTGAGGCAGTGTGTATAATTTACTGCAATTGGTTCTGTTTAGAATTTTTTCACTCAAATTCTCATACACTGTGCTTTCAGATATAGTTTTTGACTTAGTGAGTCCAAGATGTAGAAGGATTATTGTGAGAGAAGATAAATCGAAAAAAGCTGACTTTTTTTTTTTTTGGCTAAATAAATTTCCTACTTAATACCATTGAATGACAGTAGATAATGAACCCCAAGTAGAATGCAACCATAGTGCACATATTTGTGGACTACCCTTAAAAAACCCTATCAGTGTTGTCTCTTAAGCATTCTCCCATAGGTTTTATTACTTTTTAATAACATTTATACCTCTTTTCTGAATCCTTTCCAAATAGACTGAGCTCCTTAATGGTAAGCCAAGACTATACACTTATCTTGGTTTGTCCTTAGCTGTATGTAATGGAACGATCACTACTCAAATGCCAGTGAAATGACATCAAAAGGAGGATAATGTCATAAATTTAAATAGCGAACTCAGGAACTAATTCCTTGATACTAAAGGAAAGGAATCTTTTACATAAAAGAATGAAAGAAACAATTTTCAATTATTAATGGCCCTCTCAGTGACCAATTAACAGTGGAACAACTGAGAATCATACTCTCCATCACAACAGGGAGACGTACACCCCCTGGAAGAAATTCAGAAAAAGAAAACACTGAATTATACTAGGATGACTAAATTTTAAAAAAACAAAACAGCAGCAACAACAAAAACAGAAATGAAGTAAAATCTCATAGAACTTTTGCCTTCCTCTACTGTTCAGACAAATGCAATAGAGTATTTGAGACATTCCCTAAACTGGATAGCTAGTATATGAGTTAAGACAAGATTGAATGTTTCCTAACTCAAATGTTAAGGAAAAAAAACATTTTAAGATCCTTAATAGCTTAATTATAAATGCATTATTAAATTTTACTTTAAAAGTGAGCTAAGAACTATTTCTAATTTTATATAAGCATGTTTTTTCCTACATTGGGCACACATCTTCAACTGTAAAATTAGGTTTTTACAATTCCAAAATACCAGATTAACTTACACTAGGTCCTAAGGTATAGAAAGTCATGTAATTGCTTTGAGTATTAAGGTTCTGTGCAATAATTAAAAAATAACTGCTTCAGCTCCAAAGAAATTCACAAGGTAATTTTCCAGTGATTTCCTCTTGATGTAGAATTCTTCAGATGTATTGAGTTTGTTCCAAAGAAATGTGTTTGCTACAGTTAGGGCCTGGCAAAAAAGATGCTGCCTTTAGAAGAAAAACAAACCTTAAATATACATGTTTCAAAATAATAGTGATGTCATTACAGTTTGTTTCAGTAAAAGTAATCTAGCACAATCCGATGATTTATAATGTAAAGCACTGTTCTCAGGAAGAAAAAGCAGCATGTAATGAGTTTATAAACTCAAAACTTCCCTCAGACAAAAAGTTGAATTTGAGTTTTTATGCTTGGATTGAATTTGAGTTTTAAGATTTGAATTTGAGTTTCAAACACTTGGATTAAATTAACTTCAATGTTTATTCCCTGAGCATATCCCAATGAATCAGGGCCCACTAAGCTGATTGTGAAAGAAAATGAGAAAATGCCTGTTGACTTTGAAGGCACCTTGAACCTCAAGTAGACTCCAGAGAAAAATCAACCAAGTCAGCATCTGAGTCATTTAAGAGAAATAGACAGGGTTGTACTGCAGAGATGTAACTAATTCATAAAGCACCTTTATGTTTGATCTTTCATTCCAAAATGCTATGGGTTATTTTAAGCATCTCTTGATGAAAGGTGTTTGCAGATGAAAGCTTTACAGGAACTGGACTTCCTGATCTGAAAATTAAGCCTTTTGTAATTTAGTACCAGAAACACCAAATGCAGTTTTTATGCAGCAAAACTTTGATCACATTTTATTGACTATAAGGTGTATTTTTTAAAAGCATGTTTACATCTCAAATCAATTTGCAATTTTTACAAACAATAATGTCTTTTGATCATTGTTGGTGTAGACCGAGACCATTTTAAATGAAAATTTCTTCATGAGGTTTTGGACCACATTGGTGGTGTGAATTCAGAATATAAATCTGCTTGTGGTTCAAAAATTGTTTTAACCTCTCCCTACTTTGTGCTAAGATTGAGACGTGTAAGTTTCCCTGCTGTTTCTTTTCACATGGTAGTTTCATTTATTTCTATCCTTATACTAACAGAGTAATCCTATGGTGTCCTATCTTGGGCATTTTTGCTTTTAGAATGTTACACAAAATAATGACGCATTTGGCAATGGAAAATTTCTTAATTTTTCTATAAAGCAAACATTTTTATTAGAGTCTTCAAGGATTCCAAGATGAAAGAAGAGCTATCATATACCTCATGGAGGTGTGGTCTCTGAGGCATTACACACTGTAAATAAATTATAAATCAATTTGTTTTATAGACAGCAAAAGTTTTAACTGTATTATACATTTTGGTTAAAACTGAAAGTCCTTATCTCCAATTGAAAAAGTAATGCTAACTGATAAGCAGAGCTAAATTAAACTTTATTCGTTGTAAAATATTGATATATTAGCAATGATATAATATACCTAAATATTGAATAACTTTGCTTTAACACAAATATTTGTTTCCGGCTTCAAACAGATCACTAGAGAGAAAGCATCATGAAAGCAAAGGTTTTTCTCTGTACCGCTTCCTGCTGTTCTGCCTAGATTCACATTGCTTGACACATAATAGGCATCTAAGAAATATTTGTTGAATGAATGAATGAATGGGTTGATTTACATCCAGTCATGCATAGCTATGTGTATAAGAATAACCATACAGTTCTTCCTGAATTATTAAGTGCTCAGGGCTTGGATTCAAGCTTGCTTCATTCTTGGAGTAATTTAATAAAACTACAGCCCAGCAAGTAGAGCTATCCAGCTGGCAGGCATTAGTCACTTGCTGTCTGCTCTGTTGAAACACACTCTAGTTAAATAGACTCTGGTTCTTACCTGGAAGAATCAGTTATCATGGTAACCAGTAAACCATTTTTGGCCAATTTGCCATGCTGCAGTTGACTATACTCACTTTGGCTTGATTAAGTCTGAGGCTATTAGAGTACAGTTTGATAGACTCTTACTAAATAACATCTTACAGGTAATTTAGGAATCTTTTTCCTAAGTCCAAAAGTTTCTTCATCTGTAAAACTGTAGTCAAGGAATGCTGCTAAAGAAATGTGCAAGTGCACTAATGATTAAAATGTTTAGTAAAGCTCTATGGGAAGGAAACTTTACATGTATGGTTTTGAAAAGATGTGATATCATAGCATATTCTGGGGTACTCAGAAAGAAATATAAATTGCTTTGCTATAGTAGTTTAATTATCCTGGTTGTAGAGTAACTACAAACTTTCACAGAAGGTAAGTCAAGCTATTTGAGTTTTCCCTTTATATTCTCTTTATTGCAGGTGAATGAAAAGATAACTTAATGGTGCTTTGCAGCACTAATTATTTGGTAATAATCAGAAGCTTCATGATCAGAAAAAGTAGTTTCAGTACAGCCCATTAAACAATATGAAGAGCTATTATTCCATTCTACTGCCTTCCTGCCACTCACGTATTCATTTGCCAGATGCTTTCTCATTAAGAGCGTATGAAATAAGAATCGCATAAATTGCACAATCAGGTGAGTTTATCAATTATGGTGCCAATAATAAATGTTATCTTTTAAAAATAATTTTGACCAGAACATAATAATTTTCCAATGTTTACATTGAAACTATTTTATACCACTAGAAAAAATTCCTCTGATTTTAATTTATGATGTGATTAATAGAGATGAGGGACCTCTCTAATTTAGCCTAGCTAAAATAACAGCGTATATTTTAATTATTTCTAATATGTATAAAGTTATTTAAAATTTGTGCTAAGTAATTTGTAGTAAATCATCTCCTGATGAAAAACTTTATTCTGAGGTTAGTTGCAAACTTATGCTTTTATGGATCAAAACAGGAGTCTTCTAAATGTCTGTAAACCAGAAAAACAGAGAGACAGAGAGAGATGAAAGAAGAAACAGGGGAGAAGGGGATGAGGAGGAGAAGGAGGAAAAAGAGAAAATAAAGAGAAGAAAACAAAAGAAAGAATTGAAGTCATTGCCCAAAGATATTTTATTTTCTCCTGTTACTAACGCTTTACACCTGAAAAATGTGTTTTGAACTTGTTCTACACTTGCTAAAAAAAAGTAAATGATCTTTCCCTTGGCTTCTATGCCCCAGGGAGTTGGTGGCTCAGAATTATTATTGAGAGAATAGCATCCTTTCTGCTCATTGAAGGTACAGGTGCTTTGTATAGGTGCAAAGGTAAATTGCCAGGCTGGAAAACAGGTATTAGTACAACCACATAAGAGTGTAATAGACTAAATTTTAGGAATTAAATGCCTGCAAACCAACTTTTTGCCATGTCTATACAAGATCTACCATCTTGATTTAAACATAGAGTTAGCTTCTATGCAAAATAGTGTACTTTGTTAAGGCAGGAATATCTTCCCAAATTCTGAAAATGAATTTAATGTCATAGGGAGATAACATTAGCAGTCAGTCATTGTATAGAGGTTATGATCTAGTTTGCATAGGTTCAAAACCTGACTCTGCCACCATGGGCAATCTCTTTAGTCTATGAGCCTCAGTTTACCCATCCCTAAAATAAAAATAGCACTTGGTCATTTGTATATATTCTTTGGAGAAATGTCTATTCAGATTCTTTGCCCAATTTTTACAGTTATCTGTCTTTTTATTATTGAGTTGTAATAGTTATTTATATATTCTAGATAAAAGTCACTTGTCAATTTGTCAAAATTCTCTGCCACATAGAATTGTGAAGGTTACATAATTTATGACATGCAAAGTGCTCAGAAGTAGTCTTGGCATATGGTAAAAAATTATTATTATGAAGCTTGGACCAGGTTCTCTTAGTAACCTAAAAGCCATTAAATGCTTCTCTCCTGGCTGTACTTTTTGTCCATTAAAGAATAATTGATATTTCACAGAATCCAGGGGTCTTATGACTTGCTCAAAAGAAAGTAAAGATTTGACGCCTGTTCCATCACCAGAAGCACTTATTTTTCATCTTTGCAACTTTGCTATAATCACCACATATCCATGCTACAGTTTCATACAGTCTTTTTTATATTTAGTTTAGTAATTTTAAAATAAAATTATTATTTTAATGTTTTAATTTGACTATATATACATATTTTTTATTCTTGATATCTTTTAATTTGTTATACATTCAATGTCTGCATTCCTTGGTTATTAAGAGTTTCTTCAGATCATGGCGGACGGGAGGCAGGATCAGATTGCAGCTCTGACTTGGATGGACAGAGCGGCATGTAGAGGTTCACATCATGAATTTTAGCTCCAGAACAACTGCAGGAATAAATCAGGAATCCCAAGAGGACCCACAGACCCTCTGAAGGAGGCAGACTGCTCCTGCAGGACCCAGGGGACACCTCAAAGACTATGACTGCTCAAACTGCAAAAGTGCAAAAGGGAGATCCTCCGCCCCTGAATGCACACCCCCACTTGGGAAACTGAAGGTCTAGTTTGCAGGAGAAGATTCTGAGCTTACTTGGAGCTGAATCAATTTAGAGAGCTGAGTGAAATACAGGGGTAGAGGAATCAGCAGGAAAGGCCCTGGGAACTCGCTGGGTGCCTAAGCAGGCCATTCCTGCCTGGCATCACAGGGATCCTTCAGGAAGGCAGCCACCAATGTGGGGTGAGGGGGTTGGGAGGGACACCACAAGGAAAAAGAATTATCTAGATGAACTTTGTAACAGTTTGAACCTGTTGAGAAGCCTCCTGGCCGTAACTTGCAGGAGGGCGTCAATCTGGCACGCAGACTCCACAGGAAAGGGAATAACTAAAGCCCTTTTTTTTTTGAAGCTTGGAGGCAGGTAGGTTGGGGCAAGTTCTCAGCTCTGCTCACCCACTGCCTGGAAACAGACTCAGTGCTGTTAGGGGGTGTACAGTGGGAGTGAGACTGGCCCTTTGGATTGCATGGGAGCTGGGTGAGGCCTGTGACTGCCACCTTTCTCCCACTTCCCTGACAAGCTGGATGATTCAGCAGTGGCATCCATAATCCTCCTAGGTACACAACTCCATTGACTGGGGAACCTCACCCCCATCCTGCACAGCAGCTGCAGCAAGATTCCCCCAAGGAGAATCTAAGCTCAGACACATCTGGCCCTGCCCCCACCTGATGGTCTTTTCCTACCCACTCTGATAGCTGAAGACAAAGGGCATATACTCTTGGGAGCTCTAGAGCCCTGCCCACTGTGGGTTCCTCTCCATACTACCACAGCTGATGCTGTCTAGAAAGTGCTACTTCCCAGCAGGAGGCTAACCAGCACATAAATAGAGCATTAACCCACCAAAGCTAAGAACCCTCACAGAGACCATTTCACCCTCCTGCCACCTCCACCAGAACAGGTGCTGGTATACACAGCTGAGAGACCCATAGACAGTTCATATCACAGGAGTCTGTGCAGACAACCCTCAGTACCACCCCAGAGCCTGGTAGACTTGCTGGGTGGCCAGAGCAGTAGAAAGATAATCTCTACAGCTTTACTCTCAGGAAGCCACATCTAAAGGAAAAGGGGGAGAGTACTGCATCAAGGGAACACCACGTGGGACTAAAGAATCCGAACAACAGCCTTCAGCTTTAAACCCTCTCTCTGACAGAGCCTACCCAAATGAGAAGAAACCAGAAAACCAACTCTGGTAATATGATAAAACAAGGCTCTTTAACACCCTCAAAAAATCACACCAGCTCACCAACTATGGATCCAAACCAAGAAGAAGTCCCTGATTTACTTGAAAAAGAATTCAGGAGGTTACTTATTAAGCTAATCAGGGAGGCACCGGAGAAAGGCAAAGCCCAAAGGCAAGGAAATCCAAAAAATGACAGAAGAATGGAAAAATATTCCAGGAAATAGATAGCATAAAGAGAAAACAATAAGTACTTCAGGAAACATTGGACACACATATAGAAATGTAAAATGCTCTGGAAAGGCCCAGCAATAGAATTGAATACAGGAAAGAAATTCAGAGCTCAAAGACAAGGTCTTCAAATTAACCCAATCCAACAAAGACAAAAAAAAAAAAAAAAAAGATAGAATAAGAAAATATGAACAAAGCCTCCAAGAAGTCTGGGATTATGTTAAATTACCAAACCTGAGAATAATTGGCATTCCTGAGGAAGAAGATAAATCTGAAACTTTGGAAAACATATGTGGGGGAATAATCGAGGAAAATTTCTTTAGCCTTGCTAGAGACCTAGACATCCAAACACAAGAAGCACAAAGAACACCAGGGAAATTGATCACACAAAGATCATCTCCTAGGCACATTGTTATCAGGTTATGTAAAGTTAAGACAAAGGAAAGAACCTTAAGAGCTGTGAGACAAAAGAACCAGGTAAACCTTTAAAGAAAAACCTATCAGATTAACAGCAAATTTCTCAGCAGAAACCCTACAAGCCAGATAAGATTGGGGCCCCATCTTCAGTCTCCTCAAAAAAAAAAAAAACATTACCAGCCAAGAATTTTGTATCCAGTGAAACTAAGCATCATATATGAAGGAAATATACTGTCTTTTTCAGACCAACAAATGCTAAGAGAATTTGCCACCACCAAGCCACCACTACAAGAACTGCTAAATCTTGAAACAAATACTGAAAACACATCAAAAGAGAAACTTTTTAAAGCACAAATCTCACAGGACCTATAAAACAAAACAAAACAAAATCTAAAAAGCAAAAATAAAAACCAATAAACCAAGGTATACAGGAAACAAAGAGCATGATGAATGCAATGGTACCTCACAAGTCAGTACTAACATTGAATGTAAATGGCCTAAATGCTCACTTAAAATCTACAGAAGCACAGAATGGATAACAGCTCACCAACCTACTATCTGCCGCCTTTAAGATACTCAATGAACACATAAGGACTCACAGAAACTTAAAGGGGTGGAAAAAGGTATTTCATGCAAATGGACACCAAAAGTAAGCAAGGGTAGCTGTTCTTATATCAGAAAAAACAAACTTTAAGGCAACAGCAGTTAAAAAAGATGAAGAGGACATTATATAATGGCAAAAGGCCTTGTCCAACAGGAAAATATTACATGTGCCTAATACTGGAGCTCCCAAATTTATAAAACAATTACTAAAAGACCTAAGAAATGAGATAGACAACACACAATAATAGTGAGGGACGTCAATACTCCACTGACAGCACCAGACAGAAAGTCAACAAAGGAATAATGGATTTGAACTATACCTTGCAGCAAATGGACTTAACGGATTTATACAGAACATTCCATCCAACAACCACAGAATACACACTCTATTCAACAGTGCATGGAACTTTCCCAACATAGACCATATGATATGCCATAAAATGAGCCTCAATAAATTTAAGAAAATTGAAATTATATCCAGCACTCTCTAAGACCACAGTGGAATAAAACTGGAAATCAGCTTCAAAAGAAAAGCTTCAAAACCATGCAAATACATGAAAATTAAATAACCTGCTCTTGAATAAGCGTTGGGTCAAAAACGAAATCAAGATAGAAATTCAAAAAATTTTCAAACCTCTGGGATACAGCAAAAGTGGTGCTAACAGGAAAGTTCATAGCCCTAAATGCCTGCATCAAAAGACTGAAAGAGGCCAGGTGTAGTGGCTCATGCCTGTAATCCCAGCACTTTGGGAGGCCCAGGAGGGCAGATCACCTGAGGTCAGGAGTTCAAGACCAGCCTGACCAACATGGAGAAACACCATCTCTACTAAAATTACAAAAATAGTTGGGCATGGTGGCACATGCCTGTAATCCCAGCTACTCAGGAGGCTGAGGTAGAAGAATTGCTTGAACCCAGGAGGCGGAGGTTGTGGTGAGCCAAGATTACGTCATTGTACTCCAGCCTGGGCAACAAGAGTGAAACACCATCTCGGAAAAAAAAAAGACCGAAAAAGCACAAACTAATTATCTAAGGTCACACCTTAAGGAACCAGAGAAACAAGAACAAACCCAAACCCAGCAGAAGAAAGGAAATAACTAAGATCAGAGTAGAACTAAATGAAATTGAAACAAAAGATACAAAAGATAATAAAACAAAATCTGGTTATTTGAAAAGATAAATAAAATGGATAGACCATTAGCAGGGCTAATCAAGAAAAGAAGAGAGAAGATCCAAATAACTTCATTAAGAAACAAAACAGGAGATAGTAAAACTGACACCACAGAAATACAAAAGGTCATTCAAGGCTATTATGAACACTTTTATGCACAGAACTTGAAAACCTAGAAGAGATGAATAAAGTCTTGGAAAAATACAATCCTCGTAGCTGAAATCAGGAAGAATTAGATACCCTAAACAGATCAGTAACAAGCAGAGAGATTCAAATGGTAATTTAAACATTACCAACAAAATAAAATCTAGGACCAGATGGATTCACAGCAGAATTCTGCCAGACATTCAAAGGAGAATTGGTACCAATCTTATTGACAGTATTCCACAAGATAAAGAAAGAAGGAACACCCCTTAAATCATTCAATGAAGCCAAGATCATCCTAATCAGAAAAAGGACATAACCTAAACTAGGAACAGACATAACCAAGAAAGAAAACTACAGACCAATATCCCTGATGAATATAGATGCTAAAATCCTTAACAAAATACAAGCTAACCAAATCCATAACATATCAGAAAGATAACCCACCATGATCAAGTGGGTTTCATACCAGAGATACAGGGATGGTTTAACATACACAAGTCAATAAACATGATACACCACATAAACAGAATTAAAAACATATGTCACAGGATCATCTCAATAGATGCAGAAAAGCATTTGACAAAATATAGCATCCCTTTATGATTAAAACTCTTAGCAAAATCGGCATACAAGGGACATAACTCAGTGTAGTGAAAGCCATCTATGACAAACCCACAGCCCACATAATACTGAGTAATGTTGAAAGCATTCCCTTTGAAAACTGGAACACAAGACAAGGATGTTCACTCTCACCACTCCTCTTCAACAAAGTACTGGAAGTCCTAGTTGGAGCAATCAGATAAGAAAAAGAAATAAAGGGCGTCCAAATTTGTTAAAAGGAAGTCAAACTGTCACTGTTTGTTGATGATATGATCATTTACCTCAAAAACACTAATGACTCCTCCAGAAAGCTTCTAGAACTCATAAAAGAATTCAGTAAAGTTTCTGGATACAAATGTACACAAATTAGCTCTCTTATACACCAACAGTGACCTAGCGCAGAATCAAATCAAGAACTCAACCTTTTTACAATAGCTGCAAAAAACCAAAAACAAAAACAAACACAAACAAACAAACAAAAAACACCTTAGGAATAAACGTAACCAAGGAGGTAAAAGACCTCTATAAGAAAAACTACAAAACACTTCTGAAAGAAATCACAGACAACACAAACAAATGGAAACACATTCCATACTCATGGATGGGTTGAATCAGTAGTGTGAAAATGACCACACTGCCAAAAGCAATCTACAAATTCAGTGCTACCCCCATCAAATACCACTATCATTCTTCACAGAATTAGAAAACACAATTCTAAAATTCATATGGAACTAAAAAAGAGCTTGCATAGCCAAAGCAAGACTAAGTAAAAAGAATAAATCTGAAGGCATCACACTACCTGGCTTATACTGTAAGCCCACAGTCACCAAAACAGGGTGATGCTGGTATTAAAAATAGACACATAGACCAATGGAACAGAATAAACCCAGAAACAAACCCCAATACTTACAGTCAACTGATCTTTGAGAACGCAAACAGAAATGGAAACGGGGGAAAGGACACCGTTTTCAACAAATGGTTCTGGGATCATTTGCAAGCCACATATAGGAGAATGAAACTGGATACTCATCTCTCATCTTACACAAAAATCAACTCAAGTTAGATTAAGGACTTAAATATAAGACCTGAAGCTATAAAAATTCTAGAAAATAATATTGGAAAAACCCTTCGAGTCATTGGCTTAGGCAAGGATTTCATGACCAAGAGCCCAAAAGCAAATGCAATAAAAACAGAGATAAATAGCCGGGTCTTAATTAAACTAAAGAGCTTTTGCACCACACAAGGAACCGTTGGCAAAGTAAACAGAGAACTCACAGTGGGGAGAAAATCTTTACACGTATGACAAAAGACTATATCCAGAATCTACTACAAACTTAAACAAATCAGCAAGAAAAAATCAAGCAATCCCATCAAAAAGTGGGTTAAGGACGTGAATAGACAATTCTCAAAAGATGATACGCAAATGTCCAACAAACATATGAAAAAATGCTCAACATCACTAATGCTCAGGGAAATACAAATACAAATCTTACTCCGCAAGAATAGCCATAATAAAAAAATCAAAAAAGAGATATCAGCATGGATGTTGTGATCAGCAAACACTTCTACACTGCTGGTGGGAATATAAACTAGTACAACCACTAAGGAAAACAGTGTGGATATTCCTTAAGAGCTAAAAGTAGTACTACCATTTGATCTAGCAATTCCACTACGGAAATGTACCCAGATGAAAAGAAGTCATTGTAAGAAAAAGATACTTGCACATGCATGTTTACATCAGCACAACTAGAAATTGCAAAATTGTGGAACCAACCCAAATGCCCATCAATCAATGAGTGGGTAAAGAAACTGTGGTATACATATATACATGCAATGGACTACTACTCAGCCATAAAAAGGAATGCATTAATGGCATTCACAGTGACCTGGATGAGGTTGGAGACTATTATTCTAAGTAACTCAGGAACAAAAAACTAAACATTGTATGTTCTCACTGATATATGGGAGCTAAACAGGATGCAAAGGGTTAAGACTGATACAATGGACTTTGGAGACTTGGAGAGAAAGGTGGGTGCAAGTGAGGGAAAAAAGACTATAAATAGGGTGCAGTATATACTGTTTGGGTGATGGGTGGGCCAAAATCTCACAAATCACCACCAAAGAATGTACTCATGTAACCAGACACCATCTGTACCACAATAACCTATGGAAAAATAAAAAATATTATCAAATAAAGCAGTTTCTTGCTTTCTTTTCTAATTTTTGCTTTATTTTATTGGCTAAAATGTTTTAACAAATTAATGTCAAAAAAAAAAGAAAAAGAAAAGAGTTTCTTCAAATCTCAGCTGAGCAAGAATACTGACAATTATTAATAGCAACAAAAGCATCCAAAACAATTTCTATTGTCACTTTAGAAGAACTTCAGGATCTAGAAAGTCAACACCATTATTGGATATAAACTAATATTAATTCAGTAAGGAATCTGTTGACAGTTTAATGCTAAGCCCAGTAAATATTATACTGATGAAACTTTGTCATGTCACTTTTGTCGTATTTGCAGGGTTTTAAAAAAATCTACAAGGCATAAACCTGGATCATAACGCTAGGAGTGTAGATACTATAACAGCTAAAGAATTACCAAATCCAGAACGTTTGGGGAGATCATAAAAGGGAGTTAGCCATCTCAAAAGGTCTTGAATAAAAATGAACCTGGTCTACTTGGTGAAGAGATTCATTTAAACCCCTTTTAGTCTTCCTGGTCTTCTGAACTAGTGGATTTAGAATGGCCTTTCAAAAGTAGAGGAAGTTACATATTAATACTTTGCCACCTATAAAGCTAAAATCCAAGACAGCTTATTCGATCTAACTTAGAAGAAACTGGCCTTTTGTCCTTGCAAAGATAAACGGATTCTTCCCTACTCAAGACTGGTTTTTGGTCCCCATTACTTATTATTCTGAACTCTATGAAAAATTAGTTCATTTATGTTGAAAATTTGGGAGGAGAAATATGCACTCAAACTAAAATTAGATCTCAGGTGGAAGAATTGGATTATAGATTCATCTTAATCATTGGTACACAACATACTCCTCGTTGGTCCATGCATAGCCTCCTTCTATTTAACATGTTTTTGGTAATAATGAAATAAGCACTAGCCAGGCTCAGTGGCTCCCACCTGTAAGACCAGCACTTTGGGGGGCCAAGGTGGGTGGATTACTTGAGCTCAGGAGTTTGAGACTAGCCTGAGCACCATGGCGAAACCTCATCTCTACAAAAAATACAATTATCCAAGTGTGGTGGCATGCTCCTGTAGTCCCAGCTGCTCGGGAGGCTGAGGTAGAAGGATCGTTCAAGCCTGGGAGGTTGAGGGTGCAATGAACTGTGAGCATGCCACCTCACCGCAGAGTGGGCCACAGAACAAGACCATGTCTCAAAAAGAAAAAAGGAAAGAAGCAGATATAATCACATTATAAACAAAAGTGAGGACCTTCACCTTCCTTCCTCTCAGTAGACATAACCATCATCCTAAATTCCTTCATTTCCTCATTCCATTGCTTTCCTGTTTATGTAATGTTAATGCATCTAGATGCATTCCTAAAGAGTATGTTTTAAAATGTTAGGACTTTTTAACTTTATAGAAAGTATATCATGTTGTATGTTGTTATCTTAAACTTTAAAAATATTCAATATTGTATTAAGATTCATTCATAATTGGAGTACTGTAAATTATTTTGTTTTGTGAATACAATGCTGTTTATGTATTTACTTTCCTATGGATAGGCTTTTGAATTGTTACCAGGTTTTTGCTATTATGAACAACACGGCTACGAACATTTTGATACATTTGTGTTGTAGCATATATGCAAAGAAGTTCTCTTGGTTGCGTAAGTACTGGTTCATA